>NC_090324.1:56607572-57283225 GCF_040869045.1 Eurosta solidaginis
GTGGTAACAAAAAACATGATTCACGTTCCATGCGGTGAAATAAATATGAATTCACCATGTATAATCGATTGGAAAAGTTGAAAGCGGTATCCGAGAGCAATAATTTCCGATTCCATAACAGCCAATGACGGATATCTTTTGTATCGACGTCGATCATTTGAAAATAATGGTAAAACGGCGATAATAACGGCCCTATTCTGTGCATTTGACAAATTGTCAATAAGTTGATAAATAATCAAGATTTTTATCAACTTGATAAATTTTGTTATTCTGTGCGTAAGTTGACAACTCTAAAAAGCTCTTATGCGTATGCTTTTCCCCACACAGTGGTGAACTAAGTATTGTAAACACAAAACAGCTGTTTAGCGCGAACAATTGTTAAATGGAGTCTGCAGAAACGTAAGTATTTTATTATTTTTCATTATATTTTAGTTATATTGTATTTCTTTTATAGAAAATCAAAGTGCGATCGTGCTACGCGCGAACAGTTGGAGCACTACGTGTTTTTTTTATAGTGCTAACCCTGAAATGGGGTCAGGAAAAAATAACCCTAGGTCACCGCAACAAATGCGCTCTCTATGGGCTCAACTGGCAGAGGAGCTAAACGCCTTAAGAGGACCAACACGTTCTGCAGAAAAATGGAAGGAAGTAAGTTGTAGTGCAAAATTAGTGGTACCATTTAAAAGACGGTTCAATGCTTAATATAGATCAAGAATTTTCGATGTTTGTATCAAAAGACGCGTCTTGACCACAGAATCAATAATGCGAGAGCGGAAATTAAAAAATATATTTGTGTGAAGAGATATTTACAAGCATACATAAAAAGTATGGCTAATTTTAATTCGTTCAAAAGGTATTATCGAAAAACCGAAAAAGACCCGCGGGTACCTCCGAAACCGTGGATAGAATCCATATTATTTTTGCGCATAACACCTTTCTGCGTTGGCGGCCTTCGGCCGCGCTTATAAATAATAGTGATAGTCTAGTTGCGGGGTTGACTGCTAATACGCGTCAAAAAATATCGAGAAGTGTCAAAAGACGCGTATTAATCTCGAGAACAATAATCCGAAGGCGGAAAGGAAAAATTTTATCTCTGTCCGGAGATATTTGCAGTTGAATTTGGCGATTTTCATGTGGTTGTTATTGTGTTGTACCCACAAAAAAAAATTAAAAATAGTGATAGTCTAGTTGCGGAGTTGACTGCTAATACGCGGCAAAAAATATCGAGAGAAGTGTCAAAAGAGACGTACTAATCTCGAGAACAATAATCCGAAGGCGGAAAGGAAAAATTTTATCTCTGTCCGGAGATATTTACAGTTGAATTTGGCGATTTTCATGTGGTTGTTATTGTGTTGTACCCACAAAAAAAATTAAAAATAGTGATAGTCAACTGTAAATATCTCCGGACAGAGATAAAATGTTTCTTTTCCGCCTTCGGATTATTGTTCTCGAGATTAATACGCGTCTTTTGACACTTCTCTCGATATTTTTGGACGCGTATTAGCAGTCGACCCCTCAACTAGACTTTTACCAAAGTATGGATTACACCCCGGTTTTAGACCGACCTTTTCTAATTTTTGGATTTTTTGGCAATAACTTATATGTATAATATATATGTATA
The DNA here is from genome assembly GCF_040869045.1 of Eurosta solidaginis. NCBI lineage: Eukaryota > Metazoa > Arthropoda > Insecta > Diptera > Tephritidae > Eurosta > Eurosta solidaginis. The sequence goes on from NC_090324.1 coordinate 56,609,194, forward strand.
ATATTTTCAATTTCCACTTTCGGATTATTGATACTGGAGTCAAGGCGCGTCTTTTGGTACCAACATCATTTTTGATCAATAATAAGCATTGAACCGTCTTGTAAAATGTAACCAAATTAGTTAATGGCTTTGCGTATAATTTTTTTACATACAGACGCTTGGAGTATGGAAGAGCCAGTTACGTACACGTGCACGACGTATAAAAATGAGCCAAAGGGTTACTGGTGGTGGTCCACAATGCAAATCACTGATAATGCTGGATTTTTGTTTATTGTCAATTACTTTGTTTGACATTATTGACAAAAACAATTGGTAAAAGCGAACAAAAAAGAAAAAAGGAGAGGTGAAGGGGCAAAATAATAAGGAGCTGAAATGATTAGGGATTGACCCCTTCCCCTTCGATAGATACACGCAAGTAAATTTTTTAAATATAAACGTCCTTTAATGAAGGGCTATGCACGCCCATAAGGTTTTGTTTTTGTGTTCTTTAGAGACGTCCAAATTTCTTCTACACTGGAGTAACATTTGCAAACCATGAACCTAAAGCTCTCGGTGATTGTATCCCTACTTTCAAAAATATAGAGTCGAAAAGGACATTTTTAGCTATGAGTAATATTATGCTTTTTATTTGGGAAATGAAATATTTACATGTGCAGTTTTTTAAAGAGTTGATATGTATCTAGACCGTGTTCTCTCTCCCTCGCGGGTGTACTGAGTAGAGTCATTTGGATCTCTTTCGAATTCATGATCATCTTCAACGATATCTACGTCCTCTGCCATACCAGCTTTTGCCATGATGTTGTGCAATATGACGCAGCTCGTAATAATAGCAGCAGCTATTTCGTGAGAATAATGTAGCACTCGATGCTTAAGCAAGCACCTAAAACGCGACTTCACAACACCAAATCCTCTTTCTATACAATTTCTTCCAGATGCATGTATCTTATTAAACTTCCGTTCTTTCGTGGTACTTGGGTTTGCAACTGGTGTGAGAAGCCATGGTTCCAAAGGGTATCCTTGATCTCCAATGAGCCATGATTCCCTTTGGTTGGAAGTAGAACTGGCGTTATGCTTGCGTATCAAATACTCGCGTAGGTCAGACGTTGCCCATATGCCTGAGTCATGTGTCGCTCCTGGAAAGTTGGCATTTAGAAATGTAAAACGCAAGCGATGATCGCATACCTTAAAATAATTAAATTTAATAAATTGTAAATATTTTTAACAAAAGCAGAAAATACCGCTTCAACATTAATGCTGTAGTAGCCTTTTCGGTTTAGGTATTGGCTTAACGGACGCTCCACATTGTTTGAAGGCGGAGCAACAATAGCAATGTGGGTGCAATCAATTGCACCTATTGTACTTTTTATGCCGAATTTCCGGAAAAACCTTAAATAGTACAAAGATTTTCGTTATAGATTTATCTGAAAAATTTCATTAGCACGCATACCCTGTTTTAACAATATTCTCTTCTTCGACTGTGCGGGGAAACTCGATTTCACTGCCCTTAACTCTCACAATTAGGTTTGCCACAGATTTCAAACTTCTGGAAAAAGAAGCCTGGCTCATAGGCATAGTGTAATTGTTGCCCACGCATTTTTGGTACGATCCATTAGCAAAGAAGTTCAATACCGATAGAATACGGATCGTTATTGGCAAGGAGGTTTGTTGATCATCGTGCGGTTCCAAGTCATCAATAAGGCGACGGCACAAAGAACGGGTCAAACGGAAATGTTGAACGAACACATTTTCACTTAAGGCAAATGGATTGCTGGCATCTCTCAGGGATTTTAAGTACCTCGAGCGATCTCTATTTTCCTCATTTTCCTCATCTTCACACAATAACAGCAAAAGTAATAAGTCTTCTTCCATTTTAATTCAGACACAAACACGCAATAATGTAATTTTTAGCGCAAATTTGAATTGTCAAGAGGGTTTAAGATATTGACAACTTGTCAACAAAAGAGCTTTTTATATTTGACACAGAATAGAAAATACTTGATAAATAATCAAACTTGACAAATAAGCAAGATGGTGAATTTGTCAAGTGCACAGAATAGGCCTGTAAGAGTGCGCAGTCAAAACATCGAAGTTGACAATCGTTGGGTCGTGCCATATTCACCAATACTGTCAAAAGTTTTTCAGGCTCACATAAATGTTGAGTACTATAACTCAGTAAAGTCTATCAAATACATTTGTAAATATGTGAATAAAGCATGTGATATGGCTGTTTTTAGAGTAGATGGTGAAAATATAAATGATGAAATCACTCAATATCAAATGGGGCGATACATAAGCAGTAATGAAGCAGTTTGGCGTATCTTTTCGTTTCCTTTGCACGAAAGACATCCTGTTGTTTTCCATTTGGCAGGTCATCTGGAGAATGGTCAACGAGTTTATTTCACTACTGAGAATGTACAGCAGAGAGCAGCACAACCACCAGCAACTACTTTAACTGCTTTTTACAATTGTGTGAAATCGACACATTTGCCAGAAATTTGATATATGTTGATAACCGCAATATTAGACCTGAAATGCATCGTCGAAAAAATTTCAACGCGTAAACAAGGAACACCATCCAGGTATTTTCCAAACAGATGCCTTAGGCAGGATGTATACGGTACATCCCAACAATGCTTAATGTTTCTATTTGCGAATGTTGTTGTTAAACGTTCGAGGACCAAAATAATTTCAGGATTTAAGAACAGTTCACGGTCCTTTTTACATTTGTTAGAAGATGACTCTCATTGGGACGCAACACTTCATGATGCATTAATTACATCTCATCCACAGCAAATACGAATTCTGTTTTCGATTATAATATCAACATGTATGCCATCGAATCCAATTGAATTGTGGAATAAATATAAAGATTACATGACTGAAGATATTTTAATTCAGATGCGTCGTAGAGCAATGGATCCTGATTTGCTGATCACATTGTAAATGTACAATGAATATATAATGAATACATTGATAATAATTGAAGATATGTTTCTTGCGATTGTCCATAAAGCAATGGGGTAGTTAGCTTTGATTTCACCAAATTGTCCAATGCATGATTCATTTGATCAATTCGATTGTGACGATTTACGTGCATTTGTTTAATCCAACATCACCAAACTGAACAATCAGCAAAGGGATATATATGACAAAATCATGCAAGCTGTTTCTGATAACACTGGTGGGTTATATTTTTTGGATGCTCCTGGCGGCACCCGAAAAACATTTGTGATTTCATTGATTTTAGCAACTATTCGATAGCAACAGAAAATTGCTTTGGCACTCGCTTCTTGTGGAATTGCTGCAAATTTATTGGATGGAGGAGGAACAGCTCATTCAGCTTTAAAATTGATTTACATATAAAATGTTTCTTCGAAATACGGATCAAGTCAACATTAGAAACATTCGCCCACCTGTTTTCGAATCAATATCACTATAACTCTTTGGTAACCTAACTCATGGATCCCTCGATTTCAACGAATATATTCACCAGCGTCCCGAAAATTGTTGTTCCTACACATTTACTAACTTTTTTATTCTCATGCCTTAAGAATAAAAAAATTGAAAAAAAAAAGTTATGAAGGAATGCATTTATGATGTGTTGTAGTGATTCATCTGCATTTGATCGAGTTTTCTTAAACAAGAGTATGAACAATGAACATGGCTGCCATTTTGGCAAATGGGATTTTTCAGATACAATGGAAAGAGATACATCACATCACAACATATCTGTCACATCGTACTTTCGGTGTATATTGACATTATTATATTATATTTTTGTTATGAACTATGGAGAATAATAATAAACTAAGTTGAAACAAAATAATATATAATAAAATAAAATAAGAAATAAAATAAATTAGCATAAAAGACAATATAAAAAATTTTATGTTATATTTTTGTAGCAAATTTATTATTTTTTGTTCAGTATAAGACGTACCTTATCTAAAATAAGGATTGAATCTGCAAATGCAAAAACATTTTCGGGCAAATTTGGCATAAATTGTTATAAATAAATTTAGTTAGTTTCAATAAAAGTTAACTCAATATTTGTGATTTCATGTTTTTTTGAAAGCAACTAAAATATAAAACAAAGAATATGTTAAATAAAGAACTATGTATTTACGTGTAAGTAAAATCTGTCCAAAAAAATGTGCCGGTTAAATTATTATTTCTCTGTAAAGTTTTTTGTGCGCTAACAATTATTTGGGAACAATTTTTTTAGGATTTTGGTACAGACCAATATAGGTAAGTGGCAACAATGGGGAAACAATATTTTATTCGAAACGAAAATGAGTGAGGGAGTAGTTCTCTCGCCGTTTGGCGCCTGCGAGCATTTACAGTTTTGAAATGGGAAAAAGGCGTTATTATGCCGGTTGCCGTTTTGACCTAAAATCGAAAACGTTTTTTTATTCGTTTCATATACAATGTGAAATTTTCCGATTCAGCCAAACCGCTTTTTTTCCGTATTGAAAATTTATAAAGTGGGGCCACGTGCACAGTTTCAACTTTTGTGAAGTTTTCCAGCCAAAAATTTTACATTTTCGAATTAATGTAATGGGCATATTATAATGGAACAAAGTTAACATAATAATAAATTCTAGTATCGCCCGTGGTCGAAATTCGACCAACTTGTATTTTTTTCAACTCACTCTATGCATCCAGTGTTGGGGTAGTGTCAAAGAGTATATATTTGTTAAGAGGCGTCCACCGATACTTTGTTGTTGTCAAAGCAACCCTGTCATGTCGAATGTGATTCTCAAGGAAGTTTTGTTTAGTTTTTTTTAATTGAATCCTATATAGTTATGCGGTAAAGTGACTTTGCATAATTACGATTTTTGGAAAGAGAATTAATTAATTAATTTAATACAATCAATAAAATAAAAACAAATACCCCACGAAAATATATAGAAGGCGTTTTTATAAATACATCTGATAAAAAAAACCAACGACTACCTTGAGAAAACATCGAGTAATTTGCTTTGGCAACAACAAAAGTATCGAGTGACGCCTCTTGACAAATATATACTCTTTGGTAGTGTAATAATGCGTTAATAGTTGAGCAGTGAGTGGAAATGTTTAGTTTTTTTTAATTGAATCCTATATAGTTATGCGGTAAAGTGACTTTGCATAATTACGATTTTTGGAAAGAGAATTAATTAATTAATTTAATACAATCAATAAAATAAAAACAAATACCCCACGAAAATATATAGAAGGCGTTTTTATAAATACATCTGATAAAAAAACCAACGACTACCTTGAGAAAACATCGAGTAATTTGCTTTGGCAACAACAAAAGTATCGAGTGACGCCTCTTGACAAATATATACTCTTTGGTAGTGTAATAATGCGTTAATAGTTGAGCAGTGAGTGGAAATATTGCAAACTGATCTATCTCACTTAAAGTTCTCATTAAAATTTTGAATTTGACCTAAGACGTTATAATCTTTGATTGCAATTTCTTAAATTTTCTACAAACTTTTCAAATGTAATTATAAGTTTTGGTATGGAACTCCTTAAAAAAGATATAACAAATATGTAAAATCAAATGAAATTTACATAGAGTTGTGGTGATATTACTTGAAATTGAATTGAAAATTTGCTTTTTCCACACCACCCGGGAGATACGCCGTTGGCGCGCTACCGAAGTTAGTTTTGGGTGCTCGGTTCCCCAGTAGGACTATATCACCAATATAAACTGCATATACATATATCGCCCATTTACTTCAATAGCGTCATTATTCAAAAAACACGAATTTTTAGTTAAGAACGAAGAAATATGCTAAAGGAATTTAACCTATTTCACACCACCCGTTAGGTATGCATTTGGCGCTTTACTATTACATATGTATTTATAATTAATTAAATTAAATTATAATTAATTAAATTAATTAAATGAATTATAAAAACATATGTAAACGAAAACGAAATTTCGAATAGAATAGAGGATACCTTCATAAAAAATAAAATAAAAATATAAAAAAAGTATGTAATGGAAAAGAAAACAGAGTTTCCTAAGCAAATTTAAAATAAAAGAAAAAAAATAAAGTACTTAAAGAGCAAAAAAATTAAATGAAGAATAAGCAGTTCCATATCAAAACGCAATAAATGCACTTAAATTTTTTCGGCGATTTAATGTTATCATTGTGGGAATATGAAGATTCTAATGCTCGGATATTTAATGTGATAATTCCAATGTTGGGATGTCTAATTTGCAGATAGTAATATTGAGATATTTTCTGATATTTTATTTTATTTTATTTTTAAAACCAACTGGTCTAACCTACTTAAATTAAATAAAATTTTTAAGTGCATATGTACACTTATCACCATAAGTCATGCCATATATAACTGCAATATGAAAAATTTAAAATATAATTTAACACTGTATTGAAGAACATCTTGATTTTAACTAACCTCGAGTACTGCCCATTTTGCAAGAATAAAAGGGAAGAAGAGTAAAGGAGAGACGCCAAAAAATCTATACTTAGATACATTAATTCGTCTACATGCAAATGTTTTAAAAACTTTTCTCAGTTAACGCGAATTTAAATTCATGGATTTGCATTGCTTACATTTAGCAGTTTGGATTTATAACTTCGGGGAAAACAATATTTTTCGTGAATACCTTTTCATCGCCAGCTAAGTGACCTTGATTATTATGTTCGCTTACATAAAACTTTAGACTGTCAAAAGACCTGACTCTACTTGCAGCTACGTATAATTGTAATTGCCCAACCTCAACAAAATTCCAACTTTTTCAAACGTTTGACCTTGTTACTTATTTATGGTCATTGCGAAAGATGGTATTACTGGAAACTGGGTCCGTTGAAAATTAAAGGGTAATATGGTTCCTGAATAAGTTAATTTGATGCGCGGAATAAGAATTCGTTTGCCTTTTGAATATCCGGTTAAAACTTCACAATCAATGACGTTGTTGTGAAGGCACTTAACCCTCATTCGTGTCCCGTTCACTAAGGAATCCTTTGTATTAAGGTTTCGAATGAGCAGCACGACGCAATTAAGCTTCTGCAATGAAAGCTTATGCGGTGGAAGTCCGCTCAAATTGAGGGAATTCAGAAACTCAGTGGGATAACTATTGACTGCTCTTTCATCGTCGCAAGTAATTTTATCAAAACTATTATATGTTTTGAATAAACCAGGTATGCGCTTAACTATGTCATAATTAACCAGGGAGCAGTCCTCATTAGTTGCTGCTAAAATTACAGAACTCACAACTTGATCTGACAATAAATTTTCTTCAATATTTCCAAATACGTCAGCAATTAGGTTATCTTCATTTCCCACTAATTGCTGTGGTATTTCAATGACATTATGTGGATATAAAGGTGTTTAACCATCACCAATTTGCTTTAAAAATTCTACAAACTGTCTTGAATAGTCTTGAAATAAAATTAGCTAATTTTCAGGTTGAGGAACATCTGTACTTGTTACAGCAGAATTGGCTGTGGGCACTAGTAATCCAAGGCTGTGACGTGTCACATTATGACTAAGTAGCACATCTTCGATTTCTAATCGTGCACGATTAAATGAAAATGTTTCATCGCTTTCTCTCAGAAAATCTTCAGAAAGTGAATTTTTAAACTCATATCACAGCAAATAAGTGACGCATTTGTTTAGTAGAATGAAATTGTCGCGCTTCTTCTAATCACTCGCGCCATTCGTTATCATTTGAGGCGATTCCCCTAGCACAACACGCTTCCACAAATGTATTATATATAACCCCATTATATGTTCGAACGTCCATAAACGATTTTGGCCCAGTTACACGTAAAAGGAGCAAACGTAAATGGAAGAGTTCAATATCCTTCGGCGACACTACATACATGCGAGCAATAGTTTTATCACCGCTTCGCTGTCTTTTTTTTCCATTTCTTGGTTTTACCTTCCCAAGTATAATGCAATGGAATTTCTATATATTTATATGAATTTGCCGAAGGATCTTCATTATTCAAATGAAAAAATGCCAACAACCAGGTTTTTCTCAAATTCTGAACAGCTCGTTGTGCCTGACCATTAGTAAACACAACGTTTTGTCTTTGCGGTAAGTGAACGTCAAGTCGCGTTACTGAATGGGACTGACAGTGCATAGGGAATTGGAAAATTCGCCAAGCCGCTTCAGTGGAACCAACGTAACGTCCATTCAAAAAGTTTTGAATCTCGTCACAATTGTCTACTTCACCAGCATTAACATGTTCAGTAGCTAACCTGACAGTTGCACTGTCATATCCTTTATATACATATTTATAAATATATTTCACACTTTTAACCGTTGAGCAAACCTCAACATTAATGCGGCAATTAAATTTGGCAAGCAAATATGGATGATATGGTACAACATAGCGGTTATCAAGAAACGCACCACGAATATCAACACTAACACCATTACCACGTTTTCTATACATAGGAAACCCATTCATCTCTTCTCGTATGGACTCGCAAACATTTTTGGGAAAACTCTTGGAACAATTACTATTTCTCATGCAAACTGCGTTAACATTCAAAGCACCACATGGCCCATGCATCATATGTTTCGAAACGTATTCATGCATTTTGGGTTTGTCAGGAATTTCCGCACATACGGCTTTGTCTATATCACTAATACCTTCAATTTTATCCCTTTCATCTAATGTTAGGAATATGTGCGCATGAGGAAAACCTCTCTTTTGAAATTCTATTGTATAAATATAAGCAACAATAGTACCAAAAACTTTTTTTTTGTAGTTATTGTGCATACTAAATCATTTAGTTTCGCACTAAACACGCGCACTATCATTAAAATCAACACTCCTGGTAATTTATGGCCAATTTGGATTGCATGTCAAAATGACGGACTATATTCATAGCGAAATAGTTTTGGTACATGTTTCTGGAAGAGCCGGTGAATGAAGATGGCAGAATAATTCTTATTATATTTTCATGTCCATTACTATGCGCATTTGTAATTAGATAATCTGTTATGTTATACAAAACATCACACCTCATGTTTTCTTGATTAAGTCTTAAAAAGTTAAGTCTTGTTCCCTCAACTGGAACATACATATCTACAATCCACTGTAGATAAAGCTTTTTAGAATGATGTAGAAGACTGAATGCGTCTCTGATCGCAAGTCGAAATGACGCGAGCTCAAGCATAGTAGTTTTAACTCTAGCTCGACTTGAAGTAGATGTACTTCATCTGCTATGCAATATATCAGGATGCCATCCCGCGTTTCCATTGGGAAATAGTAGTGGATAGGCCAACGGATCCAAAGATGAATCTAAAACGGAAATATTCTTTCCCGTACCACTCCTTTTATAAAATGATACCATCCTTCTATCAAATGGAGGTTCACCATCTGTTGTACTAAATATCACGGCAACATCTGTTGCAAGAGCATCATTAAATATACCCATCTCTATATTCGGCATCTCACGATTAACCGTAATGAGTAAACACATTTCCTTATATATATTTTCGTGTCTACTACAGTGTTCTTTCATGGAAATAAAAGACCGAACAAAAGGGTTAACTTGATTCAATTGGGCTGATATTTCTGTCATCAAGCCTCTATCGCATAATGCATTTGATGGTTCTCTCAGTCTAAAAGTATTTGCGGTATCAACATCATAGAAATATAACTGAGCATAGCAAGGATTCGACCTAGCATTTTGTTCATGCGTTAAAGGGCCAGCTCTATGATAAAGGATATTGTGAATTTTAAAATAATAAGCACCTTGCGTAACATTCTCTGCTATTTCCGCTTCAGAACTAACCATTGCAAAAGATGAATTGAAGCTACGTATATTTTCAAAGTAATTTGTTGATCTCCGTTTTAAAACCAGGTTATTGGAGCGTAAACCCTCATATAAATTATTGAAAAACTGATTTTGTGTTAACGGTGCCAAAGTTACTTTTCCCTTTTGACAACACAACGAAAAGGGGTTTCTGCTTCTTGCAGTCATTTCTTTCTCGAAATGCATTGCATTACAATTCTCACAACGTAAATCCATATTTCCAATATCCAAGCTTATAAAATTAGGAGGTACATCGTTCAAAACACCCTTAAAACTATCAACCAAGGCAAGAGATGTGTTAACATTAGGACGTCTCTTCCTATTACTATCCCTGTCTCTTCTTCTTGTAAGTCGTGGCATTATATATGACTAAAAATTAATTAAGAAACAAAATTAATTTCAAAATGCCCATGAAAATATTTTAGAAATGATCATGAAAATAATTTCACATAATCCAGTAATAATTTTCGAAAAACACAGTTCTGGAAAGGAGCACAATCTGCAAAGGTAGTGAAAATTTTTACATGCTTCAGTTTTTAGTAATGCATTTATGAAAAATTCTTTTCTTGGTAATGCATTCAAGTTATTTGAAAACATAATAATAAACATTTTCTTAGGCCTTTTTACTTGCCCTAGGATACGAACCTGGGATGTTGTTCCTGTAACAACAAAAACTACTAGCCGAAGGTAGGCCTTTACCGAATACGAATCTGGTATGATCCGATACTTGCACCTTCTGGTATTAGGCAGGCGGGAACGAATTTTGGCCCCTTGAACCTACGGGTCTGTGGATTTTAGTAGCCTCTTACGACAGGCATGCCTGCCGCGGGAATTTTCTGAACTCCTCAGGGGGACGAACCTGGGATCTTCGGGTTGTTGTTGTAACAACAAAACTTACTCCCGACATTGTACGTGAGTTTTACGGACATGGGTAATCCTTTGCCGAATATGAATCCGGTACTTGCTCCTTCTGGTATTAGCCAGGCGGGAGAGAATTTTTACCCATTGATCCCGCAGATTTGTGGATTTTAGTCGCCCTTACGACAGGCATGCCTACCGCGGGAATATTCTTAGCCCCTTAACCCCCAGGGGACGAACCTGGGATATTCGGCCTGGGTTGTTATTGTAGCAGAAAAAATGAGTTCCCAAGAGTTTACGGGAGTTTTAGGGACATGGGAAAGCCTTTCCCGAATATGAATCCGGTACTTGCTCCTTCTGGTGTTAGCCAGGCGGGAACGAATTTTTACCCCTTGATGTTCTTGTTGTTGTTGTAGCAATGCTTCGCCCCACCTAACAGCCGCGACCGATCACAAATTGTCATCAATATCCTCTAACGGGAGTCCAAGGAAACTTGCCGTTTCAACAGGGGTGGACCATAAGGAAAGGGGTGTTAGAGGAGTTGGTTCCACATTACAATTAAAGAGATGGTTGGTGTCTCCCTGGGGCAATTCCCGGCGTAAAGTTCCGACGCCTGTTTATGGAGTTATGGGTTCTCAGGTGCCGTATTTCCTCAAAATGCTTACGGAGATAGCTCCTTAAGCCCCTAGGCGGTGCTGGTTCATCAATCAGATGTCTGTTGGGATGCTCAGGTTTCTGGGTATTCAACAGGAACTGTTTGGTCAGCATCTCATTTCTCTCCCTGATGGGGAGTATTCTCGCCTCATTATGCAGATGGTGTTCTGGGGACATAAGAAGACAGCCCGTGGCAATTCTGAAAGCAGTTTTTGGCAGGCCTGTAGCTTCTTCCAGTGGATAATTCTTAGTCTTGGCGACCATATGGGTGACTCGTAGCACGTAATCGGCTGGCTAATTGCTTTGTATGTAGTCATGAGCGTTTCTTTATCTTTTCCCCAGGTACTGCCAGCGAGGGATTTGAGGATTTTGTTACGGCTCTGAATTCTCGGAACAATTGCGGCTGCGTGCTCACCAAAATGTAGATCCTGATCAAACGTCACACTCAAGATTTTGTGGTGTAGGACAGTCGGTAGCGTAGTGCCATCGACATGGATGTTCAAAATGGTCGATATTTGGGGCGTCCATGTTGTAAATAAGGTCCCGGAAGATTTAGTGGGTGATAATGCCAGGTTTATTTTATTGCATAGCTCATCGATCTTCGGGCCTGGGCCTGTAGCCATTATTGTGCAGTCATCGGCGTAGGAAACGATTGTGACTCCTTCCGGTGGTGAAGGTAGCTTAGATATGTAGAAATTAAACAAAAGTGGGGATAGGATACCACGCTGTGGCACCCCTTGTTTAATTCTCCTTGGTTTTGATGTTTCGTGTCTATATTGAACCGATGCCTGCCGACCACCCAGATAATTTGCGGTCCACCTTTTCAGACATGGGGGAAGGGTATACCCTTCCAGGTCTTGCAGTAACGAGCCATGGTTGACCGTATCAAAAGCTTTTGATAGGTCTAGCGCAACGAGTACTGTTCTATGGGGGGGGGGGGGGTATTGATTTAAACCGTAATTTATCTGGGTGCTAATGGCATTTAGCGCGGTGGTAGTGCTATGGAGTATTCTGTAGTCATGCTGATGAGAGGCTAGCTGCTACTGGCGATAGGAGAGATATCGGACGATACGACTCACTTATGTTAGCAGGTTTCCCAGGCTTTAGTAGCGGGACCACCTTGGCCATTTTCCATTTATCGGGTATGACGAAGGCGGAAAGAGACAGGTTGAAGACATGCGCTAAATATTTGAAACCCTCTTTCCTTAGGCTTTTAAGCATCGGCATGGCTATGCCGTCTGGGCCTACTGCTTTGGATGGTTTAGCGCGACCAATGGCGTCCTCAATCTCTTTAGCGGTGATGGTGATTGGTGACGCGCTGAATTTGTGTTTATGTGAGTGTTTATTGGCTCTCCTTCTATCTTTGTCGACCGTAGGATGCATTATATATTGTCGGCAGAAAGCGCTCGCTCATTTTTTCGCATCCTACAGCACTTTGTCGCCAAAGGCGATGGAAACTTTGTCTTTGTGCTTAGTCGGATTCGATAGGGACTTTACGGTGGACCAAAGTTTACCAACACCGGTAGAGAGGTTACAACCTCTTAGGTGCTCCTCCCATTTCGCCCGCTTGTGTTCGTCCACAAGCAATCTGATGCGTTGGTTTATTTCCCTTATTTGGTGGTCGCCTGGATCAAGCTGTCTTATAAGGTCACGTTCTCTCGCTAAGTTTGCGGCCTCCGCCGGGAAATGGGCCGGATTTCGGGAATTCTCCCGGCGGGAATGAAACGTGCTGAGGCGGATTCAATGACCTTACGGAAGGCACGCTCCCCTTGGCGGGCATCAGTCGGGATAGGGAGGGCAGCAAAGCGGTTGTCTGTAAAAGATTTATATTCTTCCCACTTTCCTTTTTTGAAGTTTATGAAAGTGCGTTTTTCGGTGACGATGAAGTCGGCGGTACGCTCGAGCGAAGTAAGTATGGGCAGGTGGTCGGATACCAATGTTACCATCGGCTGTCAGTTTACGCAGTTTACGAGTTCTGCGCTCACGATTGAGATATCTGGTGAACTGTGACAGCTTCCTACCATAAGTGTGGGGGTGTCTCCGTTTATTGTGCAGAACGTCGTTTCTTCTATCTGATCCGCCAACATCTCACCCCTACTGTCCGCCCGCAAGCTTGAATGCCATAGATCGTTATTCGCATTGAAATCGCCTAAGATAATGCGATTGTTGCCAGTGAGTAAGACTCTGATATTAGGGCGGTATCCACTGGGGCAACAGGTGGCAGGAGGGATGTAGATGTTGATGATTTCTAGGTTTGCATTGCCTGACCGGACAGATTGGCCTTGACGTTCTAAGACATTGTCCCTGCGGTCGATGCCAGGATCAAATATATAATATTGCACAGAGTGGTGTATGATAAACGTGAGGCCGCCTCCATTTCCGCTCTCGCGGTCTTTCCTGTGGCCATTATACCCAGAGCAGGTCTGCAATGCAGATCTTGCTGTGAGTTTAGTCTCTTGAATCGCAGCACCCCTTGATCCTCCGCGAAGGTTTAGGAGAGTTTTACTCTGGTATTAGCCCACTGGGAGTGGTAGCAGATATGGGCAGGTCTTTTTCGAATACGAATACGGTACACTCTGGTACTTGCACCCTCTGGTATTAGCCCACTGTGAGTGGGAGTGGGGGTGATAGTGAGTGGGAATAATTGTAGAAGTGGGGGTGGGAGTTAGGAGTAGAAGAAGGAATAGGAGTGATAAAGGAGGGGTGCGGTATTAGTGGGAGCGCCCACATATGTACAAAGATTATATATAAAAACAAATTTAAAAATTGCATGTGTATATAGATATAATGAAAATTCAACTTATGTATGTAGGTATAAACCGCGTTGCATCCTAACGGTTTGACCGGTAGTTAGAGTAGGAGTAGGAATGGAAGTGCGGATAAAGAAAGGGGTGGCGGCAGGAGTTGGAGCGCCCATATAAACGTTTTAACCGATCATTAGTGGGAGTGTGAAAAGGAGTAAAAGTGGTGGTGGTAGTGGCGAGGGGAGTGATTGGGGGGTAGGATTGGAATTGGGAGTGGGAGTAGTAGTGGGAGTAGCAGGGGAATAGTAGTGGAAGTAGAAGTGGGAGTAGTGGGAGTGCGGGTGGGAGTGGAGTGGGAAAAGGTGTGGGAGTGCAAAATAGGAGTACACATATGTACAAATATTTTAAATAAAAAGAAATAAAAAAATTCGTGTGTATATAGATATAATTAAAATGCAACATATGTATGTAGGTATAAACCGGGTTGTATCCTAAACGGTTTGACCGATCATAATTTGGGAGTGGGAGTTAGAGTAGTAGCAGGAATGGAAGTGGTGGTAAAGAGAAGGGGTGAGGGCAGTAGTTGGAGCAGCCATATAAACGCTTTGACTGATCATAGAGTGGGAATAGGAGTCGGAGTGGGAAAGGGAGTAGGGGTAGGAGTGGAAGTAGGAATAGGAATAGAAGTAGGAGTAGCAGGAGTTGGAGTGGGAAAAAGAGTGGGAGTGGGAATAGGAGTAGCAGAAGTGGGAGGGGAGTAGGAGTGGGGGTAGGAGTGGGAGTGGGAATAAGAGTAGCAATAGCGGTAGTAGGAGTGGGGGAGTGGGAGGGGATTGGGATTAGGAGTAGCAGGGGATGGGCATGGTAGTGAGAGTAGCAGGAATTGCAGTGGGAGTGGCGGTGGGAGTGGGAGATAGAGTAGGAGTATAAGTGGGATAAAGGACGGGTAGGGCAGTAGTGCGAGCGCCCATATATGTACAAATTAAAAAAATGCATGTGCATATAGATATAATTAAAATTCAACTCATGTATGTAGGTATAAATCGGGTTGCATCCTAAACAGTTTGACCGATTATAAATTGGGAGTGGACAGCGAGTGGGTGTGAGAGTGGGAAAAGGAGTGGAGTGGGGATGGGATTGGGAATGGGAGTAGCAGGAGTGGGAGTAGGAGTGGGGGTAGGTTTGGGAGAATTAGTGGGGTGGGGGTAGGATTGGGAGTGGAAATAGGAGTAGCAGAAGTTGGAGTGGGAGTGGGGTGTGATTGAGGAGGTAGTGGGATAGTAACAGCAGTAGCAGGACTGGGAGTGGGATTGGGAGTAGGAGTAGCAGGTATGAAAGGGAAATAGGAGTGGGATTAGGAATAGGAATAGGAGTTGAAGTAGCAGGATTGGTAGTAGAAATGTTAGTAGGAGTGGGATTTGGATTGCGAGTAGGAGTAGCAGGGGGTGGCCATGGTAGTGAGAGTAGTAGGTGTTGCAGTTGGAGTGGCGGTGGGAGTTCGAGTAGGAGTATAAGTGGTGATAAAGGAGGGGTGGGGCAGTAGTGGGAGCGCCCGTATATGTACAAATATTAAAAAAAATAACAAATTTAAAAAATGCATGTGTATATAGATATAAATGGTAGTGCTATTGGGAATGGCAGTAGAAGTGGTAGTAAGAGTGGGAATAGGAGTATCAGGAGTGGGAGTGGTGGTAGAAATGGGAGTAGGAGTGGAGTGGGATTGTGAGTGGGAGTAGGAGTAGCAGGAGTGGTATTAGGAGTGGGAGTGGTGGTAGGAGTGGGATTGTAAGTGGGAGTAGGAGTACTCGAAGTGGTAGGGGAATTGGAGTGGAGATAGGAGTGGGAGCAGAATAGGTGTAGTAGGAGTGGGAGTGGTGGTGAGGGTGAGAGTGGGGGTGGAAAAGAGAGGGAGTGGAAATAGGATTAGGGGTAGTGTGGGCAGGAGTGGGTGTTGTCAGGGGCAAGAGGATGGGATTGAGAGTGGGGGTAGGAGAGGAAGTAGAAGTAGTAGTAGTTGTAGGAGTAGATGTAGGAGGGGATGGGATTGGGAGTTGGAGTAGCAGAAGTGGGAGGAGGATAGGAGTGGGGGTAGGAGTGGGAGTGGGGATAGGAGAAGCAATAGTAGTAGAAGGAGTGGGTGAGTGGGAATAGGGGTGGAGTGGGATTGGGAGTAGGAGTAGCGGGGGTGGGCGTATGCAATATTTCAACCTAAAATCCAAAACGTTTTTGGGTATTTTTTTTCGTTTAATATACAACGTGAAATTTTGCGATTCAATCAAAATGCATTTAAATAATAATAAATTAAGTTGAAATAAAAGATAATATAATAAAATAAGAAAATAAAAAAATAAATTAGCATAAAAGACAATATACAAATTTTAATGTAATATCTTTGTAGCAAATTTTTTTATTTTTTGTTCACTATAAGACGTGCTATATCTAAAGTGAGCATAAAATCTGGAAATGCAAAAAACATTTGGGTCAAATTTGCAATAAATTTTTATAAATAAATAAATTTAGAGAGTTTGAACAAAAGTCGACTCATTATTTCTGATTTAATTTTTTTTAAAGCAACTAAAATGAAAAACAAAAATTCTGTGAAATAAAGACCTATGCTTTTACGTGTAAGTCAAATTTGTCCAAAAAATAGGCCGGTTAAGTTATTACTTCTCTTTAAAGTTTTTTTGTGTGCTAACATTTATTTTAGAACAATTTTTTAAAGATTTTGGTACAGACCAATATAGGTAATTGGCAACAATGGGAAACAATATTTTATTTGAACTGAAAATGAGCGAAGCAGTAGTTCTCTCACCGTTTGGCGTGTACAAATATATACATATGTAGAGATGAAACATTTGAGCAACGCGACAATTGAGCATTTGGAGCTATGTACTCAGAGAGGTTTGTGAACATAATGCGTCCTACAGATGGCTAATTCGATAGTTGCACAGATTTTCGAATTTACAAAAAAAATGTTCTATTAATTATAAACCAATAGAGTAATATTTGTTAACAAACATAGGACTATGCACTGCGGCTGATCAATACGAATCGATTCATATAAATTTTATATGATTTTACGTATACTAAGTATGCGAAACATCCTGTAAATTGATTGTATGGAAATTTTGTTAGCGTATTAATATATAGATAGTACAGTAATATATGGCCTATGCAATATTTCGACCTAAAATCGAAAACGTTTTTGGGTCGTTTTTTTCTTTTAATATACAACGTGAAATTTTGCGATGTAAACAAGTTAAATTTAAATAATAACAAACTAAGCTGAAATAAAAGATAATACAATAAAATAAAATACCAAATATCAAAATAAATTAGCATAAAAGACAATATACAAATTTTGATATCATATCTTTGTAGCAAATTTATTAATTTTTTGTTCAGTATAAGCATAAAATCTGGAAATGCAAAAAACATTTTGGGTCAAATTTGGAATTAATTGTTACAGATAAATAAATTTAGTGAGTTTGAACAAAAGTTGACTCATTACACAGTGCTACAAAAAAAAAATGTCTCAAGAACTTTTGTAGCGACCTAGTGTCCGTTGTAGGTCTTGATGAGTAGAACAAGATGCCGTGTTTCAAAATTTTCTAACACCCCGAAATTTTCAAGTTATTGTTGAAAAACTGTTTTTCTTGTACCTCGCGCATTCAAAAATTCGTTACTCCGTTATTTTTCCATCAATTTTTGATTGCTTAACAGTTTTGCAAAGCTGAAAGATAGGGCTTTAAAAATGTATATATTTGTCTACCCTTTTTATAGCAAATTTTTGAGATTTTTTAAAGGTTATCTAAAATTTTCTCGTTTTTTTTAATTTTTCAAAGTTTGACGGCTTTTGAATGTATCATTTCTGTAATGAATTATATTTTTTCTTAAAGGGGTTGAAAGCATTCTATTTCGAGTAAAAAAAGTACTGGTTGATAAAATTCGGTTGAGAATTGTTGAAATGAAAACACTTTTTGTGAACAAGAAAATTTTGCTCTCATCGTAGAATCAATATCGCGCCATGTTAAGATTGAATGTATGATTTCAGTATATCGCTGCCATCGTATTGAACATTCTTATCGTTTCTTTTATTCCACCCATTATTTTTTGTTATAACAAAATTTTAATTATTGACTTTAATTATTTAAACAATTTCGATATTTTTTATTTATCTACATATTAAATAACTGTGTATCTCATTTCCACAAACAAGAAAAACCGTTGTCAAAACCGTGGTCATATCAATTTTTCCTAACACATGATTTGATGATAAAAGTAAATAATTTTGTTTATCTTTGTTTCATAATTAAATCATAAAAAAAGGTTAAACGGAGCATAGAGAATGCTGAAAACAACGGCGACGATATACTGAAATCATACATTGAATCCTGACTTGGCGCGATATCGATTCTACGATGAGAGCAGAATTTTCTTGTTCACAAAAAGTGTTCTCGTTCTCAACCGAATTTGATCAACCAGTACTTTTTTACTCGAAATAGAATGTTCTCTCAACTTCTTTAAGAAACAAAATAATTCATTAAAGATATGATACATTAAAAAGCCGTCAAACTTTGAAAAATTAAAAAAAAAAACGAGAAAATTTTAGATAACTTTTAAAAAATCTCAAAAATTTGCTATAAAAAGTGTAGACAAATATATATATTTTTAAAGCCCTATCTTTCAGCTTTCCAAAACTGTTAAGCAATCAATACGATGGCAGCGAGATACTGAAATCATACATTCAATCCTGACATGGCGCGATATCGATTCTACGATGAGAGCAAAATTTTCTTGTTCACAAAAAGTGTTGTCATTTCAACAATTCTCAACCGAATTTGATCACCAGAACTTTTTTTACTCGAAATAGAATGTTCTCTCATCCTATTTAAAAAAAAAATAATAATTCATTACAGAAATGATACATTAAAAAGCCGTCAAACTTTGAAAAATAAAAAAAAACGAGAAAATTTTAGATAACTTTTAAAAAATCTCAAAAATTTGCTATAAAAAGTGTAGACAAATATAATACAAACTTTGAAAAATTAAAAAAAAAACGAGAAAATTTTAGATAACTTTTAAAAAATCTCAAAAATTTGCTATAAAAAGTGTAGACAAATATATATATTTTTAAAGCCCTATCTTTCAGCTTTCCAAAACTGTTAAGCAATCAATACGATGGCAGCGAGATACTGAAATCATACATTCAATCCTGACATGGCGCGATATCGATTCTACGATGAGAGCAAAATTTTCTTGTTCACAAAAAGTGTTGTCATTTCAACAATTCTCAACCGAATTTGATCACCAGAACTTTTTTTACTCGAAATAGAATGTTCTCTCAACCTATTTAAGAAAAAAATAATAATTCATTACGGAAATGATACATTAAAAAGCCGTCAAACTTTGAAAAATTAAAAAAAAACGAGAAAATTTTAGATAACTTTTAAAAAATCTCAAAAATTTGCTATAAAAAGTGTAGACAAATATACATATTTTTAAATCCATATCTTTTAGCTTTCCAAAACTGTTAAGCAATCAAAAATTGATGGAAAAATGACGGAAAAACGAATTTTTGAATGCGCGAGGTACAAGAAAAATAGTTTTTCAACAATAACTTGAAAATTTCGGGGTGTTAGAAAATTTTGAAACACGGCATCTTGTTCTACTCATCAAGACCTACAACGGACACTAGGTCGCTATTAAAGTTCAAACTCAGTGTAGCACAGTGTTATTTGTCCAAAAAAATGGACGGGTTAAGTTATTAGTTCCCTTTAAAGTTTTTTTGTGCGCTAACAATTATTTTAGAGCAATGTTTTAAGGATTTTGGTACAGACCAATATCGGTAAGTGGCAACAATGGGAAACAATATTTTATTTGAACGGAAAATGAGTGAGGCAGTAGTTCTCTCACCGTTTGGCGTGTACGAATATGTACAAATGTAGGCGAAACATTTGAGCAACTGTAAATTGCAAACGCTTGAATTCAAATGACATGTCCGCTGGTATCAGTGGGATTCGCGGTATAAGCACAAATTCACCTTTCGCTTTGCCGGTCAGTATTGTTGCTTCTATTAAATTCGTCATAAATTTTTTTACATTCAGTCTTCTTCCATTACACAATTTTGGTGCATTTAAATTCCATAATAAAATAACTGATGAGCCGATCTTCAAATTTAAACAATGCGGTGGCATACCAGACGGTTCCAATGAATTCAAAAATTCAACTGGATAATTCACTGCGTCCCACAGTGTTTCGTGTAGAACAAGCTAGCTGGACAAAAACGAAGTTCTTATTCCATGAAAAGTGTAATGAGAAATGAAAGAAAACAAACAAAATAAGGGGATTTCTGCTTTTTGATATTTTTGCTCATATATATTGAGTAATTGAAGTAAGAAGGCAGGAGTGACCGTAAAATGCATTGATAATTTGCAAAATTCTTGTTGAATATTAAGCTTCATATTTCTTTTAAGTGAAAACTTTTATATAATTTTTTTGATGCATTCTAAGCCCCAAGGTAAGTAAAATTTTTTTAATAGTAATTCTTTCGCAATTAGAGTATTTTCAATATATTTAACATTATTAATAAGAAAAGGTATTTTTTCTCTATATTTTTAAATTTAGGGACAAAAAAGTTACATACATCCGGGCTAAATTTTACATATGTTATAGTCGGAAGTATTTTCTAATACTAAAGAAAACAAACCATTGCGAATTATTTGCACATCTATTTTTAATTTTTTTTTTTTTGTAGATTTTGTTATCTCCACATATAAAATAGGATGTATGTACGTACCAGCTCCGACGAGATATTTGAACCTTTAAAGAGGATCTACAAACGGCAAAACCAATTCCCAGGTACAGGGAACAAACACGTAGCCATAAAACACCCAAAAATAAACGCGCAGGGTCAACCAGAGCACACCAAAAGCAAAAATGCGAAGATCACTGACTTCAACCTGCCACAACCTACCGCACCAGTCACCAAGGCATAAAACAGGTACATACAAAACAATCCTAATGCAGGTATTACCACACAGGAACGCTACAAAAAACAACCCCATTTGGTAGCATCTACGCCAATACCTGAATGTAATATAAATACTGCACAACTTATAACAAATCAGAACGATCAACGACACTTAAGATGGCAGCAATACAATCATCAGCTATTCACCATGTCGGAAAACCAACAACACAAATCAGTTTAGTTATAACCGTACCAAGAACGGAGTTTTTTGACAATTGGGTTCAACATTCGAAGGAAACCAGATATAAAGAATTATTGAGTTTTGTTGTACTTAAGTACGATTTAAGCGAAGCAGCCGAGTATTCGATAAAAAGTTTAAGCTTACAAATATCGGCATACTCGTCGAAGCTGGATCAAAAGTGGAACACTTCTGGAAGACATAAGGAGCGATTTTTGAATAAAAACTCGGAGTGGCTTTCGAGTCCAGGCTTCAAATTTACAATAACGGTGGATTCAAAGTTGCCATCAGACCAACCAACCACTACTTCAGGTAACCCCGACCCCGGAAAACGAAAGAAGGACTTTGTTAGCTGCAGTGAAAAACCAAACGGCGTCGAGTGGATGACCTCTCGCAATCTAGAAGCCTTGGTGAGTTACTTTATGCGGCAGAAGTATCAAAGCGTATGTCCGGCAACAGAAATGTTGCTAACATTATACAAAAAATCACAGGAAACCACTCAAATATCCGGCAAAAAGATGACATGTGAGCCAGATGCAAGATAATTGAGCATTGTAGAAGCTTTGTCATACTACGTAGATAGCAAGTAGATGACTCATGGGTACAAAACGACTTGGAAGTGGAGCATCAAGGCAGGCCATAAGGTTTATCCATCATATTATAATCTAAGAAAAGCTAAGGCAGGATGATATCCAAATGAAATTGATGTGGGTGAAACACGTGCGGAAATTAAAGTCCAGTCCGTATTAGATAAAACTGTTGAGCGTTTAGTATTAGCAAATCAAGAAGTTTTTGTTAGTTTATTACCTACAAGCTTGGCGTATACTTTAATCAGCAAGTGGGGTTGCGATGGAAGCTCTAGCCATAGAACATATAAGCAAAAGTTTACATGCAGTTCTGACACTGATGAGTTTTTGTTTATATTTTCTTTCGTTCCTCTTCAATTGCAGGATGAAAAAGGTAACATTGTTTGGCAGAATCCTCGACCTTCTTCTACCAATTAAATTTATTTTTTCTAAAGAAACAAAAGATTTTATTGTTTTTGAAACGAACGAAGTTTTAGAGGAGATAAGTTCGTTGTTGCCAACAAAGTACATGCTCGAAGAATACAAAGTTTCCGTAAATCACAATATGCTTCTTACAGTGATTGACAGAAAATTTTGCAATGCTTTGACTGAAACTTCTTCGGCACAAAAGTGTTATATTTGTCGTGCCACTCCAAAAGATAATGAGTTATGGGACTTTACGCCTAACCTAGATAATATTGGTTTTGGTTTGTCTACTCTCCATGCATGGATAAGATGTTTTGAATGCTTGCTTCACATAAGTTATCGCCTCGACTTAAAAAAATGGCAGCTTAGGAATGAGGCAGATAAAGAGAGTGTAAAGCTACATTCCAACGAAATCCAGAATAAATTTAAAAGTGTACTTGGATTGATAGTAGATAAACCAAAACCAGGTTTCGGCAATACCGATGACGGCAACACTTCTCGTAGGTTGTTCGAAAATTCTGAGGCTATTGCTGAGAATACGGGATTGGATGTAACGCTCATCAAAAGATTGTACACTCTCCTTCGCGTATTAGCATCTGCGTACAATATAAATATGCAAAGATTTGAAAAATTTGCGGTCGAGACTAAAAAACTATATATAGATATCTATACATGGTTATAGATATCTAATAATGGTTTAGTGCGTAGTACTGATATTATAAAATCAGCAATTTTACCTATTGGTCAACTTTCTGAGGAAGCCCGTAACAAAGATTTGAGACGATTCAGGGACGATAACACAAAAAAGCAGTCGCGTGAAGCCACGAATAGAGATCTTATGAATATGTTGCTTATAATATCGGATCCTTTAGTTAACATTTTTTGGGAGATACCATAGAAAAAATTTAAATGTCTGACTTCAGAAGTCTTAAATTTACTGTCCCCCGATAATGTTGAGGAGTCAAAAAATACCCCAGTTGTTTCAAGCTTTCACAGTAGTGTTGCTGATGCTCATGACTATTCCACAAGTGATTCATCGAATGAAAGTGATGATAGCGAATAATAGCATAATTATATAATTTTTGTTGGATCAGGTTTTATTTAATTTAAATCTATTGTCTTTTCTACTTTGTATGATACTTTACTTTTAAGTTTTTGTAATAAGTAATTTTCACATAATTAATTTAATTATTTACATTGTTATTATTATTATTGTAATTCACTTTTACATTCCTGACTGGTACTATAAAATAATTTTGTAAAAATTGTAGTGCCAGGATAAATACTCAAATAAATAAAAAATATGTATGTACATATGTACTGTCACTCACATAAATAAGTAGACACCCCTTTTTGGACAACTCTTACAATTTTCGCTTTCGAAAATTTATTCTAACTAATTTCCCATAAGAAAATGTGTCACGATCTATAACAAAAACTAAATTATATTGAAAAAATGTTTGAAAAATTCGAAGAATTTTCATAAAAAATTTTAATTTTTTTTCAGAATTTTTAAATTTTTTTAGAGTATTGAGAGTTGTAGTCCATTCAATTTAAGTACAATAAAGTAATATTCTTAAGTCCTTTAAATTTTTTTGGCCCTATGTCACTTATTCACATGAGTTACTGTATATGAAATAAGCAAATATATGCATATGAAGTAAAATTTTTGAAAAAAATAAGTAAAAGAAAATATGGCTGAAAAAAATGACGTAGTTGTAATAAATGACTGCATATGAAACGGAAAATCTCATAAAATAATTTTGTCCAGCTAGCTTGTTCTACACGAAACACTGTACGTCCTCTTGATTCATTGTGCCATCCACTGACTTGTATATTGTCACCACACCTGGCAATTTTTTCAGAATTTGATGATTGATTTCATTGACATGTACATTTTTTGGTGCCAGCATTGCGCGTTCTCTCAACCAATCGTGCTTCATGTAATTTTGAACAATATTTGGAAACACTCTTTCAATTAGTTCTTCTTTTGATTGGATAATTGTACAAAAATTGTTTGGCAATGTAATCAAACCATTTGTTTTGTCGATTGAAATTTTGCCATTTCCGATCTCTAACAATTGCTTCGAGAACTGCTCTGCAGACTGATCATTGTGCAACTGAACACACATGTTTATGTGTAATGTTAATTTTTTCACGTATCGCCACAAAAGGGAAGACTTCAAACATGCATTGATCTCATCTGCCGATGTTGATCGTGGAATAACGGGCAATGTTTGTCGAAAGTCACCTGACAATAAAATTAAAACACCACCAAAAAGCCTTCGGTTTCCACGTAAATCTTGCATCGTTCGATTTAATACTTCCAATGATTTTTTTTTGCCATTGTACACTCATCCCATAGAATGACCGCTGCTTTTTGCAAAACTTTTGCCATCGCTGAGTTTTTGGATATTTTACAGGTTGGAGTTTCAAACACCTGTATATTCAAGGGCAATTTTAAAGCTGAATGAGCTGTTCGTCCTCCATCCAATAAAATTGCAGCAATTCCAGAAGAAGCGAGTGCCAAAGCAATTTTCTGTTGCGATCGAATAGTTGCTAAAATCAATGAAATCACAAATGCTTTTTCCGGTGCCGCCGGGTGCATCCAAAAAATATAATCCACCAGTGTTATCAGAAACAGTTTGCATTATTTTGTCATATATATCCTTTTGCTGATTGTTCAATTTGGTGATGTTGGATTGAACAAATGTACGTAAATCGTCACAATCGAATTATTATTCACGCTGCAACTAAATCATGCATTGGACGATTGGGTGAAATCAAAGCTAACTGCCCCAATGCTTTATTGGCAATCGCAAGACACATATCTTCAATTATTATCAAAGCTTCATTGTACATTTCCAATGTAATCAGCAAATCAGGATCCATTGCTCTACGACGCATCCGAATAAAAATATCTTCAGTCATGTAATCTTTATATTTATTCCACAATTCAATTGGATTCGATGGCATACATGTTGATATTCAGCCCGATTCTAATCGAAAATTCCGTGTGAGTTTTTTCCCTTCTCCCATTCCTCGTATTCTAAATAAAAATTCCTTGTGAGTTTTTTCACTTCTCCCTTTCCTCCTATTCTGAACAATGTTCGAAAAAGCGGAAACCAGTTATGGGAGAAAAGTAGGTATTATGAATGTGAGGGAGAGGGAGATTTCTCTGCCATTTCATTGGAGTTTTTTCACTAGTTGAATTAAAGGGAATGCATCAAAATAGTTAAAGGAAATTGGTTCTTTTAAGAAAAAACACTTATTTGTACAAATTTGTGCTAAAATATGTATTTACATTCTACCACAATATTCTCACTGTTAATGTAACAACAACAACAACCACAATATTCATTATTTTAAGTCGAAAAGTATATCACAGCAACAGAAGAGCTCTTCGTATATTTGATGCAGCCATCCAGAAATTGCGCTAGGATTTTTTAAGAAGGTTTAAATAGATTTTGGCATATGGCGAAAGGCGAACTCAACTCGACTTGGCCGCCAGAAAATTGCTTTGCAGAATGAATGCAAACAACTCCGGCGGTTAGCCCGCCGTGTTCTTCTTCTTATGCTCCTCTGTTGATGTTGCTGTAGCACCAATTTATTACTTATTCCAGTGAATACCACATGAAATGCAATAATGTGCATTGTTTATGCCTTATTTCTTAATTTCAAACAAATTGGCAACAATAATTAAACTTTTAAATTTTTTAAACAAAATAAGAAATGCGCAACGAAATTTCAAGTGACAAAACAGCTGACTTAGAAAATTCGAAATTCCTATTCCCCAATTATTCTTCTCCCTAGGAGAAAAGAATTGGAGGAATTTTTCCGCGGGAATAAAAAAATCCGCGAGAACAAAATTCCGCGAGAATATTTAGAATTGGTCTGATTATAATCGAAAATAGAATTCGTATTTGCTGCGGATGAGATGAAATCGATGCATCACGAAGTGTTGCGTCCCAATGAGTGTCATCTTCTAACAAATGCAAGACCTGACATGCTTCGCGATATGTCAGATAAAAATGACCGTGAACTGTTCTTAAATTCTGAAATGATTTTGGTCCTCGAACGTTTACCAACAACATTCTCAAACAGAAACATTCAGCATTGTTGGGATGTACCGTATACATCCTGCCCAAGGCATCTGTTTGGAAAATACCTGGATGACCATCAACTGGTATTCCTTGTCCTTGACAGTATTGGTGAATATGGCACGACCCAACGATTGTCAACTTCGATGCCTTGATTGCGCACTCTCATTATCGCTGTTTTACCAATATTTTCAAATGATCGACGTCGATACAATGGATATCCGTCATTGACTGTTATGCTTTCGGAAATTAATGCTCTCGGATACCGCTTTGAACATTTCCCATCGATCATACATGGTGAATTCATATTTATTTCACCACATTGACCGCGAATCATGTCTTTTGTTACCACTTCAAATAATTCTGGATCGATGGTTTGATATGGAATTTGGGCTGATATGACGCTATCAACCTCGTCCGGTGTTATTTTACGTACCAGCCATACCAATATGTGTGCGTGTGGCAAATCCCCTTTTTGCCATTCAATCGAGTACATCCAACATTGTACCTTTCCAAACACGCTTAATTTCACAACTAAATCCATCAGTGCCTTCAAGTTTTGCCGGAATACACGTGCCGTAACATCGTGTCGATCTGCTAGTGACTGACCGTCGAACAAATTATTTTTTATATCGTTCCGCATCGGATTACACGTAAAAGTGATGAAAAGATCTGGAGGGCCGTATTTTCGAGCATATGACATATCATCTTGTGCATATTCGTGCATGTGGCGTGGAATACCAATATAAGAAGGTTGTAATATCGTCAGATGTCCGACATCATTCACAATTGCATCATTCGCTATTGCATCTTGCAAATGTATGTAATTTGGCTTAATTGAATCGGATGAAATTGAGACGTTCAGTTTGAACTTTTGCATACATGTCTACACTGTATTTGTGAATAAGTTTACCACATTTCAGAATTTAATTTTGTTCTTGTGCACGAATCATCAATCGATAAAAATAATAATTCATCGCACTAACTTTCTTTTGAACATCCGACCTGTAAAAAATATGTTCATTCGATTTTAAATTTTAGTTTTTATATAATATCTGATTAATATAATTAGTATATTATTTACCGGTTCTTGGATCTATCATTGGTATATTAATGTGATAACCGTCATCACCTTTCCAATGTAGAATTGGATATTGTAATGCGTCGTAACTGCGACGAAACTCCCAAACACGCTGTAATTGTTAATTTCTACGATGAATTAAAATATCGCGGAATTGAAACTGATCGCCAACAATTACAATTGCCACTTCATCAATCGTCGGTACATTAAATCTTCTGGCATGCTCACCAAAAGGCGTTTTATCCGCTCTGATTATGATTTTTTGATTATCACATGGCATACGATCGAGAGCGGTTTTGAACAGTTTTACCAATTCATTGTTCTTATGAAAAAATCTTTGGATATCGCAAATAATCGCTCGTTTTGTATGTGAGCCAATTGTGCAACGTTCATCCAACTCACGATTTTCATCTCCGATAAAATATATTTGCAAAAATTGATGGTTAGCGTCAGGAAATGGTAACAATGCACCCGCTCGATGATAAATCTGACATTGAATCTGTAATGTGTATGCAACGTAATTTGATGTTGGATCAGAATCCTTAAAACATTGTAAAAACTCTTACTTAGATCCACAGAAGAATTAGATATTCCACATGAAGTAATCACCTTAAATGTCGGCATAAAATTGTATCTTATTATTTTTGTAGCACCAAAAGAAGTCATTTGAAATGATGAATTGTATTCTTGTATACGGTTCATAAAATGCTTCGATATTGGTCATCCTCTAAAAATCAAAGAGTGCAATAGATCAGGTGGAGTTTCAAATGCCTGCAATTTCACTTTGCCATTAGCAAAACACATGCCTGCCGTTTCACCCAGAAACTTAGCTGATTCACAATGTTGACATGTCACACTCATTAATCCAATATATCCATGCATACTGTAATCAATTTGTGGATAATAATTAAAAGCAGCACGATACATATTTTCTATCACGACGTCGTATTTGTCTTGGTCGTGCTGGATTTCTTTGCCGCTGTGGTTCTGCAGATCTATTTCGTGCATATTGTTCACGTCATATTTCATTTTGTTGTGGCAGGTCATCTATACTTTGCGCTCTTCTTTGAAGTAACATTCTGTTAGTACTACGCGTACGTCGACCGATATTTTGACGTCTGGCTCGAGGGATTTTCTCCAAGAGAAAGAAAAAAAATCACTAAAACTCCATGTTCAACGCAAGAAATTTCATTTAAGAAAAGCACATGTGCAAGCAAAAAATGTGCGATCGAAATTCACGCACATGTATATGTCCAAAAGACAAAACGAAAATACAAACCGTGCAAAAAAATTTACGAAAAACACAATAAAACACGTGCGCACAATTATATACAGTTGAAATCACTAAATGTATTCTGTAAAATGAACGAAGAAAGAATATTTGAAAAAATATATTTGAAGAGAAAAACATGAAATATCACAATTTTCTACTAAGTTCTTGTTCAACGATACGACATACTTACAGAAGGAATTCCTGATCTATGTATATAAAAATAAGTACACATTGTTGGTGTTACTTTATAACTTGAGACCGGCTCCACCAGATTCAACCAAATTTCTACGGTACATTTGGGCTGTCATGTAGATAGTTTCTGTAAAGCTTGATTGAATTTGGTTGAGCGGTTCATGAGATATATCACACCAAGCTACGGCTACGTTTCATACCAATAGTTCGTGCTTATTTGCATATTTGCTTTATTTCATGAAATGGAATAGGTGGTGCTTATTTCCATTCTGCATTATTGAATGGAATTGAAGTTTCCAGATAATCACAAAATCATAATCAGAGCAAATAAAACGCCTTTCCGTGAGCATGCTAGAAGGTTTAATGTGCCGGCGATTGATGAAGTGGCAATTGTAATTATTGGCGATCAGTTTCAATCCCGCGATATTGTCCTTCATCGTAGAAATGAACAATTACAGCGTGTTTCGGAGCTCCATCGCTGTTACGACGCATTACAATATCCAATTCTACATTGGAAAGGTGATGATGGTTATCACATTAACATATCAATGATATGATCCAAGAACCGGTAAATAATATATTAATTATATTAATCAGATATCAAATAAAAACTAAAATTTAAAATCGAATGAACATATTTTTTACAAGTCAAAAGAAAGTTAGTGCGATGAATTATTAATTATCCTTATCGATTGATGATTCGTGCACAAGAACAAAATTACATTCTGAGATGTGGAAACTTTTTCACCAATACATTGTAGACATGTATGCAAAAATTAAAACTGAACGTCTCAATTTCATCTGATTCAATCAAGCCAAATTGCGATCTAAAGAGTACATATATTTGCAAGAAGCAATAGCAAATGATGAAAATGTGAATGATATCGGACGTCTGACGGTATTACCAGCTTCTTATATTGGTAGTCCACTCCACATGCACGAATATGCACAAGATGCTATGTCATATGTTCGAAAATATGGCCGACCTGATCTTTTTATCACTTTTACGTGTAATCCGTAACGATATAAAAAATAATTTGTTCGACGGCCAGTCACCAACAGATCGACGCGATGTTATAGCACGTGTATTCCGGCAAAACTTGAAAGCACTGAAGGATTTAGTTATGAAATGAAGCGTTTTTGGAAAGTTACAATGTTGGATGTACTCGATTGAATAGTAAAAAAGAGGTTTGCCACACGCGCACATATTGATATGGCTGGTACGTAAAATAGTACCGGACGAGATTAATAGCGTCATATCAGCCGAAATACCATATCAAAACATGATACAGAATTATTTAAAGTGGTAACAAAAAACATGCTTCAAGGTCCATGCGGTGAAATAAATATGAATTCACCATGTATGATCGATGGGAAATGTTCAAAGCGGTATCCGAGAGCATTAATTTCCGATACCATAACAGCCAATGACGGATATCCATTGTATCGACGTCGATCATTTGAAAATAGTGGTAAAACGGCGATAATAAGAGTGCGCAATCAAGACAAGTTGACAATCAATCGTTGGGTCATGCCATTTTCACCGATACTGTCAAACGTTTTTCAGGCTCACATAAATGTTGTGTACAGTAACTCAGTAAAGTCTATCAAATACATTTGTGAATATGTGAATAAAGGAAGTGATATGGCTGTTCTTAGGGTAGATGGTGGAAATATAAATGATGAAATCACTCAATATCAAAAGGGGCGATACATAAGCAGTAATGAAGCAGTTTGGCGTATCTTTTCGTTTCCTTTGCACGAAAGACATCCTGTTGTTGTCCATTTGGTAGTTCATCTGGAGAATGGTCAACGAGTTTATTTCACTGCCTTGGGCAGGATGTATACGATACATCCCACCAATGCCGAATGTTTCTATTTGCGAATGTTTTTGGTAAACGTTCGAGGACCAAAATCATTTCAGGATTTAAGAACAGTTCGCGGTCATTTTTGTCAGATATATCGCGAAACATGTCAGCTCTTGCATTTGTTAGAAGATGACACTCATTGGCACGCAACACTTCATGATGCATCGATTTCATCTCATCCATAGTAAATACGAATTATATTTTCGATTATAATATCAACATGCATGCCATCGAATCCAATTGTATTGTGGAATAAATATAAAGATTACATGACTGAAGATATTTTAATTCAGATGCGTCGTAGAGCAATGGATCTTGATTTGCTGATTACGTTGGAATATTACAATGAAGCTTTGATAATAATTGAAAATATGTATCTTGCGATTGCCAATAAAGCATTGGGCAGTTAGCTTTGATTTCACCAAATCGTGCAATGCATGATTTATTTGATCGAGAGTTTCAGCGTGAACAACAATTCGATTGTGACGATTTACGTTCATTGGTTCAATCCAACACACCAAATTGAATAATCAGCAAAAGGATTTATATGACAAAATCATGCAAGCCGTTTCTGATAACACTGGTGGATTATATTTTTTGGATGCACCCGGCGGCACCGGAAAAGCATTCGTGATTTCATTGATTTAGCAACTATTCGATCGCAACAGAAAATTGCTTTGGCACTCGCTTCTTCTGGAATTGCTTCAACTTTATTGGATGGAGGACGAACAGCTCATTCAGCTTTAAAATTGTTACTGAATATACAGGTGGTTGAAACTCCAACCTGTAACACACCCAAAAACTCAGCCATTGCAAAAGATGTGCAAAAAGCAGCGCTCATTCTATGGAATGAGTGTACAATGACAAACAAAAAATCATTGTAAGCATTAAATCGAACGCTGCAAGATTTACGTGGAAACCGAAGGCTTTTTTATGGTGCTTTAATTTTATTGTCAGGTGACTTTCGACACACATTGCCCTTTATTCCACGATCAACACCGGCAGATGAGATCAATGCATGTTTGAAGTCTTCCCTTTTGTGGCGATACGTGAAAAAATTAACATTACACATAAATATGCGTGTTCAGTTGCACAATGATCAGTCTGCAGAGCAGTTCTCGAAGCAATTGTTAGACATCGGAAATGGCAAAATTTCAATCGGCAAAACAAATGGTTTGATTACATTGCCAAAAATTTTTTGTACAACTATCCAATCAAAAGAAGAACTAATTGAAAGGGTGTTTCCAAATATTGTTCAAAATTACATGAAACACGGTTGGTTGAAGGAACGCGCAATACTGGCACCAAAAAATGTACATGTCAATGAAATCAATCATCACATTCTGAAAAAATTGCCAGGTGTGGTGACAACATACAAGTCAGTGGATAGCGCAATGAAACAAGATGACGCAGTGAATAATCCAGTTGAATTTTTGAATTCATTGGAACCGTCTGGTATGCCACCGCATTGTTTAAATTTGAAGGCCGGCTCATCAGTTATTTTATTACGGAATTTAAATGCACCAAAATTGTGTAATGGAACAAGACTGAAAGTAAAAAGTTGATGACGAATTTAATTGAAGCAACAATACTGACCGGCAAAGCGAAAGGTGAATTTGTGCTTATACCGCGAATCCCACTGATACCAACAGACATGACATTTGAATTGAAGCGTTTGTAATTTCCAGTGCGCCTGTCATTTGCTACGTCAGTCAGCAAGGCGCAAGGACAAACGCTTCGAGCCCCCATCGGGTAAGGGGGTCAGAATATACCCGCGGTAGTTATGCCTGTCGTTAGAGGCGATTAAAATACCAGATTCAAGGGGTGTGCATCGCAACTCTTCAGGTTGCCAGCGCAATATATAGCTTCTCCAAACCCAATTGTCAACCTCACCTATCCGCGGCGAATCCTGTTTCACTAACAGACGAGGCTCTGGCGACCCCAATCTCCTCATGGAACTTGGTGGTGGGGAGGGAGGGGATGGCCTGAAGGCTTAATGTGGCCACATAAATCGTTCCCGAGATGGTCGGGCTAGCACCTTAATGATGCTGTGGTACCGTAGCGTACCGGATCTGTATCCGGCAAAGGACCATCACATCGATAACACTCCTCAAAGCCTTTGGGGAGCAACCTTATCGCTAGAACAACAACAACAAACGCTTCGAGTATGCGGATTGAATTTGGAGGAACCGTGCTTTTCGCACGGACAGCTATACGTTGCCTGTTCCAGAGTAGGCATTCCAAATTGTTTGTTTATTCATATCCCAGATGAAAAAACAAAAATGTAGTGTAACCAAATGTTTTGAATTAAGAATTGAAATAAAGATTAAAAAAATTCTATGATATTTTATTCTTTTTCCAATATTTCTATTGGTGTAGCGAAGCACACCGGGGTCCCGCTAGTATAATATATATCTCATACAACCAATTGTTCAGATAAGAAACTTTTCGCAATTTCTGCCCATTTAAACAGCCAGAAGCTTCAAATATCACCAATTGCTTACGTATATAGCATATATTGTTGTGTGAAAAGATCATAGAAATCGGTGGTATATATAGTATATATATCAAACAACTGAAATTTCTGCCGCATTTTAACAGCTAGAAGCTTCAAACTTCACCAAATGCATACGTATATAGCATATGTTTTTGTCTGAAAAAATCATAGAGATCGATGGTATATATGTGGCGTATCAGCCTACGTTTTAAATCATTTAATCCTGCCACGTAAGCATATCTGCAAAATTACGTTCACCAACACACGTATAATAGCAACTTTCGTAATAGTTATTCAACACTGTAAATTTTGACATTTGTATTGTTTTCATTCCACCGTATTTCGCAATGACTAAACTAAATTATAAAATTGTAGTGAAGATGAATAAAGAAGTGAACTTAGAACAGTAAAGTCGTGTTTTAACATAACCACATATATATTATATACCCCGTATAAACTGTCATTTTTGCCCCTTTTTTACGGCTAGAAACTTTAAATTTCATCAAATACTTACGTTTACGTCATAGATTGTTGAAATACGTGATTCGTAGTCATAGTTTTTACATGCAGACCACAAAAAACGTGAAAATGTGCATCCTCACACAAAGTACCTACCTATTTTTACAACTTTCATGAAAATGAAATGGTATATTAACTTCGGCACGAATCTTAAAATTGTAAATCCTTAAAGGAAAATAGATAGACCCACCATTAATAATACCGAAATAATCAGGATGAAGAGCTGAGTTGATTAACCATGTTCGTCTGTTTGTATGCAAACTAGTCCCTTAATTTTTGAGATATCTTGATAAAATTTGGTGAGCGCGTGTATTTAGGTGTCCAATTAGACATTGGTCGGAACCGGCGGGATCGGACCACTATATCATATATCCTCCATACAACCGATTTTTCAGAAAAAGAGGATTTTTGTCAAATTCCTCAATTTATCAGATTGAAGCTTTAAACTTCACCATATGCTTTCGTATATTGCACGTATTGTTGTCTGAAAAAATGGATGAAATCGGTCTTATATACCCCTCACAACCGATTATTACGATAAGAAACTTTTCGTAATTACTGCCCCGTTTTGAGAGCTAGAGGCTTAAAATTTCAAAGAATGCTTATGTATAACATAGTAGCTTTACCCGACCTTGTAACACCCGAGATCGAATGAATGTTGCGCTATTTTTTCAGTTTTGTTTGTTGATGATTTAATTTATTGTTATGTAAATTGATTTGAATTTTGTACGCATATTTGGTGAAATTTTCTGTTAAAACATTTTATTCTTGTATCTTATTGTAATGCATGTGGTTCAAGCTGTGTCGATTTATTAACCTATATCGCGCCATCGATTTTTCGATAGGTTTTGGGCTCAGGAAAAAAGTTCCACTAAGCATACCAAAAAAATAATTTTCGAGCCTGCAAAATTTGAATTTTTTTACTTTTTTTTCTTAGATTTTTAAGGTTTTCTTCATGACCTACTTAAAAAATTTTCATTCGATTTTAAAATTTTTATGTATACCCGTCCGAATCAAAATTGTCCGCTAAAAACTTTGGCGATAACAGTTTTTTGAAAAAAAAAATAATATTTTTTGGGTTTTGAGGAGTGTTTCGGTAAAAAAATTTATTTTTTCGGAATTTTTTTTTAAGGGTTTCTTCAGAAACGTGCAAAAGTGTTACCGATGAAAACGAATTTGTCTCATAGTTCCTATGCCACTTAGAATTATGCGATAAAAACGTTGGCATTAACAGTTTTAAAAAACAATTTTTTTTTGGTTTTTGGGACTTGTTTTGGTCGATACCGATTTTTTTCATTAGACTAGATTTTTTGACTTTTTTTCCAAAATTTATTCAGAACAAAATTTTTTTCACGAAGTCCAAGAAACCCACTATTTTTATGCAGTATTTGTATAAATATAATGATGGATATTTGATCGTTACTTTTCATAATGCAGTTTTTATATGCATGCTTTAGTCGAGTATCAATTTTCAAATAATATTAGCGCTCAACAGTAAGAATGCTCATGCAAATCAGTCCAATGCTCAGAAATATTTGCGCTGTTGATAACATACTGAATCAAATCTTACTTTATTGAATAAAGTTTATTCAGAATCTTCACTCTCATTCTACACATTTTTCATCACTTTCTACTGGGCATTTGTCATCTCTGTAGAAACTGCAGTGCGCATATTCATTTACAGTAGAATCGCGAGAAAGTTAATCGCTAGTGTTCGGCTTTATACCACTAAACTGGTAGATCTACCACTATCTTTCTTTTATTTGAAGATCTACCACCTCTACCACGCAAGCTCGAAAAAGGTGGTAGTTTTTTATAGAATTTTTTTGAAGAAACCTTTGCTTTTCCACAATTTTTTGAGAAGAGAAACAATAATATTTGTTGAAGAATAGTTTTATAAAACTCAAAATAACACGTAGCGATGCTTTGATCACCATTTAATCTCTTTTCCTTTAGAATTTTATTACGTAACTGCCATTTCCACCTACCTATGTATATATAGGAAAAAAAGTGAGTAATATTCACTACTTAAAAATATTTCAAATATAACCCAATGATACCACTTTTTTCATAAAGTTCGAGTGACAGATAACCAGCAAATTAAAAGACCGAGGGCGGAGGAACTCGAAAATGGTAAGTACGAATTTTCCATTAAAGAGTGATTAAGGTTTTTCCGTCGAGAATTTTTTTTTTTTGCAAAAAACTGTTATCGGCAAAGATTTTGAGTCGGACAGGGTATACATGAAAATTTTTAAATCAAATGAAAATTTTTTAAGTAGGTCATGAAAAAAACCTTAAAAATCAAAGAAAAAAGTCAAAAAACTTAAATTTTGCAGGATCGAAAATTATTTTTTTGGGTATGCTTAGTGGAACTTTTTTCCTGAGCCCAAAACCTATCGAAAAATTGATGGCGCGATATGGGTTAACTTTCGTCCATGCAAATCAACCCAGCTTAATGTGGGTACACAATAGTTTTTGTTTATTCGTGCGGTTCAAAGATAAAAAAATTTTTTGGTATTCCAACTCTAGAGAAAGCAACATATAACTGGCCATGAGACGGATTCTCTAAATTTAAGCCTGCAACAGTAAGCGGTTGTCCTTGCGCTTTGTTGATTTTAATTGCAAACGCAAGGCGTACAGGAAACTGTAAGCGCTTAAAATTGAACGGCAAATCTGTAGGAATCATTAGGATCCGTGGTATGAGCACATCTTCACCTTTGCTTTTACCGCTGATGATTGTTGCTTCGATTACATTCGGCTTTGATTTCTAAACGCAAAGTCTGGTTCCATTGCACAATTTTGGTGGGTTTAAATTCCGAAGAAGCATGATTGGTGAGCCAATTTTTAAAGTTGATATATACGCAGGTATTCCTTTTGCTTCTAGAAATTCAATTGTATAATTCACAATTTTATCTTCATCTGTAACTGTGTCGATCGATTTATATTTCGTCACTTCATCAGGAAATTGGTTTTGAATGCGATCATTGATTTTGTTAATATGATAATTTTTGGGAGCCCGCATAGCCAAAAAACAAATACATTTAAATTTAAAATTCTTAATTCTGAAATATGAAATATGAAAAACCTTCGTCTTGATCGAAGGAACCTACAGCCAAAATTTGGTGATGATTGAAGTATGGGAAACACGTTTTTATAGGGAACACACACACAGAATTAGATTTTTATAGAAGATGTAGATAGACTGAAGCAAAAAAATGTTTTTTAACGGCGGCAGATTACTAAACGTCCAAAAGGCACAACAGCCAAACTCAACAATGCAGTCAAATTTTAGGTGTTAAAATAACTTAAGTTTGTACAGCAGCCATAGTTATTAAAAATTCCATTTGTAGGGAAGGTGCCACGCCCCTCTTTTCCCCATTCCACATTTTACTGGAGCTGTTACGACTTAACGTCATATAGCTCCTTACCAATTTTCATTATCCTACCATTACTACATCCAGAGATATGCAGTATGATATATTCCATTTGTATGGGAGGTGCACCGCCCCCTTTTTCCCAATTCCACATTTCCTTGGTGGTGTCGGGGATTGACCTCATATAACTCCTTACTGAATTTCAATGTTCTGGCATGTATACATTCAAAGTTATGCAGTACCAAAGATTTCATGGGGGATTCCGCCAGGGCCCTGGGTTTCTCAGGGGGCCCGCGATTTAGAGGTACTAAGACATTTTTTTTAAATTCAGGAGCAACGAATATGGAAAATAATTGTTTGCCTGAGCCTGAGGAGACAATAAAAACATCAAACGAAAATGTTTTTCTCAGGGGGCCGGCGATTTAAAGGTACTAAGAAATTTTTTTTAATTCCGGAGAGTCTTTAGTTGTTCCATGTGCAAATTTTAAGCCGAATTTCAAAAGCAACGAATATTGATAATGATGTTTTGCCTGGGCCTGAGGAGACAATAAAACATCAAACAAAAATGTGTTTCTAAAGAGCCTGCGATTTATAGGTACTAAGACATTTTTTTTAATTCAGGAGAGTCTTAAGTTTTTCCATGTGCAAATTTTAAGCCGAATTTTAAAAGCAACGAATTTCGATAATGATTTCTTTCCTGGGCCTGAGGAGACAATAAAAACAACAAACAAAAATGTGTTTCTCAGGGGGCCTGCATTTATAAGTACTAAGACATTTTTTTTTAATTCAGGAGAGTCTTTAGTTGTTCCATGTACAAATTTTAAGCCGAATTTCAAAAGCAACGATTATTGAAAATGATTTTTTGCCTGGTCCTGAGAAGACAATAAAAATATCAAACAAAAATGTATGTTTACATGAATCCGAAATCGTAAATTTTTCGTGGTAACACTGATGAAGTTTCATCTTCAAAAAGTCTTCCAACAATACCACTAACTCTGTATCAAAAATCCAGATTATTTAAACGACTTCGATATCGGTACCGTGAATAATGAGTTTTTGCGATCTGAAAAAGTCAACGGAATAATTCGTCGAGGTCACCAAAAGTGTCCTCTTATTTTTCCACGTGATTTTCATGACGAGGCATTTCCTACCTCGTTAAACAGAGTCTTGCCAAATGGAGAGAAAGTGGAGCGTGACTTGTTAGTGTGGAGTGCCAGTAGCAATGCTTTTTATTGCCTACCATGTCAATTATTAAGCACCAGAACTTTAAATTGAATTGGTGAACGAAACGATGGACATTTTTTGGGCATCTAAAATCTCATAAGCCAATATGATCCGATACTTGGAGATCATTTGGAGAAAGTTAGGATTTCACAACAGCACCACAAACGTTTACAAGTTCACTATCTTTCCGTAGAAATTCAGAACGAGTTTATAGAAATTTGTGCAATGCACGTTAGGGAACTATATTAGATCAAGGCAAGAAAACCAAGTATGTTGCTATTGTCGTTGATGCTATGCCCGATGCTAGTCACGTTGTCTACATTCATTTTAAGCTAACTCCATTTCAATTCGAAAGCAACAAATTTTACAATTCAAGAACGGTTTTTGACTTTCGTGAATTGTAACCAAAAAACTGGTCAGAAAATCGCTGATCTAATTGGCCATACTTGATTGCAGATTTTCGTGCACAAGGGTACGATAACGGCGCCAATATGAAAGGAGCTTACAACGGAGCACTACGTCACATTCTCGACAAAAACTCGAATGCTGATTACTCGCCTTGTGCAACCCACAGTCTCAATTTATGTGGTGCTGATGCTGCAGAATGTTGTACGGCTGCAATTACTTTCTTCGGAGTTGTACAAAAATGTTTTACTATTTTCAGCAGCACTCCACACCGATGGGACATCCTCAAAAAAATTTACGGAGCTCTCTTCATAGTCTTTCAGCCAAAAGCCAAATTTGACTGCGCAAGCATACGGAGATGTTACCGGCATTCTCAAGTACATCAACAAGTTCGAATGTATCTTGCTGTCCTCAATTTGGTTCAAAATACTGACTACCACTAATGAAAGAAACGTGGTCCTTCAAGTTAGAGGCGCCACCATAGTTGTTGAGGTCCGACATATAGATAGATTAGCTGATTTGAAGTTGGTCAGGAACCAATGGGAAACAATCTTAAACGAATGCAAAACAGTTGCTATTCATTTGAACATCTCGCCAAAATTTTCGGACATTCGAAAGAGAAAACCCGAAAGACGATCTGAAGATAATTTAAATGAGATGATTGCGGATGATTCAGAATCTGATTTTAAAAACCATACATTCCTGGTAATCCTTGTTTCAATAATCACTGGCGTTACTGAACGATTTGCAGCTATGGGATATTTGAGCTAGACGTTTTCCTTTTTGTGGCAATTTGAAGACATGGATGAGACTACGGTTCGGGCGAACGCAGCAAAATTTGTCGAAAAATACAAGTCGGACTTTTCTAAAAGCTTAGAATGCGAAATAATTCACTTGAAAGACATTTACGAAGCAAATTTTGATAAAGGTCTGTCACCATTGGAAAAAGCAACTAAAGCCACTCTTTGATATCCGAACTTTCTATACTGAATAATTAAAATTTATAATCATCATTAAATTTATCAGAAATGTATTAAAATGTTACCAAATAAATAGAAAAGATTATTTGAAACAATATGTGGCTGTTAAAAGAGAATTTTATTTCTGCGTTACAATAAAATAATATTAATAGTAAATATTCTGTGTTAATTTTATTGTCAGCTCTTAGTCCAAAAATTATTTAGTTGATGTGGCGAAATTTTTTTTTGCTGTAATCCATCAATAATGACTCATGAATGAGACGTCATTAATTCAAGTTAATCAAATATATTAATGGTTTTTTTATAGGGGGCCCGGGCATTGTTTAGTCCCGGACCCGGATTTTCTCTCTACGGCCCTGCCTATACGAACCTATTTGGTGATGATTAAAGTGGAAATACGTTTCCATAGCGAACATACACACAGAATTTGATTTATATATATATATAGATAGATATTGTTGTCTGAAAAAATCTTAGAGATGGGTGGTA
Source organism: Eurosta solidaginis (assembly GCF_040869045.1). Classification (NCBI taxonomy): domain Eukaryota; kingdom Metazoa; phylum Arthropoda; class Insecta; order Diptera; family Tephritidae; genus Eurosta; species Eurosta solidaginis. The sequence continues at coordinate 56,649,456 of NC_090324.1, forward strand.
TATATAGTATTCATATGGTGGTATATATAGTATATATATATAATATATATTCGCAATTTCAGCTCCATTTTAACAGCAAGAAGCTTGAAATTTCACCAAATGCTTACGTATATAGCATATATTGTTGTGTGAAAAACACATAGAGATCGGTGGTATATATAGTATATATATTACAGTCGTGTTTTTTATCGCTCTGCGTTCCTGTATATTTCCTAGCTATAGTTGTGAACACTCTTAACTCTAGCTTTATCTGCTTAGAGACAGTGACTCTATTCATGAAATCTCATTTCTAAACTGCTAATTCCTATAAAAGTTAAAAATATATACATATAAAATAAAAATATATGCATAATTAAATATGCCATGTGTTTGTGGTCAGAAAGTTGACCGTGGTCAACCGAAGGTGGGATGTGCAAAATGTAAAGACTTTTTCAGCTCAAATGTGTGAATTAGACCCCTGCATGAATGCAAAAAAATATGCCTATGAATACATTCACACAAATTTTGTACAAGCACTCATTCAATTCACTGGCATGAGAACTTATGTGTATGCGTACAAAAGGCTGTGAGTAGCAAAATATACAAGTACTTGCACGGTCTCGTCTCATGCAGCAGAACTACAACCAATGGCGTCAACGCGTGTGTGTAGTACAACTTGTATATTCACTAGTACAACTTGTATATTCACTTGTACAACTTGTATATTCAGTATATTCTTGTATGTTCAGTAGTACTACATGTATCGCAGGTGTACATGTGTATACAACTACAGTTTGGTGAATTTTAATGAATTATAAAAATGTACACTAGTTGCCGTGTAAAACCCAATTATTATAACAAAATAAAGTGCATAAATGTGCCATTTTAGGATTTTATTAATTTTTCATATTAATGCGTTTTCTTATGTTAGATATTAATATCTCCATAACTAAGTAGATTTAACTTATACTATTTAAGCAAGCATGTTTTTTTATATATGTTCTAAATATTTTTTCATATTGATATGTAAAAAACATAATTTTTTCAACACATGTCGGGTTAACCCTAGGGAACTACGCTTATCTGAAAGTAATTGCTTGGCTCTTGAAAATACTCTTTCTGAGGGGGCACTACTAGCAGGAGTAGCAAATATTTTTCTGCTTAGCTGGAATAATAGAGGATATTTAGTTTTATTAAACTCCCACCACTTTAGAACGTCAAAATCGTTGTGCATGACCTCAGAAATATTTTCATATAGCATCAATTCTTGTTGTTCTCGGTCAATACTACTAGGAATGTTTTGAGGCTGGAGAAATCCGGAAAATAGGCATTCTTTTTCGTTTGAAAGAGAATTCTACTGACAGTTTTCATTGTTTACTGTCTTCATTTATTAGCATTTCAAGCAAAGCTTTACAATGTTCTTTGACTTCATTTTTCTCAACAGCAGTAAACTGGGAGAGTTTGTTAGTCGGTGGGGACAGAAATAGAGCTATTTTGTGAATCATTGTTAAATTTCTAAGTACAGTGTCCTTAAGCAATGTGCGCAGCGGTAACTTCAAATCTTGTATGCATTCTGAATCATCGTTGGTTGATTCACAATGCATCATTAAGTAGTAAACATGTAATATTACTAAATGTAAGGTTGGATAGCTATCGCCTTCCAACTCTTTTGATGTTTCCTCAAATTTAGCCAACACTTTAAGAGTATCTGTTAAGGCATTTAAGTTTATTCCACTAATACAGCTCAGTTGACGATTTTCCTCCAAAATATTTCCAACGTCAACCCAGTTATTTTTGAGAGACTGTAGCATGTAGTAAACTGTGTTCCATCTTGTCGGAGAAATGCTTTTAAGGTTTGTTGTTAATTGTGCATTGGCTCCAGATTTCTTGAAATACCTGACGGACATGTGAACATTTTTCTTTCATTTCGCTAATATCGCTGACTCGTTAAGAGATGTTTCCACAATGTTGTGCAATAAATGGGTAATACAAAATATGTGGTTGTGATGTTTGAAAGCGGCTTTCATGTTAGTTCCTCTATACGTAACAATAATGGCTTTATCCAAGGAGCAATCAAATTCGTCCAGAGCTTCCGTTACTTTTTGCAGAATTCTTTGGTCTATTGTGAAAAAGTTCGTGAAAAAACAATCAGGGTATTCCGCAGGGTATTGAAATAGGCAATAGGTACAGGGCTTGGAGTCCATGGACTTAAAAGCAAGCAATTTTGTGACTAATTTTGTATTTATGATAAAGTGCAGCTTTAGTGATAAGTAGGAATGCTTGAAACAGTGTCTGCCCATATATCTGAAGTGAGTCCAAAAAATCCACCACTTAGTTACTTGTATTCTGTTCTCTTTTCATTGTAGGCAATTTTGCAGAGCTTGTCTATGTTTCTGGATACAGTGATAGGGTGTGGTAGCAATTTTTTAAACGTCTACATTTGGACATACTTGGCTCCTATTGACAATATTAGCTCTGTGTATTCCTTCAGGCCTTCATCCTCGACAATTTGAAACGATTGGCAATTTTTTACAACCCATCCACTAACAGATCGGATAACGTCCTTTCTTGTTTCGTCATCAACATCTATTCGGGGCCTATTGTCAACTCGATCTGTAAAAGTTTTGTAACACTTGTGTTTGACTAAATTCGATGTGATCTTTGTAAAGGTTAAAACGCTACTGCAGTCTTTCCAAGCTACTACTTTGCCCAAAAACCTGCCGCTAATATCTGCTTTGCCGAAAATATTCCAAACTTTGCTCTTTCGGGCAGTTAAAATGATTTTATCGTCTCCCTTAACTATTTTTTCTTTTATTTCGGCAAATTGGCGATTTTTTACGGACATCGGTGAATTGGCGAATGTTAATTGGTCATGATATATGTATATATTTGTGCACTAAATATTAAAAGGCTTCAGAAAAAGTATTGTGTTTCGTTGTTGATACTTCAATGTAGTTATCCATTGGTATGATCTTTCTTCAATTAATTTCTCTATTTATATAGTTCTATTCCGCGCTTTATTTCAAAGCGTATGTACATGTATTCTATATATACTGAAGTGCGTTTAATTATATAAATAGTTAAACAAATAGATGACATTTTTCTACAATGCAATATGAATATATATATATATATAGATATATATATATATAAATATATCCTAATACTATGTTCAAACAGAAAAATAAGTTGAGGAAATTTCGATTTGAATTGAGTGCTGTTCATACAACTCGATTTAGCTTACACAATAGTAATTTGATAGCTGGTTGGCTCATCTCTACAGCAAGAACATACCTTTGTTCAGACTGTCAAAATGAACACCCACATTATTAGGCGAATGAAATGGAATGAAAACATAAAACTTTGAAATTTTTGTGTGTTGTAAGAAAATGTGTTCAATGTTTTGGTTTCATTTTGAGTTTGCCATCTTCTTTTGACAATCCCTACTCCAGTGAAATGAAAGACATAAAATCAGCTGATGAGATGAGCCAACCACATAGTTCAGCCATGCGTAACTGACGTTAAAATATACTCAATAAACACACTTTACAATGTTGCATTTGCAGTTTGAAACAATTTATTACGCAATTTTTTTTTAAATTGGCAATTTATTATTACAATTTATTATATGACAAATTGCGTAATAAATTGCCCAAATAGTATAAATTGCCAATTTGGTGTGTGTTTGAACCTAGTATAACCCATTTGTAAGGCCATAATCGATAGCCTTCAGGCAAGCAAGTGTCTATCACCATACAAGTGTATGTATGGTGATTAGCGATGCACGACATACATGTTCCAGGATCGTTAGTTATGGGAAATCCCCACATAAATTGAGAATGCCTACCATTGTTTTGTATAGCGGATTTTCATTGTCTAATGAAAATAGTTTTATGTATGTATGCGTGTATATTCATTTTAGGGAAATAACGTTTTACCAAATAATCAATTACTTTCAGCCTAGGATAATTCTATTCATACATCATAAAAGTTGATGGTGATTAGGGATAACGGAGCAATATATATTTTAAAGTTTTGTTAATTTTTTAAATTTTTGTATGAAAGGCGGGAAACTTTGCAAATTTCTCCAGCATGTATGATATGTAAACGTTTATTAGCTCTTAAGAAAATATATTTAGTATTTTTATTTATTATTAAAAAATTTTGCATTCGCCACTTAAAAATACCCATATTTTTTGTTACGTTTTTCATAGTTTCAACGCAAACATTTAACTTTTCATAAATGCACACATCATTTTAGAACGAAAACAAGTAAATAGGTACTTAGTACTCATAGTATATTCATTGGTACAACTTGTACAACGTTTATCTCATTGTGCTTCTCGATGAGACATGTGTATGTATGAATTTCTTTGGTAATGATATGAATGCGCGCATATACAACTCAGACAAAATGCGGGTACATACAACTTCTCTTTGCATACCATCACTCATACAATACAAACTCATTGGCGTGAAGTACAATGGATACTGAGACAGTATCAGTATGTCTCATTGTACATTCACGTGTGAATGCATTCATGCAGGACTCTAGTGTGAATATTTCACAAGCCGATCTCGAGTTTCTTCTCTGGTCAAATAAACATTTTTTTGTAAAGCGTGTTCGGTGGAGCGCCGTGGTTCTATATGTAAAACTCCGCTGGCAACCACCCTCTCTAGTGCTGCAATCAGTGAAATACAATGCGATGAGAACAATAGTAACCAACAACTATTTCTGCATGATATCGCTAATGAAATTGATGCTCTACGCTCTGAAAATACTAACATTCTTTCTCTGGTGACTGCTCTGAAAGATAATAATTCACGAATGTCTGACACCCTTTTTGCCGAAATTCGTTCTCTCCATTCGGCGATTGATGAAAAAAAATTTGAGATTTCTTCGTTCTCATCGGAGTTGCAAATCTTAATTGCGTTGTTGCTGCTTATGCAACTTATCTAATCATCTCGTTCTGCTGCTTTGCATAAGGCTATTCAAACAGAATTTACCGAAATAACAAAGCAGTCAACTTCGCAAAGCATAGTCAATGACTCTGGATCAGCTGCAAAAACAAAGCAGTCTATGTCTTCAAAAGCAAAAGCTAACAATGACTCCAATCATAAACAAAAAAACATACAGTGCAAAGGCCACTGTAAAACTTCAACTACAACAATTAAAGAGCCTACTTTTGTTGGTTCTCCTTTGCCTCATTCTGTAAGCAATAACAAAAGCACGATTGCATCTACTAAACAGCCTATTACGGCTGATTTGCCATTGCCTGATAGAAGTAAAAATCACTCAATTCAAGCGTCGCCGTCGACTGCGAGTACTGCTTCTGCTATATCTGATTGTTCGGGCTCAGCAAATAATGAAATTCATGCTGATGATGCCATTACACTCACAACAACATCGCTGTCATACGCGCCTACGGTGGCGTCGACATCTGTAATCACCGATAATGCTCTCTCACTAGATTCTTCATCTACTGCTAATGGTTGTGCTAAAGCGAATACAAATGCTTGCTTGCCTTCGACTGCTGAGGCTGCGCCGTCCGTAACTACGTACTTTGCTACTGTGGTTAGTGAGGCAAATATTTGATAATGGGCGACTGTGCCGAAAAAGAGGCCCATGAAACATAATAATAATATAAGAGGTACAAATGCTTCCACAGAACTCGCCGTTGCTGCTGTCCTTAAATGGCTACACCTGGCTTCATTTTCGTCCTCAGTATCTGAAGCGGACATCAAAGATTATGTGTCTGGACAGATTAGCTTAGATATAGCTTCCATTTGGTATTTTAGATTATTGAAAAAAGACATCTCAATTTCTACTCGGCATAGAATTAACTTTAAACTGGGCGTGCCGGAGTCTGAATATGCCTTTTCAGTTTTTTCGAACGGCTCAGAAAAAACCACAACAGAAGTAGTAAGGTGCAATAATGATTGTGGACTAAAAATATATTTCCACAATGTTTCCGGTATGTGGACCAAGTCTGATATCGTGCATAACTTCAGTTCACTAATGGATTACGATATCTTTGTTATCTTTGAGACGTGGGTTAATGAAAACTTTTCGTGACAGTGAGTTCTTTGACTTAAATATTTCCAATGTTTTTCGGAAAGATCGAGATGCTGGTAAAACTGGTCGCCTTCGTGGCGGAGGTGTACTAATCGCAGTCAAAAGGCAATTGTGTGCGTTTTTAGTTCCACTAAACAATGGTGATTATCTGCTTGATCAAATTTGCATATGTGTTAAAATTCTTACTTCGCAACGATCTTTACATTTACTGGCATCGTATGTACCACCTGGCAGCTCATTTGAGCTATACAAAGGTCATGCTGATAATATTATTTCTTTGGTTCTCAACGATCTACACGATAGCCATCTCTGAGTGCTTGGTGACTTTAACCTGTTTAACGTTCAATGGTCAGCTAGTGCTTCGAATTGTGGGCTCACACCGAATAATCTTGCTTCAAATCAGGAACTGTATTTCATTGATAATGTTCTTTGTCTTAACTTAAGTCAAATTAATACGTATTTTAATTCCCAAAATCGGCTATTGGATCTATTATTTGTTAGTGACAATATTTATTGTGAAGTCTGCGAGTGCACGGATCAAATAACTCCTAAGAACAGGCATCATTTACCCGTGCATATTGAATTCAAATTCTACAATTTCTCCCCGGTACCTTTGGATAGTAAAATAACTTTTAATTATTCTCGGTGCGACTTTCCGAATTATAATGATTTTCTACTTGATATAAATTGGGAGCAGTTACTTGGGGGTCTTGATACCTCAGATAGCTTTTCTAGTTTCAAATCTTGCGTGCTCAAGCACTGTTTGGATTGGATTCCAGTTAAAAAACAGAGTTCTTACATATTGCTATGGTATTCTAAGGGTTTACTAAAATTGCGGAATCTAAAAAATAAATGTTCTAAAAAATTTACCTCACAAAGAACCTATTTTCTTCATTAAATATAAGCAATATGTAAAAGAGAAGCTCGGCCTTAGATCTCTTCGGAGGTTATCGCGCCTTACATTTATTTTTTTATTTTTTATATGTAAAATATTTCAATAACTTGAACAAATCCCTGTACGCCAACTTCATCCATAATATTGAGTCCAATATTAAGTCTAATCACAAAACTTTTTGGAATTATATAAAGTCGAAAAGAGGTTGCTCAAGTATTCCCACTGGCGTTTACCTTGATGGCACCACAGCGCAAACTCCAAGCGACTCAGCGAACTTATTTGCTGAGTTCTTTAAATCCAAATTTTCACCGGATGATTGTAATCAGTACCCTGATTTTTTGATCAGCCCAAACTTTGCTCTAAACTTAGGGTCCCTTTTATTATCATCTGAGGATATTAGTAAAGCGATTTCGGAGCTTAAGCCATCATCTCAGAGAGATGTTGACGGATTTTCCCCGGTCTTGAAAAAAATTGCCCTTCCTTACTTTTTCCTTCGAGATTGATATTCAACAAGTTCCTATCGTCTGGTACTTTCATTGATGATTGGAAGGTTTCTTCTGTTACGCCCTTTTTTAAAACTGGCAATAAAAATGATGTCCGTAACTACAGACCTATTTCCAAGCTGTCCACCATTTCCAAAATTTTCGAGCATGCCGTCAGGGCAAAACTAAGTTTTGCAGTTAATTCCCTGACATCTTCGTACCAGCATGGCTTTGTCGCTGACAGATCTACAATTTCCAACCTTGCGGTTTTTAGTGAATACTGCGTTGCGTAATTTTCTGGTGGTTTTCAGGTAGACTGTATCTATACAGATTTTTCTAGAGCTTTTAAGAGTTTTTCATAGTGCCTTAATTAAAAAGTTGAGTTGTTTTGGATTCCATTTCTCTTTTCTCCTATGGATTAGATCTTATCTATCCAATCGACAGTGTGTGGTCACTTTTGATGGTGTATCCTCTAGTTCCTTTGTGGCAACCTCTGGTGTTCCTCAGGGAAGTATATTAGGACCACTATTTTTCATTTTATTTATTAAAGAAATTAGTAGTTGTTTTTCATTTTCTAAGTGTTTGTTGTATGCAGATGACTTAAAGATATTCTCAAAAATCAAGACACCTGATGATGTTCTAAAGTAGCAAAGTGATATCAATAAATTATATCAATGGTGTCTGGACTCACGTTTGTCTCTTAATTCATCTAAATATTTCTATATGACCTACTCTCAACTTCCGTCTTGCGTACAAGGTATACTATTTGTGATTGCGAACTTCAGTGCGTAAGCGAGATTAAAGACCTTGGTGCCCTCTTTGATAGTAAGTTTTCTTTTAATAGTCATATTAATTATGTAACTTCTAAATCTTACTCCATGCTTGGTTTTGTTAGGCGTAATACCTCCAGATTTTCTGATCCTTATACAATCAAACTTTTATATACCTCGTTTATTAGGTCGCACATTGAATATGCTGTATTTATTTGGAGGCCTTGTACTCAGTTAGCCATAAATAGAATCGAGAGGATACAGAAAATTTTTCTAAAGTATGCTCTTCGTCCATTAAACTTTCCAGAACCCATGCCATCCTATTCTTCTCGGCTTATGCTCCTAGGGCTCAGGTCACTTGAGAGTCGGCGATCTATACTCTGTTTAACTTTTGTATACAATGTGATTAAGGGGGTTATTGACTGTCCTGATCTGTTGGAAAGGATTCGCTTTAATGTTCCTCAACGGCTTCTTCGGAATTTCTTTCCTTCTATTGAGATAACTTCAGAACAAATTATGATAGTTATGCTCCTGTTAATCGCGCTACTTGTGAGTTCAATGTACTAAGTAAAAAAGTCTCTCTTGATTTTTCGCTTACAAGAGCCGATTTTTTGATAATTTTGAATTCCGCTTTTTAAGCTGTATATTTTTAATTACAATTAAACTGTATATAATACTTTCTTAGATACTATAGTTTATAAGGATTTTTCTCCAATGACTTATTAATAACACTGGACGACGGCCAAAATTTACCAGAGACGCCGTTATGAAATTCGTATGTAAAACCACCCCCTGATTTCGAAAATCGAGTTCATATTTGATTCTATGGTACCGTTTTTGAGATATTTGCAATTTACCGTTATTCGAAAAAACCAAAAAGGTGGCTCGCTTTAATTGCGTATATCTCACGGGTAAAGCAATTGCAAAAAGGTTTACAGAATCGGAAATATAATGCATAATACATTATTTTTTTGCTCAACCAGATAGTTTTCGAGATATTAGCTTATTATTTCAGATTTTTGTTTTTTTTTTATGAAAAAATATGTAAAAAATTACTCTTTGCGAGGGCAGCATTCCAAAACCACAACTTTTTTCTAGATATTTTTTCTTTCCGTAAAGCTCTGTCTAAGTAAAAAAAGATAAGCTACCATCGAAGAAAATCGATGCAAAACTACGTAAGTTATAAGCGATCAAATAAAAATACCCAGGTTGGGCAATTTCAACGTATACCTCAAAACGTATGTATGGTATAAAGAAGAGTGAAATATCTAGCTATGCTCTGTTTCTATTTAGTTAAAAGTTCAATTTATGAATGAAATTTCCCATATTCTTAACTTTTTTTTAAATTTATTTATGTTTATACTATATTCTAACAATCTTTATCTTAATTTGATTTTACTATGTAGTCGAAATAATTATGTGTTCTACTTTGACGCTTATTCAATTTAGGATCGGTTTCTCTTATGAGAAACCAGCAGTAATCACCCATCATTGCGACATCCCAGAATCCTTGATATCGATTCTCAATTAATTTCATTTGCTGATGAAATCTTTCGCCATGTTCGTCACTTTCGTCGCCCAGATTTGCCGGAAAAAAGCTCAAATGTGAGTGCAGAAAGTGAATTTTTAAGGACATATTTACGCCTGGAAAGAAAATATTAGTTAGGTAAACAAGTTATAGAATTTTGGGAAACTAATTTTAATAAGCCTTTAAGCCATTTTCGCATAATTATTAATTAAGTCGTTCACTATCTGCTCGTAGTTAGGGCTTTTGTGTCTACCGAGAAAAGAAGCAACAACATTTTCAAAGGATTCCCACGCTGCTGCCTCAACTGATGAGAGTAGTCTTTTGAATTGATTACTGTTGATCAACTTTTTTATTTGTGCTCCAACAAAAATACCTTCCTTTATCTTGGCTTGAGAAATATCTGGAAAAATTGTTTTCATATAGTCGAATGCTTCGCCTTCTTTGTACAAAGCCTTAACCAAGTTTTTAATGAGACCGAGCTTGATGTGTAAGGGTGGAAGTATGATTTTCTCTTTCTTGACAAGAGGGGTGTATTTGATGTTATCCCCACCAACGGTAAACTCGACTATTTCCGCCCAATCCTTTCTGACGTAGTGGTCCCTACGAGCTCGGCTAACCCACTTGCAAAGGAAGCAGCAGTGCTTGGTGTAGCCACTTTGTAGACCGCATAGCATTGCACCGACTTTGAGATCCGAACATATTTTCCAATCATGCTCTTCATATTTGATAAATTTGAGTAGTTTTTGCGTTTCCTAGTAGGTTTCCTTTGTATTTACTGCATGTACGATCGGGATAGAAGGCTTTTTGTTACAAATGTAAAGTTGATTTATTACACAAATGTATTTTTATAACACGTTCTTTATTATTTGATAAATCTTCAGTTCTCCAAAATAATTTTTTTCAACTAACTGAAAAAATTTTCTTTACTGACAACAAATGAATTGAAAATGTTTTTTTTTTTTTTTAAATCGAATAATTGTTAAAGTAGAAAATTAACAGGTAGGTATGCCACAGTACCCCCTTCCTAGTGATAACGACATATACATAATTAATTTATTTTAAAAGTAACTCTACGAGGAATATAACGTATACAATCTTCCTCAACATTTTCTTGATTATCCAAAAGAAAAGCTGGCTTCAAACGATCTATTGAAATTACTTTATTTTCTCCGTATACTTGAATCTTGAAAATTTTATTAGTTCTAGAAATTACTTTGAATGGACCGTCGTATGGTTGCTGTAAAGGTTTTTTAACTGCGTCACACCTTATGAACACATGAGAGCAGGTACCTAATTCTGGATGTACAAATACGTTTTTCTTCCCATGTCGCAGTGAACTGCTGGCTTTTAAAAAATGCATGTTTTCAGAAAATTCTTTCACCCATTGTGTAGAGTATTTGTTTTCTTTTTTGTTATTAAATATTTCTCCAGGAAGTCGTAAATTTGTTCCAAATGCCATTTCAGCTGGGGAAAAACCAATATCCTGTATAATATTTGCATGCAAACCCATCATGACAATAGGGAGTGAATTAACCCAGTTATTCGATTTTTGTGATTTTAATGCAGCTTTAAAAGTACGATGCCATCTCTCAATTTGGCCATTACTCTGTGGATGATATGGAGTTGTATGCGTTATTCTTATTCCAAGCATTTTAGATAATTCTCGAAAAAGTAAAGATTCAAATTGTCGTCCTTGATCAGTAATAATATGAGCTGGCACACCATAACGAGAAACCCATCCAGAAAAAAACGCATAAGCAACGGAGTCAGCAGTAATGTCTTCCAGCGGTATTGCTTCAGTCCAACGTGTAAATCTGTCTATGCATGTAAGGATGTATTTATACTGTTTACATAATGGCAATGGACCAACAATATCTATACTGACATATTTGAAACGGTCTAGAGGGGGTGTGAAATTGCCAAGAGGACTTCTTACGTGACGATTAACTTTAGATTTTTGACAAGCAATGCATGATTTAGTCCATTTAGCTACATCTTTGGAAATTGATGGCCAAACAAAACGATTTCGGAGTAAATTTACTGACGCTCGCACTCCGGGATGAGAATGTCCATGCATACTTTCGAAGAGAGGTTTTCGAAATGTTGGTGTAATATACGGACGTAGGTTTTTTGTAGAGACATCACAAAAGATTTCAACATTAACTTCTGGAATTTTCATTTTTCTTAACTCAAGGCAAGAGTCCGCTGTACTTAAAAAATTGTTCAATTCTGAATCAGATTCTTGAGCCAAAGCTAACGCTTTATAATCTAACGGCGATGGCATTGCTATTGCATCCACTCTAGATAAGGCGTCGGCTACAACATTTTCTTTTCCGGAAACGTGGCGAATATCGACAGTATGCTGACCAATGTAATCTAAATGCCTTAACTGCCTCGGTGATGCCTTTTCTGGCTTTTGTAAAAATGCGTATATAAGGGGCTTATGGTCTGTGTATATAGCAAATTGGCTACCCTCTAAAAAATATTGAAATTGTTTTAAAGCCGAGTATGCTGCTAAAAGTTCACGATCATAAGCGCTGTATCTCATTTGCGTGCTAGTTAATTTTTTAGAGTAAAAAGCGATGGGCTTCCAATTACCATGTATTTGTTGTTGTAAAACACCGCCCATTCCAGTATCCGATGCATCAACCCACAAAGATGTTGGCGCATTAAGCGAGGGATACGCTAAAAGTGTTGCATCAGATAACTGCTCTTTACAGTTTTGAAAAGCTGCAGTAAGTTCCGGGGACCATTGAATTTTCTTATTATTACCCTTTTTATTTCCACTATATAGTGTATGTAATTTTGATTGATACTGTGCGGCTTTTGGAATGAAACGGCGATAAAAGTTTAACATCCCCAAAAATCGTCGCAAGTCTTTAATTGTTTCAGGTGTTTTGTAAGTTTTTATAGCCTCAACTCGAGAAGGTAAGGGTTGCAAACCATTGATTGTAACCAAGTATCCAAGAAATTGAACTTCAGGTACCGCAAAAATGGACTTCGATGTATTTATAATAATTCCAAACTCTCGAAACCGTTCAAATAGAGATTTAATATGCTTGACATGGTCGTCTATATTCTTCGATGCAATCATAATATCGTCTATATACGCATAACAGAAATCTAGTCCGCGAATAACTTGATTGATGAAGCGTTGGAAAGTTTGCGCAGCGTTACACAAACCGAACGTCATACGATTAAACTCAAACAATCCTATTGGAGTAATTATAGCTGTTTTTTCAACATCAGAACTCTCAACCGGAATTTGATAATAAGCCTTAACTAAATCAACCTTGCTGAAAACTTTTGCGTCATGAAGAAGAAAACCAAAGTCATGTATGTGGGGAACGGGATAACGATCTGGAATTGTCACAGAATTTAACCGCCGATAATCTCCACAAAGTCGCCATTCTCCATTAGGTTTTGGTACCATGTGTAATGGACTAGCCCAACAACTTTTTGACGGCCTACATATGCCTTGCCTTAACATAGTATCGAACTCACGCTTAACAATTTGTAGTTTCTCAGGAGATATTCTACGAGCTTTAAAAGAAATAGGTGGGCCAGATGTTTGAATGTGATGCGTTACAGAATGTTTAATTGGTGTATTTTTATCATGCGATGCGGTAAGATCCTTAAATTCTTCAAGTAATGGATATATAACAGAGTCTTCAAATATTGACTTAATTGAAGGTGGTAACAACCCAATATGTGAAATCGCATTACTAATAGAGTTTGAGACTTTATCTATTATTCTATTATTCTTAAGATCAATTATTAATCCGTAATGGCTGAGAAAGTCGGCGCCGATTATAGGCTTGTTAACATTTGCTAATATAAAAGTCCACCGAAAACTTCTTTTTAGGCCCAAACTTAATTTTAATGTTTTGTTTCCAAAGGTTTTTATTGGGGATTGATTTGCAGCAAATAGCTGAAGAGATGCTGGTCCATTCAACATTTCACTGGAAAGAGCAGGGAACACCGAGACGTCTGCGCCAGTATCAATGAGAAATTATATGTTTAATGAATTTTCTCTAACAAATAGGCGACATACTTCTTGGCCAACCTTATCCGTCACCTTAGACGAGGGGCCTAATGGTTTTCCGAAATATTATTTGAACGTGAAGTATAATTACATGGCTGCACGCACTTTTTAGCACGTTCACCGAATTTATAATGGTACCAACAAAAAGGCTTACTTTCTCTTGCTCTTGAGGAATTCGTTTGTTTAACGCGTTTGTTGTTATTACGGCTATGACTTCGAGAGCGATGTGAAAGTAGCTCAACTTGCTTCGTCAAAGCTTCAATATGTAATTCCAAATCATGATTTATGGAAGGAGTCTTGGAAACACTATTTATCTCCCAAGCATCTGATGTATCAGATATTTTATCTGCCATAAGGGCGAGTCTACTTAAACTTTCAGTACTTACAGATAAAATTGCTTGTGACTGTTTCGGAAGACGCTGCATCCATAGAGATTTTAGCAACTCATCAGATACTTTACCAGCAGCCAGGTCCATCATTTCACGTAACATTGCAGAAGGCTTCCTGTCACCCAGTTCCATGTCACGCAGCAGTTTCTTTAATCGCTTTTCCTCCGAATCCATGAATCGCTCCTGCAACCGAGATTTCAATGCTTCGTACATGTTATTTTCAAGTGGGTTTAGAATAAGATCGCTGACTTCACTAAGCACACTCGCTTCGATGGATCCTACAATGGTGTGGAATTTTGTTGCATCTGATGATATTCCAGCCGTAATAAACTGGCTCTCCACTTGCTTGAACCATAGAGCTGGATTTGTTCTCCAAAATGGCGGAACTTTAACGGACACCCGTGCAACCTCTAATGTTGTATTCGGCTCATCTAAAAGATTCCTTTGATATACGGGTGTTTGGGGTGATGCTGTTGGCGGCTGTTGCAGATCAGAAATTAACGAATCTCCCGCCCCATTATTGGCTTCACTTCCTCTATTCGGTGTATGAAACATGTTTCCTGTCTAGGGTCACCAATTGTAAAGTTGATTTATTACACAAATGTATTTTTATAACACGTTCTTTATTATTTGATAAATCTTCAGTTATACAAAATAATTTTTTCAACTAACTGAAAAAATTTTCTTTACTGACAACAAATGAATTGAAAATGTTTTTTTTTTTTTTAAATCGAATAATTGTTAAAGTAGAAAATTAACAGGTAGGTATGCCACACAAATATGAAATAATACAGCCTTCAAACTCAGTTTATCGCTGTCTATGAACAATCGCCAGTATTTTGAATCATATGTTTGACCAAACTCTTTGAATAAACCAGGAAGCAGGAAAAGTAGCATATACTGTGTTTCTTGGTATAGTGTTTGGAAAATTGTTCGTGACGAGTTCTACAATATATCACCTTAACATCGGATGACACAAATTTAAATTGTTGCATACGAGAAGCGTGGATCTCGGCCTTTTCCTTGGATAGTTCCAAATCTCTTATCCAATCATTAAGTTGTGCTTGTGACAGAACGTTTCTCTCGTTTCCCATGCGAAATTCAGTACAACTTGATTCCCCGCACTCAGATATTACTGTTGACAATGGAACTGGATTCGCAACTGCCGTTGAATGTAGTACTGGTAATGTCACTGTAGGTATGCTGGCATAGGATACTCTTCTTTATCTTCCAATTCCAACTACTTTTGTTTGACAAATATAACACTCTATTGAATGGCAAGTAGGTTCTCTCCATATCATTGGTGTATCAAATTTTATTTGTTGTCCTGATTCCGACTGAATCAATTCTACTCGACACGATGTACACAAAGTGTTCGGTGTCCATGGTTTTTCAGCATTTTTAGGCTCAATGCCAAAATACTTGGAGTATAAAGTTTTCATATGATCTGAGAATACTCGTCGTCGCCTTATGATAGTATATTGGCCACACATGAAACAGAACATATCTGGATTGTTATTACAAACAAATTCTCGCTTCGTTTTACTCATTTTATTTTTTTTAATAAATCACGGTTTTGAAATTTGACTTATGAACTGAACTATCTTCGGCGAGCCTTGCAGATGTTATGAAGTTTCAAGGCGCATTAACTCATATTTATACTCGGAACAAGAATAACATTGAAAAAATTATATCTTACCTAGACAGAAAGGTTCATTTTTATACGAAGCCGGGAAAAGAAAATACTACCTGCTTTAGATGTAGGCTTTAAAAATTTTTTTGTGTCTTATAATTTTGAAAATCTACCTGCATACTTACCCATAAGTGACGGAAATACATGTTTATAACTACATGCCTACAGCAGGTTTCGAACCCAACCACTCTTCCTTTCGATGCAACCTCTCTACCTAATATAAAACAATTCGAGTATTAAAAGTACTATTTGATTTATTTAAAGAAAAAGTATTATCATTGTTATGACATTATTCGTTTATCCGGATAATATCCCATTTGCACTTTATACGTTTAATATATGAATGTATACATACATTGAAGTTGCGCAACCTGGGTATTTTTATTTGATCGCTTATAACTTACGTAGTTTTGCTTCGATTTTATTCGATGATAGCTTATCTTTTTTCTAATTAAACAGAGCTTTACGCAAAGGAAAAATATCTGGATAAAAAGTTGTGGTTTTGGAATGTTGCCCTCGCAAAAAGTAATTTTTTTCATATTTTTTCATAAAAAAAACAAAAATCTGAAATGATAAGCTAATATCTCGAAAACTGTCTGGTTGAGCAAAAAACAATGTATGATGTATTCATAGAAAATTTTATCGTCTTTCCGACTCTGTAAACTTTTTTGCAATTTCTTTACCCGTTCGTGAGTTTTTGGTTTTTTCGAATAACGGTAAATTGCAAATATCTCCAAAACCGTACCCTAGAATCAAAAATGAACTCAATTTTCGAAATCAGGGGGTGATTTTAAAGAGAAAAAGTTGAAATTCGTGGTCCAGTGTAATAATAATAATAATAATATATGGTGGTATATAAAGTATATATATATTTTCACAATTTCAGCCCCATTTTAACAGCTAGAAAATTCAAATTTCAGAAAATGCTTAAGTATATAGCATATAATGTTGTCTGAAAAAATCATAGAGATCGGGGGTATCTATAGTATATATCGCATACAACCGATTGTTCAAATAAGAAACTTTTCGCAATTCCTGCCCCATTTTAACAGCTAGAAGCTTCAAATTTCACCAATTGCTTACGTATATAGCATGTTGTGTGAAAAAATCATAGAGATCGGTGGTATATATAGTATATATCTTTTACAACCGATTGTTCAGATAAGAAACTTTTCACAATTTCTGCCCCATTAATCGAGATAGATATAGACCTCTATATATCAAAATGATCTGGGCGAAAAAAGAAATTCATGTAGCCATGTCCGTCCGTTCGTCCGTAAACACGATAACTTGAGTAAATTTTGAGGTATCTTAATGAAATTTGGTATGTATGTACATTCCTGGGCACTCATTTCAGATCGCTATTTAAAATGAACGAAATCGGACTATAACCACGCCTACTTTTTTTATATCGAAAATTTCGAAAAACGGAAAAAGTGCGATAATTCATTACCCAAGACGGATTAAGCGATGAAACTTGGTAGATGGGTTGACCTTATGACGCAGAATAGAAAATTAGTAAAATTTTGGACAATGGCCGCGGCACCACCCACTTTTAAAAGAAGGTAATTTAAAAGTTTTGGAATCTGCAATTTGGCAGTCGTTGAAGATAGCGTGATAAAATTTGGCAAGAACGTTGCTCCTATTTTTTTAAGTCAAATTTTAACAAAAAATTGAATATCTTTACAGTATATAAGTAAATTATGTAAACATTCAACTCCAGTAATGACATGGTGCAACAAAATACAAAAATAAAAGAAAATTTTAAAATGGGCGTGGCACCGCCCTTTTTCATTTAATTCGTCTAGAATACTTTTAATGCCATAAATCGAACAAAAATTTGCCAATCCTTGTGAAATTTGGTATAGACATAGATTCTATGACGATAAATATTTTCTGTGAAAATGGGTGAAATCGGTTGAAGCCACGTCCAGATTTTATACACAGTCAACCGGCCGTCCTTCCGCTCGGCCGTTACCACGATAACTTGACCAAAAATCGATATATCTTTACTAAACTTAGTTCACGTACTTATCTGGGCTCACTTTATCTTGGTATTAAAAATGGTAAAATCCGACTATGCCCACGCCCACTTTTTCGATATCGAAAATTTCGAAAAATGCCATAATTCTATACCAAATACGAAAAAAGGAATGAAACATGGTGATTGGATTGGTTTTTGACACAAAATATACCTTTGGGAAAAACATTGTAAAATGGGCGTGATACCTACCATATTAAATAGAAGAAAATGGAAAAGTTCTGCATGGCGAAATCGAAAGCCCTTGGAATCATGGCAGAAATACGTCTTGTGGTATAACATATATAAATGAATTAGTGCTACCCGACAGATTATGTCGGCCCGCTCCCTTTTAAAATACTCATTAACACATCCCGAAAAGGTGTTCACCTACATAACTAAGGACCACTCCCTTTTAAAATACTCATTACCACCTTTCATTTGATACCCATATCGTACAAACACATTCTAGAGTCACCCCTGGGCCACCTTTCTGGCGATATCACGAAAAGGCATCCACCTATAGAACTATGGCCCACTTGCTTCTAAAATACTCTTTAATACCTTCCATTTGATACCCATGTCATACAAACACATTCCAGGGTTACCTTAGGTTCATTTTCCTACATGGTTATTTTCCCTTATTTTGTCTCCAAAGCTCTCAGCTGAGTATGTAATGTTCGGTTACACCCGAACTTAGCTTTCCTTACTAGTTTTATTTTATATTTATTTTAAAAATCGTTTAGGTATGTACATCTGTTCAGTATATATTTCTTATTTTATACAGCCGATTATTTGGAGATTACGAATGGGATAAGATTATTGTTCAGCCCCATTCATGAAAGGTATGAAGTCTTCGGCACAGCTGAAGACAGTCCCGTCCTTACTTGTTTAAAATCTTTTTTTGCCCTCCATTCGTGGTTGTTGTTCACGACTTTCTGCTGTAACAGCCATAACACCTTCACGTATTTTTTCTGTAACACGTTTGGAAACAGACGTTACAACTGTACATATCTTTCTGTTCCTTGTATATGCATTGGAATGTTAGGATCATCTAGTGTTGGCACATCATAAGTGATCGTATGGAATATTTTTTGTGAATTTCTAATGCTCTGAATAAATGACCAAATGGTAATTCATTGAAATGAAGCAAACATATAAACCAGTGCAGTGGTCTATTTAAATGCCTTTCAAAAAGTATTATAACACCATTTTCTATTCCAGTATTAGCTGGTTCTCCATCGCTGAATATGCCAACTAATTGATCTATTAACAGTTTTTTGCTGTTGAATTCCTTTAATTTTTTTAATTTGTGTTTTGCATTTTCTACTTCACCCAAATTAACATATCCAAGTAATTCAGCATTAGGCTCTTTTAGAACAACTAAATGGAGTTCTTTTATCATAGTAAGGAATTTCTCATTAATTTTCTCTCTAGTTAATGAATCATTTTTTCTGCCATTAAAAGAAAATGCAGTTATGTTGGAATCTATGTATCGTTTACGAAGCACTTCATCTATAGCTTTAATTTTTAGATTTATCCATTATGACAAGTTCACCACAAACATCTAGAAAATTTATATCTTCGAAAAGGGCTGTTGCTAAACATGAAGCAGCTCTATCTGAAACACCGAATCTGTCACACATCATAGCAAAATTTATAGCATCGTATCGTTGAGTATAATGTCCTCGTTTCATTGTAACAGATACTTCTGCAACTGCTTCATTTGCAATTTGTGCTTCACCTGTTTCCATATTTGTTCCAAGTGGTTCGTATGTTGGATCATCACTAACTGTTGGCATTGTTGGTATTGCTGTAGGTGTTTCTTCTACAATGTCATCCATATATTCAGGTTTTGTGAATTTTCTATCATTATGTTGGTCCATCATAAATTCTTTAAAATGGTTTGGTATTAAACCACATATGCATTCTATTGTTATACTCAGTTGAGCAGAGCTCACAGAGTATATTAAGTTTGATTGGATAACGGTTGGTTGTACATATATAAAGGAATCGAGATAGATATAGACTTCCATATATCAAAATAATCAGGATCGAAAAAAATTTGATTGAGCCATGTCCGCCCGTCCGTCCGTCCGTCCGTCCGTCCGTCCGTCCGTCCGTTAACACGATAACTTGAGTAAATTTTGAGGTATCTTGATGAAATTTGGTATGTAAGTTCCTGAGCACTCATCTCAGATCGCTATTTAAAATGAACGATATCGGACTATAACCACGCCCACTTTTTCGATATCGAAAATTTCGAAAAACCGAAAAAGTGCGATAACTCATTACAAAAGACAGATAAAGCGACGAAACTTGGTAGATGGGTTGACGTTATGACGCAGAATAGAAAATTAGTAAGATTTTGGACAATGGGCGTGGCCCCGCCCACTTTTACAAGAAGGTAATTTAAAAGTTTTGCAAGCTGTAATTTGGCAGTCGTTGAAGATATCATGATGAAATTTGGCAGAAACGTTACTACTATTACTCTATATGTGCTAAATAAAAATTAGCAAAATTGTTGCTCCGCCCATTTTCATTTAGTATGTCTAGAATACTTTTATTGCCATAAGTCGAACAAAAATTTACCAATCCTTCTCAAATTTGGTAGGAGCATAGATTCTATGACGGTAACTGTTCTCTGTGAAAATGGGCGAAATTGGTGGAAGCCACGCCCAGTTTTTATACACAGTCCACCGTCTGTCCTTCCGCTCTGCCATTAACACAATAACTTGAGCAAAATCCGATATATCTTTACTAAACTTAGCCCACGTACTTACCTGAGCTCACTTTTTCTTGGTATAAAAAATGGGCGAAATCTGACCATAACCACGCCCACTTTATCGATATCGAAAATTACGAAAAATGAAAAAAATGCCATAATTCTATACCAAATACGAAAAAAGGGATGAAACATGGTAACTGGATTGGTTTGTTGACGCAAAATATAACTTTGGAAAAATCTTTGTAAAATGGGTGTGACACCTACCATATTAAGTAGAAGAAAATGAAAAAGTTCTACAAGGCGAAATCAACAGCCCTTGGAATCTTGGCAGGAATACTGTTAGTGGTATTGCATATATAAATAAATTAGCAGTACCCGACAGATGATTTTCTGGATCACCTGGTCCACATTTTGGTGGATATCACGAGAACGCCTTCACATATACATCTAAGGGCCACTCGCTTTTAAAACCCTCATTAATACCTTTAATTTGATATCCATATCGTACAAAAACATACCAGAGTCACCCCTGTCCCACCCTAATGGCGATATCTCGAAAAGGCGTCCACCTATAGAACTAATGCCCCCTCTCTCTTAAAATGCTAGTAACACCTTTCGTTTGATACCCATATCGTACAAACATTCTAGAGTAACCCCTGGCCCACCCTAATGGCGATATCTCGAAAAGGCGTCCACCTATAGACCTAGTGTCCACTCCCT
This sequence comes from Eurosta solidaginis, assembly GCF_040869045.1. Lineage (NCBI taxonomy): Eukaryota > Metazoa > Arthropoda > Insecta > Diptera > Tephritidae > Eurosta > Eurosta solidaginis. The sequence goes on from NC_090324.1 coordinate 56,670,781, forward strand.
CTTAAAATGCTCAGTAACACCTTTCGTTTGATACCCATATCGTACAAACATTCTAGAGTCACCCCTGGCCCACCCTAATGGCAATATCTCGAAAAGGCGTCCACCTATAGACCTAATGCCCACTCCCTCTTAAAATGCTCAGTAACAGCTTTCGTTTGATACCCATATGGTACAAACATTCTAGAGTCACACCTGGCCCACCCTAATGGCGATATTTCGAAAAGGCGTCCACCTATAGAACTAAGGATTACTCCCTTTTAAAATACTCATTACCACCTTTCATTTGATACCCATATCGTACAAACACATTCTAGAGTCACCCTGGCCCACCCTAATGGCGATATCTCGAAAAGGCGTCCACCTATAGACCTAATGTCCACTCCCTCTTAAAATGCTCAGTAACACCTTTCGTTTGATACCCATATCGTACAAACATTCTAGAGTCACCCCTGGCCCACCCTAATGGCGATATCTCGAAAAGGCGTCCACCTATAGACCTAATGTACACTCCCTCTTAAAATGCTCAGTAACACCTTTCGTTTGATACCCATATCGTACAAACATTCTAGAGTCACCCCTGTCCCACCCTAATGGCGATATCTCGAAAAGGCGTCCACCTATAGACCTAATGCCCACTCCCTCTTAAAATGCTCAGTAACACCTTTCGTTTGATACCCATATCGTACAAACATTCTAGAGTCACACCTGGCCCACCCTAATGGCGATATCTCGAAAAGGCGTCCACCTATAGAACTAAGGATTACTCCCTTTTAAAATACTCATTACCACCTTTCATTTGATACCCATATCGTACAAACACATTCTAGAGTCACCCTGGCCCACCCTAATGGCGATATCTCGAAAAGGCGTCCACCTATAGACCTAATGCCCACTCCCTCTTAAAATGCTCAGTAACAACTTTCGTTTGATACCCATACCGTACAAACATTCTAGAGTCACCCTTGGTCCAGCTTTATGGCGACATCTCGAAAAGGCGTCCACCTATAGAACTAAGGATTACTCCCTTTTAAAATACTCATTACGACCTTTCATTTGATACCCATATCGTACAAACACATTCTAGAGTCACCCTGGCCCACCCTAATGGCGATATCTCGAAAAGGCGTCCACCTATAGACCTAATGCCCACTCCCTCTTAAAATGCTCAGTAACACCTTTCGTTTGATACCCATATCGTACAAACATTCTAGAGTCACCCTTGGTCCACCTTTATGGCGATATCTCGAAAAGGCGTCCACCTATAGAACTAAGGATTACTCCCTTTTAAAATACTCCTTACCACCTTTCATTTGATACCCATATCATACAAACACATTCTAGAGTCACCCCTGGCCCACCCTAATGGCGATATCTCGAAAAGGCGTCCACCTATAGACCTAATGCCCACTCCCTCTTAAAATGCTCAGTAACACCTTTCGTTTGATACCCATATCGTACAAACATTCTAGAGTCACCCCTGGCCCACCCTAATGGCGATATCTCGAAAGGGCGTCCACCTATAGACCTAATGCCCACTCCCTCTTAAAATGCTCAGTAACACCTTTCGTTTGATGCACATATCGTACAAACACATTCTAGAGTCACCCCTGGCCCACCCTAATGACGATATCTCGAAAAGGCGTCCACCTATAGACCTCATGCCCACTCCCTCTTAAAATGCTCAGTAACACCTTTCGTTTGATACCCATACCGTACAAACATTCTAGAGTCACCCCTGGCCCACCCTAATGGCGATATCTCGAAAAGGCGTCCACCTATAGACCTAATGCCCACTCCCTCTTAAAATGCTCAGTAAAACCTTTCATTTGATTCCCATATCGTACAAACACATTCTAGAGACACCCCTGGTCCACCTTTATGGCGATATCTCGAAACGGCGTCCACCTGTGGAACTAAGGATCACTCCTTTTCAAAATACTCATTAACAGCTTTCATTTGATACCCATATCGTACAAACACATTATAGAATCACCCCTGGTCCACCTTAATGGGGACATCTCGAAAAGGCGTCCACCGATAGACCTAAGGCCCACTCCCTCTTAAAATGCTTAGTAACACCTTTCATTTGATACCCATATCGTACAAACAAATTCTAGAGTCAGCCCTGGTCTACCTTTATGGCGATATCCCTAAATGGCGTTCATCCATAGAACTATGGCCTATTCTCTCTTAAAATACTCTTTAATACCTTTCATTTGATACACATGTTATACAACCACATTCCAGGGTTACCCCAGATTGATTTTCCTTATTTTGTCTCCATAGCTCTCAACTGAGTATGTTATGTTCGGTTACACCCGAACGTAGCCTTCCTTACTTGTTTTTAACTTGCATTTACATTTTCCAATGTAAAATAATTCATTTGTTGATTGTACGAATGCTGTAAATTCCTGAACTTTTTTTCTGTGTTTAATGCTTTCGTGATATTTTTCAATTAAAACATTTTGTTTTCTTGGAATACTACGTCTATCAATTAGTTGAATATTCAATTTATTCCAAATTTCAAACAATTCATCAATTACATGAGGAGTTAAATTTTTATGCGAAAGCATTTTACTTTGGATTTTAGCATGATCACTTAAAAAAAAATAGAATCTTAAAATGTCACGATTCAGATTATTTAATTCACTTGATAAACCAAATCCAATAATATCGTGTTCAAGTCTTTGTGATAAAGTGGATTCAGATGGTGTAGAAGCATTTGATTCATATATTTCAAATTTAAATACAAAAAGCTGTAAAGAAAAAAAATTTACCATAAGTTTGTTAAAAATGAGAATATAGTAGTTAAAAGTTCATTTTAGGCTAATTTCTCATAATTTAAGCCTGATGTCTCTACTAAAATTCAAAAACAGAAGTAAATAAATAAATAAATAAATAACAGTCCAATATCAAATTTTTCCTATAATTCTATCAGAAGCTATGAAGATTTTTTGGCAAAATCCTATATTCATATGGCAAAATATCTATTTTGCAAAAGTGGGGGACTCGTAGTCGGACTTAGAACTATGGTGTCTTCAGCAATTTTTCTTAGAATCATCTGTAGATTACGCTTTTACTATACTCCTGATGAAAAAAATCCATCCATACAATTTGACCCGCTCTAGTATATATATATATAATATATATGTTTTGCAGTTTACAAAAATAATACAACTTTTGTGGAAAAAAGTTGCAATATTTTCCAAAAATTTTAATGAAAAGAAAAAACCGGCCTTCTCACCGATTCCTGTATTACACTGCCTCTTATGGTTTTGTTGTTGCCTGGTCGTTGATGTTGATGATGGTGCTGCAGCAGGCTAGCTGTTGGTGATGCCGCTTGGTCCCGTAAAGATGATTTTTTCAAAACAGGCACTTAGAATAAGTGCGCCCACAATTTTCAAAAATTGTGTTCTTTTTTTTTAATAAAAAATTTTTTTTTGGCAATTTTTTGTAATTATATATATTTGTAATTTTGTTTGTGTTTTGTTCAAGGACTGGAGCTCTTCACAAAATCGGAGTTGTGGATTCGAAAGCACAAAAACTGATGGTGCAAATTCAAATTCAATTTTTCAATTTTCGTGTAAATTTACAAAAAAAAAATAAATTATTTTTTTCTTTGTTTTTCTTTTTCAATACATAGCTATCTGTATATTCTGACCACACCTCTCACTTTTATTTTATATTTTTTTTTTCGTAATCACTTCCCTATTTAGGGTGGATTTGATCTTCCAAAATTTTTACCTTTGGGAAGTTTTGTATAAAATGTGTGTTTATGTATGCACACATCCACTTTAAATTTTTGTTTTATTTGTTTTTTGACGAACGAAAAAATTCGATTATAATTTTATTGTTTTAAGTTTCTAGGGTGGGCCATAGATGGCTGCGAAGGACCATAAATAATTGGCCTCTTTTCGCCACCCTCTTCACTAGTTATTTCTTTAATAACAAGATTTGGTTTTCTTTTTCAAACATTGTAAATGTTTCACTTGCTATTTATTAAATAGTTAGTTACCTTTAATTATAAAATATATTCACCGCACTTTTACAGCAACTTTAAAAATTCAACTACGCAAAATAAATGTATGCACAAGTATTTAAAATAAATGTATAGAAATGGAGCGCGTCCGCTTTTGCCAGTTGATAGTACTAGACTGACTAGTTTGGTTGATGCCGATGGCCCTTCGTGTGTATTGGCACCTTCCAATTCGGCGCGCACAGCTGCGCGTAAGAATGGCGCACGCCGCCGTCTAATCTTGAATGTAGGCGGCTTAAACAAAGGTAACCGAATGGGAAACGAAGCGTGATTGAGGCAGTCCTTAAGGAGTAAACGAAAGTCTGAAATGGTTAGCCCATTGAATGCAGCATTGAACGGCTTGATACAAAGGCTATAAAAAGTATACGCACAGGGTGGTATAAAATCGGCTCTTATAAGTCTTACAGCAGATGAAACTATTCTAAAGGTGCAAAGAATATGAGTAGGATGGGTATCGTGCCGAATTAGAGAGTTGAAAGAAAAGATACGTTGATATAGTTGCTGGGACTATGGACATATAGCTCGGAAGTGCAAAGAGATTATATAGAGTCAAAGCATTGCAGAAAATACGGTCAGAAGGGCCATAAGCCCGCGAACTGCTCAAATTTACCGATATGTGCGGTATGTGGGAGACACAATCCGGTAGGCAGTTTTAGATGCCCACAACGGGGGCGAAGCAATCACATTGCCCAATGAGATTGCTACAACTCAACCTAAACCACTGCCAAGCCGCCCAATACCTCTTATCCCAAACAATGTTTGAAGGAGCATTTGATATGGCAGTACTTTCAGAACCGTACAGGAATACTCAGGAGCAAAGTTGGTTATCAGATTCAGCATGAAAGGCCCCAATTTGGATACCAGGGAAACTTCTCTCACAGAAAAAGATGTTACCGGCAATGGCTGGATTCACGGGGGCAAAAATCAAAGGAATATACGTATTTGGTGCATAGCAATGGACATGAATAGCACGAAGTTTGAGAACCTGAGTTTTGGGATGATCATAAGCACCTACTTATAATAGGTACAGACTTTTCTGCTTTTTGCGTTCCTGAGGCTAGAGCTTTTAAATGAACGGGGGAAATATACAATCGACACTGGCATCAAACGATCCATTATAAATCTCACATTTAATAGTAGCGAAATTGCGAGGCGAGTAAAGTGGTCCATCAGTAAAGTCTACACATTCAGAGATCACAAAGTCATTAGCTTAGAGCTAGTGGAAACTTGCCCAAAAATTGCTTCCAATCAACTATAAAGTCTAAGATGGAAACAACGCCTTTTTGAACCACAACTATTTGATATTGTTTAGAATAATGCCACAATATGAAAGACACATGCAAAGGACCTGTCGGTTCAAATATCTAAATTATTAAGTACGGCGTGTGATGCTTCTATGCCAAGAAGTGGCGCCAAACGAAATCGGACTCTTGTATAGTGGAGGAACGATAAAATAGCGGAGGAGCGTAGAAAATGTCACCAAGCACGGCGAAGGGCACAGAGGGCACGCTCATCACCACGATTTGGTGAGCTACATAGTACCTATAAAGCCCAAAGGACGGCGCTAAAAAATGGCATAAAATATCAAGAAAGTGTGCTTCAAGGAACTAATGGAGATTGCCGACATTGATCCATAGGGATTGGCTTACAGAACGGTGATGGCTAGAATTAAAGGGCAGAAATCAGAGCAGCCTGCATGCCCAATATTAATGAGAAGAATCGGCGAATTTTTTTTTCTGACCCAAGTTTACTGCCCGACCAGCCATCCTCATACAGGCCACTTTGTATGTTAGATTCGATAGGAAAGATTCTCGAGCGTATCATTAGTGAGCAACAGACTCTGAAAAGACCAGATGGCTTGTCAAATAGTCAGTTAAGATATCGAAAATAAGGATCCACCATATATGTAATGCAAACAGGGCTTAGTATATCCCGTAAAATCTTAACAGGAGCTCCAAATAAGAGGAAGCTGTATGCACTGATTACTTTGGATATTAGAATTGTTTTTAGTACCGCGAGCTGGATGGAGATAATGACAGCACTACGAAACTTTGGCATACCTGCTCAGATTAATTGGTAGCTATTTAGAGACGCTCCTCTTTGATACAGATGAAGGACCAAGTATGCACGACTTCACCGGCGGGGTCCCTAAGGGAACTGTTCTAGGGCCAACGCTATGGAATGCGATGTATGACGTGGTGCTACAAATCGATCTTCCCAGACGCACGCAAATTGTCGGCTATACAGATGATATTATCGTAAAAGCAGTGTTCAAGAAACTGGATCTGCTCCAAGCATTACGTATTGACGTCTTAGGAATCACAAAAGAATGGTTGGTGAGCTTGTGGCTGGAAACGGCAATAAGAGAGAAGAGGTTTTGCTGACCTCACAGCGGACTGCGGATGAGCTAGTCCTAACCGTAGTAGATTGTGAAATAATGTCAAAGGCTTTCTTGAAATAATTAAGAGTAAACATTGACTCAAAACTAACTTTTAAGGAGCAATTCAGGGCGGCGGGAAAGAAGGTCTCTAAAATTCTTGGAGCTCTTTCGCGAATTATGTCCAACATCAGCGGCCCAAGCGAAGCTACTCGTCAGCTTTTATCCAACGTAAACAGCTCGATAATATTATATGTAGCACTAGTATGGAATTGATTTAAAATGACCCACCAAAAAGAGGTACTAGAAGCCTACCGTATTACTGATATCCGAATAGCATGTGCTTATCGGACGATGCCTGCCAACGCGATCCTTGTTTTTTTTCGAAAAGTCACAGTAGATCAACTGTCAAGTGAAAGGGCCGATCTACATGGGATTGGAATCGGCTGAAGATGCCACGAAAAGCGCAAGGTCATGAACAATAGTTTGGTGGCAAGAAAGGTGGGAAGAATTGAGGAAATAGCGCTGGACGTTCTTCTTAGTTTGGAACTTGCCAGAACTTTTCCACATAAAACGATAGACTGACAAAAATAAAAAGCTAAAAAATGCTAAATAAAAAATGTTAAGGCTAAGAAAAAAGCTAAAAGTTAACAGAATAAAAAATTTAAATTAAATTTTTACTCCAATTTCCTAAAAACTATAAAAATAATTAGCAGATGATATATGTGTTTTAATTTTAAAGAGATACATGATAAATTAAACCCCACTATAGTCTATAAGTTTTCGTGATATGTTTGAGGTAAATGGTGTTTTATTTCCAAAATTAGAATGCCGATAGAACTATCTTCAATAAGGAAATCTACTTTTAAAGAACCCATGAAAGATGTAAACTCTACATTACACATTGTGAGAAATTCTTTTTCAAGTTTTTGGTATGTGTTTTACACCGCATCCAAACAATATCTGGCAGATGAAGTTTGTGACGACCAAATAAATCCTCATTAATTTGGCCCACACAAAACGACCCCACAACATATTTGAAACGACATTAACACAACAAGTGGCCACAAAAGGCTCTAGCAACACGATCAACCAACAAGTCTCAGCAACACAACGAGCGGTTGCAACATTTAACAGCAACACGGCCAACCAACAAATCTCAGCAACACAACGAGCGCTCGCAACATTCAATATCAACACGGTGACCATGGTAACGCAACCATTTGAGCTAGCAACACCAAACACAACAGCCATAAAAGGAGCGACACAGCAGCACAGCAGTCAGTCAGCACGGAGCTGTGGTCCTGACCAGAGCTACTAGCGAAGTATATCCCTATTGCAGTTTACCTTCTCTATGCAATAGGAATCCAATTCATAGGAGCGAGTCGTGGAATGGTGATTGCGGTTGACCTTCTCTACGCATCACCCCCAGAGACCAAAGGCCCCGCCACAGTAACGCGCAACCGCGACAGGTGACACCCGCTCACCTCCGTCAGTAGAAGTACGCCGGCAGAGGCCGCAACAGAGCGGCAACGCACGTAAACCAGCAGTCAGTCAGCACGGAGCTGTGGTCGTGACCAGAGCTACTAGCGAAGTATATCCCTATTGCAGTTGACCTTCTCTATGCAATAGGAATCCACTTCAAAGGCCCCGCCACAGTAACGCGCAACCGCGACAGGTGACACCAGCTCACCCCCGTCAGTAGAAGAACGCCGGCAGAGGCCGCAACAGAGCGGCAATGCACGTAAACCAGCGCTGAGCGCGGCAGAAAAGCCCAGCAGAGGTCCGCCGACGCACAACGTAACCAGGGTAAGCCAGTGCCAACCACGGCAGCAGAGGTACGCAGACAGAGGTCACGTCAACGCGTCGACGCATAGCGCAGCCAGGCTAAGCCAGCGCCAAGCGCAGCGGCAGAGCGCAACAGAGGTACACCGACAGAGTAATACATGTAGACGCCGACGCAAGGCGTGGCAGAGAATCACCCAGCAACCAGCAATACAAATAGACGCCGACGCAAGGCGCAGCAGAGTAATACAAGTAAACGCCGACGTAAGGCGCGTCAAGGCACCGACGCCACATACTAACGGGATCCGTCTAACGGAACACGGCGACAGAGCATCGCCTCAGCAATACAAGTAGACGCCGACGTAAGGCGCGACAGAGCACCGCAGCAGAGAGAGAGACGCCGTCATAAGGCGCGTCAAGGCGCCGATGCCACATACTAACGGGACCCAGCTAACGGAATACGGCCGGACCGCTAAGGCCCGCCACCGCAATCAAGGATACCGCAAGATAATCCAAGTGAAACTGAAAATGAAGTATACAAACACGTTTTATTTTATATTATAGAATTTAGAACCAACAAAGAGAGTGAAGTTTTTTTATATTAAATCGATTTGCAAGGTGCCCCTTTAATACAAATTTATTGTAAACGAACCCTGGGCACGGCGAGTATACCCCAGCAAATATCAAAGAAGCAACGGGGCACGAAAAAGCTTCGTTACAAGTTTTGGAGGGAATATTTTCATGACACTTTCTGTACTGGCCGAACCACTGCCAATGAGTGACCCCCGGTTAAATAAAGTTTTGGAATAGGTTATTAAGAATATGAATAAACGAATTTGAAGTCAGATGGTGACTTATTATAAGTTCAAGCAATTTTATATGTGATACATGTACTATGGTACAATAATCCTTATTCAACCTCGTTATTATAACAGCTAATGTAAGCCTGATTTTGGGAGAGCTATATATAAGCCTTATATAAAAGGTCCTAATACAGCAAGTAGTTTTTTTAATGAGGCCTTATGTAAGTAAGCCGTATTTTTTTTTGTTCCATAACTTACCTACTTAATTGGCGCTTAACCGTCTAAACGGTTAATGCCGTCCAACAAGGTCCTTCCAACGCAGTGGGGGCCGCCCTCTACCTCTGCTTCCATAGGCGGGTTCCGATAGAAACACTTTCTTGGCCGGAGCATCATCTTTCATTCGCATAACATGGCCTAGCCAGCGCAGCCCTGCGTTTTAATTCGCTGGACTATGTTTATGTCTGCATATAGCTCGTACAGCTCATCATTAAATCTTCTTCGGTACTCGCCATCGCCAACGCGTAGAGGTCCATAAATCTTTCGAAGAACTTTTCTCTCGAACACTCCCAAAGCCGCTTCATCTGCTGTTGTCATGGTCCATGCTTCTGCCCCATATAGCAGCACAGGTACGATAAATGACTTGTAGAGTATGATTTTCGTTCGCCGAGAGAGGACTTTACTTTTGAATTGCCTACCTAGTCCAAAGTAGCATTTATTAGCAAGATTGATTCTTCTCTGTATTTCAGTGCTGATGTTGTTGCTAGTGTTGATGCAGGTTCCCAAATGTTGGTCCATAAGCCTTATAATAAAGTTGTTATATTCATCCTTATGGCTAATTATTGCTTACGTAAGTTTCACTTTATATGAGCTCTGAGCCTTAAACACAGCGGTATCTTTCAAATAAATATTATGCCTGTTCACATAACTACAGAAAGACAAGGAGTTATCCCATTGTGGACGCGATTTGCAAAGATTTTTACTCCTATTTTATAAAAAAAAAAAAAAATATATAGATGCTATCTGTGTTTTAATTCAAAATGAAATCTTGGTTGTTTTTTTTTTTTGCATAATAGGAATGCTTATAAAACTCGTTGCAATAAGTAAATCCCGTTTTTGTCCTTTCAAAGAACCCGCGAAGGATGTAAATTCACTGTCTTTAAACCACATTTTTAAGTTTTTGGTAAATGTTATACACCGACTCCAAACGATATCTGGGAAATAATATCTGTCATATGAATATTAGAAGATAATATTTTCAAAACACTTTTTGGGCTGGCCGAACCACTACCGAGGAGTGATCATGAAGATGCTTAAAAGAACTTTGAGTCAGATGGTGTCTTATTATTAGTCCAAGCAATTTTCTATGTGCAATAAAATATATAGGTTATACTTTGGTATACTAATCCTTATAAGACCTCGTATATAAGCCATATAATCTATTTTTATTTATTGTATTATCTTATTGTAGCACATTATGTTAGCCTGACTACTTTGTGTGGGCTATAAGCCTTATATAAAAGGTCATAATGCAGCAAGTACGACCGTTTAATAAGGCCTTATGTAAGTAATAATAGGGAGTTATCCTATTCATGTAAGTGCAATTTGCAACGGGTCGAGTCCGTCGTTTAGAGCAGCATATATGTATGTATCATTGCATAGCTCTTTTGTCTATATGCGGACCTAGAAAACCACTAAAATGCTTCTGAAATCAAAAATAAAATTTTGCTCGGATGCGGTTTCGAAGTAGATGAAACAGTCATAGAATCGAGTGGCAAATATACGGAACAAAAATGATATTAGTGTAACGTGCATTTAGAATTAGTTCCACTTTCACTGCATTCAATTGTTCATTACATATTTACACACATGAAGGCCACACAAGTAGCAAAATATTAATAACCCAAATATCCAATTGCTAAGCCTGCACTTCTACATTGAATGCAGATATTTGTTTACATCGGTCAATTAGTCACGCTGACTGATACTTGCTTACTTACTTAATTGGCGCTTAACCGTCTAAACGGTTATGGCAAGGCGCGCCAGTCGCTCCTTCGCTCCGCCAACCGGCGCCAATTGGTCACACCAAGGGAGTTTAAATCGTTTTCCACCTGGTCCTTCCAACGGAGTGGGGGCCGCCCTCTACCTCTGCTTCCGTAGGCGGGTTCCGATAGAAACACTTTCTTGGCCGGAGCATCATCTTTCATTCGCATAACATGGCCTAGCCAGCGCAGCCGCTGCGTTTTAATTCGCTGGACTATGTTGATGTCTGCGTATAGCTCGTACAGCTCATCATTAAATCTTCTTCGGTACTCGCCATCGCCAACGCGTAGAGGTCCATAAATCTTTCGAAGAACTTTTCTCTCGAACACTCCCAAAGCCGCTTCATCTGCTGTTGTCATGGTCCATGCTTCCGCCCCATACAGCAGGATGGGTACGATAAGTGACTTGTAGAGTATGATTTTCGTTCGCCGAGAGAGGACTTTATTTTCAATTGCCTACCTAGTCCAAAGTAGCATTTATTGGCAAGATTGATTCTTCGCTGGATTTCAGTGCTGATGTTGTTGCTAGTGTTGATGCTGGTTCCCAAATAAACGAAGTCTTTTACTATTTCGAAATTATGGCTGCCAACAGTAGCGTGGTTGCCAAGGCGCATATGCGCTGACTCTTTGCTCGATGACAGCAGGTACTTCGTTTTGTCCTCATTCACCATCAAACCCATCTTTACCGCTTCTTTTTCCAGCTTGGAGTAAGCAGAACTAACAGCGCGGGTGTTTAGGCCGATTATATCAATGTCATCAGCATATGTCAGTAATTGCATGCTTTTATAGTATATTGTTCCAGTGCGGTTAAGTTCTGCAGCTAGTATAATTTTCTCCAGCATCAAATTAAAGAAATCGCACGATAGGGGGTCACCCTGTCTGAAACCTCGTTTAGTTTCGAACGGCTCGGAGAGGTCCTTCCCAATTCTGACTGAGCTGATGGTGTTGCTCAACGTCATTTTGCATAGCCGTATAAGTTTTGCGGGGAAACCAAATTCAGACATAGCGGCATATAGGCAGCTCCTTTTCGTGCTGTCGAAGGCGGCTTTAAAGCCGACGAAGAGGTGATGTGTGTCGATTCTCTTTTCACGGGTTTTTTCCAAGATTTGGCGCATTGTGAAAATCTGGTCGATGGTAGATTTACCAGGTCTGAAGCCGCACTGATAAGGTCCAATCAGCCGGTTCACGGTGGGCTTCAATCTTTCGCACAATACACTCGAAAGGACACGCTGACTGATACACTTTGTTCATTATACATACATATTAGGCCGGGTCGATTTGTGGGGAGGCAAAAAAATTGCCCATTGCTCTGTGAAAATCATATTCTAGGGATCCAAATAAGAAACTTTGCGGAAGGAACCATACCTCTAAAACGAATTCTGATGTCCCCCACTTTGAAATGCCTGTTTTTTATTTTTTGAGTTTATTTTTCTCTTTGGAAATTTATTTAGTCAGAACATATGTAAATGAAAAAATGAATTTAACTTAGTAATAGAAAAGAAATTAAAAAAAATTATTCAAGGTTCGATTCGAGCTCAAGGCCAGAACAATAATTTTTTTTCTAATGATAATTATTGTTATTTTTTAATTTTTCTAAATTTGAAAAATTGTATTTTTGTTTTTGGAATAGTAAGTAGAAAATTTTTCAGACAACCTGCCATAGCTGCGCAGATAGATCCATTTCGAAGGGTGCTAAGCCTTCATCATCAGTACGCTTTAGGCATGCTGTGCTAACCATTTAGCTATACAGCGGTGGTGTGTTTGACTAGCAAATTTGCTACTTCTATTCCTTTTTACCAACCATATTTATTCAGCGTTGCGCCATCTGGTACAAATCACTGATAATGTTGGATTTTTGTTTTTTGTCAATTACTTTGTTTTGACATTCCCAAGTGCTCATGGTTTATTAACAATTGTTTTTGTTTTTACCGGCCTGTTGATAAATGATTCAAGGTTCGATTCGAGCTCAAGGCCAGAACAATAATTTTTTTCTAATGATAATTATTGTTAAAAAAAATTATTAGAAATTAGCATTTTTACAACCCCCTTTTAAAACCAAGGCATCGCTGTGATGCATTTGCATGTCGTAAACATAGTTGTGTGGGTTTTTTATTCAACCGTTTTAAAAAATGAAGGTATCACTGTGACACAATTGCAGATCGTAAAATTGCTTGTGTTGTTTTTTTTAAGCCACCACAAGACACAGCAGGTAGAATTGAAATTGCCCCTCAGAATTCGTTTTAGTGTTATAGTTCGTTCGGCAAAGTTTCTTATTTTGATCCCTAGAATACGATTTTCACAGAGCAATAAGCGACTTTAAATCGACCCGCTCTAATACATAATACTCATGTGCCTAAATAGGTCATTCTAATATGCATACTTCGCATACAGGAAATATTAACAATTAGCTTGTAAGTATTAGTATAAGCAAGTATCTGTAGAATAAGAATATATTGTATAAAAAGGAAAGTAATTTCCAAATAAATTCATTCATGATCCATTCATGATCCAACCACAAACAAACCACTTTCGTTGATTACTATATATCCTGCCAGTTTCATCGAAAAAGTAACAGAAAAATTGCTAATAAGCAAACTGCTAAACGATTATTCTTGAGGAAGATCCTGTTAAGTTTCAAAAATTAAATTAATCCTGCAAACCAGGCAAAAGGATCAAATATTTTTCAAATTGTAAAGACGGGTTAAGTTATTCAAAAACGAGCCCATCAAAGATGACGAAACCAAAATTGAATATAGAGATGTGGGCATTCTGCATCCAACAATGTCCGTGAAAAATGAAGACTTGGCCATTGATTTCGATGAACAGCAATAAACACCAAAAGACTGGCAGGAAAAGCATAGAAGAAGTGCAATCAACAAATTCCTTTTAATTATATTATGAATAAAAAGGGTGGAATAGATAGAATATTAATGACAATCAACCAACACTACGACTAGCAGCGTAAAGCATAAAAGCTGGAATACGGACATTTGTGACTGGCAGCATGACTGGCAGCAACTAGTATCTAAACTAATATTAGAAAAAATTTGGCAACCTAATGGCTGCTCGACCAGAAGCAGAAATCCTCGATTTCTGCTCAGGAAACTTTTCTTAAATTTTCTGTTAAGAAAATTTGTTCGTTTAGGTAAACATTTTTTAAAATGTAAATGTAAAATACTGAAGGTAGGTAGGTTGAACTGGCCGGTCCATGAGGACCTCACATAGACTGATTGAGTCCGTAGTGTTACCAGAAGTTTGTTTTAACGACCAAACTGAAAAACCCTATCAAAAACCAGGACCTATGTTATAAAATAACTCCGCCCTCTTGGCAAATACTAGAAGCTTCCTAGGACTTAAGCCACTTACTGCTTCTAGATCTGACAGCTGTATCACTCCTAATAGCTGGAGTCTTAGCCTGGCAAGTGCAGGGCACGAGCACAGAACGTGCTCGATCGTTTCCTCCTCCAACCCGCACTTCCTACACCTGCTATCACTGACCAAGCCTAATTTAAAGGCATGTGACGCCAGAAGGCAGTGTCCAGTCAGAATACCCGTCATGAGTCTACAGTCCTCTCTTTTTAATGATAGAAGCAACTGTGTTAGTCTAAGGTTGTAAGACCTACACATAATCTTCGACACTTTACAGCCCCGCGCTTGAACCCACGCCTTTTCTGCTTGGTCGATCATGTGCACCTCTCGCCTTCGCTTAATCTCGCCCAATCTAATTGGGACGTCTACGGAGCAAGCTTCAAGGGATGCGCCCTTTTTAGCTAATTCGTCCGCTTTTTCATTCCCATCTATTCCCATATGCCCTGGGACCCAATATAGATGTATGCTTCTCCCTGTCCCGATTCACTCCAGAGACTGCTTACACTCTAACACGCATTTAGATACTGTGCTATGCGAGATTATTGCCTTAATTGCTGCTTGACTGTCAATATAAAAGTTAACACGGTTGCAGCTTAAGCTATTCTCTTCCAGGGTTTCTATTGCTTTGGTTACGGCTAATATTTCCGCTTGGAAAACGCTACAGTAATCCGGCAGCCTGTAGGATCTGCTTAATTCCGGATCAGCGCAGTATACAGCAGACCCTACTCCTTCCACTATTTTGGAACCATCGGTGTACACATGTATCGCCTCGTCCGCCATTTGCGCACCCTTGCGCCAACCGTCCACCTCTATTGTGGCCTTAAGATCTCCCTCAAAGTGCAGGTAGGGAATCATGTAGTCTGTTCGTCTTGTGACTGAGGACGCTATACTACTATGGCCATATGGTCGGCGCTCAAGCTGCCCCGAAGCATCGAGCCTGGTTGCGGTCGTTAACGCTTTGTTCTTTGCTACCAGGTCTACAGGTGGAATGTGCAGAATGGCATACAGTGCAGCCGTCGGGGTTGTTTTCAGGGCTCCCGTAATACAAAGCATCGATAGTCTGCATACCCCCTCTAATTTTTTGAGGTATGTTGTTTTTTGTGTGGCTTTCCACCAAACAAGAACTCCATAGTATAGAATAGGGCATACAATCGCTGTAAAAACCCAATGAGAAAGAGAGGGCGATAGGCCCCACGTACACCCCAGCATTCTTTTACATGCATAGAGTGCCGTTGAGGCCTTCTTGACCCTCTCCTCCACGTTGAGCTTCCATGACAGCTTACTGTCTAGGATGATACCTTGATATTTTGTGCAAGGTTTCTCCTGTAAGGTCACCGCTCCTAACTTAGGCCTGGTCCAATTTGGGACCTTGTACCTCTTTGTAAACAAGACCATATCCGTCTTCTCCGCATTGACTTTCAGCCCGACATTAGATGCCCAGGTATGAATATCCCGAAGCGCCCGATCCATCAAAGAACTAATCGTTGGAAGGCATTTTCCACTTATGACAATTGCAACGTCATCTGCGTAAGCCGTAAGTTTTACGGGTCCCTCATCGAATTGCCTGAGCAGTTGGTTGATGACCAGTGTCCACAGCAGAGGTGATAGCACCCCTCCCTGCGGCGTGCCCCTGTCCACTGATTTCGTGGCCTCGTACAATCCCCATTGTGATGTAATCTTCCTGCAATTTAACATGCAGCCGATCCATCTGATTAAGGCAGGATGTACTTTAATGTAATTAAGACCATCCATAATCGCCCATTTTGCAACATTATTGAAAGCCCCGGCAATGTCCAAGAAGACTCCTAGAGCATACTCCTTATATTCCAGGGATTTCTCTATGCTTATTACCACCCTATGCAATGCGGTGTCTACCGACTTGCCTTTGGTGTACGCATGCTGTGTTGTGGAGAGCAGCTTTTCATCCTCGTTGGACTTTATGTACACATCTACCAGCCTCTCAAAGGTTTTGAGCAGAAATGATGTTAAGCTAATGGGTCTATAGTCTTTGGGATACACGTGACCGATCTTCCCCGCCTTTGGTAGAAAAGCTACACGAGCAGTTCTCCAAGAGTGCGGTACATGATTCAGTCTTATGCACCCATCGAATATTATTTGAAGCCATTCCACGACCGCCCTACTTGAGACTTGTAGCATGGCCGGGAATATACCATCTGGGCCCGGCGATTTAAACTTAGAAAACGTCTTCACTGCCCACTCGATCTTGGTATCGGTCACCAAGCCCGGCACCACTAGCTCCGTGATCGAAGTGTGAGTGATGTCTGCTGGTTCTTCTAAACCGTCTCCCGATGGGAAATGTGTATCGAGAAGCACCTTAAGGGATTCCTCACTATCACGTGACCATTCCCCGTTCTCTTTCTTTATTAGTCCCTGGACTATGTTTCCCTTTGCTAGGACTTTTTTCAACCGTGCTGTTTCACTGGAGCACTCTATGTCCGTACAGAAACTTTTCCATGAGTTTCTCTTCGCCCTGGTAATTTCACGCTTGTAGATCCTCAGTATATCCCTGTACTCGTCCCGACACGCTTCGCTTTCCGCGGTCTTTGCAAGTTTAAACATTTCTTTTACCTGTCTTCTTAGAAGACTCAGCTCATTGCTCCACCATGGCGGCTTTGCTTTTCCTCTGAATCTTCTTAGAGGGCAAGCTTTGTTATACGCAGTCATAAGCGTCCTTGTTAGGAATTCATTCGACTCCTCCAGATCCTCTACATTAGCAACCTCTTTGGGTTGTCCCAGTTTCGTTTCTACATGTTTCTGGAATTTAGTCCAATTCGTTGCCCTAGGGTTTCTAAAGGTTCCTCCCTTCTCTACCCTCTTTAGTGGGATGCTGAAGCTTATATACGCATGGTCGGAGAAGGATGGTCTATCGAGAACCATCCAATCATACCTTGATATATCACGCTCGGAGCTCAATGTAATATCCAGAACATTGCTGGATGTTGGAACAATGTATGTAGGAACATTTCCCCTGTTGGCTATCTGCAAATTGGTTTGCAGGATGTAACAAAATAGAGATTCGCCTCTCTCGTTCGTATCTGCTCCTCCCCACGCATTGTGGTGCGCATTTGCATCTGCGCCTATGACCAACCGCCCTTTGCGCCCTTCCTCCTGTACTAGCCTTTTGCACTCCATCGGTGGAATCTCCGCAGCATGGGCCATGTAGCAGGACGCCAGGATAAATGCCTGCTTATTCTTTTGCTCAACGGCCACCGCTACGCGCTAAGTCCAGAAACCTTTCCTCCCGATGAGGGCCACGGCTCCTGGATCAGCGCCACGTCAAACGAACCCTCCTCAAGGGTTAGGAGGAGTTCGCTCGACGCCACTTTACTGTGTTGGAGGTTTATCTGTAGGACTCGCAGCACCATTGGGCTGTTTGTCCCCCTCCAGCACCTTCGTCTTGACGTCGTCGTCCTCCTCTTGCCCTTTTGGTTTAGAGTATTCGAGGCGCCCTTCAGCCCCTCGTGAATGTTGTGCCGTGTGTTCCTCTGTGCGAGTCACAGCACCATTTAGCGTTTGGTCCTCTTCTAGCACGTTCGTGGTGACGTCGGGGACCTCCACCTGTCTTTTTTCCCTTAGGCTTCTGAGGTCCTTTTCGACTTCGCCCACTTCCAGCGTGTTAGGATTTTTATCCTCGGGACTTCTTTTCCTGAGTCGCATGTAAATTTTGCCAGTGCCAAAGGACATTTTGCCAAGCTGCGTGTACAAAATATCCTCCGCCTGCTTGTTTATTTGGAAGATGTAGAACTGACCATCCTCGGTAAGCCGAGATACAGTAAGTACCTTCCAATCCTGTGTCGGTATGTTCGGGTTCTGATTCTGCAGAAGTCGCAGTGTATCCTCCGACTTCATCACGCATGGTATCCATACCTTAACTTTTGGTACCGTGGGGATTTGCGCTTTATCCACGACCTCAAACCGCGCGTTCGTGCCTTGCCTTTGGAGGTTTGGAACGACTTCCTCCAGCCACCGCAAACTCGCGATGTTGTCGCACGCTATCATCTTCACACCATTATACCATCCCCCCGAATCAAAGGTTGGAAGGGGCTTATTTGGTTGTTCCCGCATCATCTTAAGCATTAAGCTAATAAGCTCCCTTTCCACAGATCTCCACCTTTCAGTAGTCATTTGTCCGAACGGACTGCTACGATCAACCAGCGCCACAGTCAGTGACTGCTTTGCCACATCACTCATCTTCTCGGGAAAAGCAGGAGTCTTAGTGTTATCTCCCTTTGGAACCTCCGAGAACACCGGAGTCTTCGCGTTAACTCCCTTTAGCGCCTCCGAGAAAGCCGGAGTCTTAGCGTTATCTCCCTTTGGCTTATCTCCTACTTCCGTAGTTGGAACTTCCCTCTGACTGGCAGCTTTCGAGGTAGTTGCTACCTCGCTATTGGAACCCATCTGTCTTACAGCTTTGGACCTACTTGTCTTGTCTATGCGACTGCCCTACCTCGCGGCTCTAGGACTGGGTCCTTTCTGCCTCTTGAAAGCAGGCTTGTCGCCTTCTGCCGAACGTTGCCTCTTCATTCTGCCATTCGACGCTTCTTCCTCCTCGTACCGGTTGCAGAACCGAGGGTTTCTCGCAGCAAACCTTTTGAACTGCCTTCGACCTACTTCTACCGCTTCATGGGCCCATTCCAAGCGCTCGATCTCCACTTCTGTTGGGTCGACCACTGCTCCCAAGCGTTGTACAATTCTTAGTGCTGCACGGTACTGCGAGAGAGCTCTTTTACTTCCTCTGCTCCGTACCCTTCTCCACTCTTCTACTCCGTTTTCATTTGTGTGCTTCTCCAACACGGAGTTCATTGAATCAGCACTACTCTGGCTCCCCGAGTCCGACGCATCGCTTAATTCGTATTTGTCGTCCCTGGATTGCGACTCAGTCCTCCTCTTTACATCCTCCTTATTACGTTCAGGTAATGAGTTGTTCATCTTGGTCGTACGACCACCTGCCCGACAAGGCGGGCTCAGCGGTCCAGTATTATATACGGGGAAAGAACCGTCCGCCACAGCAGCGCCCCTTACTGCGGTAAGGCCATAAATACTTCCCGAGATGGCCCGGTATCGGGAAGGCTCCGTTCGAATACAGCCGAATTTATCCCCTGGCTGCAAATCTTCCAATAGGCACGGTCCGCATAACACCCTGGATTAGGGGTTGGCATTTCTTGGTCACCGACATCCCGCCGCCCTCCTATGAGGCGAAACGGCGTAGATGTCAGTCCTAAACAGCTCCGCCTCATAGTCGGGCGCTATGGAGTTCGGCTAAGCCCTCACACCAACGACAAGGTGCCTACCCTAGTGAGGGGTAAAATACTGAAGATAAATTAAAAATTTTGTATGATTACAAAAATTAAGAAAATAAAATAAAGAAATTAAGGAATAATAAATAAAAGTAAATATCTAAAATAAAAATGTGTACCTTTGAAAGTAAATTGGAATGCCAAAAGACTTTTCAAAAACCCCATTAAGTGGGATAAAAATGCAACTTTAGAGTTAAAAGTTAGAAATTACGAAAAAAAAACTAAATTGGTTAAGGGAATTTTCGGATTCCATAGGTATGGACAGAGAGCCTACCATGGAAGACGTAAAACTCCCAACAACCACAGAAAAAGAAATAATGTTAATGCTAGAAACATATTGTCCAAATAGGCATTAATTAACAACAACAAGTAAATAAATAAAATCTAAAAATTTAAAAAAATTAAATTTTGAATACATTCAATTACCATGAAAATAGATAGGAACAATTCTCAAAAATGTCATAGTAGAAATGATCCAATGGGAAGGTCAGTAGGATAACACAAGAAAAAACCAAAGCTGACAGTAGGATAACAGAAGAAAAAACAAAAGCTGACAAATCATACAAATGCATTAACGAAAATACTACAATAAAAACAGAAACAGTAGCAAAGCATTTGAATATAATTTTATGATCACTAAATAACATAGGACAGGTGATTAACAAAGTAAACCATACGTTAACAACAGATCACCAAAAAGAAGCATACCAAATTTTATTCAACGTACGAGATAAATTGGCATCTTCCCTAGCAAGATATGGTATAGAAATGAAGATACCAACCACAGTGGGAGAAAAGCTTCAAGTTGATTTCAACTCAATTATATCTGAACCCTCTTGGAGCCAGACTCCATCATCAGAAGAACACAAACCATTGGATATCCCAACTATAAATATTACAATGGCATAAACCGTAGTAGAGTTTATTAAAACTGCCTCATCAATGCTACCAGAGTTTGATGGTAAGCCAGAAATTTACACAGCTTTATAGACGCTCTTGATATCTTGGAACAAATCAAAGATAATCATGAACCTTTGGCGATAACTATGATAAAAACTAAGCTGAAGGGTCCATCAAAAAATTTCATTAGAAACGAAAACACAATTGAACAAATAAAATTAAAGCTTACAACGGCTCTAAAAGGCGAATCAGTAGAAGTTTTGGCAGCAAAACTCTTGAATATACAACAACGCAATAAAACAGCAAATCAGTATACTGCGGAAATAGAGAAAATTACCAGGTCACTAGAGGGAGCGTATATCTCGGATGGACTAAATCCAGATTTGGCCACCAGATATTCAACACAAGCGGCAGTTAAAGCTATGTGTAAGAATTGCTCCAACGACAAAGTAAAAATGATAATGCGAGCTGGAACATGCACATCAATGAATGATGCCATTTCTAAATTCACGAACAGCTGCACAGAGATAACGGGTAGCTTAAATGCGATTTTGAGCATACGGCAACAAAATCAGTACCGTGGTAATTTTCGTGGAAATTACCGAAATAATAATTATGGAACTTATCGAGGCAGAAGATTCAGACCACAGCCACGATATAACAACAATTCAAGTTCAAATAATAATAATTCCCATAGGGGATCGCAACCTCAAAATGGAAAGAGAAATGATAACCAAACCCGAAATGCACGCAACTGCACCCATCAGGAAAACCAGCAGACTCCACTTCAAGAACAATAAACAGCAAAATATGTGTACTCAACCTACACTTAAATAGCTACAATTCCACTAAAACGACCCTAAGCAAATCAATTTCAAACCTCCTAGTAGATACAGGAGCAGATATCTTAATTATCAAAAAAAAAATTAAATAGATAATAATATCAAAATAAATACAACATAGATAATAGATTTAAAGGGCATAGGTCTAGGTATAATCAGCACATTAGGTACAGTAAAAACAGATTTAAAAGGTGATGATCTCCTAATTTATCACAAATTTCATATAGTTGAAAACGATCTCCCAATCCCACGCGATGGAATTATAGGACTAGACTTTATAAAGAAATACAAAATGCATTTTAGCTTATGGTAAAAGAGAGGACAAATTAATCCTAAGACCATACGGTACAACAATTCGCATTACAAATTGTCTGTCCGTTAATACAATC
Source organism: Eurosta solidaginis (assembly GCF_040869045.1). Lineage (NCBI taxonomy): Eukaryota > Metazoa > Arthropoda > Insecta > Diptera > Tephritidae > Eurosta > Eurosta solidaginis. The sequence goes on from NC_090324.1 coordinate 56,692,639, forward strand.
ACGGTTCCCGCTAGGTCTGAGGTCATTAGAAAAATTAATGTAAATTCCAAAAATAAAAACATTTTTATACTCCATCAACAATTATCCGACGGTATTTTCATTGCAAACACAATCATAACTAAAGATTAAACTTTCGATAGAATATCAACACCACAAATAGAAATACAACTATTCAAAAATACAACATTAATACCGAAAATTTAGATAACTATACACTAATTCAAACAACCACACACAGTAAAAATAACAACGAAACAGGAAAGTTAAAAATATTAACCAAAAATTTTCCAAAATTCGCCAATTCCCAATTAACCGCGTTATGCACAGAATTCGTAGACATATTTGCACTAGAAACGTAACCAATATCTTCAAATAGCTTTTATATACAAAAATTAAACATGATAAAATTATAGATTACCTCAAACACATAAAGGAGATATAAGTAAACAAGTTAACAAATTAATTGAAGGTGATATTATAGAACCATCCATATCCTAATACTATAGCCCAATTTTATTAGTCCATAAATAATCACTACCAGGGCATACATAAAAAACATGGAGATGGGTTGTTGATTATAGACAGGTAAATAAAAAGTTAGCTGCAGATAAATTCCCACTACCAAGAATTGATGACATTTTAGATCAACTGGGAAGAGCAAAATATGTTTCATGCTTAGACCTTATTTCAGGCTTTCACCAAATAGAATTAGACCCAAACTCTAGGGATATAACCTCATTCACAGCCGAAGATGGCACATATATATTCAAAGGAATACCATATGGATTAAAAGTAATTCCTAATTCATTCCTTAGCATTCGCAGGCCTTAAACCTTCCCAAGCATTTCTATACATGGATGATTTAGTTATATTGGGCTGTTCCGAAAAACACATGATGAAAAATTTGAGAGACGTGTTCTCCACCTGTATGAAATACAACCTAAAACTACATCCATACAAATGTTCATTTTTCAGCCAAGAAGTAACTTATTTAGGACACAAATGCACAAGCAAAGGAATATTACCAGACCCATGCAAATTTGAAACAGTTCAAAACTACCCAACTCCAAAAACAGCGGATGAAGTTAAACGATTCGTAGGCTTCTGCAATTATTACAGAAGATTTGTACCGAATTTCGCACAATACTGAACAAAACTAACTAGGCATTGCAAAAAGTATGTTTCCTTCGAGTGGACAGAAGAGTGTCAAAAAGCGTTTGTTTATGTAAAGGAAGCATTAATTAGTCCAAAAATTTTGCAATACCCAGATTTCAATAAAGAATTCTGTATAACGACAGATAATAGTTGGTATGCTTGCAGAGCAGTCCTTAGTCAAGAACACGAAGGCAAACAATTACCAATTGTTTATGCTTCAAGATCACTCAGAAAAGGTGAAATTAACAAAGCAACAATAGAGAAAGAATTAGCAGCAATCCATTGGGCCATAACCTTTTTCATACCATACGTTTATGGCAGAAAATTCTTAATTAAATCCGACCACCGCCCTTTAACATACCTTTTTCGATGAAGGGCCCTTAATCTAAATTAACACGAGTAAGACTATATTTAGAGGAATATGATTTTGAAGTGGAGTACATAGCTGGAAAAGAAAATCACGTAGCAGATGCATTATCTCGAATAAATATCACAAACTTAAAAGAAATGTCAGTCGAAGCATGTAAAATACTTAAAGTAACAACAAGATAAGAGAAAAGAAAATCAGCTAAAATTACTAACGATAGTAATAACAATGAAAATGAAGAAACTACAAAGAGAACCTTGAAATATATGAAGCGCTAAATAAATTTGAAGTAAAAAGACATGTCAGGCTCGTTTTCGGTCGTCCGAAATTATATTTCAAAAAAGGAAAGAAAGCACTATAGATACAAGCAACCTAATTGTTGAGGATAAGATTGACTTAGGACAATTCTTTACCAGGCTTGAAAAAGAAGCCACCAATTTAGGACTTGGGAAGATACAGTTGTTCTTAGGGCACAAATTGTTTAAATATGATTATACTGGAATAGGCAAATTTATAGAAGTAGGTACCAAGGTTTTCAAAAATTTTACAATTGCATTTACCCCAAAAGTTATGCATGTGAAAAATCCCGTGAAAATTAAAGAAATTCTGCATAAATATCATGACGATTCTATATGTGGTGGCCACCCAGGAATAAATCTCATGACAAATAAAATCAAGCAGAAGTATAGCTGGATAAAAATGAAAAATTACATAAGAAAACACATAAAAAATTGTATCCACTGTAAAACAAATAAAATTAATAGGCATATAAATGAACTAATGAAAATAACGGAGACACCTCCGAGGCTTTCGGACCATTACCGAAATCGATAAGTGGAAACGAATACGCAGTTACCATTATATTCGATCTAACCAAATACTTGATAGCAATCCCAGTTCCAATCAAACATGCAATAACAGTCGCTGAAGCTGTATACGAGCATTTCATCCTGATTTATGGTTACATGAAAACAATCATAACAAATATGGGAAGATAATACAAACATAATCTATTTGAAGAACTGTGCAAACTGCTAAAAAATTGAGCATAAAACCTCAACACCGTACCACTACCAAACTTTGGGTACTGTTGAGCGCAGTCAAAGAACATTTAATGAATATGTACGTTCTCACATATCCAGTGACAATGAGGATTGGGATGAATACCTCAGATGTTTCTCGTACTGTTACAATACAACAATATCGACCATACATTTATATTGTCATTTTGAGCTTATATTCGCAAAAACCCTCCGACTTACGAATTCCTAGGAGATAATACAATCAGCCCAATATACAATCACGAGGCTTACGACAAAGAAATTAAATATATATCTACTACAGATAGCGCAGCAACGAGCTAGAAAATTAGTCCAAAAGACTAAAGAAAAACAGAAAACAAATTACGATAGAAGTAGTTACAGTAAGGAAATAAATATGGGCGATTTAGTATTAGTTAAAGACGAATCAAGTCATAAGTTAGACAACAAGTATAGGGGCCCTTATAGAGTAAAAAACATTAATTAAAACAACAATTTTACATTAATACCGCATTGAGTAGAAAGTATCGATAAAACAAGTAAAGATAAAAAATAGTAATTCAAAAAATAGGCTTAAACTTATATAAAAACTTTAGCAATACCTTAACCAAAAATCGAATTATACACGTAAGCATTCCACTTTACTCATTGTTTAACGCATTGATGCAAATGGATTTTAATTCAATTCTAATTATTTTATTGAATTTAATACTTAAAACTAACAATTGGAAATTCAAGGCTGATACTTCACACATCAAATATGATGATTTAAAAGATAATTAATTACACAATGGAAAGAAAATTTAATCCAATGAAACTTGATTAGTTAAGTTGAAGAATGGAACTCGGGATTTAATCCGTCTTGCGACCGCGCAAGGGCTAGGTGGGATTCGAGAACCAATCTCACGCGAGTATGTTGGTGACCGCGCAAGGGTTAGGTTGAGTTAGGGGATTAATGCAGCGCAAGTGCTACGTCGGATGATTTTATATTTAAAGATATAACTTACGGTTGTGGGTGAATACTTCCTTTACTTTTTCCTAGAGTTGGCGTAGGTGATGATGTTCGTACTCGCTCCGTAATTGATGATCCGATTTGATAAAGCTAAATGATATTGGTTGATGATATGTGTTTATCGTTCCACGTAAACAAGAGAGTGAGATAATGCATCGCACTTGTATTTATAGAACGAAAAAGATTGATGGAAGGCAACTCCAACAATGTTGACTGGAAGCACTGGATGGCAACTCCAGTCTACTCTACAGCCAGGATTGTATGAAGGCAAGTCATAACTAGTGAAGTGATCGCAAGTCACAGATGGATGGTTAGGTGAACGCAAGTCACAGGTGAGGTTAGGTGACAAAAGGTCAATTAAGAACAGGAATATCATTTGCTATTTAAGTGAGCACAACTCACTTAAACATGGCGGCCCCCTTGCACTTGTGCAAGGCTAAACTGTTGAATAATATCTTCAGGTTGAAAGTTAAAGATAATCTGATAGGTACGTATAATTCGATAGTGTGATTGTTGTAGTTTGTACAACTTTGAAGAAATCGATGGTTGAATGATGAATTTCCATTTCAGCCGATATGATTTTATGGATGATGATAATTGATTCCCGAAAATAGTTTCTGTAATTAAAATCCCTTTTAGTAATCTTTAAAGATATATTGTTAGGAGATTAATGATGCAGAAATAGAAATGAAAACAGAACCGAGAAAGAACTGGTATGCTGGTATCCTGATTCGATACCGCTTCTGATAGACAGATTTTAATACGATGTTGTTGAACTCAGCAATGAGTTTCGTTAGCTGCGTTATATCCCGATTATTTATTTCCGGGTCTGCACCACAGCTCCGTGATGGATGGTTTTCGAAAGTGGACTGTATATGATAAGATTTTAAGAGGCTTGACAAAAACAAAATGAAAAAAATGTTGAAAAGATATTTCTCGTTCAAATGGAGACATGCGGGATTCCGAAGGAACTGGAGTGTTGATTCATGTGAGGCCCGTGGTTTGTGGTTAGGAGATTTGGCGAAATCAATATTTTGTATGTTTGTAGAAATAACATTAGATAACTGCATTCTCCATATGTTTGGAGGATTTTTCACTCGGGAGAGTAGAATTGTTTTTGAGATGGGAAGATTATATAAATGTTTGATGTGATGATGTGAGCCATTAGAAAAACTTCACAGAGTTCCAATATATATATGCACAGTTCCAGCATGTATATGCTGAATATATGCGATATTTCAAAATTAGTTTTTGAGAAGCCATGATGTGAAATGGATGAAGTAACATTGTGGGAAATGGAAATGAAATATATTAGCAATATAAATGTTCTAATATAAATTTTTAATGGCGATAGCAATCCTGCGCGGCAAAGGAAATTCGAATACATGGAAATGATTTGTTTTTTCCTTTCTGTATTTCCTCCCGAAGATGTAGTAGAAGTGGTGCCCTTGGGTGGTGACCGTTTGGCGATAGATTGCAGCTTTTCGCTAATAAATGTGGTTTTTTCTCTAGGGGTAGAGAGTATAAATTTCTTGCTTTTTGTTGGAACATTTGCCTGAATTCCAGACTTTTTGGAAGACGATGACTCTTTGCAATTGCTTCGGGTTAGATAGAGGATGGAATTCTGGTATGCAGAGAGGATTCGGTTCGGAATAGGTTGGTGGTATTTGTAGAAAGTGGGACTGATGTAGCCTTTGATCCGGGCTTTCCGTCACTGGAGGATGTCACTTCCAATGACAAGACCAATGGGACCGGGTGTGTAAAAGTATAAATCCTGAATTTCCGAAAGATTTGGTTTTGATAGTTTAAATGAGGGAAGAAAACTGGTCAGCTGTTTTAAGACGATGGCGTTTGTATGGATACGAGTGTGATTCAGTTTCGATACTAACGTGAGTTGACAGACACGATTAGCATTTTCTACTACTTTTCCGCCCATCCCAGTGACAGAGAAATTTTCTTTATAGGTAGGACGGTGTTGTATTTTTTCGGACACGAGGGTTTTTTGTGAACCTTGATCGATGAGTGCTCGTAGCGTGAAGGTAGAACCCCTGTGTTCGATGCTCACTAGGGCTGTGAGAAGGAGCGTTTTCTCGTTGTTAGTGGAGAAATTAGCCTGAACTTCGGAGTCAGGTTTTTGGGAGAAGGAGACTCTCCAATTGCCCTCGGTTAGGTTGAAGATTGGACACCTGGACTCTTGGGAAGATTCGTTGTGTAATAGGTTGGTTGCCTTTTTTGCGGATGTGCTAGGCGTAGCCTTTGATTCGGGCTGGTTGGTTAAGGGAGGGTGTAACATGGTGTGATGGTTTTTCATACAGTGCAGACATCGGAAGGCACTGGGACAGTTGGTAGATGAATTGTTGTAAGCGAAGCAATTCGTGCAAAACCGGATAAAAATTAAAAAAAAATTAAAAAAAACCGGATATCCTTCACAAATTGGGTACGCTCTGGTACGTTTAGTTTTCGGAATTCGGGGCAAGATTTCAAGGGATGACTGTCGTTGCACAATTTACAAGTAAACGCAAGTTTTTCTTGAGTGTGATAAGATTGGATTTTAGGCGAGGATTTCGATGGGAACGAAGTGGGTCCCACTCGGAAACGAAAATTCCTTGCGTCTTTAGGATCACAAGACAATCATTGATGGTGTTCTGTATCTTTTGAATTTCTGCGCTACTTTCCGAGGTAGCTTGAGAAATGTTGAAAAGTAATTTCAATTGTTTATCTATTAATATTCGTTTGTTTTCGAATCGGGCTTTTAGCGCTTCCCGTGCTAATGAAAAATTGTCATCGGACAAATGGTACTGCTTAACGATCGCGCCTGCCTTTCCTCGAGTCTTATTTCGCAAGTGATAGAGTTTCTGCACTGGAGTCAGTTTGGGATGGTTGAGATAAACGGCCGTAAACATATCACGAAAGGATGGCCACTCCTCATAGCTACCGTAAACGATTTCTGTATCACACGGTGCCACCTTGAAACATGACACCAAGCTGGGTACGAAAGGCAGAGACTGACGGAAGGTATTGCCTGACCCTGTTGGATTCCCATTGGATGTATTGCCGGACTCTGATGAATTCCCACGGAGGATATTTAATTGATCCAATATGTGTGCGGCCACCGTGGTGTGATGGTAGCATGCTGCGTAGGCCGGGTCGATTTGAGCGGAGGCAAAAAAATCGCCCATTGCTCTATGAAAGTCATATTTTAGGGATCAAAATAAGAAACTTTGCAGAAGGAACCATACCTCTAAAACGAATTCTGATGTCCCCTAATTTGGGTCGAACTTTTGGGTAGGGGCAAATTTTGAAAAATCCTACTTTGACCCATTTATAGTGCCCCAATCGAGTCCAAATGTATGACCGACCGCCACTAACTTTGGGGGCCCGACCCAACGATGCCAGTGGCACACCCCCTGGAACCCCCTTGAGGGTTCATCATACAAACATTTCAAAAAATCGCCGGTTTTGCACTTTGCATGAAAAAATCAGCTAAATGGATATGTGGTAATAAGGCCATTCGACCTTATGGCCGTTGACCTTATTTTACCACACCCTCACATTAATGCATTGTCATCGAGCCTTGATAGGTGTGCAAAGTTGCAATCAAACTTATCGCCATTCAAAGAGGTGATAAGGCCCATTGACCTTATGGCCGTTGACCCTATGTCACCACACCATCACATTAATGCATTGTCGGCGGTCCTTGATGCGTATGCAAAGTTTCAAATTAATCAGACTTCTAGAAACCGGTGAAAATTAAGCTCAAAGATTCCGTTACATACAGGCCAAGCTAATAAAAGCGTGCTAAAAATGAATTTAACTTAGTAATAGAAAAGAAATAAAAAAATTATTAGAAATTAGCGTTTTTAAAACCAAGGCATCACTGTGATGCATTTGCATGTCGTAAATATAGTTGTGTGGGTCTTTTATTCAACCGTTTTAAAAATGAAGGTATCACTGTGACACAATTGCAGATCGTAAAATTGCTTGTGTTGTTTGTTTTAAGCCTCCACAACACACAGCAGGTAGAATTGAAATTACCATTTCATTCTTATTACCTCGTCTCGTAGACCATATATAAGGCAACAGTTTTTGTGACTGCATTAAGTCGTTGTGAAGAACTCAAAGTGTGAAGTGCTAATTTCAGATAAAAAAAAATTCAAAAAAAATAATAGGTGAAGTGACCATTCCAAATCAAAAAGTTTACAATGAATCCACCATCCTATACACCGCAAGATGAAGGAACTACATCAACAACTATCGAAAACCCAATGAGTCATATACCCAAGCATGATGTTACTGTTTATGGTGTATCTATTGATTTAACTGATCTTAATTTACCAACCCATCTGGATATCTTGAGATATTATGTTACTGTTTATGGTGTATCTATTGATTTAACTGATCTTAATTTACCAACCCATCTGGATATCTTGAGATATTATTTTTACTTAAGCGAACGTGCTAAAACAGAACAAAAAAAGTTTTCCCATAAATCATTCACTATTCAAGTATAAGATAAGTTGATTGGAAAAAAAGTGTATTCAATAAATTGCTTGACAAGGATCAAGAGCAAATCAAGAGAAGAAACGATAGATAAAACTGATGAGAAGTATCATACTAGGATGGTAAAAGAACCTCATAATGCTATTTTGAGAGAACCCAATTCTAAATTGATTGGTTAATTAAGACTGGAACATCATGCTTGGGTATATGACTCATTGGGTTTTCGATAGTTGTTGATGTAGTTGTTTCATCTTGCGGTGAAGAGGATGGTGGATTCATTGTAAACTTTTTGATTTGGAATGGTCACTTCATTTATTATTTTTTTTGAAATATTTTTTTATCTGAAATTAGCACTTCACACTTTGAGTTCTTCACAACGACTTAATGCATTCACAAAAACTGTTGCGTTATATATGGTCTACGAGACGAGGTAATAAGAATGAAATGGTAATTTCAATTCTACCTGCTGTGTCTTGTGGTAGCTTAAAAAAAACAATACAAGCAATTTTACGATCTGCAATTGTGTCACAGTGATACCTTCATTTTTTAAAACGGTTGAATAAAAAACCCACACAACTATGTTTGCGGCATGAAAATGCATCACATTTTTGGTTTTAAAAGGGTTGTAAAAGCGCTAATTTAAAAAAAAAAAATTTAATTTCTTTTCTATTACTAAGTTAAATTCATTTTTAACACTCTTTTATTGTAGGGAAAATCGAGAGGAGCACGACGCAAACTGGAAGAGAAGATCGGCCTTAGATCTCTTCGGAGGTTATCGCGCCTTACATTTATTTTTTAATATATGTGATTTACCAGATGTAGAAAGAGTCAGCACAAAGCTGAAATTTGTTGTGGGCTTCCTCTTTAAACTCTCCAGAAACTGCGCTGTCCTCAGCTATCCAGACGTTTTCATAAGCGTTTTTTAACGAAGCCCAGCGACCGTTGAGGTCCTCTAACTTGACCTCCAATAAAGAGTTTGTTTGGTCATCAGGATATTCCTTTTGAAAATTAGTGCAAAATTTCACCACACTGTTGGAGTCGAAGATAAATTTTGACATGATTTCTGTTGAAGAAGGCATGATTGGAGACGGTATCAAGGGCTTGATTTGATAAAAAATGACCAGGAAGACAAGCTGGGTGGAGATTATTTTAGTTCACAATTGGTATTGTGTGCGAAGATTCGGGTTTAGAAACTTCAATACTACAGACGCAAGCCAAGAGACACTTATTTGGAGATTGAACTTTCCGTCTGTCGCTCAGAGGGATAACGATTTTTCGAAAACGAATGGGCACTTAATCGGTTTTGCACTGCTCACGAAGAGATTCACCAAAGAAACTAATCAATGTTAATTATGGAATGCCCCACTGATATCGAAAGTATTTCACAAAAGCGAACTTAGCACGGTCTACTAGGGAATTCCCCCCGAATTCACTGAAATAAACGTATGATGTTGAATGTTTTGTGTTACAAAATGTTTGCGTGATGTATAAATAAACGTGGTATGTGTAGAGTTGATGGATAATGATGGAGATATGTAGATAAGAGTGGTAGCAAACACGTAATATGCAAAATAACGTGGGATCTTCAATATTTGAGAAACCCAAAATAAGCGGTTTTCTCAAAAGATGTTGGGGTTGGACGCAAACAACGTAATAACTTATTTATTTACATGCTGGAGTTCGCGGCTTTGAAGATTGTTGGTGCTTGGAATGCTTCTATGTATATGCACCTCAGCAACTAGTGGTGTTGTGTATATACGTAATAAGGGAAAACTCAAATATGCAATTTATTAAGTTTGAGAAAACTTTCGTATAAAATTTGGATTTTCGTTAACTTTTTTAAACGCAAGTTAATTTAAAGGGAAAGGAGATTGTTTGGCCTGCTAGTGCAAATAGCGTGAGTTACATGCAATTTTTAACTAAATTAATATACATATGTACATATACATATGTAATGAACAGCCAGAAAGGGAGATAGGCTGGCGTCGCTGCTAGCGCAAAGGCAAGCTACGAACGAAAAGGAATGGAAGTTTATGTTGGAAATTGAGCCACGCTATTCGCAAAATAGGGGACTAGAGCTCCGTATATATGTATGTATATAAAACCGTATGCCAAAAATAACGGTACAATCAACGGGCTTGGTTGCCGACATGAAATAATAATGAAATTTTCACGAAAACACCTAATCTGATACTCACGTGCGTATCCTCACTGTTCTCATGTTTCTCTTTTCCGATGGGGCTTGAAAGTTTAAGTCAATTGGCTTATGTATATGTGTGCACACAGTATGTTGCGCGCCTTGTTTCACTTTTCCAAGCTGTTCGCTGCGCACCACTTACTAGAATATCAATTGCATTCTCTTACTTCCAAGCACTGTAAAACCGTGTGAAAACACTCGACTTGCATAAAAATAAATGTGAAAACTTCTTAAAATTTATTGAGGTTTTTTGCACAAATTTTCTTCTCAGCACACGCGAATGACAAATTTTCGAATGAAAAAGTTAGCGATGGGGCGATAGCGATATATGAACAGTGTTGTCCTTTTGCGTTGCCACTGATTCAAATTTGGCTCGCAAGGACGAAATGTTTAACGCATTGATGCAAATGGATTTTAATTCAATTCTAATTCTTTTATTGAATTTAATACTTAAAACTAACAACTGAAAATTCAAGGCTGATACTTCACAGAGCAAATATGATGATTTAAAAGATAATTAATTCCACAATGGAAAAAAAATTTAATCCAATGAAACTTGACTAATTAAGTTGAAGAATGGAACTCGGGATTTACCCCGTCTTGCGACCGCGCAAGGGCTAGGTGGGATTCGAGAACCAATCTCACGCGAGTATGTTGGTGACCGCGCAAGGGTTAGATTGAGTTAGGGGATTAATGCAGCGCAAGTGCTACGTCCGATGATTTTATATTTAAAGATATAACTTACAGTTGTGGGTGAATATTTCCTTTTCTTTTTCCTGGAGTTGGCGTAGGTGATGATGTTCGTACTCGCTCCGTAATTGATGATCCGATTTGATAAAGCTAAATGATATTGGTTGATGATATGTGTTTAGCGTTCCACGTAAACAAGAGAGTGAGATAATGCATCGCACTTGTATTTATAGGACGAAACAGATTGATGGAAGGCAACTACAACAATGTTGACTGGAAGCACTGGATGGAAACTCCAGTCTACTCTACAGCAAATGTTGTGCGAACGCAAGTCATAACTAGCGAAGTGATCGCAAGTCACAGATGGATGGTTAGGTGAACGCAAGTCACAGGTGAGGTTAGGTGACAAAAGGTCAATTAACAACAGGAATATCATTTGCTATTTAAGTGAGCACAACTCATTTAAACACCCATAATTATCACTAAGTACTCGCAAGACAAAAAAAGAAAAACAAAAAATGCCAACTCAATATGTACACATGCAAAGAATGAAAAAAAAAAAAAAATCAGCATAGTACGTTCAAATGTAAAGAATGAAAAAAGTCAGCATAATGCGTACATATGTAAAACAAATATAATATATTAAAAATAAACAAGTAAAGATGTCTTAAGTTCGGGTGTAACCGAATGTTATATACTCAGCGTGAGCTTCAATTGTACATTTTATTTCAGATAAATTACTTATCTACATAACACGTTGCACCGCCCCTTTAAAAAAAATGTCTCCCCATTTCCTCTTAAAACTTGATAAGTGAAATATCATTGATTCAAACTTATTTTTTGCTAAGTTATAGCTTATTATTCTAGCCTACGACCCTTTTAAACTTGTTTTATATCTAAGTTGCCGTGGTCTTTAACGGATCCCGTCCATTCTTACTAGAAATATTTTTTGCTATAAGGAAAATATGTGTACATAATTTCATTACGATATGTTAATTTTTCTTCGGGTTATGGCTCCGGAAACATAGAAAATTTCATAGTCGTAAAAGGGGTGGTGCCACGCCCATTTTCAAAAATTCTTGTGTTTTCCAATATAATGTTATAATTCAATTTAGAAGGTAAAATTCTATTGATACAAAGCTCTTTTCGCTAAGATATAGCTTATTATTTTCGTCTAGGACCATTTTAAAAATCTTTTATATAAAAGTGGGCGTGGTCTGTAACCGATCTCGATCATTTTTTCTAGAAATATTTCCCGATATAGGGAAAAGCTGTGTACCCAATTTTATAACGATCCGTCAATTTTTCTTCGAGTTATGACTCACGAAACACAGAAAATGTCTTAGTCATAAAAGGGGCGGTGCAACACCCATTCTTTTTGTTCCTATTTATTGTTATAAATTCACTTAGGAAATGAAATACCATTTATATAAAGCTCTTTTTTGCAAAGATATAGCTTAAGCCACGACCCTTTTAAAAATATTTTATATACAAGTGGGCGTGGTCCTTAACAGATTTCGTTAATTTTTCTTCAAAGCATTCCTTATAGTAAAGGCAAACTCTCTGCCGAACTTTGTTACGATAGGTTTAACGGTTTTAAAAATGTTTTTCAAATTTTTATCAAGAGTCTCAATATCAGTCCACATTCAAATTCAACATTCTAGGTGTATTATTTACTAAATAATCAGGTTTTTTGTGTTTTCCAAAATGTTATATGTATAAAAAGTGGGCGTGGTTATCATCCGATTTCGCTCATTTTCAATACCAGTCTCTTCTGTATCCAGATAAGCTCGTGTACCAGATTTGGTGAAGATATCCCCATATTTACTCAAGTAATCGTGTTAACGGGCGGACGGACGAACGGACGGACATGGCTCAATCAAATTTTTTATCGATACTGATGATTTTGATATATGGAAGTCTATATCTATCTCGATTCCTTTATACCTGTACAACCAACGTTATCCAATCAAAGTTAATATACTATGTGTATAAAGCACGATGAGTATAAAAACTACATAAACAAGCAAATTCGTGTCAGCATTAAATTACCATTATGTCATAAATTACGACCACATAACGATTGAATGTGATAGGCAATTGAAATTCTGTAAACCCAAGGAAGTTTTAAATGGGTCACATATGTAAAACGATACAAAACGGCACACTTAAAATTTAATTATGTCACTAGAATAGTCATGCATAATTGGTGCACAAATTATGTATGACCATTCTTCAAAGGCGGGTGGTGTAACGTGCCTTTGGAATTAGTTCCACTTTCCCTGCATTCAGTTGTTCATTATATATTTACACACATGAAAACCACACAAGTAGCAAAATATTAATAACCCAAATATCCAATTGCTAAGCATGCACTTCTGCATTGAATGCACATTTTTGTTTACATCGGTCAATTAGTCGCGCTAACTGATACATCCCATACATACATATGTACTCATGTGCCTAAATAGGTCATTCTAATATGCTGACTTCGCATTCAGGAAATATGTACAATTAATTTGTAAGTATTAGTACAAGTAAGTATCTGTAGAATAAGAATATTTTTTATAAAAATGAAAGTAATTTCCAAATAAATTCATTCATGATCCAACCATAAACAAAATTTTTCACTGATTATTATATAAGGTTGATGTTGCCTTAATAAAGTTGCTATGCCTCTATTTATGCCTACCATAATGACAGCATTGTCTGTTCCTTAGCTCCTCCAATTCTCAACATCCAGCCCGATTTCATTCAGTGTTCTTAAACTTGAATATACACCAAACTGTTTATGAAGGTATTCTAAAATTTTGAAAACAAAGCTAAAAGTAGCTAAACAGTTTCTGAAAAAGCTTATAGTTAAATAGTATTTTTCAAGCTAAACGGAGAAAAAGCTAAAAATCACCTGTAACGTTATGCCTCAGGGCGGTACCGCGCGGCGTGTGTACATGAACTTGAGGGCAGTGCGCTGCCCAACGTCCAGGAAAAAAAGGTACTACAGAATGTATAAGCTACAAGTAGAATTTGGTGTTGGTGTATTGTATAGGGTTCTACAGAATAAGTAATCGTAGGCGTAGCGCGTGGCATTTTTATACTGTATAAGATTCTACAGAAAGTGTAAGCCGGGCGTAGTGAGTGGTATTTTATTTTTTATACATGTATTTTATTTGTTGCATACCTCCCACAAGTTGTCATTCTAGGAGTAGCTCTTTACAGCTGGTTTGCTCTAAACCCTCGTGCTCCAAGAGTATAACGAACCCAACCCCGCTCCCGTGATGTGGTTCTGTTGACTAAGCCGGAGTGGATTTATCTCAGACGGTCATACTCATGTTAGTATGTCACGTGCAAAATATGGTTACATCGATTGAAATGTTCTGAGTTAGAACCCAACATTCGTCGAAAAATAAAGATGTCTTCAAAACTTTTGTACATCCATAATTTTCGTGGCCAAGGAAGTCCCGTTGCTCACGCTCCCCCCTGAAGCAATGCTGAGCTCCAGCTTCTGCCCCCATCTCGACCCTCCTATTCCGCCATACGCAATCGCATAGAAAGGAGTCATCACCTTTTAGTCCCGAACATCACGTGCTTTGTATGCCAGCTAGGAATATTTATGATTGCGACATCAGTCCAGAATAGGTTGTTGAACTTCGCCAAGAGTAGACATGTTTTCGGTGTGTGTGGGGTGTGCGCATTTGAACGTTTCGTCTTATGAACCTTATTCTAACTACATTTTCTAGTTAGTTCGTCTTTGCGTAATTAATAATGAGTTGTCAAATTTGCAAACAAAAATTTGACCGCGAGGACATTGGCAAAGTCAGCTGTGCGTATTGTAAATGTATATTTCATTGTGTGTGCTGCAAGTTGGCCAAAGCTGACATGGAATATATGAAAGCTAACAATGTCAAGTATAGATGTGATGGATGTAACAAAGACCGTCGGAAATTGATGCATATGCTGCCCCTCGGGCTAATTCAGGTTACTTCTGCGTCGCCTACTGCGTCCACTTCTACACGTTTGGAGCAGCAACAAAAAGCAATTCCAATTGTACAAGGAAATGCACCACGTCTAAATCAAATAAAAGCACATATGCAGAAAGACAAAAATATGGGTCGTCAACGTTGCGAAAACTCGGATAACAGCAATAAAACAATTACTCTTCAGTTATTGTATGAAGAGATTGTAGCGCTAAGAAATGTTAATACCGAAATGGTTAACACACTGTGTATGCTTGCTGACAAAAAAAAACACTAAAGGCAAAGATAAACATGTTAGATAGTAATATAAATTAGAGAGACCAGAGAGACTACGATAAGGCAATAGAAATTACTGGTATCCCACATGAATATAGCAAAAATCCTGAAGTATGTGTACAAAAAATTGTAGGGGATACTCTGGGTGTCTAAATTTCACCCACAGAGATTGACGAATGTGTGGTGAAAAGCATAAAGCAAAAAAATGACTTCGCGCCCCCGTAATGTTATACGCGTGCACTTCTCTTCTAATGACATCAATAGGAAGGTAATGTCAGCAAGAAAAGCAAAAGCACGAAAACTGAGAGCGCGACTGTTTGATAAATCCACAAACAACAGGATTTATATAAATGATGCTCTCACGCGTTTTAACCGAGCTCTGTTTACCGCTGCATACAAGCTAAAGAAAGATAAATGGTATGAATATTTATGGTTAGAGAAATCTAGCTTCCTATTGAAAAAGGCAGAAAATGAGAGGGTTATCAATATCAGAACATTCGATGACTTAAAACCTGTTGTTAATTAGACAGCTTGTTTTTTCTATTTCTCTTATTTTTGTATTCTTATATATTATATATTATATTGTATTCCTTTTTTTATTCTGATTAATGATAACCCAATCATCGCTAAGAATAATTTTTTGCAACAATCGCCCTCAGCAGTTTGTAACGACTTGTTAATTTTGCATCAGAACATACGTAGTCTAAGACAAAACTTTGATGTTCTCCTTAGTAATATCGATGCATTAGGTTCTCAACCAGATATAATATTTTTAACAGAAATTTGGATTTATTCTTTTGAAACAAGCGATTATAGAATTCCACATTATAATTTTTATGCAAATGCAAACGATGACTACAGTGCAGGAGGTGTTGGAGCTTTTGTGCGCGATACTTATGATTGTAACTCAGTAAACAAGAGCCTAAAAAGTGCGGATATATTACAGCTATCCTTGAACATCAGGTGTGAGCAATTTGTTTTCCTCGATCAATAATTTAGAGCAAGTACCCGATCCCGCTTTGACAGAAGCCAAACATTGTGAACCAAACGAGTACAAAGACGCCATCGAAGGATGCGACACAGGGGAGGTACAATTCTGGGCTGACTACTACCAGGACTACACGAAGTACGTACATTAGAATCAGGAGGACGGCGAGGAATTTTGCGACGTTCTTGTTCGTTTTTTTTGTGGATGCACTGTTGTACTTCTTAGGTCCAAGAAAAGTGTAGTAGCTGCTAACGAAAACTGCGTAAAATTTTTATCGTAAAATTACAAAGAAATGCCCTTATTTACTTTCAATCGAGCACTTAATTACATCCCTCTTTAGAATCCATATGTTTTCGACAATTTTAGTTAACAAATTGTGATACTTTATTACCGGGGACGATTGCTAAAACACGACCAAAACCGTCGGGGGAGTTATTAATAGCCGCGTTTTTGCGCGCTTCCAATAATTCGAATACTTTTTCGCCTTTGGGCTATTGATAAAAGGACAAAACGCGTATTTTCATTTCTTTTTCCACATTTTTGGACGGGTTATTGCAGTCAATCTCGGTTTCAAACTGTTTTTCGCGCAGAACTTTTGAACGGGTAGAAAAAGTTAGCACCCGTGTTTGTATTCTTAATACTGGAATAACTACCCGTCCTCAGATATCCCAATTCAAGAGTTTTGTATAATTTTCTGTAGGACCCATATACATGCACTACATTTTCATACTAAATTCGTTCAAAAAATTTACCACCACAGCAACACATATCTGATATTCCGCTCATTTTTTTGTTTCCCTGCGTCGCTTCCAACGACAGCAACCTCGGTATTTTTGACACTTCGTTCAGTGTCAAACGCATGTTCTACGCAGGTTCCACTGGGTTCCACAATAGTTTGACACTGACCGAAGTGTCAATCTGCAATGTGTTAGAAAGAGAAAGGAATTGCTTCCTTCTCATACATATCATACTTGTAAACCTGTACTATGTTCCTGGGAGTATATAAGCTACAGTCTTTTCCTATTTTTTTATTTCTTGATGAATATTCCAGTTTCGTGGTGAATGAAAAAGCTGCAAATTTCTTTATTTTAGGTGATTTCAATTTAAACCTTTTGCATGACTGCTATTCTACTGATAGCTATTTGACATTAGTGGCTGAAAATGGTTTGACATCGTATGTTAATAAACCCACAAGATTGATGTCAGGTACCTGCCTTGACCATATTTTTTGCCGCTACAAAGCCTTAGTTAAAAATTGTACCAGTCTTAATATAGATTTGCAAGTAACTGATAACACGATAACCGATTTACTGATAAAAGGACCTGTTTTCGGCAAACCATATTTTAACTATGCTCATAAATCTTTTGCGAAAGTTAATTTTACCATGCTAAACCAAAAACTACGCTTCGAAAGTTGGCCGAATGTCTTAGTTGAAAATGACATATCCGTTGCTAACACTATATTTATAGAAACATTAAAAACACACATTCATAACTGTTCGAATATTGTAACTGTTGGAAAGCAAAACATGAGGCTCAAACCCTGGATTACTCGGGATCTTTTACAGATAATAAAGATGAAAAACCAACTAAGAAGAAAGTGTGTGTAAGCATCCCAGTAACCGAGGGCTTCGTAGAAGGTACAATAAATTGTGTAATCATACAAATAAGGTCATTCGTTTGGCGAACAACTTCTTTCGAGGCTAGTTTAATTCAGCAGTTGGCAATACTAAAAAATAATGGGGCGTTGTCAACAATTTTCTAAATCGAACGATATGGAGGGCAATTAGACAGTTGTATTTCGTGCTAGAAATCAATTAATTTTCAGATACAGTAGAGGTAGCAAATAAATTTAACCAACACTTTACAACGGTTGATAATTCAATATCAAGAAGCTGTGATTGCCAATTTGCGGAAAGTCTACCACAGTTGCATGAAGCTTAAAATAGTTTCTTTTTTAACCCCACCTCAAGCTTCGAAATTATAAAAATTATTAAACCTCTGAAAAATTCTAGATCGTGTGGTGAGGATGGTATTTCCAATATATTGATAAAAAAGATATCTCTCAATATAGTTGATATATTGAAACATTTATTCAACACCAGTATTACTCAGGGCATGTTTCCTGATGGTTTGAGATGTGCAATTGTAATTGTCTTTTTCAAAAAGGGGGATAAAAAGGACGTAAATAATTACAGACCGATATCGCTACTCTCTACGATATCCAAAGTACAGTCGGGCCTCGATTATCCGTGATGATCGGGACCAGAAAACATTACGGATAATCGATTTTCACCGTTAATGGAATAACAATTTTGATTATAGTTTTCTAATATTTTTATTATTTAACAAGGGAAAATTGGTGTACATACATAGTTACATTAAAAAAATAAATTCAAGAAAATTATGTACATTTTTATATTAAATACAATTTATGTATACATGAAATTTTCTACTGAAAACATGAGACAAAAAAAATGACATCAAGCAAAAAAGAATACAATTTCTTAAAAAAAAAGTCGTGTAATGTTGTTTGTCTAATATTTTTCAATTTATAATTTTCTTTTATAAGTTTTTCTTGTATGCGATAAACCAGAATTTTATCCTGCTCTGTAATTCCGGGAAACCAGGACTATCCAGAAAAATTCAGCAATGTGCTTGATGCCTCTATCGCTTCTTTTAAAGTGGTTTCTGAAACAATTACATCGTCTTCATCAGTGTCTTCCAATCCATTGTCTCGCCCAGGTTCATCTGAGTTACTGTTTGCCATGCTTATAATTTCTTCATCTGACAAAACAGCAAATTGGGAGGCATTTTCATCAAATTTCAGCCATGTCTCTATATCCTCTGTGGTAAAGTCATCCGTAATATTGATCATTTGTGCCACATTCACGTGCGTATTTGATATTTCCATACCTATAACAAAAATAAATGAATTTTTGCATGAAAATATTTTATAAAATTACAAAAAATGTGCCTACGTACCTTCATTATCTGGGCATAGCAAATTATTACCAGCGTTCTTCAAAACTTCAGAAGTAACAGCGTCCCAACATTATCAATGTACCACCGTGCTTTCTTTATATTAAATTCTTTCCTAAAGTCTTCTCTATTATTTGACATGACTAGTTTTTGCACTATAGTTTTACAATAATGGCATTTAAAACTCCATATTACAACCTGATCCATCGGTTGATCAAGGACGTACAATTCGGTGGCAAATATTTTACAATAACGTTTTTAGCCTTAAAATTGTGAACGTCTGGATGTGCCGGGCAGTTGTCCAATAACAGAAGGATTTTGCTATCATCCGTAAGACCGATTTTCTTAAGATGCTGTTTTACCTCTGGCACAAAGTTTTTGGTAAACCATTCTAAAAATATTGTTTGCGTTACCCAATGCTTTTCAATTGGCCTTATAAATTACGGGAAAGTCGTATACATTTTTTAGGGCTCTTGGACGAGCACTTTTACCAGTAACTAAAGCTTTGCACTTGTGTGTACCAGAAGCATTAGCGTAAACTTAAGTGGTTAGTCTTTCTTTTGACACCTTGTGTCCATCTATGAATCTTTCATTATGACATACCAAACTGCTCTGGGGCAAAACACTTCCAAAAAAGGCCTGTCTCGTCCGCATTATGAATTTGCTCACTGTTAAGATTTTCCGTTGATATCAATTTGTTCTACAAACATTGTGGCACTTACATAGCCTGCTGAAGATTTTTCCCCTTCAGCATGAAGTATTTTTATTCCATGTCTATTCTTAAAATTTGCAACCACCACCACACTCAGAATCAATGTTTAGTTATGTGTGGTATATTTTAGCCTTTTCTCTTATCATCAGTCCTGTAATTGGAGTGCCTTTAAGACGCTCTTGTCTGAGCCATTCGTAAAGTGCCAAATCTACTTTTGGTTCTTCTGCTGTCTTTAAAGTGTTTCGGTTACGAAATCCAACCACCCAATTACTCTCTGCACAAAACTTTAAAAGCTTGTCTTTGCTTTTTAAAATGTCATAAACGATCTGCATCCCAACTTCGTATTTTTAGCTATCATTTTAACACACACATTATTTTTCAGATGCTAGTTAATTATTTTTACTTTATCTTCAATATTTAAAACGTTTCTTTTTCTTTTTACCACTGGTAACGGTGCCATACTAAATATATTTAGATCTAACCACACGCCACTTATCAAATTTCAAAATTAAACTACACAATAATAGTTTGTATATGCTTCTGGCTCATTGTCAAACAAGGGATTTCCCCGTTTTCATGTTTATTATACATACGTATGTACATATTCACCTACAGTGACGTGCTATTACCACAAACATAATTTTTGCTGCCATCACGGATAATAGAGGTAATCACGGTTAATCGAAGCAAACAATTTGAAAACACTGCAAAGAAAAAACAATAGACTGATCTTTGGCCATCACGGTTAACAGAATCACGGATAATCGAGGCCCGACTGTATTTGAAAGGGCGGTCAAAAACATAATTGTAGGCTTTCTAAATAACTTAAATTTTTTTAGTGCTATGCAGTTTGGTTTTCGCAAAGGACGTTCGACAGAGGACGCTCTGCTAGACTTTTGCACGAATTTATAAAAAGCTCTAGATGTAGAAAGAAGCTGCGCTGGTCTCTTTGTCGATATAACAAAAGCTTTATATATGGTCGATAGAGACATACTCTTGAATAAACTATATCTTGCAGGTTTCCGTGGCTTTATGCATAAATGGTTTACGTCGTATCTTTCAAATAGACTACAAAAAGTGAAGATAGAAAGCAAATTCAGTAGCTTGCAGCGCGTTAATCTCGGAGTTCCGCAAAGTTCTGTTCTTGGACCAATACTGTTCCTGATCTATATTAACTCAATCGCACAGTACAACAAGTTACTTTGACTTGATTTGTGATATTAATTATTATTTAGATTTGCTGACAGCTTGGTTTGCCTCGCTCAAATTGCTTGTAAGAAATAAAGCTAAGCTTATGTAAGTTATTTACACCGCACTAACTTTTAATAAAAAAAATTTTATTTTGCTGTTAGCCAGTGACTTTATTACTTCACATCATAATTAGGACTGAATACAATAATTACTAGTATCTAATTATATTCCTCAATTCCGTTAGAGTCTTTGCGGCGGCGTCGCAGTCGAATGAAGCCGTGAAATATTTGGCCTTGGTTGTAAGTGTCCGATGACTAGACGTGATGTTATGAAGTTGTGAAACAGTTGGTCTTGATTGCGGTGTCTGATGTCCAGACATAATTTCAGCAATTATGTGATGCCATATGACTTGGAGTGCAGCTGCATAGCGTGAGATAGTTAGAGAGTTTCGGTGTTAGCTATGTTAACTCCTCCCTCCTTAAAACCGCTTGTCCTCGAGCGTCTGAAAAATTTGGAACGCTGCTGTTGAGGTTGTAGGAATTTTTGGTGTAGCTTCCTGTTGATCATCAGCCTGTGCGATTACCTCTTTCAGTGGTTCTACTGGTTTTCTAGGTTTTCTTATTTTAATGTAATATTTTGTGAAGCTAGCTATCAGGACAATAACTATGATAAGGGTGAAAAGGCTCGGTTTACCGTCTTCTCTGTTTGCAGTGATTGGATTTCTATGGTATTATTTATATGTAGTTCGCTGAGTGTTTCGAGCGATAAAAGTATGGTCACGCTCTCTTCTATTGGGTTTGGCTGTGCTATTGCTGGTATTATTTTTAATGGTGGGGCTTCAACATTTTTGTATGTTCTTCCGTTGACCACTACTGTTTCGTTCTTGAAATTTACAATATAGGTGCCATTCATGACTCGCACGTCATCATTTATTGCAATGCTGCCTTGGTAGCTGTTAAGGAAAAGTATTCCGGGCGCAATCTTGGAATTTGGTAGCCGTTGATGGAGTGGCATGAGGAATTGAGGCTCTTAATTAACTTAGGTATACAACAATCATTACTTAAATCGAACAATTAATTTTGCTTACAAATACTAATTTTGTTATATTTTTTACATTTATTTGCTATTCCGAGCATGCGCTCTTTATTTCTTAAAATATTATTGTATTTTAGATCTATCACAACATTATTTTTTATGGATGCTTTTCATATCAGATTTCCTTAAATGTCTTTTGTAGTTAATGGTATTTTAACGATATATAAAATTGATGATGTGTTTCTTAAAACACTTACTTCTGTTAATTCTAATGCTTCATCGACGGTATCGAATTACAGATTTTCCTTCTTCATTTCCTTAATGGCTAAAACAATCTCCATTTTATTTAGTATTACTGAGCTCATAATTCCTATCCTTGCCCATTGTATGGCGTATTTGATATTAACTATTTCTTCTTTAACCATATTATAATTTATTATGTTGAGATCGTTATGGTCAGAGCTTCTTGCTAGGTATTTCCAAGAGGTGCCCAGGAAGTCCAGGGATCTTCGGTTTTTAGGGTTTCGGATGGGCTCGACAATTTCTAACATTTCGCTAGCCTGTTGGGCTTCGTGCCGTAAGGTGGGATAAAAAGGATTTCATGGTTCTAAATTTGTGTCTATTGTTTGTATAATGTTTTCCAGGAGAGTTCTATATGTGTGTGTGTTTATAGTATGGATGAAATTTAAGTTGCCATCCTTAATTTTGGAGGAGCCGTTATCTATGGTTAAGAAGTGTGACGATGAGTAATCATGGACTTGAACCTCCGCGTAAAGAGAGCAGGTGA
Source organism: Eurosta solidaginis (assembly GCF_040869045.1). Classification (NCBI taxonomy): domain Eukaryota; kingdom Metazoa; phylum Arthropoda; class Insecta; order Diptera; family Tephritidae; genus Eurosta; species Eurosta solidaginis. Next base: position 56,715,545 of record NC_090324.1, read on the forward strand.
TGAACCTGAAAAGGGTTGGTTATTATTTAGTGACCATAACGCTCAGTCATTTATAATTTTTATTTTTTAATATCAAAAGTCGTACTCCTGTGGCATATTGTTCGATTTGCCTATAATTTCAAATCGTACGCCTATGGCATATCGCTCGATTTGCCTATAATCTAAAATCGTACGCCTATGGTATATTGCTCGATTTGCCTAAAATTTAAATATCCTATTACTTACTTTATGGGTTCCCTATGTAGAATTTGATAGTTATTGTTACAAAAATTATTTCAGTAATTTGATTTTATTATTTAATAAATTTAAATTTTTTTTATTGCGCCCTGATATGACTTCCTGATATGGTTTTGGCCGTGTTTCCCTTGTCTTCCAGAACTATTTCTTTTTTGTGTCGAGGTGACAATTTATTTCCTAGACTTTTATTAATTTTGACGTAAATTGCGACATTACAACTGTATGTCCTGAGGTCTGTCCTATTTTTCTTATGGTACTCTAAATCCTTTTCTTGCTTGTTCTTTAGGTTCTTAATGTTCTCATCCCTGTTCAGTTCTTCTGGGTTCGGCCCAATGGTTCGTCCGAAGAATAGTTCTATTGGTTTGCATTTAGTAGTGGAATGGATGGAGTGATTAAATTTTTGTCGGGCTATAGAAGAGTTTAATTTGAGCTATCAATCAGTTTGGTTATTAAGCCAGCTAGTTGTAAAGTATAAGTGTTATTGTGAAGTACTTTAATAAAGGCCATTTTCCATTATTCAATTTTGGAGTTATTTATTCAACAGTTTAGTGATTCGAACTTAGCAGAAGGGCAAATAAGAGGATTTGTAAGTAAAATCGTTACAGTTGGTGTTAGAAGAGGAATTGTTGAATAAATTCTAGAGGACAACAAGGACATGGTAAAGTTAAGAGAATTGAAGATCCCGCAACTGAAGAAGGAGTTGGAGAGTCGTGGATTGAATACAACCGGCATTAAACTACGAGAGGCAATGGAATTAGAAGGAATTGATGTGGAAGAGTATGACTTTCATCTTGATGGCGATGAGACAACAAAATTGAGGGAGAAAACTGAAACACCGCAGACAATGGCGAACACAGACCTGAACTTGATATTGGCTGCAATATCGACACAACTGTCCGAAATGTCATCACAAATATCTACCAACATGTCATCACAATTGGAATCGCAGGAGACACGCATAACATCGAAGATTGAAGCACAAGAAACGCGTATTTCAGAAATGTCGACACAGATAACATCCAAGATGGAAACTCAACTGGAAGAACAAAAGGCATATATAGCATCCCAACTGGAATCACAGGAGGCACGTATTTCAGAAATGACGTCGCTAGTGTCGTCTCAACTGGAAGACCAAAAGACATATATGGTATCTCAATTGGAAGCGCAAGAGGCACGTATATCTGAAATTTCGGCAGAAATTTTGGAACAAGTATCATCAAAACTTTAAGCATAGGATACAAAAATGGCTCAATTTCAAGCAGAAGTAGATGATTTAAAAGGTCGTATGGAGCAGTTACAACTAAATCGCCAAGCTGTTTCAGTAAGCAATACGAAGGTAAAAAATCTATCTTTTGACGGCTCTGTTCCTTTCCAGGTGTTTAAGATTCAGTTTGAGAAGACCGCAGCAGTGAACAACTGGAGTGCTGAAGATAAAGTTGCTGCACTATTCGTAGCATTGAAAGGATCTGCTGCTGAAATCCTACAGACTATTCCTGAGGGAGAGCGAAAAAACTACGAAACATTGATGAGCGCTCTAGAGAGGCGATACGGAAGCGAACACAGGAAGCAGATACACCAAATAGAGTTGCAAAACCGCTACCAAAAAGCAAATGAGACATTGCAGGAGTTTGCTTCAGATATTGAAAGATTGGCTCATCTTGCAAATGCGGACGCACCCGTGGAATACACTGAAAGGGTAAAAATCCAGAGCTTCATAAATGGCATACGAGATGTGGAAACGAAGCGGTCTACATATGCAAACCCAAAACCCACATTCGCAGAAGCGGTATCCCATGCACTGACTCAAAAAACAGCATTGCTTCTGTGTAAGCCAGTTCTCAAAGCACGCCGTGTGGAGGTAGAAAGGCCAGAGTGGGTAGACGCAATATTGGAGGCGCTGAAAGGATCGCAAAAGTGGAGTGGAAGAGTTATCAAATGCTTCAAATTCGAGAAGCCTGGTCACATTGCTCGTCAATGCGATCTTGGTCCTAATAATTCCAACAATGTGGGTGGCCGTAAACGCAAAGCTGGAGGAGATGAGCAAGAGCGAGTAAGATGTAGATATCGAGAGCTAGATCCAGCTATTGAGTGGCCTGTGATATCTATGTTGCAAATTGGTAGAAAATCGAGCAGTCTTACCGTCAGAGGGAATGTGGATGATAAAGAACATGTACTGACTGTAGACATGGGCGCATCTCATTCCTTGATTCGATCTGATTTGGTCTACAGGAGAGTAAAATCATTACCTGGAGCAAGGTTGCGTACGGTCACTGGCGAGTATAACCAAGTCCGGGGAGAAGTGATCTGTGAAGTCTTAATTGGGAAGATCATGGTTTCACACAAATTCGTTGTGGCGGAGATTGTTGATGAAGTTATATTGGGAGTGGATTTCTTGGTTGACCATGACATCAAGATCGATATGCATAGAAGGCTGATGCGTTATGAAAACCAAGATGTGCCACTTAACTTCAGTTTGGATAAAGGGTTCAGCAGTAAGCGAGTGCTGGTGGAGGAGATTCGACAGAGATCACGAAAGTTAAGGAAAGTAGATCGAGCAAAGGTTGATGGATCGAATGGGCCAAATAAAGCGAAATCAAAGGTACCTGCGAGAAAAACACTGGCATAGACAAACCCTAATGGACGCACTAAAACGACTGAAAAAATTTTCCAGAAAGAATGCAAGGGTGGTTTCAAGCCAGCGCGCACTACTGTTGTGAAACGTCAAGACGATAATGATGATGCAAAGTCAATCCGTCAAGTGCAAGCTCTACGAAGTATTTCATTGGCCCAGCAACAGAGTGCGAGGGAACGATCCAGGGTAATGAGTAGTAAGATGAAACACAGGTACGACAAGGAAAATAATTCGGAAGGTTTCCGAGGGAGATTTGGTACTCCTATACAACCCTCACCGGCGGAAAGGTGTTCCATCCAAATATCGGTGCAGTTGGGAAGGCCCGTGCAGAGTTGTGAAGATGATCAGTGATGTCATATAACCCATACAAACAATTGGGAAACCACGAAATAGAAGAGTGGTACATTTGGCGATGCTAGCAGCGTTTAGATCGAGAGATTTGTCTGATCGGGACGATCAGACTTAGGTGGAGGGCAGTGTGACGATTATGAGTGACACTAAGTCATACTCACATCCCTAGTCTGATGCTAAGTAAATGAAGTCACAACAACAATAAAGCAGACAGCCACTTGTATCTACGTAAACGAATCAATCATTATGTATACACATATGTACGTACACGCAGCTGAGAAGCAAGGCACAACTACATGCATACTATCTGAGATACTTCTGAAAGTATGCAATGAGAGAAGCTATAAAATCGTGCAATTGTAGTTACAGCTGAGAAAGTTGAGAGCTCATGGACAACTAGTAGATTCTGGAAATCGAAGCGCCTAGAAGATGCGAACGTTGAAATCAGAGAGTATAAAAGGCAGCAAATGTAGAGGCGCTGGAATTCAGTTTGATTTGAGCTATCGAGCAGTTTTGATTAAGCACGCAATCTGTCGGGCTATAGAAGAGTTTAATAATGAGCTATCAATCAGTTTGGTTATTAAGCCAGCTAGTTGCAAAGTATAAGTGTTATTGTGAAGTACTTTAATAAAGTCTATTTTTCCATAATTCAATATTGGAGTTTGTGTAGCCAACGAGCTTTTTCGATGGCTATTTTAATTTGCCAAAATAAAAAATGCAAATTTCTAATAAGCGTATAAATTTTATTGAAGCGATTTGAAATGCAGCCGGGTTCGATTTAGCCCGTGCACTCTGATTAGCGATTGAACGACGAGTAAAAAATGTAAATGTTAGGTGAAACTAATGAGAGCCTTCAGCAAAGGCAAAAGCAATAAATGAGATTAATTTTGGTGAATCTGTGTATATGAACGTATGTATATGTTAGTATGTATCTAAAATGAATTTGACTTCTGATTGCTTCGCAGAGAAATTTACAATGTATGTATGTATGTACATATGTAAAATGTATTAATTTGGAGCGGAGTTTGTCATATTATATTAACTGGACTGTGCTGCTAGCATTGTTCCGTTTTCGGCAGTGCCCAGCAAGCCAACAGCTAATGGTTCTACTGTAGACAGTGCAGGCGTAACCAAACATTCCCCCCCGTTGGAAGGCCAGGGCTTTCAACCTCATCTTGCTTCGGGAGTGGGCACAATTTTCTGATAGCTCTCCGGATGGTCCCAGTGGCAGTTTTTAGCTCTGCAACTCGCGATACTCCATCTGTTCCGCTGATAAGTTTGACGACTCTTGCTAGTGGCCACTTTAGTGGTGGGAAATTTTCGTCTTTCACTAAAACGACGTCGTTGATAGATAGGCCAGATTTTTGTTTACGCCATTTCGACCGCGGTTGTAGCAAATTTAAATACTCTTCACGCCATCGGGCCCAAAATATTTGCTGGTAGTATGACATTCGCTGCCATTGATCTAAGCGATTAATTTAAGAGCGGTGAGGTTATGCTCGTCAAACAAGGCGAGAGGAGCCATTCCTATAAAGTGCGCAGGTGTAAAATCGTCCAGATCATCGGGATGCTCTGAAAGTGAAAACAAAGGTCTAGAGTTAATGATTGCCGCAATGTGGCATACGAGCGTGCGCAGCTCATCAAAGTTTAACAAAGAATTTCCGGCTGTTCGATAGAAATGATGTTTTGCCGTTTTTACTGCTGCCTCCCACAATCCACCAAAGTGAGCAGAGCGTGGAGGAATTAATCGCCAATCGATAGAATTGTCTAAACAAAACTCATGTACTGCCTTCGCACGATCATCGCTAAGAAAAAGCCTCCTCAATTCAGCAAGCTCATTCTTTGCGCCGACGAAGTTGGTAGCGTTGTCTGACCATATTCTGGCAGGACAACGTCGAGTGAGAATGAAGCGTTTGAGAGAATTTAGAAAAGCCTTTGTAGAGAGATCCATAACTAGTTCAAAATGAACGGCCTTGGTAGCGAAGCATATGAAGATACAAATGTAACACTTTATGGGCTGCTTGTTACGTATTTCATTTTTATAGAAGAATGGTCCACAAAAGTCAACGCCTGTGACCATGAATGCATACGATGTGTTAATTCGATCATGAGGGAGGTCCGCCATGATGTGTTCAGCTATATACGGTTTAGCTCGAAAGCAGATTATGCATTTACTTACAGTATTCGAGACGGGTTTTCGACCTCCGATTGGCCAATATTGCAAGCGAATGTTAGCCAGCAGCGCACGAGGTCCAGCATGTAAATTGCGCCTATGGAAGTGCATGATGAGTGCGTGCGTTACCGGATGACGTCTGGGCAATATGATAGGATGTTTTGCATTGAAGTCCAAAGCTGTTTTTTGGAGTCGCCCACCTACATGGAGTAAACCATAATCGTCGATAAATGGGGAGAGAGGCGCGATGCAGCTGGATGCCCTTACACCTTCACCATTTTTCAAAGCACTGTAATCATCACGAAGATTCGTCATTTTAATTGTGCGCAAAAGCAGTTTTGTCCCTCCACGAATATCGTCAACTGTTAACCCTGGATGTCGAGCCCTATGAGCGAATTTGTAAATGTAAGCGAAAACGTGTTGCAGTTTTGTAAACGAAGTATTTTATTTGCATTCCAAAGTTATATCAGATAACCGAGGGACGGCCAGTAGTACTTTCTTGCGAAGTTCAGGGAGCTCTTTTACTGCACTACAACTTAATGGCCATTTGTTTCGACCATCAACTAGAAACTCTGGACCATGCATCCAAATTGGTGATTCTATTAGTTCGCTAGGAGATGCACCTCTTGATAAGATGTCTGCTGGATTTAGCTTAGTCGGCACGTAATTCCACTCCATTTTTGTCGTCAGCTCTTGTATTTGTGCTATACAGTTGGATGTAAAAACTTGAAATCGAGATGGTTCGTCGCGGATCCAGGCTAATACAACAGCGGAATCCGACCAACAATAAAAAGGGCAATTGTAAACATTCATTTCAGCTATATCGTGCATTAGTTGCGATAAACATGCTGCGCCACACAATTCTAGTTTCGGTACTGTGAGAGTTTTGAGAGGTGCTACACGTGATTTCGAGCAAACTAAATGTACCTGCTTCCCCTTTTCATTGCCAGATACTACGTATACACAGGCTCCGTAGGCCTCTATGCTTGCGTCGCTGAAACGATGAACCTCAACTACTCCCTTTGTAAAGATAGATAGTCTAGGAAAACAAAGTTTAGGTATGCTTACGAGGTCTTCATACAAACTATTCCACGATGAGTCCAACGATGAGGGCAAGCTTTCGTCCCAGTTGAGTCATTCTCTCCACAGATGCTGAAGGAAAATCTTTGCCCATGAAATTATCGGACCAATTAAACCCAATGGGTCGTAAAAACGAGCGATTGTTGATAACACCGATCGCTTGCAGTTTCTCCTTGTTGTATTTCTGGGTGTAAATGTGAACAGCAGGCAATCGGAGGCAGGATCCCTAGTAAGACCGAGTGTTTTAGTGATGTTAGTTCCATCATCGAAGCTTAAGAGAGTTTCGGTGTCTTCGGGTGGTATTTCTCGAAGAAGATTAGAGTTATTGGAGCACCACTTACACAATTTAAACTGGCCCCTAGCCAACATTTCAGTTATTTCATTCATGATTTGTCGAACTTCTTGAACAGAATCTCCTCCGGTAATAAGATCGTCGACATAAAACTCTCTCTTCAATATTTTAGAACCAACAGGAAATGAGAGCTGTTCGTCAAACGCTAATTGATGCATTGATCGCACCGACAAAAATGCAGCTGGGCGAGTACCATACGTAACTGTATCAAGTTTGAAAATTTGAATGGGATGTCGTGGGGTATCGCGCCATAAAATGCACTGCAAGTAGGAATCAGACTCTGCCACCCGAACGCATCTATACATTTTGCAGATATCGCCTGTCAAGGCGACCGGAAATGTTCAAAATCGCAATAATGTGTTAAAGAGTTTGGGTTGTATGGTAGGCCCTGTCATGAGCACATCGTTGAGCGAATACCCGGTTGACGAGGCTGCCGGGCCATCAAATACTACCCGAAGTTTAGTGGTAGTACTTTCCTTTAAAACGCAGTGATGTGGTAGAAAATATTTACAAAGATTATGATTTGATTCGCTAACTAACGATATATGTTTCAAATCTAAGTACTCATGAATGAAAGCACCGTACTGACCCTTTAATGTTGGTTGTCGCTCGTTTACGCTCTTAATTCAGAAATCTACGCAAAGCTTGTGAGTATGACTCCCCCAACAGGCTTATATTTGATTTAATAGGCAAACGAACAGAATAATCCCCAGAGGGTAATCTAACGAAATTAGCCTTAAAATGGGATTCGCAATCCATTTCTTCTTTGGTATATTTGGCAACAGCGGAGCAAGAGCTGTCCATCTCCCAAAATCTACGAACAATCTGATCAATTTGAACCATGTTTTCATCCTCTACATCGGCTGAGGATATTGCATTCCAGGCCATTGCTGTTTTTGATTGACAGTCATCTCCCGAGACTACCCACCCTAACCTGGTTTTTTGAAGTGCTGGGAGGCCAGTTGAAAGTTTAATTTGTCCAACGCACAAGAGCTCATAAAAAAGACTTGCACCAATAAGCATATCAACACGTTGGGGTTTACAAAATTCACAGTCTGCTAGTCGGATGTTTGAAGGAATATTCCACTACGATATATTCAGGCCTATGTTGGGTTGATTATCCGTTATGCTGGGAGCTACCAAAGCAGTAATAAGAGTTGAGTATTCGGAAGTTTGGGAGCGAAGATTGATATCAACGGTGAAGCCATCGGAATGGAAATTGGAGTCACCAAGACCAGATACTGCTGCAGACGATTTAGTTCTACGCAGCTGTAATTGCTGAGCAAGACGCGATGTGATTATGTGTAACTGCGATCCAGAGTCGAGCAGTGCACGGCATGGTACCCAAGTACCGGCATTGTTTTTGACGTCAATCACTGCAGTAGCCAAGAGCATTATGAGCAACTGAGGAAGAGGGGGAAAATACTGTCAAAGAGCTATGGGGCGGTTGCAAAGCAGCTTGCGATGATGTTTTAGGATTATGATCCGAGTTTGCGCTTCCTGCTTGTTGGAGTGTTGGAGATGCAATAAGCTATGATGCTTATTGCCGCACGAACGACATAAGCCAGCATTGCATGCTCTAAGCTGGTGACCTTTTCGAAGGCAATTGGCATAACAAAAGCCGTTTGGCTTCTTTTAGTCGTAGTTGTGGCGATAAATTATTAAAACGAATGCAACTATATATTGAGTGGTGTGTATTGTCACAAAACACACAGCCATTAGATATGTTAGTTGTTATACAAGATTTTCTACTAGTGTTAGAAATTCTACTATTCTTTCCCACCTTAGATATGCGTGTGCTTGCTGCAACTGAGTGTTCAACATTTTCCAACTTTTGACATCGTTTCTCTAGAAAGGTAGTGAATTGTTCGCACAGAATCTCAGTGATGTGTGCCTGGAAAATCAGACGCTTATTGTTAAAACGTTTTTCAAGTAGTTCCAAAGCAACACTATAATTTGAACAACTGATTTCTAACGAACGGATGGTGTCTAATGCTGCCCCTTTCAGCGATGTTCGCAAATGCTGCATCTTTTCGACATCCGTTAGATCAGGATCCTTCCCGATTATGGTAGTAAACATGGAGATAAAGTCGGTGTATTCAGTGTAGTTTCCGCTGAAAACAGGCAACTTCAGCTCAGGTAAACGTGGCCGACTTTGCATTATAATGGTTTGCCCTTCATATATTTGGTCATGGCGCATAGTTGAACAAGGTGGCAATTGAGATGAACGCTTTCGAATCTCATGCTGAATACGAGACCTGAGTGAAATGATTAACTCATCGAAGTTTGATCGCAGCTCCCCACCGATTTCATTAAAATCAAGTACTTCGAGTATGTCATGCGCTGAACAAAACGAAGTGCTAATGTGTTCAAGACGTTCCAATCGCACATTCAATTCAGTTTCGTTGATTAAACCAATTGTTTCACCTTCAATGGCGTTTTCAATTGTTTGCGCTTGCACATAAAACGACTGTGCCTTACGCTTATAAAAGGTCACTTTATTTTCTGCAGATAAATTTTCTGCCATCGTAGCAGTGTACCTTAGCAATTAAAAACAAAAATTTTGTTGTAGAAAAGGTTCACGAAAAAACTTTATTTCCGCTACTAAAATTAAAAATGCTGCGGTAAGCACCCTGATGAAAAGCAATCACGAGATTTTGTAGCGGTAAAAATGTACGGCTTTTAATTGCTTGAAAAAATATGCACCACCAGCGACACTTATGTACCCAAGCCGGAATATATATATATAGATGCGAATCTCCGCTACTTTTATATCACAAAATCGATATTAAAATATATTTATCAAGATGTTCGCTATTGTCCTGAATTTAACAATAAACATAACGTCAGGGTCACCAAAAATTGTGTAGCCAACGAGCCTTTTCGATGCCTATTTTAATTTGCTTGAAAAAATATGCACCACCAGCGACACTTATGTACCCAAGCCGGAATATATATATAGATGCGAATCTCCGCTACTTTTATATCACAAAATCGATATTAAAATATATTTATCAAGACGTTCGATATTGTCCTGAATTTAACAATAAACATCAGGTCGGGGTCACCAAAACTGTAATCATCACGAAGATTCGTCATTTGAATTGTGCGCAAAAGCAGTTTTGTCCCTCCACGAATATCGTCAACTGTTAACCCTGGATGTCGAGCCCTATGAACGAATTTGTAAATGTAAGCGAAAACGTGTTGCAGCTTTGTAAACGAAGTATTGTATTTGCATTCCAAATTTATATCAGATAACCGAGGGACGGCCAGTAGTACTTTATTGCGAAGTTCAGGGAGCTCCTTTACTGCACTACAACTTTATGGCCATTTGTTTCGACCATCAACTAGAAACTCTGGACCATGCATCCAAATTGGTGATTCTATTAGTTCGCTAGGAGATGTACCTCTTGATAAGATGTCTGCTGGATTTAGCTTAGTCGGCACGTAATTCCACTCCATTTTTGTCGTCAGCTCTTGTATTTGTGCTATACGGTTGGATGTAAAAACTAGAAATCGAGATGGTTCGTCGCGGATCCAGGCTAATACAACTGCGGAATCCGACCAACAATAAAAAGGGCAATTGTAAACATTAATTTCAGCTATATCGTGCATTAGTTGCGATAACAATGCTGCGCCACACAATTCTAGTTTCGGTACTGTGAGAGTTTTGAGAGGTGCTACACGTGATTTCGAGCAAACTAAATGTACCTGTGTCCCCTTTTTATTGCCAGATACTACGTATACACAGGCTCCGTAGGCCTCTATGCTTGCGTCGCTGAAACCATGAACCTCAACTACTCCCTTTGTAAAGATAGATAGTCTAGGAAAACAAAGTTTAGGTATGCTTACGAGGTCTTCATACAAACTATTCCACGATGAGTCCAACGATGAGGGCAAGCTTTCGTCCCAGTTGAGTCGCTCTCTCCACAGATGCTGAAGGAAAAACTTTGCCCTTGAAATTATCGGACCAATTAAACCCAATGGGTCGTAAAAACGAGCGATTGTTGATAACACCGATCGCTTGCAGTTTCTCCTTGTTGTATTTCTGGGTGTAAATGTGAACAGCAGGCAATCGGAGGCAGGATCCCTAGTAAGACCGAGTGTTTTAGTGATGTTAGTTCCATCATCGAAGCTTAAGAGAGTTTCGGTGTCTTCGGGTGGTATTTCTCGAAGAAGATTAGAGTTATTGGAGCACCACTTACACAATTTAAACTGGCCCCTAGCCAACATTTCAGTTATTTCATTCATGATTTGTCGAACTTCTTGAACAGAATCTCCTCCGGTAATAAGATCGTCGACATAAAACTCTCTCTTCAATATTTTAGAACCAACAGGAAATGAGAGCTGTTCGTCAAACGCTAATTGATGCATTGATCGCACCGACAAAAATGCAGCTGGGCGAGTACCATACGTAACTGTATCAAGTTTGAAAATTTGAATGGGATGTCGTGGGGTATCGCGCCATAAAATGCACTGCAAGTAGGAATCAGACTCTGCCACCCGAACGCATCTATACATTTTGCAGATATCGCCTGTCAAGGCGACCGGAAATGTTCAAAATCGCAATAATGTGTTAAAGAGTTTGGGTTGTATGGTAGGCCCTGTCATGAGCACATCGTTGAGCGAATACCCGGTTGACGAGGCTGCCGGGCCATCAAATACTACCCGAAGTTTAGTGGTAGTACTTTCCTTTAAAACGCAGTGATGTGGTAGAAAATATTTACAAAGATTATGATTTGATTCGCTAACTAACGATATATGTTTCAAATCTAAGTACTCATGAATGAAAGCACCGTACTGACCCTTTAATGTTGGTTGTCGCTCGTTTACGCTCTTAATTCAGAAATCTACGCAAAGCTTGTGAGTATGACTCCCCCAACAGGCTTATATTTGATTTAATAGGCAAACGAACAGAATAATCCCCAGAGGGTAATCTAACGAAATTAGCCTTAAAATGGGATTCGCAATCCATTTCTTCTTTGGTATATTTGGCAACAGCGGAGCAAGAGCTGTCCATCTCCCAAAATCTACGAACAATCTGATCAATTTGAACCATGTTTTCATCCTCTACATCGGCTGAGGATATTGCATTCCAGGCCATTGCTGTTTTTGATTGACAGTCATCTCCCGAGACTACCCACCCTAACCTGGTTTTTTGAAGTGCTGGGAGGCCAGTTGAAAGTTTAATTTGTCCAACGCACAAGAGCTCATAAAAAAGACTTGCACCAATAAGCATATCAACACGTTGGGGTTTACAAAATTCACAGTCTGCTAGTCGGATGTTTGAAGGAATATTCCACTACGATATATTCAGGCCTATGTTGGGTTGATTATCCGTTATGCTGGGAGCTACCAAAGCAGTAATAAGAGTTGAGTATTCGGAAGTTTGGGAGCGAAGATTGATATCAACGGTGAAGCCATCGGAATGGAAATTGGAGTCACCAAGACCAGATACTGCTGCAGACGATTTAGTTCTACGCAGCTGTAATTGCTGAGCAAGACGCGATGTGATTATGTGTAACTGCGATCCAGAGTCGAGCAGTGCACGGCATGGTACCCAAGTACCGGCATTGTTTTTGACGTCAATCACTGCAGTAGCCAAGAGCATTATGAGCAACTGAGGAAGAGGGGGAAAATACTGTCAAAGAGCTATGGGGCGGTTGCAAAGCAGCTTGCGATGATGTTTTAGGATTATGATCCGAGTTTGCGCTTCCTGCTTGTTGGAGTGTTGGAGATGCAATAAGCTATGATGCTTATTGCCGCACGAACGACATAAGCCAGCATTGCATGCTCTAAGCTGGTGACCTTTTCGAAGGCAATTGGCATAACAAAAGCCGTTTGGCTTCTTTTAGTCGTAGTTGTGGCGATAAATTATTAAAACGAATGCAACTATATATTGAGTGGTGTGTATTGTCACAAAACACACAGCCATTAGATATGTTAGTTGTTATACAAGATTTTCTACTAGTGTTAGAAATTCTACTATTCTTTCCCACCTTAGATATGCGTGTGCTTGCTGCAACTGAGTGTTCAACATTTTCCAACTTTTGACATCGTTTCTCTAGAAAGGTAGTGAATTGTTCGCACAGAATCTCAGTGATGTGTGCCTGGAAAATCAGACGCTTATTGTTAAAACGTTTTTCAAGTAGTTCCAAAGCAACACTATAATTTGAACAACTGATTTCTAACGAACGGATGGTGTCTAATGCTGCCCCTTTCAGCGATGTTCGCAAATGCTGCATCTTTTCGACATCCGTTAGATCAGGATCCTTCCCGATTATGGTAGTAAACATGGAGATAAAGTCGGTGTATTCAGTGTAGTTTCCGCTGAAAACAGGCAACTTCAGCTCAGGTAAACGTGGCCGACTTTGCATTATAATGGTTTGCCCTTCATATATTTGGTCATGGCGCATAGTTGAACAAGGTGGCAATTGAGATGAACGCTTTCGAATCTCATGCTGAATACGAGACCTGAGTGAAATGATTAACTCATCGAAGTTTGATCGCAGCTCCCCACCGATTTCATTAAAATCAAGTACTTCGAGTATGTCATGCGCTGAACAAAACGAAGTGCTAATGTGTTCAAGACGTTCCAATCGCACATTCAATTCAGTTTCGTTGATTAAACCAATTGTTTCACCTTCAATGGCGTTTTCAATTGTTTGCGCTTGCACATAAAACGACTGTGCCTTACGCTTATAAAAGGTCACTTTATTTTCTGCAGATAAATTTTCTGCCATCGTAGCAGTGTACCTTAGCAATTAAAAACAAAAATTTTGTTGTAGAAAAGGTTCACGAAAAAACTTTATTTCCGCTACTAAAATTAAAAATGCTGCGGTAAGCACCCTGATGAAAAGCAATCACGAGATTTTGTAGCGGTAAAAATGTACGGCTTTTAATTGCTTGAAAAAATATGCACCACCAGCGACACTTATGTACCCAAGCCGGAATATATATATATAGATGCGAATCTCCGCTACTTTTATATCACAAAATCGATATTAAAATATATTTATCAAGATGTTCGCTATTGTCCTGAATTTAACAATAAACATAACGTCAGGGTCACCAAAAATTGTGTAGCCAACGAGCCTTTTCGATGCCTATTTTAATTTGCTTGAAAAAATATGCACCACCAGCGACACTTATGTACCCAAGCCGGAATATATATATAGATGCGAATCTCCGCTACTTTTATATCACAAAATCGATATTAAAATATATTTATCAAGACGTTCGATATTGTCCTGAATTTAACAATAAACATCAGGTCGGGGTCACCAAAACTGTAATCATCACGAAGATTCGTCATTTGAATTGTGCGCAAAAGCAGTTTTGTCCCTCCACGAATATCGTCAACTGTTAACCCTGGATGTCGAGCCCTATGAACGAATTTGTAAATGTAAGCGAAAACGTGTTGCAGCTTTGTAAACGAAGTATTGTATTTGCATTCCAAATTTATATCAGATAACCGAGGGACGGCCAGTAGTACTTTATTGCGAAGTTCAGGGAGCTCCTTTACTGCACTACAACTTTATGGCCATTTGTTTCGACCATCAACTAGAAACTCTGGACCATGCATCCAAATTGGTGATTCTATTAGTTCGCTAGGAGATGTACCTCTTGATAAGATGTCTGCTGGATTTAGCTTAGTCGGCACGTAATTCCACTCCATTTTTGTCGTCAGCTCTTGTATTTGTGCTATACGGTTGGATGTAAAAACTAGAAATCGAGATGGTTCGTCGCGGATCCAGGCTAATACAACTGCGGAATCCGACCAACAATAAAAAGGGCAATTGTAAACATTAATTTCAGCTATATCGTGCATTAGTTGCGATAACAATGCTGCGCCACACAATTCTAGTTTCGGTACTGTGAGAGTTTTGAGAGGTGCTACACGTGATTTCGAGCAAACTAAATGTACCTGTGTCCCCTTTTTATTGCCAGATACTACGTATACACAGGCTCCGTAGGCCTCTATGCTTGCGTCGCTGAAACCATGAACCTCAACTACTCCCTTTGTAAAGATAGATAGTCTAGGAAAACAAAGTTTAGGTATGCTTACGAGGTCTTCATACAAACTATTCCACGATGAGTCCAACGATGAGGGCAAGCTTTCGTCCCAGTTGAGTCGCTCTCTCCACAGATGCTGAAGGAAAAACTTTGCCCTTGAAATTATCGGACCAATTAAACCCAATGGGTCGTAAAAACGAGCGATTGTTGATAACACCGATCGCTTGCAGTTTCTCTTTGTTGTATTTCTGGGTGTAAATGTGAACAGCAGGCAATCGGAGGCAGGATCCCAAGTAAGACCGAGTGTTTTAGTGATGTTAGTTCCATCATCGAAGCTTAAGAGAGTTTCGGTTGGTATGTCTCGAAGAAGACTAGAGTTATTGGAGCACCACTTACGCAATTTAAACTGGCCCCTAGCCAACATTTCAGTTATTTCATTCATGATTTGTCGAAATTCTTGAACAGAATGTCATGCGCTGAACAAAACGAAATAAAAAATGTAAATGTTAGGTGAAACTAATGAGAGCCTTCAGCAAAGGCAAAAGCAATGAATGAGATTAATTTTGGTGAATTTGTGTATATGAACGTATGTATATGCTAGTATGTATCTAAAATGAATTTGACTTCTCATTGCTTCGCAGAGCAATTTACAATGTATGTATGTATGTACATATGTAAAATGTATTAATTTGGAGCGGACTTTGTCATATTATATTAACTGGACTGTGCTGCTAGCATTGTTCCGTTTTCGGCAGTGCCCAGCAAGCCAACAGCTAATGGTTCTGCTGTAGACAGTGCAGGCGTAACCAAACAGAGTTATTTATTCAACAGTTTGCAAGTAAAATCGTTACACTATTTTTTTTTTTATCTTAAGCACTTCTGCCACAATTAAGTCTAAAACCCACTTAAATCGCCCACTTTTAAAAAAAAAATTTTTTTTCATTGAAATTTTAAAAGAAAAGTTAATATCTTTACAGTATATAAGTAAATTATGTCAACATTCAACTCCAGTAATGATAGGTTGCAACAAAATATAAAAATAAAAGAAAATTTCAAAATGGGCGTGGCTCCGACCTTTTCCATTTAATTTGTCTAGGATACTTTTAATGCCATAAGTCGAACAAAAATTTACCAATCCTTGTGAAATTTGGTAGAGGCTTAGACTCTAGAACGGTAACTGTTTTCTGTGAAAAAGGGCGAAATCGGTTGAAGCCACGCCCGGTTTTTATACACAGTCGACCGTCTGTCCTTCCGCTCGGCCGTTAACACGATAACTTGAGCAAAAATCGATATATCTTCACTAAACTCAGTTCACGTACTTATCTGAACTCACTTTGTATTGGTGTAAAAAATGGCCGAAATCCGACTGTGACCACGCCCACTTTTTCAATATCGAAAATTACGAAAAATTAAAAAAATGCCATAATTATATACCAAATACGAAAAAAGGGATGAAACATGGTAATTGTATTGGTCTATTGACGCAAAATATAACTTTAGAAAAGAACTTGGTAAAATGGGTGTGACACCTACCATATTAAGTATAAGAAAATGAAAAAGTTTTGCAGGCGAAATCAAAAGCCCTTGGAATATTGGAAGGAAAACTGTTCGTGGTATTACATATATAAATAAATTAGCGGTACCCGACAGATGATGTTCTGGATCACCCTGGTCCACATTTTGGTCGATATCTCGAAAACGCCTTCACATATAAAACTAAGGGCCACTCCTTTTTAAAACCCTCATTAATACCTTTAATTTGATACCCATATCGTACAAAAACATTCTAGAGTCACCCCTGGTCCACGTTTATGGCGATATCCCGAAAAGGCGTCCACATATAGAACTAAGGCCCACTCCTTTTTAAAATACTCATTAATACCTTTCATTTGAAACCCATATCGTACAAAAAAATCTAGAGTCACCCCTGGCCCATCTTTATGGCGATATCTCGAAAAGGCACCCACCTATAGAATTAAGGCCCAGTCCCTTTTAAAATATTCATTAACACCTTTCATTTGATACCCATATCGTCCAAACAAATTCTAGAGTCACCCCTGGTCCACCTTTATGGCATTATCTTGAAAAGGCGTCCACCTATAGAAATAAGGCCAACGCCCTTTTAAAATACTCATTAACACATTTCATTTGATACCCATATCGTACAAAAAATTCTAGAGTCACCCCTGGTCCACCTTTATGGCGATATCTCGCAAAGGCGTCCACTTGTAGAACTAAGGCCCACGCCCTTTTAAAATACTCATTAACACCTTTCATTTGATACCCATATTGTACAAACGCATTCTAGAGTCACCCCTGGTCCAGTTTATGGCGATATCCCGAAAAGGCGTCCACCCATAGAACTAAGGCCCACTCCCTTTTAAAACACTTATTATCACCTTTCGTTTGATACCCATATTGTACAAGCGCATTCTAGAGTCAACCCTGGTCCACTTTTATAACGATATTCCGAAAAGGCGTCCACCTATAGAACTAAGGCCCACTCCCTTTTAAAATACTCATTAACACCTTTCATTTGATACCCATATAGTACAAACGAATTCTAGAGTCACCCCTGGTCCACCTTTATGGCATTATCTTGAAAAGGCGTCCACCTATAGAAATAAGGCCAACGCCCTTTTAAAATACTCATTAACACATTTCATTTGATACCCATATCGTACAAAAAATTCTAGAGTCACCCCTGGTCCACCTTTATGGCGATATCTCGAAAAGGCGTCCACATATAGAACTAAGGCCCACGCGCTCTTAAAATACTCATTAAAACTTTTCATTTGATACTCATATCGTACAAACAAATTCTAGAGTCAACCCTGTGTAGGGTGGGAGATTTATGTGGCAGTCCTATTACTGCTTACATCCGGTCGCCATAGGAAATAGGAATAGATTACAAATGTTGATATTCCCCAATACCTTTAACATTACGATTGAACAACATTTGACCGCGTACGTTAACAGCGGTCGAGCGAATTCGGCTATGTTAGGGTACACGCTCGAAGATGAGTTCGAAAAGTGGGAACAGTTTATAGCAGATACCTTAACAGCGGGACTGGCACTGTGGTTGAGAATGTCTCAAATGATACCGAAGAAGTGAGATGAATAGTTTCGAGAAAAAATGAGAAAATAACGGCGAGAATCATTGGAGTAGGGTTCGATCTAATAAGTTGGTATAGGATATAAAATTATAACAATAATAGCATATAAAATAGTTCGCAAACAATTTTTTTTGGAGTCAAATAGTTCGTAAATAAATTTTTTTAAGGAAATAGCGGGATTGCGGTTGAAGTCTAGCTTAGGAAACGAATATTAACGCAAGCTTAGGACAGTTGATGTTGGAGATCTAATAGTGAATGTCGTGCTGGTGAATAAGTTGAGTTCGGGCGGTTGTCAACCATTTAAATAATAAAGTTTAAGAAAATTTGAAGAAAAAAAGAAACGCTTTTCCCGTCCAAGAGAGAAAAAAAGGAACATTTTTTTTGAAAAAAAAAAAAAACCCAAACGCGAAACTAAAATAAATATAAGGTTTAAACTAAACCAAAAACTTTCGAAAAAAAAGTGGTGTGAGAAAAAAAAACCTTTTTGAAACCCGAAATGATAACTTAATAATAAATTAATAAATTATCCAATAAACTTGTTTGAGTTGTAGTAAGAAAAAAAAAAAGAAAAGTGAACTTTTTTTGAAGAAAAAACCAACCGCGGAAGGAACATAATTTTTCTGACGAACAAGAAAAAACCAAGAAAAAAAGAGAAAAAAAAACCCTTTTGAAACACGAAATACTAATTAAACTAATAATAAGTTATGCAATAATCTTGCATAAAATTTTCGTGGGTTGGATTTAGAAAAAAAAAAAGAAATAAAACTTTAAAATCCTTACCTATTAAAAAGTTTTGGTTTGTAGAATTCGGATAGGAAAGTTAACTAAGCTTTCAGTGACGAAAAAGAGAAAAAAAAAATAATAATAAATAAGACCTTTAAAATGTTTTCCGAAGAAAAATTTTGCGAGCATTGTGCTGCGAAAAAGAAGGATGCTATTAAGGAACATTCGTAAATACATAAACAAATAGCAACTAGAAAAAAAGAAAAAAAAAAGGGGGAAAATTGCGTAAGACGCGAATAATCGCCAAAAGTTAAGTTTATTTTGTAAAGGAGGGTGTAATTCGGAAGAAGAAACTTGAAACCTAAGCCACAGGAAGCAGTCGCAGGAGCCGGAAACGAGCGGATCGGGGTCATGGATTTAAATTAAATAGGCATAATTTCATAATGTCTAGAAGTTGTAAAGGAAAAAAAAAATTTTTGTATTAATAATAAATTATAAATTTTATTTTAGAAAACAAAGGTGAAGTTAGTAATAGAGGGAAGAGAGATGTAATGTTAGAGTGAGTGAGTGTAAAATAGGGAAAAAGGGAGTAAAATTTAAGTAACGTACCAAAGGTGCCAAAAGATTGGCGATCGAAAATCGAAAGACCGGTCATAACAGGGGAAGAATGCTTGCACCGAGAGCCAAATAGCCCCGACGTACGGAAGTGGTGAATGGTGAAAGTGATTTCCTATATTTTTTTTTCAGTTTTATTAGCTGATGCCTAGCCGCCATCATCCCCATCAACTGGCCAGTGGAAGGAGGATAAGTGGGTAAGTCATTTGATGACCATACATGTATATATATGAAAACTTCTTTATTCACACCTACCGCTTAAAAAGGCACTTAGAACATCTAAAAGAAAAGTCTATATGGAAGAGTTTACTAAATAATGTAATTTGTGTCTCAAATTGAATTATTTATTAAACTGTATCCTATCCAATCGAATAAGGCCAGTGGAAACATAGCCATTAAATGTGTAGCAAGTTTGTATGCTACGATAACATATGCCTTTTGTCTTTACATAGTCGTTTATTTTCTTAGTACGTAAAGGCCGTAGCTTTAACTTCAGCTGTTAACAGTGCCTTTTGTTTTTGTCTGCTCGCTTCAAGCACTAAAAGTTTTAATTACCATATAGTGAGCAAACGAGAGCTTGGTAATAGAACTCGGAGATTATTAGCCGTAGAGAATGAATCGGAGTAATTGATCTCGCTCACTCGCTCACTCTCTCAACGACAACCGTTTAAATTTTGCATTAGAATGTATGTGTAATTACCACACTGTAGCATGAATGTTGTGAACTTGAAGTTAAATATAGAGAGACTATGCTACTCTTAATATATTGTAGATACGAGAAATGTTAACAATGGGAAAAGGAATGTTAGCTGTTAGGTTTACATTAATACTCTAGTATGTATGAATTTTAATAGAGAGCGACTAGTAAAATATTTGGCGATATTGAGAGTCTCTCGAACCAGCATTATTCATAGATGGAATGAGAACAGAAATATGTATGTTATATTCAGAGAGATGGATTGCAAGCTGTTATAAATATAAACAGAGAATGTTGACTTCAGACACTCATAAGTATACATATATTAAGAAGTTGTTTGATATGGTACATATTTTTTTTGATTTGACTATTTTGCTGTAAGTTTGCTGAGACCATGTTGTGTCAAAATTGGTATGATGATGCACACTAACATGAACTATTAGGTTACTTATCTATGTAGGTGTATATCGAATAGTAAGTTGTGGAGAATGAAATCAGGGAATGGAAATAACATCAGTTTTGTAATAAAGTTAAGTCGAAAAATTTAATATGGACATGATGGTGTAAATTTTTTTCTATAGTTGCTAGCGGAGGCAATGGTAGGTATTCTTTTGGGCTAAAAGAGCAAACGTATATGATTTCTTTTAGCAGGTTGGGTGGGTTATGACGGAATGGCAACAACACCTTCAGCCTTCCACAGCGCGGCCGGAAGAGTTTAACCAGGCTATTGGTATGACAACGGAGGTAAGCAGGTTTCAACTTGGAGTTTGTAGGATTTGGTAAGGATTAGGCAAATTTAAATTTTAGCAGGTGTAACCCTTGTTGGCCACAAATAATTTTTTTTTCAAATCTCTGTTTGAAATTTTTATGTGAAGCCGAGAAAAAGTCAGTGTAGGAGCAAGTTCCCACCCTCATTCGCTGAAGACTAGCTGGTAGTAGCAAACAGAGTACCCGCTCCTTAAACTCTATATGTACTCGGAGAACTAAGATGTTGATTAGTCGGTGCCCTGGTTCATGGTTGAGTTCCTAAGGATCTATATTGGCGGAGTCTCACCTAGGCCCACTTTCACCTTGGTTCATTACATAAATGGCGTCCAAGTGTGGGGCCAACGAAGGTTACGTTTCCATAAAATTTTTTATATATTTTTTTTGTTCTATAATTTCGCATCTGCCAAAAGATTCTTTCTTGGAGTGTCATGATCTGGATTATTTCGGAGGTGAACCGGAGATACTTTAGCAGAATGCATTAGATTCCAACTGCACTTTAGTCGGAGATATTGATGACAATTGGCTTATGTCGAAGTCATACCCGAAGAAAGTGATATACATAAATACTTAACTTTTATTTTTTTTGTTTTGGTAAAACTTCGCTCGAGATTTTCTCTACTGGGTTACCTCGGTAGACTACTCGCGTTGTTCACCGCATCATTTTTTTTTGCAATACGGGTGTAGGTGGTTGGAGAGGTAGTTAGTTGGTACCTAAACTCTCGCCACGTAACTCGAATTTGCAGAAGAGGTAGTTTGTTTTGTTATCGATTGTCATACCATTTCCGGGGTGAATTCAACCAGCAGTGATTACAGTTTTAATGCCCCATGTAAGTCCTCAAAGGCAGCAACTATGTCAAAAAAATAAATTCGAATTTTCTTTACGAAAAAAAAAAAAAAAAAAAAATTTATTCTTTTTATTGAAATTGTTTCTAGAAAGAAACCCAAATAAGTGTAGGTTATTGATATAAATAATAAATACTTTTCGAAATTTTACAGAGACGTTACATTTTTTTCTTTAATCAACAAGTCTGAGATTTTTTTTGCAATGGCAGTTCGTCATAGTCCAGAAAATCTGAATCTCCCAAATGCAGAGGAGGAACTAATCTGCACCATTTGTAGCGATACTGTGCGACACGACCGAGACTCCGTGCAAGCACAACTTTCACAGGCAATGTATAGTGAGGTGGATAGAAACCAATGCTTCTTGTCCGACTTGCAGAGAACCAGTTACAGTGTCAGATTTCCCAAACGGGTCTAGTATGAATGAGGCGGCTGTTTCACCGTCGAATACTTCCTTCCGCGCGAGAGGGGGTGCGGTAGCTAGAAACAGGCCAATCACGCGTTTGGTAACGCAAACGTCTAGAAACGCGGCAGCAAATTTGAGCAGACCAAATTTTAACCGATCACCGCGACAAATCGCCAGACCGACGGCTAGTGCTCAAACGCAGGTCACCGCGGTAGACGACTCTATGGTACGGGGCTTAATTCAAGAATCCCTGAATGGCTTCCGCGAACAAATGACGGCTCAAATCGGCAGTGAGTTAAGCGCCCTACTCGAGCACTTAAATTTAGGAAGGAATCGCGAGCGTCCATCGAATCAAGACATCCCAAGGTGGCCACAGGACATGCCGTTGAATGATCCGGAGGAGCCTCATACCCGACCGTACCGTGACAGAGGATCTCTACCCCGGACCAGCGATCTACAGGCTAACAAAATTTCCAATTTTATTTCTAACTGGCATGTGCGTTTCACAGGCAAACCAAATGGAATGTCTGTCGAAGACTTTATATATCGGGTTAATGCGCTAACACGGCAGTCCTTGAACGGGGACTTCGTTTTATTATGCCGATACGTACATATGTTGTTCAGCGATAATGCGGAAGCTTGGTTTTGGCGACACCATCGCCAAACTGAACGATTAGATTGGGGGGAGTTATGTGAAGGTTTGAGACAGAAATATAAAGATCAGTTGAGTGACTACGACAGGAAAGAAAATATACGTCGTCGAAAGCAGCGACCCAACAAATCATTTGATCAATTCTTGGACGAGATCCTTGCTATGAATGATCGTCTGCGTTACCCCATGGCAGATCAGGAGCTTATTGAAACCATGGTTAGGAATTTAAAGCCTGATCTTAGGTATGAGCTATTACATTTAGACATTGCCAATTTATCGATTCTTCGAAGGGAGTGCCACCGGCATGAAAATTTCATGGCTAGCGTGGTGACCAGCCATCCAACTCGAAGTTTCCCAGCCAGAAGAAATATAACCGAAGAAACGGAAGGTACTTATGACCAGGACCTTACGGAACATGCAGCCATCGCCGAAATGTCAACGGAAAACCTCCAGTGTTGGAATTGTGACGATAGGGGGCATAGGTACCAAGACTGCACAAACCCAGTGCGACGGGTATTTTGTTACGGCTGTGGAAGATTAGACACCTACAAGCCCAGTTGTCAACATTGTAATAGGAGGGAGGAAAACGGGGGTCAGGATGTCCGCCGTCGAGGATATCCGAACCATCAGCCTCGGATGTAGAAAATGTTCAACTTTTAACTAATCCCATACCCTCTGCCACAAGTCCTACAGTTCTGCCTAAGTTAAGTCCTCTAAAACCTTATCATGTTCGGTTGGCGGAATACAAACAGCGCCGCGCCGACATCTTCTCCACCCTTCCGAAAGTTGTTCCTCGTTCAACGCGGCGAATGAAAAACCTTTGGAACCAGAAGAAGAGTTTGCGTAAGATAGTTATTTCATCTATCGCATACAAACCTTCCGATAACAGGCCGTTTATACAGATAGGGATTAACGATGAACAAGTACTTGCTTTACTAGACAGCGATGCAAACAAAAGCGTGATAGGAGGCCAGCTGGCGAAAGCGGTGTTAGCCAAAAGGTCGTCTGCTTTAGATGGTAATGGATACGTGAAAACAGCGGATGGCCAACGACAACAAATAAGTGGAATAGTTTTTATACCAGTTTGCTTCAACGGACAACGGAAAACAATAGAATTTTTGATAGTACCCTCGATTGTACAGTCAGCCATATGCGGTATGGATTTTTGGAAGGAGTTTGGCATCGGGGTGAAGCTCGATTCTCAATTTAGTCACGTAAGTGCGATTGAGGACGATTCTAATGAAGTTGTGCCGTTGAATACTCACCAACAGAGACAGTTAGAAGTAATAATAGATTGGTTTCCAAGTTTTGAGAGAGATGGGCTAGGTTTGACAGAAGTAGTGGAGCATGTTATCGATACAGGGGATGCAAAGCCAATCAAACAAAGGCACTATCCTATCTCCCCTGCAGTCGAGAAGTTGTTATGTGAAGAAATAGATAGAATGTTGGAACTAAGAGTCATAGAAGAAGCTCCTTGCTCGGCATGGTCATCGCCGGTAGTTTTAATTGTGAAACCAGGGAAGGTCCGTTTTTGTTTAGATTCGCGGAAAGTAAACGAGGTGACGTTGAAGGATGCATATCCCATCCCAAATATTGAGGGATTGCTAAGCAGGCTTCCTCCCGTTCATTGCATTTCCAAGATTGACTTAAAGGATGCATTCTGGCAAATTAGTCTTGATAAGCAATCGAGGGAGAAGACTGCCTTTACCGTCCCTAACAGGCCCCTGTATCAGTTCAAAAGAATGCCTTTTGGATTATGCAACGCGCCCCAAACCATGTGTAGACTGATGGACAAAGTAATACCATACAATTTAAAAACTCAGGTCTTTGTATATTTGGATGATTTGTTGGTAGTATCATCCACATTTAATGAACACTTGATCCATTTGTCCGAAGTCTCCACATTATTGCGAAAGGCTGGCTTGACAATCAACATCAAAAAGAGTAAATTTTGTTTAAGCCAAGTCAATTACCTTGGTTTTATAGTTGGAAACGGAACTCTTCAGGTAGATCAAGATAAAATTGCTGCGATTGAGACTTACCCTGTTCCAAAGACCGTACGTCAACTTCGAAAATTTCTCGGCATGACCGGATGGTACCGACGATTTATCGACGACTACTCTTCTGTAACCTTTCATCTAACAGAACTAATTTCCAAGAAAAAACATTTCGCGTGGAATCCGGACGCACAGAAAGAATTTGTACGATATGGCTATCAAATGAAAGGTGTTAATGAGTATTTTAAAAGGGCGTGGGCCTTGGTTCTATAGGCGGACGGCTTTTCGAGATATCGCCATAAAGGTGGACCAGGGGTGACTCTAGAATTTGTTTGTACGATATGGGTGTCAAATGAAAGGTGTTAATGAGTATTTTAAAAGGGAGTGGGCCTTAGTTCTATAGGTGGACGCCTTTTCGAGATATCGCCATAGAGGTGGACCAGGGATGACTCTAAAATGCGTTTTTATGCAATATGGGTATCAAACGAAAGGTGTTAATGAGTATTTTAAAAGGGATTGGGCCTTAGTTCTATGGGTGGACGTCTTTCGAAATATCGATATAAAGGTGGACCAGGGGTGACTCTAGAATTTGTTTGTACGATATGGGTATCAAATGAAAGGTGTTAATGAGTATTTTAAAAGGGAGTGGGCCTTAGTTCTATGGGTGGACGTCTTTTCGAAATATCGATATAAAGGTGGACCAGGGGTGACTCTAGAATTTGTTTGTACGATATGGGTATCAAATGAAAGGTGTTAATGAGTATTTTAAAAGGGAGTGGGCCTTAGTTCTATGGGTGGACGTCTTTTCGAAATATCGATATAAAGGTGGACCAGGGGTGACTCTAGAATTTGTTTGTACGATATGGGTGTCAAATGAAAGGTGTTAATGAGTATTTTAAAAGGGAGTGGGCCTTAGTTCTATAGGTGGACGCCTTTTCGAGATATCGCCATAAAGGTGGACCAGGGGTGACTTTAGAATTTGTTTACGATATGGGTATCAAACGAAAGGTGTTAATGAGTATTTTAAAAGAGAGTGGGCCTTAGTTCAATGGGTGTCCACCCATTCGTGGGTTTTCGAAATATCGATATAAAGGTGGACCAGGGGTGACTCTAGAATTTGTTTGTACGATATGGGTATCAAATGAAAGGTGTTAATGAGTATTTTAAAAGGGAGTGGGCCTTAGTTCTATAGGTGGACGCCTTTTCGAGATATCGCCATAGAGGTGGACCAGGGATGACTCTAAAATGCGTTTTTATGCAATATGGGTATCAAACGAAAGGTGTTAATGAGTATTTTAAAAGGGATTGGGCCTTAGTTCTATGGGTGGACGTCTTTCGAAATATCGATATAAAGGTGGACCAGGGGTGACTCTAGAATTTGTTTGTACGATATGGGTATCAAATGAAAGGTGTTAATGAGTATTTTAAAAGGGAGTGGGCCTTAGTTCTATGGGTGGACGTCTTTTCGAAATATCGATATAAAGGTGGACCAGGGGTGACTCTAGAATTTGTTTGTACGATATGGGTATCAAATGAAAGGTGTTAATGAGTATTTTAAAAGGGAGTGGGCCTTAGTTCTCTGGTTGGACGCCTTTTCGAAATATCGATATAAAGGTGGACCAGGGGTGACTCTAGAATTTGTTTGTTCGATATGGGTATCAAATGAAAGGTGGTAATGAGGATTTTAAAAGGGAGTGGGCCTTAGTTCTATGGGTGGACGCCTTTTCGAAATATCGATATAAAGGTGGACCAGGGGTGACTCTAGAATTTGTTTGTACGATATGGGTATCAAATGAAAGGTGTTAATGAGTATTTTAAAAGGGAGTGGGCCTTAGTTCTACAGGTGGACGCCTTTTCGGGATATCGTTATAAAGGTGGACCCGGGTTGACTCTAGAATGCGTTTGTACATTATGAGTATCAAACGAAAGGTGATAATGAGTATTTTAAAAGGAAGTGGGCCTTAGTTTTATAGGTGGACGCCTTTTCGATATATCGCCATAAAGGTGGACCAGGGGTGACTATATAATGTGCTTGTACAATATGGGTGTCAAATTAAAGGTATTAATAACGATTTTGAAAGGGAGTGGTGGTACTTGTATATGTGAAAGCGTTTTCGAGATTTCGACCAAAATGTGGACCAGGGTGACCCACAACATCATCTGTCGGGTACCGCTAATTTATTTATATATGTAATACCATGAACAGTATTCCTGTCATGATTCCAAGGGCTTTCGATTTCGCCCTGCAGAACTTTTTCATTTTCTTCTACTTAATATGGTAGGTGTCACACCCATTTTACAAAGTGTTTTTCTAAAGTTATATTTTCGTCAATAAACCAATGAAATTACCATGTTTCATCCCTTTTTTCGTATTTGGTATAGAATTATGGCATTTTTTTTCATTTTTCGTAATTTTCGATATCGAAAAAGTGGGCGTGGTCATAGTCGGATTTCGGCCATTTTTTATACCAATACAAAGTGTGTTCAGGTAATTATCTGAACTGAGTTTAGTAAAGATATATCGCTTTTTGCTCAAGTTATCGTGTTAACGGCCGAGCGGAAGGACAAACGATCTACTGTGTATAAAAACTGGGAGTGTCTTCAACCGATTTCGCCATTTTTAACAGAAAACAGTTATCGTCCTAGAATCTAAGCGCCTACCAAATTTCACAAGGATTTGTAAATATTTGTTCGACTTATGGCATTAAATGTATCCTAGACAAATCAAATGAAAAAGGGCGGAGCCCCGCCCATTTTGAATTTTTCTTTTGTTTTTGTATTTTGTTGCACCATACTGGAGTTGAATGTTAACATAATTTACTTATATACTGTAAAGATATTAAATTTTTTGTAAAAATTTCACTTAAAAAAAATTTTTGTTTAAGTGGGCGTAGTCGTTCTCCGATTTTCTAATTTTTATAGAGCATACATATAGTAATACAAGTAACGTGCCTGCCAAATTTCATCATGATATCTTCAACGACTGCCAAATTACAGCTTGCAAAACTTCTAAATTAAAAAAAAATAAATGTAAGGCGAGATAACCTCCGAAGAGATCTAAGGCCGAGCTTCTCTTCCAATTTGCGTCGTGCTCCTCTTGATTTTCTCTACAAATTGGCCGGACGGGACCTACATGATTTTTTTATGCCGACTCCGAACGGCATCTGCAAGGCAGATGAGTTTTCGCTGAGAGCTTTTCATGGCAGAAATACACCCGGAGCGCTTGCCAAACACTGCCGAGGGGCGACCCCGCTTAGAAAAATTGTCTTCTAATTGAAAAACTTTATTTATAAAATTTTTGATGTTGCTTTGCCCGGGGTTTGAACCCAGGGCATCCGGTGTGGTAGGCGGAGCACGCTACCATCACACCACGGTAGCCGCCACCTTCTAAATTACCTTCTTTTAAAAGTGGGCGGTGCCACGCCCATTGTCCAAAATTTTACTTATTTTCTATTCTGCGTCATAAGTTCAACCCACCTACCAAGTTTCATCGCTTTATCCGTCTTTGGTAATGAATTATCGCACTTTTTCGATTTTTCAAAATTTTCCGTCCGATTTAGTCCGATATCGTTCATTTTAAATAGCGATCTCAGATGAGTGCCCAGGAACCTACATACCAAATTTCGTCAAGATACCTCAAAATTTACTCAAGTTATCGTGTTAACAGACGGACGGACGGACATGGCTCAATCAAATTTTTTTTCGATACTGATGATTTTGATATATGGAAGTCTATATCTATCTCGATTCCTTTATACCTGTACAACCAACCGTTATCCAATCAAAGTTAATTACTGTAAGCTCTGCTCAACTGAGTATAATAATCATCAGTAATATTTGAAATATATTAGTTGTATTAACATACATTATAACCATGACATCCGGGTGGCTGACTGGGAATTGGCGCCTGTCCAGGTTGTGTTGGTGGCATCATTTGACCCATGTGACCACCTGGTGGTGCACTTGGTTGATGTAGAAGATAGCCTGGATGTTGAGGTTGTGGAGGGCAACCAGGTGGACCAGGTTGTGGAGGATAGCCCGACGGTTGTGGCATTGGCAGATAGGTTGTTGCTGCTGCTGTCGTGGCATTGCATAAAAAAGGCTTTTCGTTTGAACTCCGGAAATAGCTTTCACAACGGTGGACTTACCTTGTCCAATCCTGCCAATATTGATTGTGGGGACAAATTTTCGATATCCTGTAAATAATATTTTTTTTATTAATTCAATTATATTAAAGCAAGTCCTACAATGTAACAGATTGAGCGATGCAGATTTTGTAGCAACAGTAATGAAAATGAATGAATGGATGTGTAGCGATATGGGAAAATGATGTTAGATTTCCCAGAAAATGCCCTTTCCCATATCGCATTAAAACTTACTTTATTCTGGTTCCTTTGTGGAAAATATAAATGTATTATTAATATAAAATGCAAATACCGTAGCGCACACAACACTTAATTTAAATTTAGTTTTTATTATATCCGAAATTATTTGTAAATCAATTTTTATTACTCTGCTGTTGCTGCGCTTGTGGTTTCAAGCCAAAAACAACAAATGGCGGATTCGCAGAAAATTTTTGTGACGTATTTGAGGGTACATAGCATGTAAGAAAAGGCAAGCATATATGGATCGGACATTTCAAATAGGTCATCTCATTCTGTCATACTAACAATTGTGGAACAATGTGGGATATTTTGTTGTTGGTCGCCATTTTTAGTCACTAGATTTTTGCTGGGTAATGACATTTTTAAATTACACGCTGTAATAGTACGCTGTTCACGAGTTTCAGTTTAGATAAAGATCGTTTGCCATGTATTCCGTCCCAGTTAAAATTGAAAAGAACGTTGTCAAAGAAAAGTTTTCTCATTACTCCAATAATGTCTGATGATGCACCTTTCAGCATAAAGATATATGATTTCTAAATGCAAACCACCAATTTAAGTTATGAAACACAATTAAAAATATTCAAAAATACCATTGATTCTTGATAATCATCTGAGTCCAACTTTTTATCAATGTCATAAACTGAATCCAGCGATGTTAGTGGCATAAAGATAGAGAGCTCGGTGTGAGTATCATTTCCCGTTTCTCCGCTGATAAGGCATACTATTTTGTGCGTTTTCTTAATCAGAACTTTTGAGTCACGCATGACTTTATGTTGAGCCATGACTTCTGCCAATTCTGGAAACTGAAATGATAGCATAAATAATAATTAAAGAGAATAAAGGTATTACTACAATTACTAGGGTTTCACAAATAACAGTTCAATATTTCACTATGCACCTTTTCTTCAATCTTAGTCAATCTAAATTCCAGGTCGATATGCTTCTGTAATATTGTTTGTAGTATCGCCATTATATTTTCGTTTATTGTAGGGAATGTCCCTTCGTTGGTTAAGGAAGTAGCCGCATTGTTCAAAACGGTACTCGTTGTATTTAAGGTGGAGTGAAAGGAGGCGCTGTGTTGTGCTACATCGATGAAATCGGCCTTTGCTGAATCGGAATAGGAGGGACGTACATCAATCAATTGGTTGTGTGTTGTGTTGGTACTAGAGCTGGATGAATTATTGAAATTGTTGTTTATAGCCTTTGAGCTAGATGGAAACGGTTCGCTGTGTAGTGCTACATCGACCAAATGGGCATTTGTTGCATTGAAGCCCTTTGACAAGTAAAACTTTCGGAATTTCGGCGTGTATGGTTCGCTGGTTGTGGCGCTAAACAGATTACGGAGACTGGCGTTCTTTGCGCCGAAAAGGGGGGTTTGTTGCAATAGAATTCGAAGCAAATTCATCGACCAAATTGGCATTTACTTTGCCCTTCACCAGCTTTACCCTTTTAATTCTTAGTTGGTTGGTTGTAGAGCCAGACGAATTATGCAAATTGGCGTTATTTGCATATAATTTAGATGGAAAAGGTTCGCTGTGTTGTGCTACATCGACGAAATAGGGGTCCGTTGCATTGGGAGCGGAGGGAAGTACATCTACCATATCCTTGGATGTTTGGTTGGTAGTAAAGCTCGAGATATTTAAAAAGGCGTTGCTTTTCCTATTCGGAGTAGAGGTATACATATCTATGTCTTCTTCAAGTATGTCCTGGCTCGCCATTCTTTCTGATCTCCATGCAAAAAAATAAATACAGTTACGAGTAGCATTTATAGTAATTTGTTTGAAAATATATGAGGAGGTCCTCACTGTAGGGTTGTTAATATTATACCCAGTTGAGCAGAGCTCACAGAGTATATTAACTTTGATTGGATAACGGTTGGTTGTACAGGTATAAAGGAATCGAGATAGATATAGACTTCGATATATCAAAATCATCAGTATCGAAAAAAAATTTGATTGGGCCATGTCCGTCCGTCCGTCTGTCCGCTAACACGATAACTTGAGTAAATTTTGAGGTATCTTGACGAATTTTGATATTTAGGTCCCTGGGCACTCATCTCAGATCGCTATTTAAAATGAACGATATCGGACTATAACCACGCCCACTTTTTCGATATCGAAAATTTCGAAAAACTGAAAAAGTACGATAATTCATTACCAAAGACGGATAAAACGA
Organism: Eurosta solidaginis; assembly: GCF_040869045.1. Classification (NCBI taxonomy): domain Eukaryota; kingdom Metazoa; phylum Arthropoda; class Insecta; order Diptera; family Tephritidae; genus Eurosta; species Eurosta solidaginis. The sequence continues at coordinate 56,746,760 of NC_090324.1, forward strand.
TGAAACTTGGTAGGTGAGTTGAGCTTATGCCGCAAAATAGAAAATTAGTAAAACTTTGGACTTTGGGCACCGCCCATTTTTAAAAGAAGGTAATATAAAATTTTTGCAAGCTGTAATTTGGCAGTCGTTGAAGATAAATAAAAATAAATGTAAGGCGCGATAACCTCCGAAGAGATCTAAGGCCGAGCTTCTCTTCCCATTTGCGTCGTGCTCCTCTTGATTTTTCCCTACAAATTGGCCGGACGGGACCTACATGTTTTATGCCGACTCCGAACGGCATCTGCAAGGCAGATGAGTTTTCACTGAGTGCTTTTCATGGCAGAAATACAATCGGAGCGCTTGCCAGACACTGCCGAGGGGCGACCCCGCTTAGAAAAATTGTCTTCTAATTGAAAAATCTTATTTCTAAAATTTTGATGTTGCTTTGCCCGGGAGTTGAACCCAGGGCATACGGTGTGATAGGCGGAGCACGCTACCATCACACCGCGGCGGTCGTTGAAGATATCATGATGAAATTTGACAGGAACGTTGCTCCCGTTACTATATGTATGCTTAATAAAAATTAGTAAAATAGGAGAACGACCACGCTGACTTTTAAAAAAAAAATTTTTAAAGTAAAATTTTAACAAAAAATTTAATATCTTTACAGTATATAAGTCAATTATGTCAACATTCAACTCCAGAAATGATATGGTGCAACAAAATACAAAAATAAAAGATAATTTTAAAATGGGCGTGGCTCCGCCCTATTTCATTTAATTTGTCTAGGATACTTTTAATGCCATAAATCGAACAAAAATTTACCAATCCTTGTGAAATTTGGTAGGAGCATATATTCTAGGAGGTTTACTGTTTTCTGTGAAAAAGAGTGAAATCGGTTGAAGCCACGCCCAGTTTTTATACACAGTCGACGGTCTGTCCTTCCGCTCGGCCGTTAACACGTTAACTTGAGCAAAAATTGAAATATCTTTACTAAACTTAGTTCACGTACTTATCTGAACTCACTTTGTATTGGTATAAAAAATGGCCGAAATCCGACTATGACCACACCCACTTTTGCGATATCGAAAATTACGAAAAAAATTCCATAATTCTATACCAAATACGAAAAAAGGTATGAAACATGGTAATTGGATTGGTTTATTGACGCAAAATATAACTCTGGAAAAAAACTTTGTAAAATGTTTGTAACACCTACCAAATTAAGTAGAAGAAAATGAAAAAGTTCTGCAGGGCGAAATCAAAAGCCCTTGGAATCTTGGCAGGTATACTGTTCGTGGTATTACATATATAAATAAATTAGCGGTACCACACAGATGATGTTCTGGGTCACCCTGGACAACATTTTGGTCGATATCTCGAAAATGCCTTCACATATACAACTACCACCACTCCCTTTTAAAGCCCTCATTAATACCTTTATTTGATACCCACCCCTGGTCCACCTTTATGGCGATATCTCGAAAAGGCGTCTGCCTATGGAACTAAGGCCCACTCCCTTTTAAAATGCTCATTATCACCTTTCGTTTGATACCCATATTGTACAAACCCATTATAGAGTCAACCCTGGTCCACCTTTATAACGATATCTCAAAAAGGCGTCCACCCATGGAACTAAGTCCCACTCCCTTTTAAAATACTCATTAACACATTTCATTTGATACCCATATCGTACAAACAAACTCACCTCAGCATCTTGAGATTTGGCGATGTCGACTAGAGTTTTACGGCAGGATGCACAATATCCAATAGTTTCATAATGGTTGCATCATCATTTGAAATTGTGGCCTTACCACTGAAATCAACAATATGCTTTTTCATACTGCGTGGACCCGCAATTGATTGCGAGGCATTGATGTTGGATATGAGTTGAGGTTTACCTAGAGAGCTATCGGTACCCACACATTTTTTACACAAAAACTCATATGTAACCAATACAAGTTCAGTACGTTCATATTTATCGATACGCCGTCCGGTTTGGCCCAAATGTTGCAAATATATAGTTGGCACTGTTCAGAAAAAATATGGATCAATGTACACAAGTAAAAGTGAAAGATTTTTTTGATCATCTGTTGTTACCTTACACATAAGACATTGGAAACGACGACCAGCATCTACAAATTGCATATGAGCCTTCCATTGATTACATCTAATTGGACCCAATTCACCAAAATTTACAATTCATATTCACCCTCAACCGTGCGTGCCATTGGTGAGATGGTAAGTGTAAAGGACAAAGCTGTTTTTTTTAATAATTCAGCTGTTGCAGGTATGCAATACAAAAAGGCCTGCAAACGAGAAAGATCAATGTAAATGGCAAAGAAAAAAATATTTCGAATATCAATACCTAACGTAACGTGGCGAGGAGTTACCCTGATCTTGTACCACATATTTTTTGGTCGCCAATGGTCGTAATAAACCCTGTTCATTAGTAATAAAAGCACCACCAGCGCTATTTTGATTTTCAACGATAACGCTGATCGGATTAGGCATTTTATCGGGAATTGTGAGTTGACCCGGCATGGGTGGCTGACTGGGCATTGGCCCCTGCCCAGGTTGTGTTGGTGGCATCATTTGGCCCATGTAACCACCTGGTGCACTTGGTTGTTGTAGAGGATAGCCTGGATGTTGAAGTTGTGGAGGGCAACCAGGTGGACCAGGTTGTGGTGGATAGCCCGACTGTTGTGGCATTGGCAGATAGGTTGTTGCTGCTGCTGTGGCATTGCATAAAAAATGGCTTCTCGTTTGAACTCCGGAAATAGCTTTCACAACGGTGGACTTACCTTGTCCAATCCTGCCAATATTGATTGTGGGGACAAATTTTCGATATCCTGTAAATAATAGTTTTTAATTATTCAATTATATTAAAGCAAGTCCTAAAATATAACAGATTGGACGATGCATATTTTGTAGCACCAGTTATGAAAATGAATGAATATAATAATGAAATAATATAAAATGCAAATACCGTAGCGCATACAACACTTAATTTAAATTTAGTTTTTATTATATCCGAAATTATTTGTAAATCAATTTTTATTACTCTGCTGTTGCTGCGCTTGTGGTTTCAACAAATGGCGGATTCGTACTTGAGGGTACATAGCATGTAAGAAAAGGCAAGCATATATGGATCGGACATTTCAAATAGGTCATCTCATTCTGTCATTCTAACAATTGTGGAACAATGTGGGATATTTTGTTGTTGGTCGCCATTTTCAGTCACTAGATTTTTGCTGGGTAATGACATTTTAAAACAATTTAAATTACACTACCAAAAAAGTACGCTGTTTACGAGTTTCAGTTTAGATAAAGATCGTTTGCCATATATTCCGTCCCAGCTAAAATTGAAAAGAACGTTGTCAAAGAAAAGTTTTCTAATTACTCCAATAATGTCTGATGATGCACCTTTCAGCATAAACATATATGATTTCTAAATGAAAACCACCAATTTAAGTTATGAAACACACCTAAAAATATTCAAAAATACCATTGATTCTTGATAATCATCTGAGTCCAACTTTTTCTCAATGTCATAAACTGAATCCGGCGATGTTAGTGGCATAAGGATAGAGAGCTCGGTGTGAGTATTCATTTTCCATATGATCTCCATGCAAAAATAGAAATACAATTACGAGTAGCATTTATAGTAATTTGTTTGAAAATATATGAGGAGGTCCTCACTGTAGGCTTGTTATTATTATACTCAGTTGAGCAGAGCTCACAGAGTATATTAACTTTGATTGGGTAACGGTTGGTTGTACAGGTATAAGGGAATCGAGATAGATATAGACTTCCATATATCAAAATCATCAGTATCGAAAAAAAATTGATTGAGCCATGTCCGTCTGTCCGTCCGTCCGTCTGTCCGTTAACATGATAACTTGAGTAAATTTTGAGGTATCTTGACGAAGCTTGATATGTAGGTTCCTGGGCACTCATCTCAGATCACTATTTAAAATGAACGATATGGGACTATATTAGTAAAACTTTGGACAAGGGGCGTGGCGCCGCCCACTTTTAAAAGAAGGTAATTTAAAATATTTGCAAGCTGTAATTTGGCAGACGTTGAAGATATCATGATGAAATTTGACAGGAACATTACTCCAATTACTATAGGTATGCTTAATAAAAATTAGCAAAAGCGGAGAACGACCACGCTCACTTTTTAAAAAAAAAATTTTTTAAGTCAAATTTTAACAAAAAATTTAATATCTTTACAGTATATAAGTCAATTATGTCAACATTCAACTCCAGAAATGATATGGTGCAACAAAATACAAAAATAAAAGAAAATTTCAAAATGGGTGTGACTGCGCCCTTTTTCATTTAATTTGTCTAGGATACTTTTAATGCCATAAGTCGAACAAAAATTTACCAATCCTTGTGAAATTTAGTAGGGGCATATATTCTAGGACGATAACTGTTTTCTGTGAAAAAGGGCGAAATCGGTTGAAGCCACGCCCAGCTTTTATACACAGTCGACCGTCTGTCCTTCCGCTCGGCCGTTAACACGTTAACTTGAGCAAAAATCGAAATATCTTTCCTAAACTTAGTTCACGTACTTATCTGAACTCACTTTGTATTGGTGTAAAAAATGGCCGAAATCCGACTATGACCACGCCCACTTTTTCGATATCGAAAATTACGAAAAAAATTCCATAATTCTATTCCAAATACGAAAAAAGGTATGAAACATGGTAAATGGATTGGTTTATTGACGCAAAATATAACTCTGGAAAAAAACTTTGTAAAATGTGTGTGACACCTACCAAATTAAGTAGAAGAAAATGAAAAAGTTCTGCAGGGCGAAACCAAAAGCCCTTGGAATCTTGGCAGGGATACTGTTCGTGGTATTACATATATAAATAAATTAGCGGTACCCCACAGATGATGTTCTGGGTCACCCTGGACAACATTTTGGTCGATATCTCGAAATGCCTTCACATATACAACTACCACCACTCCCTTTTAAAACCCTCATTAATACCTTTATTTGATACCCATATCGTACAAACACATTATAAATTCACCCCTGGTCCACCTTTATTGCGATATCTCGAAAAGGCATCTACCTATGGGAACTAAGGCCCACTCCCTTTTAAAATGCTCATTATCAACTTTCGTTTGATACCCATATTGTACAAACGCATTATAGAGTCAACCCTGGTCAACTTTTATAACGGTATCTCAAAAAGGTGTCCACCTATAGAACTAAGACCCACTCCCTTTAAAAATTGTGGGGACCCCAAAACCGAGGGTTTTGTACCCTCACAACATATACCTATTTTTCCATTTTCCTTACATACATATTATACAAGAATTGAATCTATCTCTGAATTTAACATTTATACATTTTTATGACATGAATTATATCTTTATGAATTACACGAATCATATACATGCGGTTGCATATTGAATTATTATTTACTAAATTGAAGGACAACCCAGACTTGCGCCCTTTTGCCAGCAAGCAAAATATTTACATTTTTCGCCCACATAAATTTCAAATATAGGTCACCGTAACATACACTCAAACATTTGGAAGGAAAGTGGAAATGCACAAAACATAAAATTGTGCCGGCCAACCCAACCCTTTGCGCATCCAATGCACTCAGCTACAAATACAACATACATAATAATTTGGATAAACGAAGACCAACAGTAAAAGTCGCCAAACTAAGCGCCGCTACTAGTTGGGACTTTTCTCTACATACTTACGTACAAGCATACGACATACCAACGCACGCCCTAAGCAGAAGCGAAAGCATCAAACGAGGCCAACGCACCATCAAAACCAAGTGATAGCGAACATACGCATAAACACTAATGATCGAATTCGATAGGTAAAGAAAAGACTGGAAAACACGGCAGGCCAAAAAGCGTACGTACGAGATTTGGTACATTGTTCGCTATGTATATTAGGGCTCCCGAAAATTGGGATATGAAATTCCGGGATAGCGGATTGTCATACATGATCGAAAATATGCATATATGTATATATACAGATGTACAATAATATGTATGATAATGGAAAGAGGGAAAACGCATGTTAGCATGTAAGCGTATGTATGTACTAATAGATTTCTATTTTTGCATTCCAACCTTTTATAATTGTTAAAATTGTTATTGTAAAATTACTGACTGCCTGCGCGCAGTCCCACATAATTTTATAACGGAGGAATTATTACCAATGAATTGTTTTTAGGAAATAACCGTCCGCCGGCGTACAAAATCATATCTAAGGGCGGCAAGTTAGCTTGTAAGATCAGAAGCTAGGAGATAGGCATACGAGTCAGTGGGCTTCTACCACTGATCAGCACGACCTGAAGGTTTCTACTTCATTTCGTGATTAATTTTATATTCAGTCGGAGGTTTCTACTCCAACTGACGGAGAGCTTAGCAGAGGGGTTCTACCTCAGCTACTCTTATCTAGACAGGGACCGAGAGTAGGAGTCGCCATTAAGGACATCGCTTTTTTTGAATAAATCTTATAACGTTTTCGAAACTCCTTTGCTTATTTATTTCGAGCGGAATAGGTTCTCCCACCAAACATAGGAACCCTGGACGGACTGGGCATACCTCAGCAGAAATAAGTCCGTCACATATGGCGCCCGAGCAGGCTTAAGAAACATCAAGGAAATCGTCAAGGCTTTACATAAAGGATATTCAAAGGAAGGTAGCAAGGATGTACGGAAAGCAAAACAACGAAGGCTAAACTAACAAGGAAAGGATACACAAATAAGAAAATGGTAAAGGTATCATGGGTATATTATCTCACCCGAGAGGAGCTGGTAAGTTACCACTCGGAGTTCGGGCTGGATGATACAGGAACGGTAGACGAACTAAGGAAGCGATTGGCGGCGTTCGTCCAGGCAGAAAAGGACAACGAGAAATGGCAGGATCGGCTTAAAGACCTAGCTCTACAACACGCAAGGACGACATCTACACTAAACTTACCACAGGCAAGTAGTCGGTCGACATCTCCAAGTGCTACGAAAACGGATGACGATAATAGAACCGGCGCACCCAACCAACACGGAGTCCCACAACCACCACTATATGCGATGCAACAACCAGGCACATACGCAACCACTATGGACCGGGTAAGAAAATGGGGATCCTCTAGGGTTCATAGAACGAGTTGAAGAACTAGCAGAAGGATACGAAATAAACGTCAACTCGATACCAAGAGCATTGCCGGAGCTACTTGAGGGACGCCTCTTCCTTCATGTCTTAAGAGGCGTCCCTCAAGCCTCTATCCTGGGTCCTTTGTTATTTGTTATGTACATCGATTACTTACCCGATGTCCTTAAGTATTGTAAAGTTCATATCTACGCTGATGATGTGCAGTTATTTACGTGTTGTCCTCGTGATCAAACTAGCTTGTGCATAAATAACTTAAACCACGATTTGAATCAAATATTTTCATGGGCTGCTATGAATGGCTTATGTATAAACCCGAATAAGTCAAAATGTATTGTTATTCATAGAAGGTCTTTTCCCACTAATGATTTAGAGAATGTAGTGTTCGACAATTCCGTTATAGAATACGTAGATATGGCGAAAAACTTAGGTGTAATTTTTAACAAACATTGAGCAGAAAGACCATATTTTTAGAACGGTTGGTAAAGTGTATGGAATGCTTCGTACACTATGGTTAACAGAGTATTTCACGCCTTTGCACATAATACTACTTCTGGCTAAAGCGTACTTAATACCTACGCTACTCCATGGTTGTATGATTTACTAAAACTGTGACTATCTGTGCAAGAACAAACTAAATGTTGTTTACAACAACATTGCTAGATATGTTTATGGGTTGAAAAGATTTGACCACGTATCTCAACATGCTGAAAGGTTGCTAAACATTTCTTTCGAAAATCTTTTAAAAGTCAAAACACTGTCCTTCCTCCATAAATTGATACACACGAAGGAACCTGACTATCTATATCGTAAGCTTATTTTTCTGCAATCATCAAGATCGGTGCTTCTTCTTAAGCACATCAGATACCGCTCGCTAACCTTTGAGCGCCAATTCTTTGTTACTGCAATACGTCTTTGGAACTCGCTACCTACTAGTCTTCGACTCTTAAGTAATGCTCTGCACTTCAGAAAAGAGCTAACATTATTTTTTAACGACTCCTAAACTGGATCTCAAATTGTTGTTGTTAAAATGTTCATTTCTAAGTCCTTTTCCTTTCTCTGTGTCTTCTTTCTTTATTTGTTAAATACTATTCAATCTATAACCAGCCAAAGGTTATCATCACTACTGCTGTCTTTTAATATTTATTAACTACTTTTCTTTAGTTTTAAGATTTACATTTACATACATAAATATTTCACTATTGTCCGTTATATTTAATTTAATTTGATTAATCTAATTTATTATTATTATAAATGTTCAATTTTTATAGCTCATGCTATTCATGACTAGCACTGTTAAATAATTTGTTAAAATTGTTGTGCTAGGAACAAATTTTCAAATAAATACATACATACATACATACTCAAGGACAAAGCACTGGTTTGGCACCAAAATAACAACCGAAGCTGGAAAGAGTGGGACTCGTTCAAGAAGGATTTCCTAAAATTTTTCCTCAGCTCCAGATATTTTGAACAGTTGGACGACGAGATACGGGACCGCATGCAAAAACCAGGAGAGAAGTTCAAGGATTATGTGCTAGCACTACAAGGGCTGATGCGACATGCCGCCTACACCGAAGGCCAAAAGCTAAACCGCATATACAGGAACTCCCGCAGAGAAATCCAACTGCATGTTAAAAGAGGCGAGATCAGCAGCCTGGAAGAGTTGGTAAGTTTGGTAGAAGATTATGAAAATATTACCCCTGACAGAGATCCGATGCGACCAACGGCAAGATCATTTGTACCAAGGCGCCCAGAAGAATGTTACCAATATATTCAGGCGGAGGGGCGGGAACAGCAGACAGAGGAACAACCACCCCAGATGTCAGACCCGGCACCAAGATACATCGATACGAGCACGGCGTGCAGACGATGCGTAGGCGGCTGCCATGTCGCATACGGTTGCCGTAGCGCTCGCATCGAATTCTGCTGGACATGCGGAAAGGTAGGCACACTCACACGAAACTGTTGTAGACGAACGCAGGGAAACGGCCAGAGACCTCATTGGCACCGAGGAGTGGGGTCTCCCCAAACGCAACCTCGGGAAAACTAAACACGTTAAGACATACAAAGGGCCGGATCTTGGCAAATATTACGGTAAATGGCGAGGAGGTGGTAGCAGCAATCGATACAGGGGCGACGCGAAGGTTTGTAAGTGGAACAATGGAAAGAAGGCTGAAGACAGTTATATTCAAGGCGATAGAAACACGAGTGATATTGGGAGATGGCAAACCGAAGACGATCATAGAAGCGGTAGATGTAGAAGTGGGAATGAGTAACCAAGTGCTGCAAAATGAAATGCTAATCCTACCAGGACTAGTCGACGAAGTGGTGCTTGGAACGGTTTACCTGGCGAAGGTGAACATGGAAATGAGATGCGGAGAACAAACGCTAACCTTGAACACAGATAATCAGGAGGAGGATGCGGTCACTTGTACAACAATGGTCGAAAGTAGAAATGGAAGTAGTCACAAAGATAACAGCCTAAAAGTTGCCAACACAGACGAGTCGGTGAGTAAATTTCTCAACAAAGAATTACAGATGTTCCAGGAGATGTCAGGTGTATCCAACGTGGCCACGCACAAGATAGTGATGACCGTTCCATAAAACAAAGGTATTACCCGAAGAATCCCAAGATGCAAGAGATCATTAATAAGGAAATCGATGAGCATATCGAGAAAGGTTGCATCGAACCTTCTAGAAGTCCGCACAGTGCACCAATAGTTTTGGCAAGGAAGAAAAATGGTAATATTACCGCGTAGATTACCGCCAACTAAACGCAAGGTCAGTACCAGATGCATACCTGTTACCCCGTATCCAACACATTTTGGACAGATTGAGAAGTGCTCGGTTTATCAGCACCCTAGATTTAAAAAACGGATATTGACAAATCCCCATTGAAGAAAACAGCAAACAATACACCGCATTCACTGTGACCGGACGTTGACTATATCAATGGAAAGTAATGCTGTTCGGTCTACACTCAGCCCCAGCAACTTACCAGGGCACTCGATCACGTTGTAGGACCAGAGTTGGAACCTTACGCATTCGCATATCTAGATGACATCATCATTACGAGCAAAACATTGGAAGAACACATAAGGCACCTGATGGAAGTATTTCAACGGCTACGAAGAGCAAACCTTAAGATAAACCCGGAAAAATGTGAGTTTTTTAAGAAAAGTTTAAGGTATCTAGGTCATGTCGTTAGCGAGGAAGGCATTCACACGGACCCGGACAAGATAGCAGCCATCAAAGAGTTGACACCGCCAAACAATTTACGCGAACTACGAAGATTCATAGGAGTGGCATCGTGGTACAGGAGATTCGTCTCAGACTTTTCACAAGTTTCACACCGCTGACGCCAATGCTAAAGAAAGAAAGGAAGTGGAAGTGGTCGGATGAGCAGCAGTCGGCATTCGAAACATTAAAAGCCGCACTTACCTAAGCACCTGTACTAGCTTGCCCAGATTTTTCGAAGAAGTTTTACCTACAGACGGATGCAAGCGATTTTGGCCTCGGAGCAGTGCTCACCCAAGGATCAGCCAGCGAAAAACGAGTGATTGCTTATGCGAGTCGCCGACTTAACAAGGCAGAAACAAATTATTCCCCGACAGAGAGAATGTTTGGCAATAGTGTGCGCGATAAGGAAGAAGATACCCTACCTAGAGGGATACACGTTCACGGTAATCACAGACCACCTAGCTCTAAAATGGTTAAACGCAATAGACAGTCCGACGGGACGGATTGCTAGATGGGCACTAGAACTACAACAATACTCATTCGACGTACAGTACCGGAAAGGAAAGCTAAACGTGGTGGCAGATGCACTTTCGAGACAGCCGATGGACGAGCAGCTAACTACGTTGACAGTAGAGCAGGGCAAAGACGAGTGCAAATGGCTAAAAGCGAAGATTACAGAAGTAAGAAAGGTTCCGGAGAAATTCCCAGACTATGTGATCGAGGACGGAATATAGGAGAATAGAGAGTCAAGTTGATGGTGAAGACGCAGTACCGTGGAAGCTATGTGTACCAACCTCACAGAGACGCAGAGTGATTACGTGAAAGATCCGAATCTCCCACGTAATCGCCAATGGAAAATTGAACGCCGTGAAAATTAAAGTTAAAAAATATGGAAGATTTTAATAAATATATTCAAGTAAGGATTTTATTGAATTCAAGAAGAATGATGTAACAATTAAATTGTGTTTCGAATTAATACATATTCAAATAATGATTTTAATGATTTAAATAATAAGCATTTAACAATAAAATTGTGTTTCGGATATGTGAATAGTGATGTAACTCTTACCTTGACGCTGGATGGCTAGAATTGCTCCCGTTGACGGTCGTGAACCAAGAAGAGAAAAATCCATTGCAAAAAGGCGCTGAACCCTCAGTACAAGAGCCTTCGTTAAGTTTCCCCTTAACAAGGCTCCGGTGCTAAATGCTCATAGCGGCAAACACAAATTCGTGTTTGTGTTAGTGCATATATATATTAAAGCGAAACTATTGGTCTACAGGCAGAAACAGGTATGCGGATTGATTTACTAGGGTGGGCCGAAATATTTAGGTATCGGACCTAAACATGCCGGCCCCCTTGCCGCGAGCAATGATAAGGAAATAGACCATAGATTAAAGTATTAAAAAAAATCGAGATCAATGGACCCAAGGGATCATTCCAGTCCTCCTTCGCCCAGGTAAGGCGGCGAGGGGATGAGCAGTTGCGGATTGCGGACACTGCACCTCGCTGTACTATGGATGTTGTGGATTTTCTCTACGGATAAAAGAGAAGAAAAAGGTTAGAAGAAATGTACGTGGTTTAAATTCGATGGCACTTAGTTACGTTTAGATGTGTGTGGATGTATGTGCATGTGGACCTATTATTGGCAGACCCCCGATACGACCAAGCCGAAGACCGTCGGTTGGGCTAACATCCCGCCTATGGTGGTAGTCGCCGAATCACTCACCATCAGTTCGGCATAGATGTCAGCGCCGAATGTAAGCCGAATAGGTGATGGGTGATAGAATCGGGGGTCCGCCAGACGCATAAACTGGAAGGGCACCGCGATTTGGGGTTCTATGCTGTATGGCGGGCTCACCCTTTGATGCCGTGCAATGACGACGGCCTGTGTATGAATGCGCTTTGCTGCGCCGTACTTCCCTCGCAGTATTATAGTGCACCGTTTGGGTCCCTGCTGTTCGAGACGGAGATCTCGGATCAGCTCACTGTCGGCGATGGTGATGGGCGCGAGGGTCGATAATTTCTCTTACTAGGTGGAGCTGCCTGTGCGATTCTATACGCACAATGGCCGTGGAGGATATTGGCACGAACGGCCGCATGGTTGGCAGAGGAGCCGCGTTTGGTTGTAGTCGGCCCGTTCGGAAACCGGCGGTTTTGGCTCTCTTTATAGCTCGGTTACCGATTTTATGGCGCACATCCTTAACGTATGGCGCTGCCCTTCTTTGTTGTCGGGTCTTCGCGCCTCTCCTGTTAATTTCATCTCTTTGGCTAGTCACTCGACCTCGATTAGGGACGCTTGCCATGACGCCAGTCGTTTACCTGTGGGCTCTCCATCTTTCTGTCTCTTTGCTTCTCATGGCGCAATAACGGCCGAAACATGCTCTGCGCTGGGCTGCGATTAATCGAAGCTGATGCTGCTTTCGGTCGTTCCTCCCGTAATTCTTCCTCTTCCTCCACCTGCTGCGCCCATGATTTTGTTTGCTCGGTTAAATGAATCGACAGCGTGTCGTCCAAATTATCCTCCTCACCCTGGTGGTCGCCCTCCCTTAACTCATCTAAGTGGAGCATCGTGTGGTGTTTCTCTTGGCACCTTTTGCACCTGTACTTGCTGGTGCAATTTCCTACGCGATGGAAGGGAGACAAACAGTTCGGACAGTACTTATGGAGCAGGACCGCTCGTAATTTCTCCTCGAGAGTCATAGCACGGAACTCCGGACAAACCCTAATGGAGTGCTGCCTCTTACACAATTGGCAGTTAACATGGTACGTAAGTTTATGTGCTTTCGAAACGTGGCTCATGATCTGTAAAGAGGGTGAACTTGAGATCATGGCCGTTACTCTACCATACACCACTTATTGTTGTTTTGCATGGGATGCGGATAACACCAAGAAAAAATGGACTAATGACTCATGTGCATAGTAGGAATAAATAGTTCTCGAAATTTTAGCAGGTCATGGCTTGCTAGAAAAGGTATTGTAAATAAAATCAGAGGGCGCTAATCGCATTGATTTCCCTTTTTTTGAATTTCTAGGCTTTGAGACGCGTGAATACCTGGTGCTTGTGTGATGGCCTTTAGCAGTAACTCATAACGCGTGAAACGCGCCACATATGAGCTATCCGTTAGTGCCCATGGAACACACCCATTGAAGTGATTATCATTCTATGTGCTGGCAATGCCGTCGTTTGACATTTGACAATATTGCATTTCCTGAATGAAAATTCTTTTATTCATTTCCCGCACATGGCGTACGACGGATTTTGGAAAATTTTAAACATTTATTTGCGATCAAAGAGACAAAACCAGGTGGTATTTGGTTTGTTAATAAATTGAAGATGTTGATTTTTAGTGTCTTTTGCTTCTTAACAAAGATTGCCAAAGAAGCTGTTCCTGTCTCAAAATATGCGCCACCAATTGTACGAGAGTTACGCAATCTGCCTAGACAAAGCTTCGAATTGGACGAGGCAGAGGAAGTTGATTGAGATCTGTTCAATCATCTAAGACAGACCACGCAAATTGATAACATACATACCCCCACTGGGGAATCTGCGAATAAATATTTAAAGGATGAGCGGAGTCAAATTGAAAGGGAGCATGATCAAATTCTTAAAACGATGCCCACTATCCAGGTCCCATTCTCCAAGCCGATCTTACTGCATTGATACTCCGGTGGAGATTGTTTAAATTCGTCTTTAACAGCGATATTGAGAAGATGTATCGTCAAATATGAGTAAATCATGATCAAACAAGATATCAGCGGATCGTATTCCGAAAAGATCCAAAGGATACAATAACTCTGTACGAACTTAAAACAGTAACTTTTGGGGTGAACTGTGCTCCATACTTTGCAATACGGACATTGCATCAAGTCGCCGATGACGTGGAGCACACGCACCCAATGGCAGCAGACATTCTGAGGAATTATACGTACGTAGACGACGTACTCGCCGGCGGCCACAGTATTGATACCGCAATAAAGGCAAGAGATGAAATAACCGAGGCATTACAATCAGCAGGATTTCCATAAAGAAAATGGACGTCTAACTACAAGAAAATTCTACAAGGCATACCGAAACCATATTTGCTAACGGAGAACTTTTTAGAATTTGAAGATTCCAGCATGGTAAAAGCACTAGGCATAATGTGAAATGCGCACGCTGATTATTTCTATTTTACGGCGAAACCAATAGAAGATTACAGCGCCACAACAAAGCGAAGCATACTCTCAGAGATTGCTAAGCTTTTCGACCCTCTTGGCTGGTTAGCTCCAGTGATAATAGTCGCCAAAATCCGTATGCAAAAGATCTGGTTAGAAGAGGGTACAGGATGGAATGAAGCCGTGTCACCAACCACACTTGATCGCTGGTAAGCTTTCACGCAGGAATACATGCGGATCAACGATCTGCGCATCCCGAGGTGGGTTCATTTTACGGAGAGAGACAAGGTCGAAATACATGGATTTAGCGATGCCTCAGAAAAAGCATACGCAGCTACTGTTTTCCTTAGAGTTCATGAAAAAGGCCGAACCCACACCAACCTGCTTATGACGAAAACCAGAGTAGCCCCAGTTAAAACTATTTCGTTGCGATGACTAGAGCTCTGCGGTGCTGTCCTGCTTGCCGAAATAACAGAATCGGTTATTGAAAGCCTAAACCTAGCAAATCAAGAAGTGTTCCTCTGGACAGACTCAACGATAGTTCTCGCATGGATCCGGAAGCCACCATGCTCGTGGTCTACCTTCGTCACCCATAGAATAACCAAAATCATAGACAAGGTAGGAAGCAAGGTTTGGCGGCACGTCGACTCAGCGTCAAACCCGGCAGACTTAGCAAGCAGAGCACTGCTAGCGTCGGATTTAATAAACAACTCTCTGTGGTGGCAGGGCCCTTCCTGGCTGCAAGAAGACCACGAAAACTGGCCAGCGCAAGAAAGCGATTATAATACGAACATCGAGGAAAAAGGGTACGAATTCACGCAACGACCCAACAAACTAATTCTAACATTCTTGATAGGTTCTCCGATCTGTCTCGAGCTTTACGAATAATTTCCTATATTTTCCGATTTTTTAAAGCAACCCAGCCGAAGACTAAATCTTCCAGAAAACCCAAGTCAAAATCACTTTCTCCACTCGAAATAAATGAAACAACTCATCGTTTAATTATTATCTCTCAGAATAAATATTACCGCGAAGAGTACCATTGTTTAAAGGAAGGGAGATCGATAAGTGGAAAAAGCGAAATTCTACCCCTCAACCCCTTCACAATGAAAATGGCATCATCCGAATAGCGGGGCAACTCGGCGCCTACAGTGACCTCCCCTACAACGAACGCCATCCATTATTCTCCCTTACTCGTGCAGGTTCTCTCGTTTATTGGTTCAATTTATACATGCTATCTCATTGCACGGGGAAAATCAGCTCATGTTACGCCTCATTCGCACTCAGTACTGGATTCCCCGCGTCAAAAATATGATTAGGTCTGTCATCCATAATTGCAAGGTCTGCATAATCTACAAAAAGCGTTCGCAAATGCAACTCATGGGAATACTTCCTAAGGAACGTACAACGTTTTCGGGGGCGTTTACCAATACCGGGGTGGACTTCTGCGGACCGTTCGACATCAAGTCATACAGCGGTAGAGGATGTCGGACTTCAAAGGGTTATGCCTGCCTATTCGTCTGCTTCTCCACCAAGGCCATCCACCTTGAACCGACGAGCGATCTTTCCACCGGATCCTTCCTAGCCGCTTTCTCCAGGTTTGCCGCCAGACGAGACTGTCCGAAAAACATTTATTCTGATAACGGTTCTAACTTCGTAGGGTCCTCGCGATCGTTAAGATCAGAATTCAAAGCATTTCTGCAAGAAACAAAAGATCGTACCATCTCAAGATATAGCCACCAAAACCTGGCATGGCATTTCATACCCCCTGGCGCTCCTCATATGGGGGGCATGTGGGAAGCTGGGGTTAAAAGTTTAAAAAACCATTTCAAAAAGATCGCTCTGGATCACAAATACACCTTTAAGGATTTTGTCAGCTTATTTTGCCGAGTAGAGGCGTGCCTCAATTCAAGGCCCCTCAGTCCTGCGTCTAACGACTCTTCTGACCTGGAACCGCTTACCCCCGGTCATTTCCTCGTGGGGGCATCTGTTAACTCCTCCCGAACTAGACATGACAGAGACCCCGGCCTCCTTCGTAAATCGATGGCAGAAACTCAAAGCCCTACACCAAACTTTCTGCAAAAGGTGGAAGGCCGAATATCTCACTGAGATGCAAAGGCGGGTTAAGTGGCAACGATCGCAACCCAACCTCAACCTAGGAGACTTAGTAATCATTCGGGTAGACGACCCCTCCCATTCTCCACTCGTTCGGTTGTAGGTTGTCTTCCCGAATGACTACTTGAATTGAGGCACGCCTCTACTCGGCACAATAAGGTGCCAAACTCCTCAAACGATTTTTGGCGACTATTATGACTGGAGCTAACCAGCCAAGAGGGTCGAAAAGCTTAGCAATCTCTGAGAGTATGCTTCGCTTTGTTGTGGCGCTGTAATCTACTATTGGTTTCGCCGTAAAATAGAAATAATCAGCGTGCGCATTCCACCTTATGCCTAGTGCTTTTACCATGCTGGAATCTTCAAATTCTCGAAGGACCAAATGATTACGTGAAAGATTCGAATCTCCCACGTAATCGCCAATGGAAAATTGAACGCCGTGAAAAGAAAAGATAAAAAAAAACCGAAGGTTTTAATAAATATATTCAAGTAAGGATTTTATTGAATTCAAGGAGAATGATGTAACAATTAAATTGTGTTTCGAATTAATACATATTCAAATAATGATTTTAATGATTTAAATAATAAGCATTTAACAATAAAATTGTGTTTCGGATATGTGAATAGTGATGTAACTCTTACCTTGACGCTGGATGGCTAGAATTGCTCCCATTGACGGTCGTGAACCAAGAAGAGAAAAATCCATTGCAAAAAGGCGCTGAACCCTCAGTACAAGAGCCTTCGTTAAGTTTCCCCTTAACAAGGCTCCGGTGCTAAAAGCTCATAGCGGCAAACGCAAATTCGTGTTTGTGTTAGTGCATATATATATTAAAGCGAAACTATAGGTCTACAGGCAGAAACAGGTATGCGGATTGATTTACGAGGGTGGTCCGAAATATTTAGGTCTCGGACCTAAACACAGAGGGGCGGCGGAAATTCATGACATACCAAGCGCAGGACACATGGGCATGCGAAAATCTATTGCATGAGCGACGCCACGATATTACTGGCCCGGAATGTTCAGAGACGTAAGGAAGTACGTACAGCAATGTCATGGATGTCAGGTATACAAACCTAGTCAACAACAGGCCGCGGGTAAGATGTTAACTAAATTTCCAGAAGAACCGTGGGCAACAGTGTATGCAGACTTTGTTGTTCCAATGCCACGCTCAAAACATGGTAATACAATGGCATTAGTTTTCGTTGACAGATTTTCAAAATGGGTGGAGATAATGGCAATTAGAAAGGCAACAACAGAGAGCGTAATACGAGGATTTAGAGAGAGCACGATTTGGCATTCCAAAGGTATTAATCACAGACAACGGAGCGCAGTTCGTGAGCAAACGTTTTAAGAAGTATTTGGAGGAGCTTGGCGTAAAACACCAGCTGACAGCACCATACACACCACAGGAGAATCCGACAGAAAGAGCGAACCGAAACATCAAGAGGATGATAGCACAGTTCTCAGAGAATGAGCAGAGAACATGGGACGAGCTGATACCAGAGATAAAAAATAAAAAAAAAAAAATGTAAGGCGCGATAACCTCCGAAGAGATCTAAGGCCGAGCTTCTCTTCCAATTTGCGTCGTGCTCCTCTTGATTTTTCCCTACAAATTGGCCGGACGGGACCTACATGTTTTATGCCGACTCCGAACGGCATCTGCAAGGCAGATGAGTTTTCACTGAGAGCTTTTCATGGCAGAAATACAATCGGAGCGCTTGCCAGACACTGCCGAGGGGCGACCCCGCTTAGAAAAATTTTCTTCTAATTGAAAAATCTTATTTCTAAAATTTTGATGTTGCTTTGCCCGGGAGTTGAACCCAGGGCATACGGTGTGATAGGCGGAGCACGCTACCATCACACCACGGCGGCCGCATACCAGAGATAACACTCGCATTAAACACAAGCGTAGGTGAATCGACCGGGTACAGTCCAGCATATGTAGTACAAGGCAGAGAACCAAGGATTCCCAATAGCTTTTACGACGAGCATACATTCGGTACAGGTGAGAGAGTAGCTAATCCAGCCGAGAAATCAATGAAGATGAAGGAGATATTCAAGATGGTACGACGGAAGCAAGAGCGAGCATCAGCAGAGCAAGCAAAGCATTATAATTTAAGAAGAAGGCAATGGCGACCGGCTATAGGTGACCTAGTGCTGGTGAAGGAGCATCAGCTGTCCAAAGCGGTGGATAACTTTGCAGCCAAACTAGCGCCCAGCTACAGTGGACCCCACCGGGTAACGAACTTTGTATCACCAGTGATCGTAGAGCTATACAAAGTTTTCAGAGGAAGGAGGAGGACAGCCCACTTAAGTGAGCTGAAAGCATACCACGCAACCGACGCCGCCGACAACAATGAATCCAGAAAGCAAAGGCATGAACA
The DNA here is from genome assembly GCF_040869045.1 of Eurosta solidaginis. NCBI lineage: Eukaryota > Metazoa > Arthropoda > Insecta > Diptera > Tephritidae > Eurosta > Eurosta solidaginis. Next base: position 56,765,799 of record NC_090324.1, read on the forward strand.
GAAGAGCGCTAGTGAAGATCAAATCCCGTCAACATCGTCCAATCGAACTACAAACAATATCTCCGAGGTACAACAAGAGTACGCTCACACGAGTCAGCGAAGAGACCGAGAGGCAACATGAGGAGGACAAAAGTATAAGCCAACAACTGATAGCATACAGAGACGCTCAAGTGCAAAACAATACGTAGAATCAGGTACGAACATTTTCAGAAAATCAGGTACAAGTCGCTCGAGGAACCCAGGTACAGATCATCAGAGGATCGATACCTGGAGCAAGATTACACCTAGGAAGGCAGTTTGCTATAGCAGCCCTAAATGAACACACACCCAGAGACAGCTCCGAAATAACGGATTATTACTCGAATCAAATTGGTAGTTACGTACACGCCCAACCGCAACAGTATCAAATCATACACGAAGAAATTTCATTTCAAGAAGTACCCGGACTTCGAATCAACCACTAAATCCCGGTAAACTCTAACCACAATTACATAATCACATAAATGTACTCCTTAACTAGGCTCATTACATACCACGCTTTTACGCAAAAAAAAATAAATAAATAAAATAAAAATCCACCATATACGGTGGGAACACCCTAAGGAAAATCCACCAGTTTTTCATTTAAAATACAGGCTGGCATCATACATACCACCAATTGTAAGGGCAGCGACGAGCAACAACATAGCAACATCCTGATGAAAGTTACAATAACTAATTTGGTAAGAAGGATTGGGTGATACCCGCTGCCAGGAAAAGTACCGTCTAGCGCGTCAGAAGAAAACATATATAAGCCCGGCCGCGGCAGTCCAAACCTCAAAGTATCGTAAAGCGAGTAATAATGAACACGCATAAGTATTCCGAAGAACAAAGTGAAGGGTGCGAGTGGGCCCCATTGAGGATGCGGCTGCGGCGAACGGCACCGGCTGCCACATACGAGGAGGAAAGCAACTATGACAGTACCGGAGAGTAAAGGTCCGAATCGGAGGAGTGGGCCGTCGTTCGGGACCCTACACCAATTCCCATTTCCTCAGGGAGCGAGGACGAAGACGTCAACGAGCCACCACCAAAACAGCAGGGCGAGCTCTCGATACGCCAGAACGACGAGGAGGTACAGGGCCGGAGGTTCGTCGAGTACAGGCGGCACGTCGCCCTCCGAATGCGGATATACAACCCCAACACGAGGATGGAACCCCCGACCAAGGTGAGGATCACGGAGGCGATAGGCGAAGCACCGAACCAAGACAACAGAAAAATATTAAGCCGTAAGGCCAACGGGGTCAACGGCAACCCCAATGGCAACAACCAGGACAATAGCAAAGGATTTAGCCTTACGGCCAGCGGGGTCGACGGCAGCACTGAAGACAGAAATAGCGACACATTGAGCGTGATGGCCAGCGAGGCTAACGACAACCACGACGACGCAGGCAGTATCGCAAGGGAGATAGGGCGATGGCTGAACAAAGCTTAGACCAACCCACCGGCATGCTGGGGCAACCAATCCGGCATTGACCCACTACCCCAGGAACTCGTGGAAGAAATACAGAGGCACCTGGACCAACCAGAGCGACTTACCCGACAATCTTTCCGACGCAGTGTGGGTAAGCACTGCTTCCGAGTACGGATCACACGCACCGGCACGGTGACCGTAAGTTTCGCTGCGGTAGGTGAGGGGGGAGTGTGAGGACCCCAAAACCGAAGGTTTTGTACCCTCACAACATATACCTATTTTTCCATTTTTCTTACATACATGTTATACAAGAATTGAATCTAACTTTGAATTTAACATTTATATATTTTTATGACATGAATTATATCTTTATGAATTACACGTCAAAACACATACATGCGGTTGCATATTGAATTATTATTTACTAAATTGAAGGACAAACCAGACTTGCACACTTTTGCCCGCAAGCAAAATATTTACATTTTTCGCCCACATAAATTTCAAATATAGGTTACCCTAACATACTGTAACGAATTTTCTGCAAATCCTCTTATTTTCCCTTTTGCTAGGTTCGTATCGCTATACTGTTGAATAGATAACTCCAATATTGAATAATGGAAAAATGGCCTTTATTAAAATACTTCGCAATAACACTCAAACTGTGCAACGAATAGGTTAATAACCAAACTGATAGCTTAAAGGAAACTGTCTTTCAAAATAATACTGCTATTGCTCGCTAGATATCGTCTTAGTCGTAACTGCTTGACAACTCAAATCAAACAGAATTCCAGCGCCTCTACAATTGTCGCCTTTTATACTCTTTGATTTCAATCTTCGCATCTTCTAGGCGCTTCCAGATTCTACTAGTCCAGCAGCTCTCAAACTTCTCAGCTGTAACTACAATTGCACAATTTTATACATCTTCTAGGCGCTTCCAGAATCTACTAGTCCAGTAGCTCTCAAACTTCTCAGAAGTAACTACAATTGGACAATTTTATAGTTTTTCTCATTGCATACTTATAGGAGTATCTCAGATATATGCATGTGTTAGTGCATTGACTCTCCGCTGCTCGTATACGTACATGGTACATATATGTAGACGCAGTTATTGTTTCGTTTATGTAGGTACATAATGATTGAATTATTGATGTGCATTCACGTCACTGCTTAGCATCGGCTTAGAGACGGCAGCACTCCTTAGTTTTGCTAATATTCGTAACACTGCCCTCCACCTAAGTCTGATCGTCCCGATCAGACAAATCTAACGATCTAAATGCTGCTAGCATCGCCAAATGTACCACTCTTCTACTCCGTGGTTTCTCAATGCTTTGTATGCGGTAGATGGTATCACTGGTCTTCTTCACAACCTTGTACGGGCCTTCCCAACTGCACCGAAATTTGGATGGAACACCTTTCCGCCGGTGAGGGTTAACAGTACCAAATCTCGGTGTATAACAGTACCAAATCTCCCGCCAAGAAACCTTTCGAATTATTGTTCTCATGGTACCTGTGTTTCATCGTACCACTCAATACCCTGGTTCGTTCCTTCACACTCTGTTGTTTGGCCGATGAACTACTTCGTAGAGCTTGCGCTGGACGGATTTGTTTTTCATAATCAGTATCGTTCCCACGTTTCCCCACAGTAGTGCCCTCTGGCTTGAAACTACCATCGCATTCTTTCTCGGAAATTCGTTGCTTCGTTTTCGTGCGTCCATTAGGTTTTGTCAATGCCAGTGTTTCTCGCAGCTACTTTTGATTTTGATTTATTTGACCCATTCGATCTATAAACTTTTGCCTTTGACTTTCGTGGTCTTTGTCGCGTCTTTTCCACCAGTACCCTATTACTGCTGAACCCTTTCTCCAAACTGAAGTTAAGTGGTATATCCTGGCTCTTATAACGCATCATCTTTCTTGGCATATCGATCCTGATGTCATGGTCAACTAAGAAGTCCACTCCCAATATGACTTCATCAACGATCTCCGCCACAACGAATTTGTGTAGAACCATGACCTTCCCAATTAGGACTTCACATATCACTTCTCCCTGGACTTGGTTATACTCGCCTGTGACCGTACGCAACCTTGCTCTAGGTTTTACTCTTGTGACTGACTTTTCCTTGCTTCGGGGTATGCTCAGTCCGTCCAGGATCCTTGTGGAATTAGAGAGGAATCCCTATCGTCTCCTTTTAAAGAGAAAGATCCCGTTTTGTTGTTAAAAAGAAAACGTTATAAACTCTTTATTCCAAAATATTCAAACTACCCTTAAGGCTATGGCGACGGAGGTGGTAAACCACCGTCGATTCTACGCCGATGGGGTTGGGCAAACCCCCACCGGGACTACACTTAAACTAAAAATCTCAGACTACTTCGTAAAGAAAGTGGAGGTGGAGAACCACCACTTCCTCCCAGTCGGTGGAGTTGGTAAAACCCCTACCGAGTATATAGCTTAAGAATACCCTGTTCTTTCTGAAGGTTGCGGAGGTGGAAAAACCACCACAATCCCTCTAACGATGGGGTTGGAAAAACCCCCAAAGTTGCTAAAATAAAGAACTCGTGAGATGGAAAAATCCCAGGAGTCCCATTCACCGCTAAACAAGGCGTTAGCAGGCTACTATACCTAGCTGGCTACTGTCTCAATTCGCGAAATTTGTCGCCCGTTTATACTTGTCCACGCGCAGGTGGACAGTTATCCTACAACAATAAATTTTACTTATTATATGTATTTACTTAAGGTATCTTCCATTTAACTGTCTTATTCTACCCATATATCGCATTATAAGTATTTATCTCCAAATTGCGTATGTAAAAATGCCTCTTGTACTGCCCCCCTAACATGTGAGTTCGTTGGTACGCATCTCCAGTTAGCTAGCATAGTTATTTTTGTTTTCCCTCTGCTGCTTGCTTATTGGGTCTTGTTGTTGTCGACGAGTTGGTTGCCCTTTGTAGGTAACTTGTGTCTAGTACCCACGCTGTGTTGTTGGTATGCTAACGTGACCGCTTCCTAGTGCATTGCATTTTTTCGTTTCTCTTTGTGCGATGTCCGCCCCGACGGTTCGCTTCAATGCCTGCTGTGCTTGGTCGCAGTGGCTTGGTATACGTATGTTTGTATGTTTTTGGTGTTCTTGCAATGGGAGCTTATGTGTGTTGCTTATTGCATTGCTGTAATCCCAGCATTATTTGAAATTCCAGCCGGTTATGGGTTATCTGTGGAAATTATAATGTTCAACCAAAATATTTACCGTATGCGGGCAGAGACAATTATTTAAACGAAGAAATTAGATGTTGTCATGAATGTTTACATGTATATTAGGGTAATTCAAAAATGATTATTTTTTTATGTGTAAATTTAATTCATATAATTCAGTTTTGTACATTTTACATGCTATATGTATAAATTCATTGTAATTCAAGTAGGATTTATACACGTTTTAATGAGTTTTTGATAAATATTTGTAGGTTCGAATGTGTGGGCTCCAAAGCCGGTGGATTTGGGTCCTCACACTCTCCTGTTGACCAAGTCAGATCGGATCAAGGAATGAGATGCGCCCGTATCTACAGTCAGTACACGCTCCTTGCCATCCATATTCCCTCTGACGGTAAGACTGCTTGATTTCCTTCCAATATGCGACACAGATATCCCAGGACATTCAATAGCCGGGGCAAGTTTTCGTTCTTTACATCCGACACGCTCTTGCTCATTTCCTACAGCTTTGCGTTTACGGCCACCCCCATTGTTGGAACTATTAGGACCAAGATCGCAATGACGTGCAATGTGACCGGACTTCCCGCATTTGAAGCATTTAATAACTCCGGCATTCTTCTGTTGAGATCCCTTCAGTGCTTCCAAAATTGCGTCTACCCACTCTGGCCTTTCTACTTCCACACGGCGTGCTTTGGAAACTGGCTTACACAAAAGCGAGGCTGTTTCCTGAGTCAGCGAATACGATACCGTTTCAGCAAATGTTAGTTTTGGATTCGCATATGTAGCCCGCTTCGTTTCCACATATCGTATGCCATTTATGAAACTCTGGATTTTTACCCTTTCAGTGTATTCCACGGGTGCGTCCGCATTTGCGAGATGAGCAAATCTTTCAACATCCGAGGCAAACTCCTACAAAGTCTCATTCGCTCTTTGGTGACGGTTTTGCAACTCGATTTGGAATATCTGTTTCCTATGCTCGCTTCCATAACGTCTCTCAACAGCGGCCTTTAATGCTTCATAGTTGTTCCGCTCTCCTTCGGGATTTCGGCTGCTGGCCCTTTCAATGCCACGAATAGAGCTGCGACTTTATCTTCAGGATTCCAGTTGTTCACTGCTGCGGTCTTCTCAAACTGTAGCTTAAAGACCTGGAAAGGAACAGAACCGTCAAAAGATGGCGTTTTTACCTTTCGATTGCTTGCTGAAACAGCTGGGCGGTTTAATTGCAACTCTTGTATACGACCTTTCAAAGCATCCACCTCGGCTCCGATTTTTTCGTCAAACTGCGTTATTTTCTCGTCCATACACGCTTCGAGTTTTGATGATATACTCGCCTCTTACGCTTCGAGTTGTACTGTTATGCGTGCCTCTTATTCTTTCAGTTGTGTCTCCATCTTTGATGTAATCTGTGTCGACATTTCTGCCATACGCGTTTCTTGTGCTTCAATCTTCGACATAATCTGTGTCGACATTTCTGACATACGCGTTTCTTGTGCTTCAATCTTCGATGTAATCTGTGTCGACATTTCTGACATACGCGTTTCTTGTGCTTCAATCTTCGATGTTATGCGTGTCTCCTGCGATTCCAATTGTGATGACATATAGGTTTTCTGTTCTTCCATCTTGGATGTTAAACGTGTCTCCTGCGATTCCAGCTGAGATGCCACTGTCGATGTTTGAGCAGTTATTGCAACCAATATCATGTTCAAGTCTGTGCTCGTAACTGTCTACGATGTTTCGGTTTTCTGTTCACTTTTTGTTGTTGTTTCATCCCCATCAGGATAAAAGATAAACTCGTCCACATCAATTCCTTGCGACTCTATTACCTCTCGTAGCCGTGCTTGAAGTTCGATCTTATTGCCGGTTGTATTTAATCCACGGTTCTCCAACTCCTTTTTCAGTTGCTGGATCTTCAATTCACTGAACTTTGCCATGTCCACGTCGTATTCCCAATCTTCGGAATTTACTCAACAATTCCTCTTCTGACACCGATTGTAACGAATTTTCTGAAAATCCTCTTATTTGCCCTTTTGCTAGGTTCGTATGGCTAAACTGTTGAATAAATAACTCCAATATTGAATAATGGAAAAATGGCCTTTATTAAAATACTTCACAATACAATTCAAACTGTGCAACGAATAGCTTAATAACCAAACTGATAGCTTAAAGGAAACTGACTTTCAAAATAATACTGCTATTGCTCGCTAGATATCGTTTTAGTCATAACTGCTTGACAACTCAAATCAAACTGAATTCCAGCGCCTCTACAATTGTCGCCTTTTATACTCTTTGATTTCAACCTTCGCATCTTCTAGAATTGACTAGTCCAGCAGCTCTCAAACTTCTCAGCTGTAACTACAATTGCACAATTTTATACATCTTCTAGGCGCTTCCAGAATCTACTAGTCCAGTAGCTCTCAAACTGGAAATGCACAAAACATAAAATTGTGCCGGCCAACCAACCCTTTGCGCATCCAATGCACTCAGCTACAAATACAACATACATAATAATTTGGATAAACGAAGACCAATAGTAAAAGTCGCCAAACTAAGCGCCGCTACTAGTTGGGGCTTTTCTCTACATACTTACGTACAAGCATACGACACACCAACGCACGCCCTAAGCAGAAGCCGAAAGCATCAAACGAGGCCAACGCACCATCAAAACCAAGTGACAGCGAACATACGCATAAACACAAATGATCGAATTCGATAGGTAAAGAAAAGGCTGGAAAACACGGCAGGCATACAACAAGCGTATGTACGAGATTTGGTGCATTGTTCGATATGTATATTAGGGCTCCCGAAAATTGGGATATGAAATGCCGGGATAGCGGATTCTCATACATGATCGAAAATATGCATATATGTATATATACAGATGTACATCCATATGTATGATAATGGAAAGAGGGAAAACTCATGTTAGCATGTAAGCGTATGTATGTACTAATATAATACAGCAAAAGTAGTTGTTGGATCACCCTAATAGCATTTATAGCAAATATTAAAAACACTTATTAAGTAGCTGCTAACTACTCTCAATTTATACTAAACGCACCCTTTGTAAACATGTTCATACACACACACACCTAACATTAAGCATTAACTATTGCACTCATTCTCAATCTCACTTATGGTTTTGGTTGTACCTACATAATTTGTTTTCCCATAAATCATTGCAAATCATCATCTTAACGTGAACGGGTCGTTTTTGCATTTTAGGCGCTGTATTAGTATATTCGCTGGCAAGTATATATATACTCACTGGTCAACAGTCGCACACCCCCACTACCTAAGTTTCATGTAACTCAGGAAAATCCTCCTTGGTTCAACATTTTGGCGCCCAAAGTGGGGCTTGGGTGCAACTTCATAGTCCAAATTGGGAGTTATCAACCGTCGAACATCACAACAACAATCGCCGATCCCGCAGTCAGCAGTTCATCGGCCGTAATTGTGCTGTACGTTTCCCGTGGACAATCGGCAACACTGTATACAAATAATCATTTGTACATGTAAACCGTTTGCCGCTATCAACTGCCCTTTGGAAATCGTATGTATGCATAAAATTATTATTTTTGTCACAGCCACCTTTTTGCCTTATTTGAGTTTGCATTCATATTCGCTGTTGCGGTTCATTGCAAATAATTTTTTTGTTGATCGCTGCGCCGCTAGCGTATACACGCAAGTCTAAGCTGACGTTGCTCTGCTCGTTTCGTCATTTTCGCTTGCCCTGCCTTCGTCATCACTTGACTAGCAGCATTTTTCTTCGCAACCAATATTAGCACAACCCAGCAGACAACTGAGCAATCATTCAGGTCGTATACCACGTCGCAAGTCACCATGTTCCTAGAAGAATGTAAACACAAGCGCTCCAATATTAAACGAAATATTTCACGTATAAAATCCATTGTAGAGGCAATTAAAGATACGGATGAAAAGCCGGCGCACGCCGAACTCCAATGCCGACTAAGGATTTTGGAGTCCTACTTCAAACAAGCACTTTCCGTGCAAGCAGATATAGAAGATTTAGACCCTTCCGATAACGGTCGAGCTGACTTAGAAGACAGCTACGTGGCTGTAAAGCTCAGCATACAGGCACGACTTGGGGATGATGGTAATACCACAGTAAATTATACTGATACGGGTACACCTGCACCTGTCGTTACGTCGTCGCATCTCCCAAGGTTGTCGCTGCCTAACTTCAGTGGAGACTACTCTGGGTATAAGAACTTTATAACGTCTTTCACTCAAATTATCTCACGTGAGTCTAGACTATCAAATATAGAACGTTTTAACTACCTTTTATCCTGCTTGAAAGGCTCAGCCTTAGAAACAGTGACGGCCTTTCAAGTAACCAGTGAGAATTATCCCAAGGCATTAGACAGACTCAAAGAACGATTTGACAATCCGACTTTGATATTTTTAGAAGGAATCGCCTCACTTTTTACGCTGCAGCCAGCAGACAATTCGAACGCTCAGCAGTTGAGAAGTCTCGTAGACAAAGCATCCGCTATCTACAGCTCGCTGGAATCACTGGGTACAAGCTCCGAGATTGCGCAAGCCATGTTGATTTATATAGTTATGGGCAAATGTGACTAGCAGACTAGCAATAAATGGAACGAGTCCCTCGACTACAAATCCCTTCCGACTTGGTCCAAATGCTCGCAGGTCTTAGAACGCCACAGCCAGTTTTTGCATTCATCTGATTCGTCAGTCAAACGCAAGTCAGAATCTGGCAAGCATAATCGTGGGACGAATAGCAACCAGCAATCATCGTTTGCTGTATCCAGTTCCAATTGTGTTCTCTGTGCCAGCTCCAAACATAGACTCACTGGTTGCCCTACATTCAAGGAGATGACTTCAAATCAACGCTTCGATACAATGAAAACCCATGACTTATGTATCAACTGCCTTGGCAATTGGCATAGAGTAGCTCAATGTCCATCGAAAAGTCGCTGTCGAATATGCAAAAAAGGCCATCACACGATGTTACATCATGGCAATTCATCGCAATCCACGTCATCGACACAGCAACTAACACCCATCACGCATATTTCGCAGTCTGCTGCACCAACTTGGAAATCAACAAACGCTACTTTTAGACCTCAATCTTATGCCGAACCGCATTCTTCGCAAGCTGCAACACATTCACATATGGGAACGTCGGAAAGCGGGCAAGTAATACTAGCAACGGCAATGGTTCTAGTCAAGCACGCAACCGGTGAGTACATACTCGGCAGGGCTTTGCTTGATTCGTGTTCGCAAGTGAATTTCATCACGGAAGACTTCGTCCAAAAACTTCGTCTTGGTCGTGAAAAACACCACGTTGGAATACGTAGCATCGGAAACTCACTTACAAACCTGAAGGCACGTACAACTACAACCGTCAAGTCACGGACATCGGACCTTAATTTGTCCCTACAATTCGGCATTACAACGCACATCGCCTACCAACCGGATGCTGAAATCGATACTTCGAGATGGAACCTTCCACGCAACACAACTTTGGCAGACGAAGAATTCTTCAAAACACGCCGCATTGATCTCCTGCTTGGGACAGAGGCATTTTTCGAAGCGCTTGCAGTTGGCCAAATCCGGTTAGGAACTAATTTACCAACATTACAAAAAACGTTGTTCGGGTGGATCGTGTCTGGCCGATATCAGCAAGAGCGTCAAGCGAATACATCTAATTGTTTGATGTCATGCGAAGACTCCATCTATGACCAATTACAGCAGCTTTGGAAACTCGAAGCTGTCAACGCACCACACAAGCAAATTCAACCGGAGCACAGCATTTGCGAAGACCACTTTTTAGCCAACACTTATCATGATGCCACTGGACGCATAACCGTAAGCCTGCTTTTCAAAGATAGTCCTACTTGTCTGGGGAACTCTTTCGAAACAGCGCGTCGTCGATTCATGTCGGCCGAGAGACGGCTATTAAAATCGCCTGAGATTCGATCGCAATACATATCATTTATGGCCGAATACGAAACTCTCGGCCACATGTCCATTGTTACAAACCCGATTCTAGTTGAATCTCATTTTTTCATACCACATCATTGTGTCTTTAAGCCCAGCAGCGAATCAACAAAACTTCGTGTTGTCTTCGATGCTTCATGTAAGACGACATCGCAAAAATCATTAAATGACTTACTACTAGTTGAAACAACAATTCAAACAGAGCTGTACATACTTTTGCTACGTTTTCGCTTGTTTCGATACGCCATAACCGCAGACGTCACAAAGATGTATAGGCAAGTACTTTTGAATAATAATGATCGTAAATACCATTATATTCTTTGTCGAGCTTCGCCAGATGTAGAACTCCGTACGTATAAGCTAAATACCGTCACATATGGAACAGCTTCAGCGCCATACCTTGCAGTGCGCAGCCTACACTATTTGGCAGACAAATACATGCACGAGTTCCCAATTGGTGCTCATGTGGTAAAGTCGTCTTTCTATGTGGACGATATGTTGTGTGGAGCTGACGACGTTGACGCTTTAACACAGTAAAAACTGAAGTAATTTCTGTACTCAAGCGAGGCAACCACCCAGACTTCAGAGAATGCCAAACTTCAAAGGAGCTCAACTTTACAGACGACTTCGTCACCAGCACACTTGGTGTAACATGGAATCAACACAGTGATATGTTTTTATTCGCTTTCTTACCAAAGCAAGTCCATACTGCGGTTACAAAACGTAGGATCCTTTCGACTGCATCGTCACTCTTCGACCCACTCGGATTGCTGTCACCACTTCTGCTTGGAACAAATGTCTGTTATCACTCGGTTTGCTAACAACACTTGCGGTGGCTCGTTATTGCCTGCAGCCGAACACATGCAATCTTCAACTCCACGGCTTTTGCGACGCATCAATTCGAACATATGGTTGCGCATTGTATTTGCGCAGAAGATGCCGATGGGAATATTGCTGTTCACTTACTTACATCAAAGTCACGTGTGACTCCAGTCAAAAAACAATCGCTTCCGAAACTCGAGCTCTGCGGTGCGCATCTTCTCGCTCAACTGTACAATAAGGTAAAAAACATTTTTTCAAAGAAACTAATTTTTGCATTCTTTTGGACTGATTCGCAACTAGTGCTTCATTGGCTGCAACAACACTCGGTGACATTGTCAACGTTTGTAGGCAACAGAGTCTCTGACATACAGGAGTTAACAGCGAAGGGCCTTTGGCGATTCGTGCCAACTCAACAAAATCCCGCAGACTTGGTATCTCGCGGCTGCACTGTCGATGACTTGAAAACATCGAACTGGTTTTCACGTCCACGGTTCCTGCGTGAAGACGTGGCGAAATGGACTGCTAAGGGAGAAAAATTCGACGTAGATATTAACATAGCCAACGCTGAAAAGCGACAAAGCTTGTTTGCTCCCATTGTAGAAACAAATGACATCCTAAAAACCATCGAGGAAGTTAGCTCATACATACGCTGTCTTCGACTCGTTGCTTGGATGTTTAGGTTCAGTGACATATGCAGAAAAAGGTCCAGACAAACGACTTCTTCGCCAACACCTCAAGAGCTGCGGCATGCATTATATTCCATCGTTTGGATGATTCAACAGCACTACTTCGCCGACGACATCCGTTTGATCAGAAAAAATCTGCCATTGAAAGGCACCTTAAAATAATTAACACCATTTTTAGACAATTCAAGCGGCTTTGAACTTATTAAGGTTGGTGGCCGATTGGACAGGGCAGATCTACCGAACGATCAAAAGCATCCAATCTTACTACCCAGCAACTCACAATTTGTAACAAAATACGTTCGCTACTTACATATGCAAAATTATGATGCAGGCCTCAAGGCATTGGTAGCCTTAATTTGACTCCAATTCTAGATAGTCAACGCCAGAGACGTCGCTCGCCGCATTGTTCGCTCGTGTGTCCATTGCGTCCCCTACAGACCAAAGCTGTTCAACAAATTATGGGATCGGTCCTGTCAACGAAGGCATTTTTAAATGCACTTAAACGTATGGGTAGTCGTCGGAAAATGCCATGCGATATATATTGCGATAACGCTACGAATTTCGTCGGAGCAGCCAATCACCTAAAGGAGCTTAAGCAATTTCTGTTTAATCCTGATATACAAAAAGAAATTTTCAAATTTTGTTCATCAGACTTCATTAATTTTCATTTCATTCCTCCCAGGTCACCTCATTTTGGCGGGCTCTGGGAAGCAGCCGTAAAAAGCGCAAAGGGTTTGCTTAATCGCACGTTAGCAAACACCAAATTAACATTTGAAGAGCTAAGTACTGTCGCTGCTGAAAATGAAGCTATACTCAACTCTCGTCCACTATCGCCGTTGTCTTCAGACCCGAACAATTTCGGAGCTCTTACTGCTGGACACTTCTTGGTTGGCGAGTCCCTACGTGGTTTACCTGAGCGCTGCCTGGAATATAAAAATCTATCTAATTTGGATCATTTCGAGATGATCTCCTCAATTATACAACGATTTTGGCGTCGTTGGTCCAAAGACTACATTAATGAGATCCGCTCACGGGTTAAGTGGACGACTCCTGAACCGAATCTCAATGTTGGAGCCCTAGTAATAATTCACGACGACAATTTGCCTCCCTTGCGCTGGAAACTTGGTCGCGTCGAATCTACAGTACCTGGTAAAGATGGTCATGTTCGTGTTGCGCAGCTCCGTACTGCTAATGGGTCTTGTTGCCGCCCGATACACAAATTAGTTATCCTACCTGTAACTTGAAGAGGGTTCCTTCAACGGGGCCGGGATGTTGGATCACCCTAATAGCATTTATAGCAAATATTAAAAACACTTATTAAGTAGCTGCTAACTACTCTCAATTTATACTAAACGCACTCTTTGTAAACATGTTCATACACACACACACACACCCACCTAATATTAAGCATTAACTATTGCACTCATTCTCAATCTCACTTATGCTTTTGGTTGTACCTACATAATCTGTTTTCCAATAAATCATTGCAAATCATCATCTTAACGTGAACGGGTCGTTTTTGCATTTTAGGCGCTGTATTAGTATATTCGCTGGCAAGTATATATATACTCACTGGTCAACAGTCGCACACTCCCACTACCTAAGTTTCATGTAACCCAGGAAAATCCTCCTTGGTTCAACAGTACCCATATCGTACAAACAAATTCTAGAGTCACCCGTGGTCCACCTTTATGGCGATATCTCGAAAAGGCGTCCACCCATAGAACTAAGGCCCACTCTCTTTTAAAATACTCATTAACACCTTTCATTTGATACCCATATCGTACAAACAAATTCTAGAGTCAGCCCTGGTCCACCTTTATGGGGAAATCCCTAAATGGCGTCCACCTATATAACTATGGCCCACTCCCTCTTAAAATACTCATTAATACCTTCCATTTGATACGCATGTCATAAAAACACTTTCCAGGGTTACCCTAGGTTAATTTTCCTGCATGGTGATTTTCTCTTATTTTGTCTCCATAGCTCTCAGCTGAGTATGCAATGTTCGCTTACACCCGAACTTAGCCTTCCTTACTTGTTTTTATTTAACTTTGTGTTTAAATTACTTTGAACTTTGTAATTTTAATATGTTTTATCTATATTTTAATTTTCAGTATTGATTTCTTAATTTTCAAAAATGTTCATTATAATTAAATTTTTACATCAAGAAGATATTATCTATGTGAATATTCATATCAATAAAAAATACTAAAGCATACTACACTCACCAAAACGTAACATTTAATTAATATGTAAATTCGCGTAAATTAATAAAGTTAATTTTACCATTGATGCCTTATGAAAGCTTCTTACGAATATAAGATATTTTCCAAAATAAATATTTTGGAAATGTTACGATTTGGTGTGGACCTCCGCATGTCATCAAATTGGAGCAAGGGATAATATAAGAATATTAGTTTGAAAATTTGTTAAAAAGGTTATGAAGTAAGGGTATGAGAAGGTATTTATTTTCAAAAGGAATACAAAAATACTTATGTTCAATATCTTCCCAGGAAATTTCAAGTCTCGTTTCATCCAACCTACTTCCCACCAATATACCAAGGGCTGAAAGTGACTCAAGTGGTATTTCGTAATAATTATCGACTTTTAGAAATGCGTTCGCTACTACCACGTCCTTTCCCGATTCGTTTATTGTTTATATTATTTGTATTGGACCTGTCCCCTTACTATAGAAATATGAGTCCTTCTCTTTTTTTGGATCAATAATAAGAGAACCATATTTTGATGTTCTTTTTATTTCTAGACATCTTCTCTCCTGAAGGCGAAAATAAAGTTGCTGCAAAATTTGATTGGGCTTTTTTATCAACTTTTTCATGAATTGCATAAAATTGTCAAATTTGTATGCAGAGAATTGATCCAAAGTCCCATTATCCCTGGCACACGCAGGCAAATGCAACAAACAGTGGATGTCAAAGCTAATTAAATCCTCACCGTAAATTTCACCAAAGAGGTTGACAAACTCGTCTAACATTTCTTGTACAACATTGGTTTCGGTTTCGCAAAATGTTCCACAAGAAACTATTCGTACGCTGGCATGTAAAATAAGGAAATGGTAATACAAATTATCATCAACGCAACCTTTTAAAACAAATATCCCGGAATAAAGTAAAAACTGTCCGTACTCTGTTGATTTCCAATTTTTAATTTCTTCTAAATTTGTGCAAACTCTTCCGAATTCTGAAGGGACGTAGGAAGATATATAGTCAAACCTTGTATTTATTTCAACAATGTTTCCCTTGTTAACCAATTGCTGAAGCAGTTTTTTTGTCACGACTAGATCAACAAGATGCATTGGATCTAGGGGGAATTGGGATACGATACGAAAGTTTGCTGCCTCGAGCACACTTTGTTGTTTTAAGTTATGGTGTTCCTTGTCAAGTCTGTTCTTAAAGGACAAGTCGGTGCGCAACTTACATACCTGTTTTGAGAATGACAATCTTGTTCTCCCACCTGGCAACACTTAGGATAATTGTGTTTTCTGCTATGTCCTCGTACTCCAGAAATAAAAGCTCTTGCGGGTGAATCGCATATAAATAGATGAACATCAAACCATTTCAAATCGGGGAATGAGCCTACGTTCAAGCCATTTACCCTTAATTGACTAACTTCCTCCGCGAAGTCTTTCAAAAAGCTTTTTGCGTTTGTGGGTTTTTGTTTTCCTAAAAAACACGCAATCAAAAAAGGACGCTCAACTGGATCACCGATAATTGATCCTAGAATCGGCCGTAGCACTCTCTTCGAACTTTGAAAAGGTTTGGGACCATCAACTCCCACATGTATTAATACTTGTGTAGTGTTCTTTAGACTAGGAAACAACCTTGACTCGACGTAGGACTGAATGCCATAGTATGCAAACTCTTGCTTACTTACTTACTTAATTGGCGCTTAACCATCTAAATGGTTATGGCCGTCCAACAAGGCGCGCCAGTCGCTCCTTCGCTCCGCCAACCGGCGCCAATTGGTCACACCAAGGGAGTTTAAATCGTTTTCCACCTGGTTCTTCCAACGGAGTGGGGGCCGCCCTCTACCTCTGCTTCCATAGGCGGGTTCCGATAGAAACACTTTCTTGGCCGGAGCATCATCTTTTATTCGCATAACATGGCCTAGCCAGCGCAGCCGCTGCGTTTTAATTCGCTGGACTATGTTGGTGTCTGCGTATAGCTCGTACAGCTCATCATTAAATCTTCTTCGGTACTCGCCATCGCCAACGCGTAGAGGTCCATAGATCTTTCGAAGAACTTTTCTCTCGAACACTCCCAAAGCCGCTTCATCTGCTGTTGTCATGGTCCATGCTTCTGCCCCATATAGCAGGACGGGTACGATAAGTGACTTGTAGAGTATGATTTTCGTTCGCCGAGAGAGGACTTTACTTTTCAATTGCCTACCTAGTCCATAGTAGCATATATTGGCAAGATTGATTCTTAGCTGGATTTCAGTGCTGATGTTTTTGCTAGTGTTGATGCTGGTTCCCAAATAAACGAAGTCTTTTACTATTTCGAAATTATGGCTGCCAACAGTAGCGTGGTTGCCAAGGCGCATATGCGCTGACTCTTTGCTCGATGACAGCAGGTACTTCGTTTTGTCCTCATTCACCATCAAACCCATCTTTACCGCTTCTTTTTCCAGCTTGGAGTAAGCAGAACTAACAGCGCGGGTGTTTAGGCCGATGATATCAATGTCATCAGCATATGCCAGTAATTGCACGCTTTTATAGTATATTGTTCCAGTGCGGTTAAGTTCTGCAGCTAGTATAATTTTCTCCAGCATCAAATTAAAGAAATCGCACGATAGGGGGTCACCCTGTCTGAAACCTCGTTTAGTTTCGAACGGCTCGGAGAGGTCTTTCCCAATTCTGACTGAGCTGATGGTGTTGCTCAACGCCATTTTGCACAGCCGTATAAGTTTTGCGGGGAAACCAAATTCAGACATAGCGGCATATAGGCAGCTCCTTTTCGTGCTGTCGAAGGCGGCTTTAAAGTCGGCGAAGAGGTGATGTGTGTCGATTCTCTTTTCACGGGTTTTTTCCCAGATTTGGCGCATTGTGAAAATCTGGCCGATGGTAGATTTACCAGGTCTGAAGCCGCACTGATAAGGTCCAATCAGCCGGTTCACGGTGGGCTTCAATCTTTCGCACAATACACTTGAAAGGACCTTATATGCGATATTAAGATGGCTGATTCCACGATAGTTCGTGCATTTTGCAGTATCCCCCTTCTTGTGGACTGGGCAAAGAACACTTAGATTCCAACCGTCGGGCATGCCTTCGTCCGCCCATATTTTGCTAAGAAGCTGCTGCATGCGCCTTACCAACTCCTCGCCGCCGAACTTGAATAGCTTCGCAGGCAATCCATCAGCGCCCACGGCCTTGTTGTTTTTCAATCTGGTTATTGCTATTCTAACTTCGTCATAATCGGGCGGGGGGGCATATATTCCATCATCATCGATTGCGGGATCGGGTTCTTCATCTCTGCGCGGTGAATTGCTGCCTCCATTTAGGAGAGCAGAGAAGTATTCCCTCCATAATCTAAGCACTCTCTGGACATCAGTTACAAGGTCGCCGTTTTCATTCCTACAGGAGTTTGCCCCGGTCTTAAAACCTTCCGTCTGTCGCCGTATTTTTTGGTATAATTTTCGGGCGTTATTCCTGGTGGCTAGCAGCTCAAGCTCCTCGCACTCACGCCTTTCTGCTTCTGCTTTTTTCTTCCTGAAAAGGCGTCTCGCTTCCCTTTTCAACACACGATAGCGTTCACACACTCCTCTTGTCGCGCTCGCTTTTAACGTAGCCCTGTAGGCAGCGTCTTTTCTTTCGGTTGCAACGCGGCATTCTTCATCATACCAGTTGTTTTTTCGTGGCCGCCGGTAACCAATTTTTTCCTCGGCGGCAGTATGAAGTGCTTTGGAGATATGCTCCCACTGCTCCTGTATTCCTTGAGGATTAGTTGTGCCCTCAGAGAGCAGGTGTGAGAGTCGAGTTACGAAATCATTGGCAGTCTGTTGTGATTGAAGCTTTTCGACGTCTAGCTTTCCTTGTGTTTTTTGTTCCTTGTTTTTAGCCGCGTTGAGGCGGGTGCATATTTTGGCTGCAACGAGATAATGGTCCGAATCGATGTTAGGTTCTCGGATCGTTCGCACATCTAAAACACTGGAGGCATGCCGTCCGTCTATCACAACGTGATCGATCTGATTGCGAGTATTTCGATCAGGAGACAGCCATGTAGCTTGATGTATCTTTTTATGCATGAACCTCGTGCTTGATATGACCATGTTTCGAGCACCGACAAAGTCAATCAGCCTCAGTCCGTTAGGAGAAGTTTCATTGTGTAGGCTGAACTTTCCGACTGTAGGGCCAAAAACACCTTCTTTGCCCACCCTGGCGTTAAAGTCGCCAAGCACGACTTTTATATCATGACGGGGGCAGCGCTCGTATGTGCGTTCTAATTGTTCATAAAAAGTGTCTTTCACCTCATCGTCTTTCTCCTCTGTCGGCGCATGGGCGCAGATGAATGATATATTAAAAAATTTTGCTTTTATTCGAATAGCGGCGAGACGCTCGTCCACAGGCGTGAACGCCAGCACTTGGCGACAAAGTCTCTCTCCCACCACGAATCCGACGCCGAAACTGCGCTTATTCGCATGGCCACTCCAATATATGTCACAGTATGCAAACTCACCACCGAGAATATACTGTACTTTTGGGTGTTTCACGAATTGTTTGTGCCGACAGCGGGAGATCTTTCACCCCAATAATTAATAAAGTCCGAACGAGATCATTTAATGCTTCTTGGGTAATATTATGTCGCATGGCCCATGACTTTATATAATAACATTTTTCTGTAGTCGAAAGTTAATAAGGGAAGCTGTCGAACGTACTCTCAGCATCTGATGCACATTCAGAAGATTCCTCACGGCAGAAAGAGCTTCCGGATGTGGTGTCCCACACATCTGTCGCAACTGCATTAAAATCAGCATCTGCCCGAGCAAATTTTGAAATATTGGCGTAGTCGTCTACACTGCGCTTAAATTCTTGATTTTCTTGACTGCAAAGCTTATAGAAGGTTCCTCGCTTCATAGTTCTTACCTGATATAGGACACGTTCAGAAACACCAAAATAGCACGGACCCAAACACGCGAGCGTAAAAATTCTGCTTCCACTGCTGATAACCTTTCCCAAAGTATATGCTTGCCTAAATATTGAATAAAAAATTTAAATGTTAGCCAAATCACTGTCTAGGGGCGACCCTGCTTAGAAAAACTTTTGAAACTAATTGAAAAAACTTCTTTGTAAATTTTTGATTGTTGCGTATTGATTGTTGTTGTGTATACAACTCAGAATCTTCGGTACGGAAGGCGATGCTGGGCCTACATATCATATTCAAGCATGGAAGATTTGCGCATTTCAGATACAAAAAATTGAATATACAACAATTGAATTGTGGCCGGCATGCTTAAGGTTGCGTTCAATGCATCAATATAAAAAACTTTTTTGTGGTTTGGCATTAAAAGTCGATGCACAAATTTCACTATCGACTATTATCCAGTTCTACTCAGCTGTCAATTGCATACACATCTGTAACTAAAAAATATTGTTAGTGGTGAACCTTAAAACAATGAAGTATTTTTGTTAGCGGGCGTCGGTGGAAGTCATGCTGATGATTGGCAAGTCGTAGGATTGCATTGAAATAAGGAAACAGGCTTCAAGTGTATACTGGCAATAGGAAAGATATCGGATATGAGCCTCCTACGTTGTGGTTTTTAATTCAGTTCAAGCTAATCATCTCAAATTTGTTAAATCATTAAATTTTATATAATGCGATTCGATTACGAGGATGCTGTTGAGAAACAGCTGTCGCCACTCCGAGAACCAACACCTACGGTATGCCTAACAACATACAAACATTTAACTTCAGCTGTAATTAAAACTCTCTTCTGATTTACAGAAAATCCCAAATGATACAAGTCCTTCACCCATAGATAGACATACATCACAAATAACAACAGCGTCAGAATATTCAATAGAATTTAGTAAAGATCAAACTTTATGTACAATGCTTTGTAGCGAACTTAAACTGTTGAATTCTGAAGATGTGTACGACAATGTAATAGTGGAAATTTTTTCAATTGTTAAAAATGCTAAGGTTCCAGAATGCCAAATAATTTATCAACCAGAAGAAGATGGCAAACTCGCAATCAAATGAACGCGAAGAGATAAACATCCATTACATGTTAAGGATTAAATATAAAAAATAGTTTTATAATTAAACTGGATGGTTATTTTATAATTAAAAGTATACAATTTCAGTTTATACTTATTTATACGCAGTTATATAAAATATAATGATACAAGAATACGCCATAACCTTTAATGGTTTGTCTTTCACACATCAGAATTGCCACGACTTTCAACGGAAGTTCAAAGTTTGGATCATAGAAAGGTTGCTCTGGGTGGGGATGGTTCCTCAATATAATTGGGTAACGGTTGGTTGTACATATATAAAGGAATCGAGATAGATATAGACTTCCATATATTAAAATAATCAGGATCGACAAAAAATTTGATTGAGCCATGTCCGTCCGTCCGTCCGTTAACACGATAACTTGAGTAAATTTTGAGGTATCTTGATGAAATTTGGTATGTAGGTTCCTGAGCACTCATTTCAGATCTCTATTTAAAATGAATGATATCGGACTATAACCACGCCCACTTTTTCGATATCGAAAATTTCGAAAAACCGAAAAACTCCGATAATTATTACCAAAGACAGATAAAGCGACGAAACTTGGTAGATGAGTTGAACTTATGACGCAGAATAGAAAATTAGTAAAATTTTGGACAATGGGCGTGGCACCGCCCACTTTTAAAAGAAGGTAATTTAAAAGTTTTGCAAGCTGTAATTTGGCAGTCGTTGCAGATATCATGATGAAATTTGGCAGGAACGTTACTCCTATTACTATATATATGCTTAATAAAAATTAGCAAAATCGGAGAAGGACCACGCCCACTTTAAAAAAAATTATTTTTAAGTAAAATTTTAACAAAAAATGTAATATCTTTACAGTATATAAGTAAATTATGTCAACATTCAACTCCAGTAATGATATTGTGCAACAAAATACAAAAATAAAAGAAAATTTCAAAATGGGCGTGGCTCCGCTCTTTTTCCTTTAATTTGTCTAGGATACTTTTAACACCATAAGTCGAACAAAAATTAACCAATCTTTTGAAATTTGGTATGGGTATATATTTTATGGCGTTAACTGTTTTCTATGAAAATGGGCGAAATTGGTTGATGCGACGCCCAGTTTTTATACACAGTCGTCCGTCTGTCCTTCCGCATGGCCGTTAACACGATAACTAGAGCAAAAATTAACATATCTTTACTGAACTTAGTTCACGTACTTATCTGAACGCACTTTATCTTGGTATAAAAAATGAACGAAATCCGACTATGAAGACGCCCACTTTTTCGATATCGAAAATTACGAAAAATGAAAAAAATTCCATAATTCTATACCAAATACGAAAAAAGGGATGAAACATGGCAATTGGATTGGTTTATTGACGCGAAATATAACTTTAAAAAAAACTTTGTAAAATGCTTGTGACACCTACCATATTAAGAAGAAGAAAATGAAAAAGTTCTGCAGGGCAAAATAAAAAACCCTTGAAATCTTGGCAGGTAATACATATATAAACAAATTAGCGGTATCCAACATATGATGTTCTGGGTCACCCTGGTCCACATTTTGGTCGATATCTGGAAAACGCCTTCACATATACAACTACCACCACTCCCTTTTAAAACTCTCATTAATAGCTTTAATTTGATACGCATATCGTACAAACACATTCTAGAGTCACCCCTGGTCCACCTTTATGGCGATATTTCGAAACGGCGTCCACCTATAGAACTAAGGCCCACTCCCTTTTAAAATACTCATTAACACCATTCGTTGCCCATATTGTACAAATTCTAGGGTCACCCCTGGTCCACCTTTGTGGCGAAATCTCGAAACGGCGTCCACCTTTAGAACTAAGAATTACTCCCTTTTAGAATACTCATTAACACCTTTCTTTTGATACCCATATCGCACAAACGCATTCTAGAGTCAACCCTGATCCACATTTATGGCTATATCCCTAAATGGCGTCCACCTATAGAACTATGGCCCACTCCCTCATAAAATACTCTTTAATGCCTTTCATTTGATACACATATCATACAAACACATTTCAGGGTTTCCCTCGGTTCATTTTCCTACATGGTTATTTTCCCTTATGTTGTCACCATAGCTCTCAACTGAGTATGTAATGTTCGTTTACACCCGAACTTAGCCTTCCTTACTTCTTTTACTTGGCTTATATCTGAAATTGCTATATAAATAAAACATTTCTTTAATTCAAATGCATTAACATTTCTTTTATTCAACATGTTTATAATATATGAAATTATTTATAATAGTTGTAAATTATTAACTATAAGTTATAAGGAAGGAATAGTTTTTCAGTCTTGTTGGTGAGCCATAAATACAAATTTTATTGTATGCGATTTTATGCATACAAAATTAAGGGAAACTTAAATAAATTAATTAATGATATAGAAAACAAAATAGAAGAACTAACAGGACTATTCGTTGCAGTAACCCATCAAATCGCGAGTAGGCAATTCACAATTTGAGTAAGTTGACTTACAATTCGCCAATTTTAATGCTATACCTTTTTTATTTTAGTTCAGAAAGCTGAATTTCTGTTTGTAGTTCAGAAAATTATAATTGAACTTAAATTGTAACTTTCTGAACTTCAGTTGTAATTTTCTGAACTGCAGTTGAAATTCCTGAGCTTCAATTATAATTTATTGAACTTCTTTTGAAAATTCTGTCTTCAATTGTAACTTTTTGAACTTCAATTCCCGAGCTTTCATAACTTCAATTGCAACTTTCAAAATTTGTTTACATAAAATGAACAATTTAACATTTTTCTGACAGTTAAAGCGGTGAATTGCCTACCAGTGGTTTGACACCTCTTGCATTCGTATTGGCGCTTCTCTATATCATTAATATAACAATATCTTTTTAATAATTTCATTAATAGACAAATATAAATTTTCTTCCTTTACATTTTAGAACTGTGTACAAAAATATCTAATTTTACATATCGCATCCTAAACCAAAAAGTATTGCAACTCATAATCAGAGAAGGTTTGTGTTTAATGTTGATTTATACCACAAAAATAACAAAATTCTTAACAAAGCCAGGTTAAACGATAACGTTAACTACCAAAAAAACATAACTTATTTTACGATGCTTTCGTGGATAGATTTACACTTAAATACCGATTTAATTTTGTTTTTAAGGTTTCACATTTTTTAGCTTAAAATGCGATATATACATTCAGTGGAATAATTTTACATTGAGGGTACTTCATGCAAGTTTCTTTCTTCGAGATTTTGCAATAACAAACGTAGGTACTCATAGTAATTTTTTGTTTTGAATTATGTGATTACAATATTTATAAAGACCATTTAGTTGATGGTATTGGTACTGTCAGTTAAATTCATCAGCAATTATTTATATTCAAAATATTTTCTTGTTATACATCTAGTTTATAAATTTTTGGTTAAAAATTATTGACAAATTCGTTGCAATTAAATTGCTTCAAAAATTGTTGCAAACTTTACGCGATTGTTCGATATTTTTTGATAAAGAGCATAAAAAGCTTAGAGTAATTAATTAGAATAAATTTTTAAGTCCACCATTTATGTCCGGCTCAGTGGCTTCAGTTGCATCCGTCTCTGCGTCGTCTTCATCATCGCCGTCGTTGCCCTCATGTTCGTTTTCTTCATCAGATTCTTCTTCATTGTCTTGCATTTCATCTGTATCATCAACTTCCATGTACTCCTGTAAAAAGGTCGTTTTTTCCTAAATTACATCAAATTATTAATATGTAAAAATATCGCATTTTACCACTTCTTCATCTTCGTCTTCATTTTCTTCCACCCCATCTTCATCGGACTGTTTGTCATCATACTCATGTTGTGCGCTATTATCATCGCCAAGTCGCCCGCTCATTTTTAGGCGCTGTTGTATTTCAAGTATATCGTATGTTGGATTACCCTCATATCTACGAACCATTGGTTGTTGAACTTCACTCAGTTCCTCTTCATGGTCAAATTCTTTTTCTGCACGTTCGCGTGCAATTTGGTCAGGATCCTGTGACAAAACTTCAGCCCATGAAAACTTTTTCTTCTTCATAGATTTTTTGTCATATTTGGACCTTAGGTTTTTAGGCGAAACCCGATTGGAGAGTGTGGCCTCATGGAATGGCGTGCCCACTGACATATTCTTCATATTACTCCATGCTGCATTGCCGTTATGTCTATTCATTTCAAATACATCATTTTTGTTTTCAATTTCCTCTTTTACTCGCACACAACTACGTACTATTTCATTGTTATCCAAACGCAACTCAGTTAATGAATACCCAAGCTGTTGAAACTCTCGTTCGAATATACGACGATACCGTGCATAATCCGGCCGGTCCTGAAAGGCTAATTACCCTACATTATTAAGGAATTCACCTAAATATTTAGGAACCTGCTTGCATATATTTGTTTCAGCATTTCGCGTACATAAGTCATTAGATACTCCTTTGCACGATGAACTTTTTCTTGCAGATGTTGTATTGCTGCATCTTTCCATGGTAAATATCCTAGAGACCAGAATATTAAATTATAACCTAAATATTCTACATAAGTCAATACGGTATGAATGGGCGCCCATGTGAGCATCTCGTGATTGAACTCTAAAGTACCATCATGCGCTCGGCACTGATCCATAACGAAAGGGCGATGTACTCCGTTATCCATGAATGCCGAAATCAGCTTCGACAGCTACAAGTGATTCTGCAACTGTAGTACTCGCTGGATGCGTGATACTTTTACCATTTGAACTATGAAACAATTTTTCTTAACGTCGAGTCAAGCGTTTTGTGCCGGTCGATACGAAGGTATTTGAAGTATTGTTGGGTTTTTGACAAAACTGTTTGATTTTGGTAAAAATTCTTCATAATCTTCATCGGATGAAACTGCCTTTGAATCACCTGTGTCTTCCTTAACTGAAATACCATCCTCATTGAAGAACTCTGAATAAATAATACGTTTTGCTGGACGTAAATAATGTGACTGCACCATTTCCTCATAGATCGAATTTCTCTTTGGCGTCGGCATGAGCGTACCTGTAATAAATTTTAAGTTGTATTAATATAAAAACAGCAAATATTTTGTTTTATTTATATACCGGATTTGATCCGCTTTATTCCACGTTGTTGCGTGGGCGACGCTTTCGATTACGATTACTGGTGTTTCGTAAATGTCAACACTGTTGCTATTGTTGCTATTTGTTGTTGCTCCATCATCAAAGTCCTCATCTTCGTCGTCAACGTCGTCCACATACGTATTACGTTTAACGATAAAATCAGAATCATCATCGTCATCATTGGTCTCCTGCTCTGAACTATTGCCGCTATCTGTAGTCTGTTGTTTTTCTTCATAGTGCTCATCGTATTTTGAGGACTTTATATTAGCCGAACGCGAAGATTTCGTATTGCCCGTGGTAACAGGAGCAGTAGCAGTTTGTTTTTCATAATACTTGCATTTGGAAATCGTAAGATTTTGCACTTTCAAATCATTGTGACAGTAGCCTTTATAGTGTAATTTTTCCAAAACGTTAACAATGTGTATGTCAAGTGTTAACACAACTTTTGATGGACACGACAATTTTTAATTAAAGAATGTAGATCGCGATCAAAATGCTGCAACACAAGAAACCGGTAACGATCATCACCAAAATAATGAGAACCTGATGCGATGTAGCTGGGTATACCCGTAGGGTAGGTGGAATTAGGGTTAGTGATGCTGCAACATATGGCTGTTTACCCAAATTTTCCACTTTTAAATGGTTTGCAAAATAAAACAAGTGTTCTATTTATTTTATCTATGAATTAAAGAAAAATTCTTACCTTCGTCTTTGGCAGTGTTCACTAAACAATGGATTTCTACAAACAGAGGACGATTTGAATGTGGTTCGATTTTTACCACGAATTTTGCATTTTCGTTGGTTACCGGAATGCTGATATTATCCGAAGCCAAAAATATTTCTCCAAAATTTCCTTTGCCTATGTGTAGACAGTGTACAAAAGGGAGAAGAACAGGTATTATGAACGTGATAGCGTTTTCCGACGGGTTGGCACTAAGAAGTATCGATGAGTTGTTAGCATGTTTAGTAGATTGATTTCTAACTATTGGATCTATAAGGTGATTACAATGTTTATAAGGACCATTTAGTTGATGGTATTGGCACTTTCAGTTAAGTTCATCACAAATATTACGCTTCCCAAGGCAGTCGGTTCTATGTACCGAAGCGACTCGGGATTTTTCCCGACCAAGGACTGTCATTTCAGTGTAACCCCATTTAATTTGTTGCGTCCCACCCACAAATTGTCATCCTCCCAGCAGCTCCTTCCAGCGGGACTGCTCCATATTCTCTTGCTCCGGGAAGGTATCGAATCCAATCCGCGTCCGTCTCCTGACCCCGGTCCTGAGAAATGGTTTTGCTGCATCTGCCGGAAAAGAATCTTTTTAGGACGGTCATACTCTGTTCAGTGTGTCTCGTGTAAGGGATGTTTGCATCGGACAGGTTGTTCTGGGCTTGATCACAAAACCCGAAGTCCACGTAACTTTTATAAATATTTTGTGGCTCCTTGCTGTTCACGTCCAAGGGCGTCCCGTAGTCTACGCCTTAGCGCCCACACTACCTTCCAGCAGCCCAGTTGCTCAGCAAGCCAAACAGCTGCTACCACTCATAACTACTATCTCCGTAGTAGAGTCGGTAGCTATGCTGAGCATCAGCCCCTGCCCCCGTCTTCTCCCTCCTCTTTTCCGGAAGCAATCGTGTAGGTCAGCAGCCAGCACAGAATATATATATGTTTGCGACATCCGCCCAATGCAGCTCCTGCCTTGGGCGGTTCCACTTTCCTAGATGTTCTGGTCTCCGCGACGGCTACCCCCGACGGGTTTCATTGCGCCATGTTGCCAGGTCGCAAACCCCAATGCTTGCCCAAGGACACCCAGTCCCAGGGCCACAACGGCAGTTGCGTCCTGGCCTTCCTCAACCCAGGCGTAGTCACCCGTCACTTACTTCCAGAGTGGCGACGTCTCCTACTATGCACTTCAGAATTCTGCAGATAAACTGTAATGGACTAACTGGGAAGATCACGGAGATAGTCGATTTCATGAAGCGGCACAACATACGCATAGCTGCGATTCAAGAAACTAAACTCACAGCAAGATCTGCACTGCAAACCTGTTCTGGGTATAATGTCCACAGAAAAGATCGCATGAGCGGAAATGGAGGTGGCCTCGCGTTTATCATACACCACTCTGTGCAGTATCATATATTTGATCGTGGCATCGACCGCAGGGACAATGTCTTAGAACGTCAAGGCCTATCTGTCCGGTCAGGCGATGCAAACCTGGAAATCATCAACATCTACATCCCTCCCGCCACCTTTTGACCCAATGGATACAGCCCTAATATTAGCGCCTTACCCACTGACAACAATCGCATTATCTTAGGCGACTTTAATTCCTATCACGATCTATGGCATTCAAACTTGCGGGCGGACAGTAGGGGTGAGATGTTGGCGGATCAAATAGAAGAAACGACGTTCTGCAAAATAAACGGAGACGCCCCCACACGTATGGTAGAAAGCTGTCACAGTTCGCCGGATATCTCAATCGTGAGCGCAGAACTCGTAAACTGTGTCAACTGGCAGCCGTTGGTAACATTGGCATCCGACCACCTGCCTATACTTTTTCGTTCGAGCGTACCACCGACTTCATCGTTACAGAAAAACGCACTTTCATAAACTTTAAAAAAGGAAAGTGGGACGAACACAAATCTTTTACAGACAGCCTTTCTACAGGGCAGCCTCCCTCTGCCGACTGATGCCCGCCAAGGGGAGCGTGCTTTCCGCAAGGTCATTGAATCCGCCTCGGCACGTTTCATTCCCGCCGGGAGAATTCCCGAAATTCGGCCCCACTTCCTGGCGGAGGCCGCAAATTTAGCGAGAGAATGTGAGCTTATAAGACAGCTTGACCCAGGCGACCCCCAAATAAGGGATATAAACCAACGCATCAGATTGCTTGTGGATAAACCCAAGCGGGCGAAATGGGAGGAGCACCTAAGAGGTTGTAACCTCACTGCCCGTGTGGGTAAACTTTAGTCCACCGTGAACACCCTATCGAATCCGTCTAAGCACAATGACAAAGTTTCCATCACCTTCGGCGTTAAAGTGCTGTCGGATTCGAAAAAATGCGCGAGCGCTTTCTGCCGTCAATATGTAATGCATTCTACTTTCGAAAAAGATGGACGGAGGGCCAACAGACATGCATATAAACATAAATTGAGCGCACCACCAATTACCATCACCGCCAGAGAGGTTGAAGATGCCATTGGTCACGCTAAACCATCCAAAGCAGTGGGCCCAGACGGCATAGCCATGCCAATGCTTAAAAGCCTAGGGAAAGAGGGTTTCAAATACTTAGCACATGTCTTCAACCTGTCTCTTTCCACCTTTGTCATACCCGAAAAATGGAAAATGGCCAAGGTGGTCCCACTACTAAAGCCTGGGAAACCAGCTAACATAGAAGAGTCGTATCATCCGATATCTCTCCTATCGCCAGTAGCAAAGACACTTGAAGCCATTTTGCTCCCTTAATTCCAAGCAAATTTGCAGCTAGCCTTTCATCAGCATGGCTTCAGAAAACTCCATGGCACCACCACCGCGCTAAGTGCCATCAGCACCAAGATAAATTGCGGTTTAAATCAAAACCACCACCATAAAACAGTACTCGTAGCGTCAGACCTATCAAAAGCTTTTGATACGGTAAACCATGGCACGTTACTGCAATACCTGGAAGGGTCTACCCTTCCCCCATGTCTTAAAAGGTGGACCGCAAATTATCTGAGTGGTAGGCAGGTATCGGTGCAATTTAGAAACGAAACATCAAAACCAAGAAGAATTAAACAAGGGGTGCCACAGGGTGGTGTCCTATGCCCACACTTGTTTAATTTCTACATATCTAAGCTACCTTTACCACCAGAAGGAGTCACTATCGTTCATACGCCGATGACTGCACAATAATGGCCACAGGCCCAAGCCCAAAGATCGATGAGTTCTGCAACAGAATAAACGGCTACCTCCCTGATCTCGCCAGTTTTTTCGCCTCGCGAAACCTGGCATTATCACCGACTAAATCTTCCGCGACCTTATTTACAACTTGGACGTCGCAAATGTCGGGCATTTTGAACATCCACGTCGATGGCACTACGCTACCGACTGTCCTACACCCCAAAATCTTGGGTGTGACGTTTGATCAGGATCTACATTTTGGTGAGCATGCAGCCGCAATTGTTCCGAGAATCCAGAACCGTAATAAAATCCTCAAATCCCTTGCTGGCAGTACCTGGGGAAAGATAAAGAAATGCTCATTACTACATACAAAGCAATTGGTCAGCCGCGTACGTGCTACCCGTCACCCATATGGTCGCCAAGCCTAAAAATTAGCCACTGGAAGAAGCTACAGGCCTGCCAAAATACTGCTCTCAGAATCGCCACGGGCTGTCTTCTTATGTCCCCAGAACACCATCTACATAATGAGGCGAAAATACTACCCATCAGGGAGAGAAATGAGATGCTAACCAAACAGTTCCTGTTGAATACCCAGAAACCTGGGCATCCAAACAGGCATCTGATTGATGAGCCAACACCGCCTAGGGGCTTAAGGGGTCATCTCCGTAAGCATTTTGAGGAAATACGGCACCTGAGAACCCAGTCGTATGAAGCAAAAAAACACAAGCAGGTCCTTGGTAAACTCCACAAACAGTACTCAAAGAAAAGTACCCAAAACTTGTGGAAGAGGAACGCATACTCCCCAGCGAAACGCGTGTCACTCTTGCTCAACTTCGTTCTGGATATTGTAACAGGTTAAACCCTTACCTATTGTTGAAGACATGATCGAGTTTTCGGACTAAGTCGGCCCCCTCCGTCTGGCAACACCCGGCCAGTGCGGCCAAGCGCAGGCAGTGCAGCTCAGCTGTGGCTTGCCAACCACCACCGCGCTTCAATTTTTTAGTTTACTCAAAACTACCATCGAAACCGCACCGAACCGTGCTCGTACAAAGTTCGCTCGATAATCTGAGTTCTTTCCCATACCCGCCATCGCGCAATTAAAACATTTTTTATATATCTTGTTAATGTTAGAAATGCAGTAAAGTAATAAAGAAGATACTAATTCACAAATAACACTCACGCGTTAACCATTTATTTGGACAGTGCAAAGTGCAATAAACATGGTCCTTTGGTGCTAAAAAGGCAACCAGCGGCAAAAACAAAATTATTTTAAAGTTTATAAAAAAAAAAAAAAAAAGTTAAAGTTAAAGTTTATACATTCATATAATTAACATACAAAACGTGGTTCGGTACGGCCACAAAACTATAAAAGTGCTTAACAAAAAAAAAAAAACAACATAAAAGTGCTTAACAAAAAAACTAAAATTTTACAAACATAGGTACAAGTACACAAATACACACAACCAACAAGAAAATTCAATATTAAGGTGTGAAAAAAAATTTTTTTTGGAAATCAGAAAATTTAATACGAAAAACAAAAAAACAAAAAAAAAATACAAAAGTGCTAAGTACAACAACAAAAAAAATTATTTAAAATAAGTTGAACCACAAATTCATGCATACATACATACACAAACATTGTGTGTACCCAAAAACACAAAAGAAAAATATAAATTTTACATTAAGGTGAGCTATAAACAAAAAAATTTAGAAATCAAAAATATTGAATAAGAAAAAATTAAGGAAGAAAGTAAAATCCTTTGAAAAAGAAATGATAAAAGAGTGAAAATTTCTGAGAAAAAGAAAAAGAAAAGTTACATACAAACATACAACATACAAAAAAAGCTAAAGTGAATAAACAAGGCAAAAAAGTTGGAAAAACTTAAATAAATGCTTTTTTTTTTTGGAAACACAATAAATTTTGAGAGACATTTTTGACATTTTTTGTTAGCAAAACACAATTTAAGCGACAGAAGTGCTAAACCTTAGGAAGAAAAAAAATTGGAAATTTGTGTGGAAATTTTTTAATACAAAAAATTGATATTTGAGCTATTTGAGGATATAAACACATATATCTACATCACATCAACAACAACATTAACACTAACTACACCAACAAGGAGGAACAAAACATCAACGAGGAGCAATACAATAAAGGACAACACAAAACCAACAAGTCACACACAGTAAGTACTCTCGTTTTACCCAATATATTCCCATATATATTCCCTCCGTCTAAAGCACGGACCCCAAATCTAAAACCCTCAAACTTATATACTCCTCCGATCTAAAGATCCGGACCCTGGGTATATAACCCACATCAAAGCCTAAACGGCAAAATATTTCATTTGCTTACTCACTGTTACCAACAGGTACAGTCCCTTCAAAACACACATATCAATTTTTCAACATATAAATTTGGCATTCCCGTACCAACGGAAAATCCATTGCCCGGTTCTATATACCCCAAAAGTTCGTTGCGCTAAATATCGACTTAATTATAAAAATATATACGTATATATGTAATATATGTATATACCCACTTAGTTCGGTAACCATCCACGAGCTATATATATTTTTCCAGCGTGAAATTCACCGCTGCCCAATTTACCCATATATACATTAATTACATAAAATATATTTTACAAAAAACCCATAGCAACAAAATTTGCCAAATTTTTGTCACTTTTCCTAAAGTTTATTTTACCGGTGCACCCAAAATTAATTTTGCATACAAACCTACAATTATATGCACCCATAATACCCACACGCACTTGTATATCTTTTTGCATAAGCCAAAAACCCACCCTCAACAAAGTAATTGCATGACCATATGTAACTACATAATAGAAGGAAGCAACAAAGAAGATCATCGATCACATATTGGCATACATTTACTTTGTTAACAATAGATCAAGTGCATTGGCACGGCAACAAAAGGTATTGTTGGTACACCACAGTTTACCGGCAAATATATTTTACCCACTTATATATATACATACATACGTACTATATACCCATATTACTTGTGCTCAGACGCGCTGAGACAAGTACATATAACAAAGCAAAAAGCCGGTACACATTAGGCCGGTCTCAAAAAATAAAAAATAAAATCCCAGTGAACACAAATATTATAATATTTATATTATTATATTACCCACATTACTTGTACTCAGAAGCGCTGAGACAAGCCCGTATAAAGAACCAAGCGTACATTAGGCTGGTTAAAAAAAAATTTTGTTTGCCCTTTTGACAACATTTTTTTTCGATTTTCACAGCTTAATAAAAGCTCCCATTTCTTAGTAAACCAAACTAATTTATAATGCCGAAATCGTCGGACGAAACCCAAAAATTGACCACTGCAGACCAATGCCTGCAAAAATTCATATATGACGGCAACCAAGTAGAAGTTTACTGCTCAAGATGGTCACCCTCCCAAGCTACCGATTTATCAGAGTGTATGCTTAAGGTCAAATTAGAAGACCTAGATAAAATATCAGCAAAGATGCTTTATTTAAAAGTACCTCCATTGTACACCGGAGTCTTTCATGGTGGATACGAAGACTGGCCATCCTTTAGAGATATGTTCACGGCAGTCTATAAAAACCACCCTAAATTGTCACCCGCTCAAAAATTATACCACCTACGCCTGAAAACTAAAGGGCAAGCAGGACTTATTGTAAAGCAATACCCACTGAGCGATGATAATTTCGAGCTTGCCTGGGAAGCGCTCAGATCTAGGTACGAGAACAAAAGGATACTCGTCGACAACCAATTGAAGACGCTGTTCAACCTACCCACAATATTCGCTGAAAACGGAGAGCATATACAAAAGATGCAGACAAACATCAACAACTGCATGTCAACCCTTAACACCAAAGGAATCCACACAACGGACTGGGACCCAATCCTCGTTTACCTCTGCTCATCCAAGCTGCCAAGTGAAAGCCTTTCACTATGGGAACAATCCCTCAGCTCCCGAAAAGAACTCCCACTTTGGGATGATATGAATAAATTTTTGACCAGCAGATACGAGGTAGTAGAGAGAATAAATACCTATAGACCAGGCAAGACGAAACCCCAATTTTCGAGTTTTACACCACGAACGGTGAATCAAAACTGGACCCAACCCAATAATAATAGAACCCATGCATATCATACGGAGTTCAATAAAACGGCTTCGTGTAGACTATGCAACCAATACCACGCAGACAAATCTTGCGTCAGGTTTAGGAATTTATCGCGTATACAAAAGCTTCTTGGTCTACCCACAAAAGAGTCTCTCCACCAGATATCTGGAATGGGTGGAACGGTTGTGAAGAATGCTAATAAAGTCTGCCAGATAACATTCTGTTCGGCAGACTTAACCCAAATGATAGACGCACTAGCAATAATTTTGCCGAAACTAACGAAGTTCTTGCGCACAGTCAGAGTTTCAAGCATCGATCTCGAAGAACTGTCCCATTTACCGTTAGCCGATCCACAGTATTCGTTACCATCGAAAATCGATGTGGTAATCGGCAGCGATATCACCCCGCAAATCCTCACCGAAGGGATCCTACGAAATGTGAGTGGAATATTACTTGCCCAAAACACAATATTCGGATGGATATTAAGCGGCCCTGTAGCTGAAAAGGTATCAACCTTCAGCACTCATGTCACGGAATGCACCGATGACCCCATCAATCAACTTTTGAGACAATTTTGGGAATACTATATTTTGAATACTGCGAAGCACTCTACCGGACAACCACAATTCGTGAGGAATATGGACGCTACAGAGTCAAACTACCATTCAAATTGGAACTTCTAGCCAATCTGGCACTCGCTCATTCACGACCCGCAGCACAACAGCAGTACATGAGCATCGAATTCATGCTCGAAAGAAAACCCGTATTAAGAGACAAATATTTTGAAGTCCTTAATGAATATTTAACCATGGATCACATGGAACCCGCCTCCCAACAAGAGATAATTAGAGATGGTAAATATCTGTCGTTTTATCTACCCCATCATGCTGTCATAAAACCCGACAGCAAAACCACAAAAGTGCGAGTCGTCTTCAACGCATCCAAAATGTCGCATTCTGGCAACTCGTTGAACGACGTGCTTCATACAGGCCCCATTCTTCAAAATGACTTAATGCTCGTCATACTTAAATGGCGACTTTATAAGTTTGTTTTCAACGGCGATGTTGAGAAAATGTATCGCCAAATACTCATCCATGAAGAAGATAAAGATTTTCATAGCATCGTTTTTCGAAAACACCCAACTCTGCCGATACAAGATTTTCGACTAAAAACAGTCACATTTGGTGTAAATTGCGCGCCATATTTGGCAATTCGAACCCTACACCAACTCGCCCACGACTGTCAAGATGAATATCCGTTCGCTAAAGACATTTTGTTGAATGAAACGTATGTCGACGATATTTTGTCAGGCGGTCATAATATACAGTCCACTTTGAACTCCATGACCCAAGTTATCGAAGCCCTAAAATCGGCAGGGTTCCCTTTGAGGAAGATGTCGGCAAATCACCCTGAAATTTTAAAACCCGTTCCCGACCCTGATTTGCTAGACGTCGACTTCCTTAAATTCCATGATTCGTGTTCCACAAAAACCCTTGGAATTCAGTGGAACGCGCTAACCGACATCTTCACCTACACGTATGATCCACCGTCAGCAGAAAACACGACTAAAAAAAGGCAGATTTTATCAGCAGTTGCAAAACTGTTTGACCCCGCAGAATGGCTTTTACCAATAATGATTCTTGCAAAAATGTTGCTGCAACAACTCTGGATGGAAAGAACGGATTGGGACGAAGACGTGAAGCCCGGAGCTCTCCAAAAATGGACCTCAATTTATGAAAATTTACCTCATATCAGAGACATTAAAATCGCTAAGTGGGTACAGTATTCCCCCGATAAACTAATCCAGCTGCATGGATTCTCAGATGCTTCAGAAAAAGCATTTTGTGCCTGTATATATTTACGAGTACAAACCCATGAAAATAGTTTTTCATCCTATTTGCTAGCTGCTAAAAGCAAAGTAGCACCCCTCCAAACCGTGAGTCTTCCACGGTTGGAACTCTGTGGAGCAGTTTTACTCTCCAAGTTAGTGAAACAGCTGCGAAGTGAGCTGAATCTACCCCAACACGAACTCATTCTCTGGTGCGATTCTGCCATCGTACTGGGCTGGTTAGCAAAACCACCCCATACATGGAAAACGTATGTCGCCAACAGAACCTCTGAAATTCTTAAGAACGTTGACAACGCCACTTGGACGCATGTTTCCAGTAAGGATAACCCAGCGGATTTGGGCACTCGAGGCTGCAAGCCGCAGGATTTAGTCCAATGTCCATTATGGTGGGAAGGACCTAATTGGCTTATCAATCCATCAACTTCGTGGCCAAAGGATAATTCTCACCACCCAACTCCCCCCGAACAACGACATGTGGAAGTAATCCACACCCTGCAGGAAGAAAATATAGACATACTCGACCGTTTTTCGTCTTTTTCTCGAGCGCTTAGAGTCGTGGCCTATATGTTGCGGTTTATCCGAAAAGCAAGAAAACTAGAAGTTCCAGCCACGCTCAACCTCACCCACGCCGAAGTTAATGATGCCAAAATCTAAATCATCATTCAAACTCAACGGAATCATTACGGAGACACGATAGAGCTGCTTCAAACGTCAGGACCCTTACCCAAAAAGAACAACCTTCTGACATTAAACCCCATGCTAGATGACTCAGGAATCATGCGAGTTTCTGGAAGATTAGTATATGCCACCTATAGCTTTAATGAGCGGCACCCAATTATCATACCCGAAAAATCTCGATTTTGTTCTCTTCTGTTGGACTTCCTCCATTCGAACCTGCTTCAAGCCGACAAACAGCTGATGATCCGAATGGTACAGCAACAATACTACGTTCCACGTTTGAAGCAAAAGGTCAAAAAGCTCATCTTCCACTGCAAAACCTGCACCATCTACAAACAGCAGATGAAAACGCAGATAATGGCAGCTTTGCCACCCGAGAGGTCAATGTATTCCCTACCCTTTCATACAACAGGAGTCGACTTAGCTGGACCATTTATGGTAAAAACGTCTGCCCTTCGCCGAGATTCGTAAAAGCTTACGTTTGTGTGTTTGTCTGTTTTTCCACAAAGGCAGTTCATTTAGAAGTGTGCTCTGATCTCACCACGAATGCCTTATACGCAGCCTTTGCCCGATTCACTGGCTGCCGGGGCCTACCCCACCAGATATATTCTGACAACGGAAAGACGTTCGTCGGCGCACAACGCGGATTACAAAGAGAATTCACCACATTCCTCAAGGAAGTCTCTACAGACGTCGCCGAAAAGTACGCAACTCACGGATTCTCATGGAAATTCATCCCACCATACGCTCCCCACATGGGTGGTCTATGGGAAACGGCCGTGAAAAGTTTCAAGATACACTTTACGAAAGTAGCAGGAAACCTGAAGTTCTCCTTCGAAGAGCTTACTACCCTCTTAGTACGCATAGAGGCGGTCCTCAACTCCCGACCGCTCTCCCCTATGTCCGAAGATCCAATGGATACCCTAGTCCTAACCCCAGGGCATTTCCTACGTGGCGCGCCGCTCTTGTCGCTACCGGAGCCAACTGCAGAGCATCTCACCTTGGTCAGCAAATGGCAGAAACTGAAAGTGCTTCACCACCAATTCAGCAAACGATGGAAGAGCGAGTATCTCAAGGAGCTGCATAAGCGGTACAAATGGAAATGCCCTCCACGCAATATTCAAGTTGGAGATTTAGTCGTGGTAAAGGATGATTTACTGCCCCCGAACGAATGGCGTTTGGGACGGGTAATCACTTTACACCTTGGATCGGATAACCATGTTCGAGTTGTGGAACTCAAAACCCA
This sequence comes from Eurosta solidaginis, assembly GCF_040869045.1. Lineage (NCBI taxonomy): Eukaryota > Metazoa > Arthropoda > Insecta > Diptera > Tephritidae > Eurosta > Eurosta solidaginis. The sequence continues at coordinate 56,803,057 of NC_090324.1, forward strand.
AAATGGACTAATAACACATAATATTGCCAAACTGTGCGTGCTACCAACTGCCTAGTAGTGGCAACCCTACCTCTGGTACCCTCTGCTTCATGCCCCTAGCAATCTGGAAAGACATCTAAGCTACCCTCACCAACGTATTTTTCTAACCCATTTTTTTAAAAAATACGTATTTTTCTTTCTTGTCTTTACAGGACCCGCCGAGCTACCGAGATGCATAAATGCCGTCTATGTGGGCAGCGACACGTGCTAAGGAAGTGCCGGGCGTTCCTCGCGATGAAGCCTGAGGAGCGCTACGAGTGCGCGAGGAACCACCGGTACTGTATCAACTGCCTGGCAGTGTCGCACAGCACTGGGCATGTGACTCCCCTTCCAGCTGCCGAAAATGTTCACCCGGACACCACACACTCTTAAACCGAGCTCGACCACCAAGCAAAAACGCGGGACGACGCGAAAATAACACCCGACGAAGAGAGAGGGCAACTGCACGAGCCCGCACGGAAAACCACCAGAGCGCGGTACAAAGCCAATCGGCTCGTCAAAAAGACAAAAAAATACGACAATTAGTAGCCGAACCACGGGCGGCCTTGGACAGAGTTGACGCCGCCCTTAACCCATCAACGCGTCGGGCGGGGGAGGGGGGGGGGACATGTTGAAGGCATGATCGAGTTTTCGGACTAAGTCCGCCCCCTCCGTCCGGCAACACCCGGCCAGTGCGGCCAAGCGCAGACAGTGCAGCTCAGCTGTGGCTTGCCAACCACCACCGCGCTCTCAATTTTTTAGTTTACTCAAAACTACCATCGAAACCGCACCGTGCTCGTACAAAGTTCGCTCGATAATCTGAGTTCTTTCCCATACCCGCCATCGCGCAATTAAAACATTTTTTATATATCTTGTTAATGTTAGTAATGCAGTAAAGTAATAAAGAAGATACAAATTCACAAATAACACTCACGCGTTAATCATTTATTTGGACAGTGCAAAGTGCAATAAACACCTATCCAGAATTAACCCTGACATACAAAATGTATGCCCCGCTTGCAATGTGTCCCCACATGACACCAACCATCTCTTTAATTGTAATGTGGAACCAACGCCTCTAACACCCCTTTCATTATGGTCCACCCCTGTTGAAACAGCAAGTTTCCTTGGACTCCCGTTAGAGGATATTGATGACAATTTGTGATCGGTCGCGGCTGTTAGGTGGGGCGAAGCACTGCTACAACAACAACAACAACAAATATTAAATTCAAAATATTTTCTTGTTATACATCTAATTTATAAACTTTGGTTAAAAATTATTGACAAATTCGTTGCAATTCAATTGCTTTAAAAACTTTTGTAATTAGAGCATAAATATCTTGGAATAGGAACGTAGGAAAAAACTTAGAATTATTGGGTTCTTATATATTTTTTAAGTTTGTTGTACAAATTCGTTGCAAATTAAAGGTGATTACAATGTTTATAAGGACCATTTAGTTGATGGTATAGGTACTTTCAGTTAAGTTCATCACAAATATTAAATTCAAAATATTTCTTGTTATACATCTAATTTATAAACTTTGGTCCAAAATTATTTAAAAATTCGTTGCAATTAAATTGCTTTCAAAATTGTTGCAAACTTTACGCGATTGTTGAATATTTTTCCGGAGTAGAGGTATACATATCTATGTATCCTTCAAATATGTCGTGGCTCGCCATTCTTTCGATCATATGTTCTCCAAGCAAAAATAAAAATACAATTACGAGTAGCATTTATATAAGTTTGTTTGAAGATATATGAGGAGGTTCTCACCAAAACGTAACATTTCAATCATATGTGAATTCGAGTAAATTGACAAAGTTTATTTTACCATTGATCCCTTATGAAATCTTACTACGAATATATTTTTCTAAACATTTTGGAAATGTTACGTTTTGGTATGGATACGCGGACTTGGCACCAAAACGCGTCTTTAACACTCCTCTCGATATTTTTGGAGGTGTATTAGGAGTGTCATGCTGTCGTATAGAATTACCGACGTTTCGAAGCATTGAACAGATTCTTGAATTTTTACAATATCCTGTAAATAATAATTTTGTATTAATACAAATTATTTTAAAAGAAATCCTACGACAGAACAGTTTCCAGTTTCCTCATAAAAAATAGCTTTTCGTTTGAACTCCGGAAATAGCTTCCACAACAGTGGACTTACCGTGTCCAATCCTGCCAATATTGATTGTTGCCTGACGCGAAACTATCTCTGGCGATTATGGGGTCAAATTTTCGATATCCTGTAAATAATAGTGTTGTATTAATTCAAATTATATTAAAGCAAATCCTACAATATAACAGACTGAACGATGCTGATTTTGTAGCACCAGTAATCAAAATGGATGGAAATGCATGAATGGATGTGTAGCGATATGGGAAAAGCCATTTTCTGGGAAATCTAACATCATAGATTACCCAGAAAATGGCTTTTCCCATATCGCTATACATCCATTCATTCATTTTTTGTTTAGTTTTCTACGCACTTACCAAGCTATTAAGATCCTGATTTTGCAAGTATTATTAACACTTCTTTGGTATTTCTTGTTCAGTTTTATAATTGTACTTAATTTAATAATTGTAATAAATTAGGTCCACGCTTGTCTGCTCAAAATTTAGCACTCAATAGGAATGGCGGCTTCGCAGAATCGGTTCTAGATACAAACAAATGTTACAGCACCAAATTTAGAGATTGCTTTTGCTGATATTGTTGTGAATTATGTTTCTTTATGAAAAATGTACACTTTTAATTTTTGCACATACCCAAAACACTTTTTCTCCTATTGATTTGAAAATTTGCAACTTTTTCAAGCTGAAAAGAAATGATGGACTCGCAGAAATTTTTTTTGACGTATTTCAGGGTACATAGCATGTAAGAAAGGCAATCATATATGGATCGGACATTGCAGTTAGGCCATCTCATTTTCTCATGCTAACAATTGGGAAATTTTTTTCTTGGTCGCCATTCTCGGTCACTAGATTTTTGCTGGTATACTGGCAAGTTTTTTCTACATAATCTATTGAACACAGAATCACATTTTTGGCGGATCATCTTCTTTGTAAACGTTAAAACTAATAGCTAAAGGTGTATTACAAAACACATATTATCATCTTTCAATAAAACATACATAATAAACTCTACACAGTGTTTCCTGTTTTAGTGGTGGAAGAAAAGTTACGGTGAGTGTATCCATTTCACTTTTACTTGCCATATCTCTTGCGTCTGGCCATACCGCACGAAAAGGACCCCATTACTATAATATTTCTATAATATTACACATTTTTTGGTGGTCCATGAGGGGAATCCTTTTCACCATTTCTACCGTGAAATTAAAATTATATTATTTGTTTATTTATTTATTCAGTCTATGAATATACAGGTCTTAGAGACTGCCAATAATGGTAGATACAACAAATATTAACACAAAGATAACAAAATATACATGTAAATATATAGTTTACAATAAATAATAAGTTTTTGTAACTAACAAATTAAAAACAATTAAATAGATGACTTTAAAATATTTATAAAAGCGTCCCTACACATCGAAAAATCAAGCTCAAAAAAGATGAAATCTTATTGAATTCGTTCAGGGCGCGTGCAATTGGCGCATTCCTTCCATAATTGGTTCTAATATTGATACCGTAAAACGGGCAAACATTACGAAGATCCCTCCTTGGAACATTAAAATTAATTTCCACAAGAAGGGCAGCGCAGTCTACATCTCCGTGGATAATGCCAAACAAGAAAGTCAAGGAGAGAATAGATCTCCTGGCTTCCAGGGATTTAAGATTCAAAAGAAGTAAACGAGCAATATATGGAGGAAGAGGGTATGTAAACCTTAATGACCGTAAAGAATACTTAAAAAAAACTTTTTGAACTCGCTCAAGCCTGTTGATTGAGAATTGTTGGAAAGGTCTCCAAATGATAGTAGCACACTCAAGATGAGAACGCACGAATGAGGAGTAGAGTACTTTTAAAGTATACGGGTCAGAAAACTCCGAACTATTACGCCGAATGAAGCCTAGCATAGCATAGGCCTTGGCAATGATGAAATCAATATGGTTCACGAACATAAATTTTGTATCAAATACAACACCAAGATCTTTGATTTTTTCAACAGTCTGCAACGTACTGTTAGCGATACTACACGAACTGTTGAGATTTGAACGAGATTTTGAGTAGGTTACGTGGAAGCATTTATTAATATTTAATGAAAGATGAGATATAATACACCAGGAGTAAAGTTTATCAATATAAACTTGAAGATTAGTCACATCGTTAGCGGAATTTACAACAGAGTAAATTTTGAGATCATTGGCGTACAACAGAAATCTAGCGTAAGAGAAGCATGATTTAATGTCATTGATGAATAAGACAAAAAGTAATGGTACCAAAATACTACTCTGCGGAACGCCCGATGTCTCCAAAAAGGGATCTGATGATACCCCATCAATAGAGACGGCACACCATCTATTACTTAGATATGACTTTAGCCACTGCAAACAAGTTGAATGAAAGCCAAGGCAGTACAGTTTGTGAATTAGAACATCATGCGATACCTTATCAAACGCGAAAAGTCGGTGTAAATACAGTCAATACAATATTCACTGAACTCCACAAGATTGGAAACCGTAGAGCGACCAGAAACAAACCCATGATGTCTCGGACAGATCAAGTGCTTCACAGAAAAATAAATCTTTTCCTTGACAACGCACTCAAATAGCTTAGAAACGGTGGAAGGCTTTGAAATTGGCTTGTAATTGCAGACACCAGTCTTACTGCCAGATTTATAAATAGGAGTTATCGAGGCGAAATTCCAATCATCAATAAACTCACCAAAGCTAAGTGACAAATTGAACATGATCTCTAACGGGACCACTAGGGAAATGCATCCTTTTAGCAAGGCAGCCGAGAGACCATCAATGTTAGCTTTAGTATAGTTGCTCAGTTTCGAGATACCACTGAATATATCTTCAAATGAAATTGACATTGAACCAAAATTTAGGGACGAAGAAATTTCAGACGAAAAGTCAGACGAGGAAATAGCGTCATGATTATCAAAATTAGAACTAAAAAATTCAGCAAACGCGTTAGCCACATTGTGGGGAGTGTTAGCAGGTCTGTCATTGTAGAAGACGGTGGCAGGCATCGAGGAGCAAGATTTCTTCGACTTAACGTAATTCCAGAATGTTTTCGGGTTAGACTTTATATTCGTCTCAAAGCTTGTAATGTCGTTTCTGTAAAGAAACTTCTCTAGACAGTTGAAATCTTTCATATAATGTTTATATTTGGTAAAAAAATAATGGTTTTTGGTTCCTTTAAACTTTTTGAAGAACTTGTTTCTTAAATTCTTCAACTTTTTTAACCTTGTTGTGTACCATGGCAACCTATATGGTTTCCTTTTCACAACTGGTACATGCCTCGTACACAGATCAAACAGAGTCGACATAAATATTTCAAAGCAACGACCAACATCAGAGATAGAAAGCAAATTTGCCCAGTCTATTTCCGCTAGATCCTGATCGAGTCTAGAAAAATCAAACTTCGCATAGTTAAATGAAAAATCATCAATTAAAGATCGAGCTCCAAACTCATAAATTTCGAGTTTAAGAATTAAAGCAGAATGGTGCATATCCGTCGGAGCGAATGGCGCATGGCACTCAGAAAGATTAAAAAGTATGTCATTACTAATAAAAATTAGATTTAGTATTCTATCGAGCCTGTTTTTGAAACTATTGATTTGATACAAATTAATAAGCACAAAGCAGCTGAGTGCACGAATAAAGTAGCTGGCAGCAAATGTGCTGGACCCCATGATAGCAAAGAGTGCACATCTAACATTGTTAAATGTGTAAACTGTAGCGAACTTGTTCAAAAAAAAGTTATTGACGTCGATGTTAGCCATTACGCTTTCAGCAAAGATTGTCCTGCGTATAAAAAATATTCGCAGCCAAGAAATAAGGCACGAGTTTAGCAACGAATACCAGAGGAGCTAAGTTGTATATATTTAAATATTTGTAGTATCGTCGCCAATAAAGCTGAACTAGAGCGTCTGATAGATGTACATAAACCACATTTAATATTTTGTTCGGAGACTTGTTCGACTGAAGAAATAACGAATCAAGAGCTACAGATACAAACATATAAACTTGTACGGTGCGATTCCCACAGCAGGCACACAGGCGGTGTGCTAATATATATAAATGAAACAATTGAATACTCAATAAGTTACAACAGAACATTAAACAAGAACATCTGGTGTATCATACTAAAAGTTAAAAATATTTTCCCCCAATATCAAATAGCTCTGATATATCACTCACCGAGCTCAAGTGATGCAGAATTTATAACGTACTTATACGACATTTTAAATAATAACTGCGTAACACAGGATAATATTATCTTCGTGGGCGATTTCAATATAAACCTTTACAAGAGCACAACTTATAGTAAACAGTTAGTTGACTTATTTCGATCCTTTGCTATGGAGCAAAAAATAGATTTTTATACACGAAAGGGCGATAAGACAGATACATTGATCGACTTGTTATTTACAGATAGTAGCTCTATATCATGTTTAAAATTAGAAGAGTTTCAGATTTCAGATCATGAAACGATTAAATTCAAAATCAAATTACATAAGCTATTTCAGATGAGAACGAAGAGAACAATAATTTCCTGGGAAAATTATACAAGCGACAGCCTTGTTAATGAATTACGACAGCTTAACTACACTGACTTTGAAAATCTGAGCATCGAAAATAAGGCAACATTCCTATGTAATACGCTATCAAGCGCAGTGACCACCCTGACATACTCTAAAGAAGTCAGTGTCAAACTTATGAACAAGTGGTATGATTTTGAGCTGGCTAACTTAAATAAACGTAAGCTAAATCTTTACAAGATCAGCCTATCCACTGGAGAATGGTGTGAATATTATATTGCGAAACGCCAATATAAACGGCTAATTAAGATAAAAAAAGCCAAGTACATGGAAAACAAAATCAACCATAGTGCTGGTGATAGTAAGGTCATGTGGAAAAACTTGAAAAATTCCATAAGCATGGCTAAAGAAAATAATGGTATTAAAAAAATTAAAATAAACGACCAACTCTACACAGAGGAAAATGAAATAGCGCAGTCTTTGAATGACTATTTCATTGATAGTATATTGGAGATTAGCATGAATATTCCTACTTCTTTTAGTAATGAATGTACTATAGATGAGCAAAATGGCCGTAATGTTTTTAAGTTTCAGAAAGTTTCCACTTCAGAGATAGTTGATATAGTAAGTAAGTTTAAAAATAAAATTGGAGGGAAGAAACTTGTGCGGAAAGAGTCGTTAAAGATTCCATAACGTATACAGGTTTTTTCTATTCTCAGCTTGTTAATGAGAGCCTAGATAAAGGTCTCGTTCCTAGTTTATGGAAATCTTCTATAGTTGTGCCATTAGAAAAAGTGAAAAATACCATCAAAGCTGAGGAGATAAGACCTATTAACACGTTATAATGTGATGAAAAAATTTTGGAAACAGTGGTAAAAAATCAGCTGGTAAAATATTTAGAAGATAATGTAATTAATATACCTCAACAATCTGGTTTTCGAAAAAAACATTCATGTGAAAGTGCTTTGAATTTGGTTTTAGCTAACTGGAAAGAAGACTTAAGCAGGAAAAAACACATATTAGCTGTGTTTTTGGATTTAAAGCGTGCATTCGAGACGATCGACCAAAAATTAATGCTGAAAAAGCTTTCTTGCATTGGCGTTTCTGGTATAGAACTAAAATGGTTTCAAGACTTCCTAATTAACAGATACCAAAGAACAGTGATTGGAACGTCCGTATCGGTTAAAAGGGAGGTACCTGTTGGTCTACCTCAAGGGTCTGTGCTGACACCCATAATGTTCAATATATATATTAATGATATAACTAGCTCCATTAAGCACTGTGAAATAAAATTGTTTGCTGATGATACATTGCTGATGATAAGTGGGAACAATATTACTGAAATATATGCTAAGCTACAAGAAGATCTTAACAGCGTATATGGTTGGTTATGCGTAAATAGAGTAAAAGTGAATGTCAATAAAACGAAATTTATGGTTATATCTAGACGCAATTTTCAAAACAATGAGTTACAAAACTTAAATATAAATAACGAACTAATTGAAAAAGTCAGCATTATAAAATACTTGGGAATAAAAATAGATGATAAGCTGAATTTCAACGAGCACGTGGATTATACGGTAGGAAAAATAGCGAAAAAGTTATATTTTACACAACGAACCTGCAAATATTTAAATAGAAGGTATAAAATCATCGTCTACAGATCTATAATCGAACCTAATTTTATTTATTGCCCAACTATATTTTTCATCTTGCGAGATAGTCAGATATACATACAAGCTGCAAAAGCAACAGAACCGCGCTATGAGATTCATTCTCAAAAAACGGTATGACACACATATCAGAGACATGCTATGCTCTCTTAATTGGCTTAGCATTAGACAGCAACTTTTTTATTATACCATAAAATTTATTAAAAACATAATAGAAGGAACTTTGCCTGCATATTTGAGGACTAATATAATATATGTAAAAGATGTGCACTCTGTAAATACTCGTAATAAAAATGATTTTAATCTGCCGGCTTATAAAACTGAAGCAGACAAATGTAATCTGTATTATAAAGGTCTTAAATCATATAATGAACTACCGATTGATATTAAATCATGTCATTCCAATAAATTTAAACAAAAATTGTACAATTATTGCAGAACACTACCAATTTAGTGCTGGACAGGCGGACTTCCATAGCATCGATAGAAGTGCAGCGAAACTATACTGCTGTGTAGCGCCAAGACTTCCAAGCTCTTGTGCGCATACAAAAAAGGTTGCCGAAGCACATACTGAAACGCATCACTCGATTAACTCAGTGCATCGCCGTGCAGATGTTGCCTTCGCGCTTTACTAACATGCGTAAAATGCCTACATACTACATAATCACAACGCTTTGTTCGCATGATCTGGAAGTCTCCCATCCATAGTACTCCAAGGTAGGACATAGATGTAACTATTCTAGTTTGCATAGTTCAGAAGACAATTATAAACATGTAAAATAGATTTAAGTTAGGCTTAGGAAAGCCGTAATAAATAAATACATTACATTACATTACATTTAGACTTAAGATATTATCTATAACGTATGATTCAAAAGAGTAATATTATTAGGTAATAGACCTGACGCAGAGTAACTATGAGACCAAGAAATATCTCAAAGTTTAAAATCCCCTAAACCACATAAGTGATTATCTCCTAATTTATTTAAAAATAGTGACGATATATTGTTAACATGAGCTTTATAAATTTCTTCCAAGCTGTTCGGCGGTATGTATGATGCAACCAGATATAGAGACCCAGACTGTGGAGAGCCACGGACATTGACGAAGATCTGGTCAAGGATGGTATCAGAATTATCCAACATAATAAGGGAGGCATTATACTTGCGTTGAACAGCGATTAGTACGCCACCCCCTCTTGAACGCCCAGTTTTAGAAAAATCACTGTCCTTACGAAAAACGACGAATAGCTTGGGATCGAAGAACTCAGCGTCGAAGAAATCAGAAGTAAGCCAGGTTTCAACAATTACAAAAATATCATACTTCAATTGGCAACTAAATGCTCTCAAAATATGCGATTTAGTCCTGATACCAGAAGCATTTTGGAAATACACTTTAAGCTCTTTGTTAATTATGTTATCATTATTGCTGGAAGCTAGGTGAACTGGAGTTGCTTTTCCACTTGGGGAAAAAAACGGAAAGGGCGAACGTTCACACCAGCAGGCCACAAGTCGGGCGATAAAATTTTCTCATAAACAGCATTAGTAACCCCAAGCTTAAAGTTGACTTTGGTTATTGAGTTAACAGGTGTATCTTTCTTAATGAGCCCTTTGCATGAAAAATTAGAGAGATCAGCCTTCAGATGCCTTACCAAGTAGCTAATAATATCATAAGAAGAAGCTGACGGATGAAATGACGATAGATGAAGCCAAATCATTCCAACGACTCCAAACTTATTATTAGAATTAGAGCCAATGAAATTTGGCGCTTGAAAACTTCTGTGCTATCTTTCAGCGCAGAAGGGGATACAGATGCAGGCGTAGAAATAGATGTAGATGTGAACGTAGAAGTAGATGGTGATAAGCCAGATGCAGAAGTTGTAATCGAACCGACAGTGCTAGGCTGCTTACGACGTTTGTATGTTTGTTTGGTATTAACATTGTTTTTATTAACAGCTCCATCCATGCAGGTAACATTAGAGTTATTAGCCTGTAATTTAAGAACCGAAGCAAACGATCTACCACTATTAGCAGAATTGTTAACAGAGTTATTCTCATAGGTTTGAGACACAGCTGTGGTGGTAGCATTGTTAATAGATATTGGTACTGAAGAATTATTTTTGTTGTTTTCAACGTTCATAGCACTATTTTTAACAGTAGAACAAACATCAACATTGTTAGCCATAGCACAAGTAGTAGCAACTGCTGTATGTTTAGAAGTAGCAGGCAAAGCAGAAAGAATAACTACTTTTTCACTTGTCGTGTGTGACGATGAGGAAGTACCATTAGAATGAGCAGCACCAATTATACCCACATTCGAAATAACATTGGAAACAGCAGCAATGCAAGACTCAGAGGAAGAGCGAGAGCGGCATAGACCTTAACTTAACTTGCAGGTCGCTGACTTGTCGACGTAAAATATTACCTTCGTCTATTGATGTTTTAAGCAATCGTAAAATCTTCTCTTCATTGCCTTTTCGCACAGCAATATCACACACTAACGACTTCAATGTTTTTTCGATATTGCACAAATTACCGTAATTGTTTTTGTTTTGCCTATCTTCACTGAGTTAACCAGCAGGCAGCAAGGGCAGGTCATTTACAATACTCGATGACGCTTTGTTAGTAGATGATGATTTAAGAGAGGCGGGTGGCGATCAAATCGACCCACGACGCTCACACGCACAAACTTTACAGTAAAAAGCATTATTAGACTCTGTTAAAAAGTCTAAGTCAGTCTCCAAAATACCCACACAGGGAAGGTGAAAAAGTACCGGACACTTGGCACATTCAACCTTAGGTTGAGTACGCTCAACTGTAAGACCACAAATACAAGGAATTAGAGTAAAACAAGCAACAAAAGAGATTAACTATGTCACAGTACACATAGCAACAAATGCGATTAATTATGTCACAGTACATATAGCAAATAAAAAATCGTTGCAGAGCGATTAAAAAACACGTCCGGTCAGTACGACTGTTCGATCGGAATTACATGCTTGTTACATGCTGCATGCAAATAATACCCGGCTTATTCATCATATCATACATATTTCCGATTTCGGCACTCTGCAGTCAACAGTTGCTATTAGCGTAGTTTTTATTTGGATCGAATCGCTAACGTTTTCATTTGCCAACATATAACATACATACTGTTACAAATATTAGCAAAACTAAGGAGTGCTGCCATCTCTAAACCGATGCTAAGCAGTGACGTGAATGCACATCAATAATTCAATCATTATGTATCTACATAAACGAAACAATAACTGCGTCTACATATATGTACCATGTACGTATACGAGCAGCGGAGAGTCAATGCACTAACTTATGCATATATCTGAGATACTCCTATAAGTATGCAATGAGAAAAACTATAAAATTGTGCAATTGTAGTTACAGCTGAGAAGTTTGAGAGCTGCTGGACTAGTAGATTCTCGAAGCGACTAGAAGATGAGAATGTTAAAACCAAAGAGTATAAAAGGCGACAGATGTAGAGGCGCGGTAATTCAGTTTGATTTGAGGTTTCGATTAAGACGATATCTAGCGAGCAATAGCAGTATTATTTTGAAAGTCAGTTTCATTTAAGCTATCAGTTTGGTTATTAAGCGAGATAATTGCAAAGTATAAGTGTTATTGTGAAGCACTTTAATAAAGGCCATTTTTCCATTATTCAATATTGGAGTTATTTATTCAACAGTTTAGTGATACGAACTTAACAAAAAGGCAAATAAGAGGATTTGCAATAAATTCGTTACAATTGGTGTCAGAAGAGCAATTGTTGAATAAATTCCAGAGGACAACAAGGACATGGTGAATTGAAGATCCAGCAACTAAAGGAGTTGGAGAGCCGTGGATTGAATACAAGCGGCGTTAAACTTGAACTTCAGGCACGGCTACGAGAGGCAATGGAAGCAGAAGGAATTGATGTGGAAGAGTATGACTTTCATCTTGATGGCGAAGAAATAACATAAATGGAAGAAACACCGCAGACAATGGCGAACACAGACCTGAACATGATATTGGCTGCAATATCTGCTCAAACATCGACAATGACATCACAGATGGAATCCCAAGAGACACGAATAACATCGAAGATTGAAGCATAAGAGGCACGTATAACAGAAATGTCATCACAAATATCCACAAATATGTCATCGCAGCTGGAAGAACAAAAGACATATATGGCAACCCAACTGAAAGAGCAAGAGACATAACAGTACAACTAGAAGTACAAGAGGCGCGTATATCATCAAAACTCGAAGCGCGCATGGACGAAAAAATAATGCAGATTGAAGAAAAATTCGAGGCAGAGGTGGATGCGTTGAGAGGTCGTATACAGGAATTGCAACTTAATCGGCCGGCTTCTTCAGCGAGTAATACGAAGGTAAAAACTACATCTTTTGACGGTTCTGTTCCTTTCCAGGTCTTCAAGCTACAGTTTGAGAAGACCGCAGCAGTGAACAACAGGAATGCGGAAATAAAGTTGCTGCACTGTTGTGGCATTGAAGGGGCCAGCAGCGGAAATCCTACAGACGATTCCCGAAGGAGAGCGGAACAATTATGAAGCATTCATGGCTGCTCTAGAGAGACGATACGGAACTGAGCATAAAAGACAGATATACCAAATTAGAGTCCTGCATGAATGCATTTACACGTGAATGTACAATGAGGCATACTGATACTCCACTCCGTTGCCGAGTTTGCGACACACCACAATTGTTCATGGTCCTTTCTCCCCGTAACAAGGAACCAACACCTATATCCATATACAGTCCACATTGCGCAAAATTTTAACAAAATTATCCTGGTGCTTCATGCAAAGAACAAAAATCAATATCCACATCAACGTCGACACACACTGCATTTTATATAAATCTTCGTGGTGATACACTCTTGGTGGTATTGTTGCAGTTTCTTGGTGATACGCACATTACTCAACAAATCTCAAAAAATCATCTTGGTGATACATTACTGGTGGTAACATGCATCATCCACATACACAACAAACACTCCTTCACGCAGCAGCTACGTAAGTAATATATTTCTTGCCACTTTTTTTTTTGTTAGTTTTGAGGTTAATTTAAATTTAAAAAGTGCCGCGAGTGCTCCGAACCTCTAAACAGTGAAAAGTGAAAATTGTCAGTGACCAGTCTGTGCGATATAGTGCCTCAATTTTTGTTTTGTGCAATTGCTTTCCCCCTACCGCGTGTGTCGATCCGGAGTATCCCACGACCACGGCAATTTGATACACAAGGATATCATAACCCCACTTTTTAAAAGCAACAAATATTTTTCTTGAAAGCAACTACACGGACTCAGCACGTATATCCACTCACGAACACAATAATTTAGTTCACAAATTTTGGCACTGGTAATTTTCACTAGTCCGAAACGGTTTATTATATCGCGCACTCTGCACTTTGCTCCTTATCTGAGCCACAAACCCTTACAAATAAATTAATACACACACCGATACATACATACATATAAATTTACTTGCGGGTGGCGAGTAAGCCACATTTTTGTGTTTTATTCTTTTCGTGGGAAAACCAGACGAATCGGCCAAGTCTGACATAAATAAATAAAAGCGATCTTGCAAAAAATTGTTTCCATTTCTGTTCAAAGAATTAGTTTGGTTTTAGTTGGGTAGGAAAAATTTGTTGTAAAATGGAAACATATATCCGATCAGCTGAGTTAATCTCAGAGTTTGAACAGCAGTACAGCCTTATTCCAGAGGAAATTCATAATAAGCACACTCTCGCGATACAGCAAGAAGAGTTGCGCTCCTTATGGAAGAAGGTTAAGTCTGTGTTTGACTCACTGATGGGATCAGACGATGTCGACGCAAATGATGTCTTGGCCATTCGGAAAAAAAATATGTCTACCTACTCAATATATATGCGATGCTTATCCACAGTATCTGCTGAGGCAGAGAAATTTAAAAAAGTAGAAAATAGTGCTATCTCTGAGCAGGCACTCCCAGCCGCACCTCGCGGGCATAAGATCCGCCTCCCTCCTTGCGACACGGAGATTTTCAAAGGTGATTATTTATCATGGCCAACCTTTCGTGACCTATTTACGGCCATATACATAAACAATTCCGACCTACAGGAGGTAGAAAAACTATTCCATCTGAACAACAAGACACAGGGCGAGGCCAAAGATATTGTAAAAAAATGCCCTCTAACAAATGATGGGTTCGACATGGCCTGGAAAAACCTGTGCGAAAGATATGAAAACAAGCGTATATTAGTCAACACGCAATTACAAATTCTTTTTAATTTAAAGAAGGTAGAGAGTGAGTGTGGGAGCGCGTTAAAGAAATTACATAGCGATATAAATAATTGTCTATCGTCCCTCAAGTGTCACAAAATCGACACATCCAATTGGGATGCAATACTAACATATTTGTGTTCGACAAAATTACCGGAAAGTACCTTGGCTCTATGGTAACAAAGCATAGACCATAAAATGTACATATCTAAGTGGGAAGATATGGACAAGTTTCTATCAAATAGGTTTCAGACACTGGAAACAGTGTCTGGCTTCACCGGCCCAAAAGGGAAAAAAGCCATAAAATACTCGGCATACAACCGAAACTCCCATAAAAAGACTTGGTGCCTTCCAAACGGAGGTATCAAAACCTACCTCAAAATCAACTTCAAGGGTTTTTTGCAAAATGTGCAAAGCTGAACACAGGTTACGGAATTGTCCCCGATTCTGTGATCTGACCCCATTGGAGAGAATCAACTTCATTAACTCAACGGGGGTTGCCTGAACTGTTTATCCCCAGGACACACAGTGACGAGGTGGACCAGTTCGTACAACTGCGCCAAATGCCACTCCCGTCACCGCACGCTCCTGCATGCGGATACAGTTCAGCAAACTACGAGGCGCAATCCATTTAAAGACGCGGATAATATCCCGTCAACTTCAGCACAAGCACAAAGAAGACAGGAATCGGGGCAACCGAATTCTTCTGCGAACCAGCATGTAAATTCCTGTCATGCTAATTCCAGCACAGGCGTGCTATTAGGAACTGCTTGCGTACACATCCACCATAATGGTTCCGACTTCTCAGCGCGGGCATTAATTGATTCAAGGTCTTAATGTTCCTTCATGACAGAAAAACTCAAACGCAGAATCAATTTGCCGGCAAGGAAAATGCATGCCCAAGTTTCAGGCATCGCCAATGCAGTATCTACTCGAGTTAAAGAGGCATCCACCATCGAGTTACGTTCACCAGTGGACCCATGCTTTAGCTTGACTACTCCTGTTCTAATTTTAGCCAAACTAACTGGGAATCTACCATCCTGCCATATCGAAACAATGACTTTGCAGGCATTCCCAGACTTAGTTTTGGTAGACAAGAGGTTCTACGTCAATGAAGATGTAGACCTCATACTTGGTGGAGATATATATCCCCAAATTATATTAAGCGGTCGAAAAAAGAATGTACTTAATACACTTCTGGCCCAAGAGACAGTGTTCGGTTGGATACTAACCGGTCGTATTGAAGCACCGAATCCAACGAAGAGCATCGTGTCATTTTACAACGAGGTCGCGTTGGACAACCAACTAAAAGCCTTTTGGGAGTTGGAAAATGTACCGAAAATTAAAAGCCCTAGCGACGATGACAGATATTGTGAAAAATTATATAGAGGAACCACAAAGAGAAATGAGGAAGGAAGATATGTCGTTTCACTCCCATTTAGACAGGAATATCCGGAAGAACGAAAATTAGCAGGGTCCCTTAAGCGCGCATGCTCGCAATTCTAACGAAATGAAACGCGGTTAACGAAAAATCCGGAGTTAGGGAATGAATACATAAGGGTACTTTCAGAATACCAGACGCTCGGAGATATGCACAAGATTAAGGGCACAGTCTCAGCAGATGACGCTGATAATTATTTCCTGCCCCATCACGCCGTGGTAAAGGCGGCATGCACAACTACTAAAGTCCGGGTCGTTTTCAGTGCTTCAAGTCCGACTGCTAATAGTACAAGTCTGAACGACGTTTTGCTCCCAGGCCCGGTACTCCAAGCAGATCTCCCGACTCTCATAATTCGTTGGAGACTTTATCGCTACGTCTTCAACAGTGATATAGAGAAAATGTATAGGCAGATTTGGATGAACGATAATCATACCAAATTTCAACGAATTATTTTTCGAAAAGACATGAACGAGCCAATAGGACTCTACGAATTAAAAACGGTAACTTTCTCAGTTAATTGTGCCCCTTATCTTGCTATAAGAACGCTGTTACAGTTGGCTGACGACGTACAAAGTTCCCATCCCACAGCATCAAACATACTCCGGGAATGTATGTATGTAGACGACATCCTCGCAGGAGGACACAACCTCACCTCCACCATTATGGCAAGAAACGAATTCGACAGGGTTCCCATTATGAAAGTGGACATCAAACTCGGAGGAGGTTCTCAAAGATATGCCGAAATCGGATCTGGTCAGCGAGGACTTCTTAGCCTTTGAAGACACCAGCACAGTGAAAGCATTAGGTATAAGGTGGAACGCACATGCTGACTTATTTTATTTCAAAGCGGGATCACTAGACACCCCTAACATGCCAACAAAAAGAGAGATCCTGTCAGTTATTGCCAAACTCTTTGACCCCTTAGGGTGGCTTGCCCCAATGGTCATAGTGGCAAAAATAATTATGCAAAACATTTGGTTAGAAGGTACAGGGTGGGACGAACCAGTTTCACCAACGACATTAGAGCGGTGGAAAACCTTCACCCAAGATTACCCGGAAATAGATAGGATTCGAATACCACGTTGGGTACAATTCTCATCAGAAGACGAGGTTGAAATCTACGGGTTCTGTGACGCTTCGGAGAAAGCATATGCAGCAGCCGTGTATATGCGCGTCAAAAGAGAGAAAAATGTTTATAACACCTACTTATGGCAAAAAACAGAGTCGCACCAGTGAAGACAATCTCCCTCCCACGTCTGGAACCTTGCGGTGCAGTATTGCTCGCAGAGATGATTGACTCAATCTGTAGGAGCATCAAATTAGGACCAATCACCATTCATCTATGGACTGATTCCAGCATTGTCCTCGCATGGCTACGGAAACCGCCTTGTTCCTGGTCAACCTTCGTCGCACTCCGCATCACGAAGATCATCGACATGGTCGGAAGCAAGGACTGGCTACATGTGGATTCAGAATCAAATCCAGTGAATTTAGGAAGCAGAGGCCTAACAGCGGGTGAATTAGTCAACAATTCGTTGTGGTGGCAGGGACCATCTTGGTTACAAGAGGACAACATCCAATGGCCAGTACAGGAAGCGGACTTCCATACATCATATGAGGAGAAGCAAGTGAAAGCACAGTCGTATGCCGTCACACAGGCTGAACAAGAATATATACTCAATCGTTTTTCAGACTTGCCACGATCTCTAAGAGTCCTATCCTACGTTAGGAGATTTATAAAAAGGACACATCCAAAAACTAAAACGGTATGCCACGAAAAGTCGTGCATAATCTCAGCCGATGAGATTAAGGCAACGACTCAAGCACTAATAAAAGTATGTCAGAAAATATCCTACGGTACAGAATACTTGCAATTAAAAAAATTAATGGAAACCGTATCATTTATTTCTTGCCATTCATATAAACTTCATTTATTTCGAGAAAAGTACATTTACATGTATAAGCTTATCATCAGCTAACTAACTCTAAAGAGCCATTGAGGTATATCAGATCGGGTGGGTCCCCGAGTGTACCCACCCGAAGATCGTGCTTTGCGCGAGCAGCGATCCGAAGGATGGTGGCAATGTGCCCGACGTCATGATTTCGGCGTAGATGTCGCCGCCTAGAACGAGGCGAATTGGGGTGGACGCATAAAAGTGGGGGTCCGCAAGACGGATGTGCTCGTAAGGAGCCGCGACGCTGGGGTCGACATTGTAAGTTGGACTGACGCGCCTGAACTCGTGGACGCAGACTGCATAAGTCGTCACCGTCTTACTCTGCCCATGTTTGCTCTAAAACTAATAAAACAGCCGGTTTCTCCATCGGCGTTGGTTGTCGGCAGTGCTAACTCTCGCGCCAGCCTATTGATCGGAAGAATGAAATCCTGTCACTCAACCCATACATCGACAAAGATGATATTATCAGAACAGGGGGCGTCTAGGGGCCTCAAAAGACATGTCGTACAACGATTGTCATCCGATCATCTTTCCTTACAATTGCAGGCTGTCTCGCCTTGCAGTCATGATGATTCATCATGATTCCCTTCATGGTGAGAACCAGCTCATGCTCCGCCTTATTCGAACCTAGTATTGGATTCCGAAGGTCAAGACAATGATCAGAGCCATCATCCACAATTGCAAAACCTGCATTATTCACAGGAAGCAGGCGCAGTCCCAACTTATGGATACCCTTCCCTGCGAACTTTTACTCGCGCGTTCACCAATACTGGGGTAGATTTCGCGGGGCCGTTCGACATCAAAAGCTACCGCGGTAGGGGATGTCGACTATCCAAAGGCTACGTATGCATTTTTGTTTGTTTCTCCACTAAGGCCATCTACCTAGAAGCCACTAGTGACCTAGCACCCCATGCTTCCTCGCAACCTTTTCGCGTTTTATCGCGAGAAGGGGATGTCCGAAAAACATCTACTCCGACAATGGTACGAATTTTGTCGGAGCTTCCAGATCTCTACGATCGGAATTCAAAGCCTTCCTGGCAGAAAGCCGAGACAAAACAGTCTCCAGGTATAGCCATCAAGCATTAACTTGGCATTTTATTCCCGCCGGCGCTCCACATATGGGCGGCCTGTGGGAAGCGGAAATGAAGAGCTTCAAAAGCCACTTCAAAAAGTCGCTTCTCTCCATAAATATACCATGGAGGAATTCCAAACCCTTTTGTGCCGGATCGAGGCATGCCTAAATTCACGGCCTCTCAGCCCGGCGTCCAACGGACCTGAAGCCGCTAACCCCAGGACATTTCCTCACGGGCAGCCATCTTCTGGCGCCGCCAGAACCGGATGCGAACGAAAACCCTGCCTCCATGCTAAATAGATGGCAGAAGCTCAAGGCCCTCCATCAAACCTTCTTCCGGCGATGGAAAACCGAATATTTATCCGAACTTCAAAGACAAGTGAAGTGGAAGCATCCCAAAGAAAATATAAAAGTGGGAGACCTCGCTGTCCTCAAAGAGGACAATTTATCTCCCAACGAGTGTAGGCTAGGTAGAGTCGGCAACGTACACCCCGGCAAAAATAACCGAGTACGTGTTGTCGACCTCAGAACCGAGAAGGGTCAAGTCAGACGACCTTTGGTCAAACTGATCCTTCTTCCCACGGAAACAGACTGTGAGAGGACCACGAGCTCCTCTTAACAATCCCTCCGTTCTTCCACATACCTCCTTTCAAAAAAATCAACCTCGTCTTTACATTTTCCAAAAATCAACCCCAGCCCTCGTTCAGCCGGAACGAGGCCAACCAATAACCTAACGCAGACCAGATATCTGCTACAGAACCTAAAGATATTCGGCCCATTATATTTTAAATTTTCAAAAACATCCCACAATTCACTCGCTCACCCCGAGCGAGGTCACCAGAAGAACTAATGCAGACACGCTATCTGCCAAAGAACATAAAGGCCTTCGGCCTATTTTATTTACAATTTTCAAAACAAACCCAAATTTACTCGCTATCCCATAACGAGGACAACAGAAAACCCTACCGCAGAAGGGCGAACCGCTCTGCCACAGAAAACAGCTGCACTTGTTGCCGCGCAACGAGGCACATCGCAAGCCTACCGCGGATAAGAAAACTCATCTTCCCCCGATATTAGCAGGGTTAAATTCCTTATACTTTTAGAAATTTTAATGAAGCCAATTCGAATATTCTAGGACAGCGCTTGACTACTCAAAAATTCGAACGAAAACCCCCACAACCTTCAAATAATTAAAAAAAAAAATCTAAGCATTCAGCTTCATAGCTCATTAATTTTGAGCGCAAAGAAAATATTTTAAATGTCACGCCTCAAAAGTGTCAACCCGTAAATTAATGCATCGTCCAAAAATGGACCGTAAACGTGAGGATTTTTTTGGCATAATCATTGACGATCCATATTTCCAAACTAAATTCATGGTTTGCGTATCATCGGGTGAGTGAAAGTGAAAGGACTTGGAAACTATCCCGATGTCCATAGCAAAAAGACAATATAGTCCCTTCCCGTCTTTTATGAATCTTAAAATTAACGGTGAAATATGAAACAGGGTTTTAAATTTGATGTTCACATTAAATTTCCCAAATAATAATTCAAATTTTTCCGAATTCGCTTTTTACACTTCACGTCCGCCTTTTTGGTTTGGACGCCAGTATAGCGAATGGTGGAAACTGATGGCAAACTGATGTAGGGGCATGAAACAAAATGGGCTGTGTAATTGGTAATAATTTAAACCTAGAAACAATTATTTATAAGTTTGTATGTTGTACTTTGCTTCGAATATTAAGTTAACTACAAATATATTGTAATACATAATCAATATTATATATTTTTAGCAATCGCTTCAAGCAAAATTGTCACTAACGCCCCGATTCTAGTATGGTAACAACATTCTTCACCACGGTAACGAAATCAAGTGTCAACTTTTACATCCTTTTGGTATTCTACCTGCGAAAGAAGCCGGATAATTTTTTACCCACAAAAGTAGGTGGTTACATCGAAATAACCACACAACAGCTGTTGTTCAGAAAAGGACAAAACTGAAAAATAAAGAATTGTAAGCGCAAATAAGTAAAGATAATAGTAAAAAAGTGTTGCCTCTTGCTATACATATTTGTTTACATTATGTACTTTCACAGAATAAATTACAATATACCTATGTAGAAACCTAACATGCATAATATGCATATACACATCGTCCCGTTTATTCGTTAACCTCGTATCTACAAGTGAAACATTTTCGGTAAAGCGAACACCATGTTTTCATTTGGGACCAAAATTCATCGAAAAAAAGAACCAAATTTTTGTTTTATTTTATTAGTATAAAATACAAAATTTTAGGATGTTTCTATATAAAATTTGACTAAACATAGTGAAGACCTTTAATTCAAGCTGAACAAACAAATATAGGGCACGCAACCAAAAATGGTACTATATTTTGACATAGGATAAGTTTATGGCTTTCACCAACAAAACGTTGTGAACCTAGTTTTGGTCAAAAAGCTCTTTGTTCCAGCATTATGTCGTTGATTGCAATGAAATAAAATGTATAGTGCAGTTAGGTTTTAGTAAGAAACGGTTCAAAATTTGCGTTCTGGTGTTGCCGAACTATGTATGTGGAAAACTCAGTAAATCATAAATGAAACTAGGCAATTTTGTTAGTGCTATTTTTACAGATGCTTACTTTTTCTCTTAGCGTTTAAACTTAATATCAGATTCTAGATTCAGTAAGTGTGAGTTTAGATCCCAGGACTCAGGGATTCTGCTAGCACCTACGCGAATAATTTTATACAAAATATTTCGGAAGGAAATCAATCAAATCTCTTTTGCATTTGCTTCCTTCTGTCTTCGAGCTAAAATATTTCTTGTGCGAAGATACTTAGTTTTCAATTACCTTGTGTGGTTTAACACCACAATAGTCCTGGAATTCCTTGAACTCATTGAGCTGGGTGAGGAAGATTTAAATATCAAATTTCCAAACGAGAAGTAATGCATCGAATTTCTTTGTATAAGTTTTGAAAGTATAAGTTTGAAAGTATACTAGGCGAGAAGAAATTTTTATTTTCATATATTTTACATAGTGTTGTATAATCGATCGAAATATCTAGCCGTTATTAATATTATCATAAAACAAGAGTTTTTTTTTTGATTAGTCGGTTATTTCATCAACAATTAACGACAATGTGTTTGCCAACACTTTTCTTTTTAATGCCTGACTTAATTATATCCTAGGTAAATGTTATTTTTCTGGTACATTTTACTGACTGAGCAATTTTTTATGGTGAGAGTTCCATTGAAGTAAATTCAAAATTATATGGGGGCTAACGAAAGTGTGGCGAATTTTTGGGAAATACTGTGAATTTTTACAAAAAAGAAAGAAAAGTACCAATCGTGGCTACTGCCTAAAAAGGACCAAAATTGAAGAAAAGGGACCAGCGAACCAAATGGGGTTGGAAGGGACCATTTTTGGTCCAAATTGACCAAAGTGGCAACCGTGAAAGCGAGAAGACTACCATTCAAATTTCTCCATAGACACTGGTGAGTTTCTTGGTGATGACAGCGTTACCACTTGGGCCAAAATCGCGAATAAAAGAACTGGTAACGATATTCGGTTACACAATGTTCTGGGAACTATTTTACCGGTAACGCTCAGAATCGAGGCGTAAAAAAGAAACAAATACATAAATGCTGGTAACATTATCCAGCATTTGGCACACACATGCAACAATTTCCTATAGCTTTCATATATGCATTTAATTACCTCACAACTATATATGCTAAACTTTCCGGAATCAAAGTTGCACTAATCCATATTTATATCTCCCACCTTAGTACCGCTGCCGCTGCCACCAACAATTTGTGGCATTTCAATATATGAAAAGTATTGGAAGATATATATTTTGAAAGGAATTGGGGTAATTCAGAATTTAATCACCTACGTGCTGAGGGTAGGTGGAAGATGAGAGCGTGTACATATACAAAGGCGAACCTATAGGACTATACGGGCATCTACATTAGTAGTAATTCAAATTCAGACTCACCCTCTTTTTTTTCATTGATTATTAGATCCATTTTTTTGAGAGAGAAGTGTAACTCTTTCCACCACCAGATAAATTGGGTACTTCCTGATCCATGATTTCATAAATCTTCATTGGTTTCATAACGTCCGCAATGAATTGTGGATGCACATAAGCGTCGCGTATTTTATAACACCTAATTTTATTGATAGGAAATATGAAGTTTTCCATTGCACATATTCATTTCTGTAAATACGTTTATATCGTCTATGAAAGCTCAAACCACATATAAAAAGTTTTATACCATAGATGGGCCTTAATACCAAAAAGTGGAGATAATCCCATAGCCCGGTAGTAAACCGATAGTCTTGGAGGCGATTTGATATAATCACTTCAAAAACTCAAAGAATACAACAAGAACAGTTGGTTGGAACTTTCACCGACGATATATATTTTAGACCACAAATTATACTAACCGTAGGCTATTGTGCTTGACCTTGACATACGTGTACGTGAATCATTCCACATGCGTGAAATGTCCTCTGTTTGCGATCCACTGACACGACCCTTTTTAGTCGTACCATCTTTCTGTTGCTATGTTGCAGATAATTCGGTCGACAAACGTTTACGATTAGCTAAAACTGCGTTATTAAAATTGGTGTGCTGCTCCATGGACTTGCATTAACGCTTCAAAAAGTCCGTATCTAAATACTGTGACAGTGCTTTACGTTTTACCTGCCGCACCTCAATATTCATTCCACCCTTCAGCATTTTTATGTTTACCCCATGTTGTATGACGTGGGCTGTGAAATTCTGAATACTCTCGGTCAGGTCTACATTCAAGTTCTCTGTATGCTCAATTGTCCAACGCAGATACAGTTTCCTCCAAAGTTCCAGTGAGATTAGCGCCACACTAGGCCAAATAACATTTGAATTGGGTTAATATAACGGATTTAGCATATTTTTCAAAATATCTGGCCGATTTAAATATGACCATAGACTAGTCGTGCGTGTATGTACGTTCAGTTCGTGGCGTTCGCATTCGGAATCACATAAAAATGTTCCAAATTGCGATAAGTAACTATGTTCATACAATAAAATTAGCATTTGTGAACTAAATTCAAAACTGCAAGGGAATTGCGTATATAATTGATAAATACAATCGAGTAACAGCACAAATGTGGCACCCGAATTTTTCGGACGAGTCTGTGCAGGAGTGTAGCATGCGTAGCGATGACGTGACGCAAATGGACGACCTGACTCCATTCGCACTCTATCAGCGCTTGTATTCCTCGCACAGTGCGACAGTCAGGATTGAGGATAATTTGTACCAGGGAGGTCACAATCAATGTGGAATCTAAACCTTTGAATCCATGCACCAAACACCGGACTATCTTCCTAGTCTATACATTGCGCAACTACACAAGCGGCATTTAGCGAACTTAGAACAAGACTAACAAGACTTAACCCTTGTGGTTCTTGTGCTGGTTTTTTGATGCCGTGCTTGTTGTTGCAGTAGCTGTAGCATTTGAATTTGGCACATTTGTTTTGCTGCTTATAACGCCCGCGGTTGTTGTGACCGCTGATTTTGTTTTACTTTTGGGATGTTTTAAACGTACTTGCAGCTCAAAAAATTCGCAACCAATATCGGGTACACCGGTATATAGTTAGACCGGTATAATGTTAGAAAACCACAGTTATGTTCTAAATCTAAGTAATTAGCCAGCTGTTGTACAGTTTTATGGTTAGACCATGTCCGCTGGCATGGATCATCACGATCGAACGGGAATGCCTCATAACGCAATTGACCAGGTTGCCGTCTGCCATAGCCTTGTATTAAAATGCAGATATTCTTCAATTGATCATTGAGATTATGGAAATCCTCAGTATTTAAAATGTTTGAATCGGAATGTAGTATATTCACAAGCAATTTGCCATACCCAAGAAAGATGCGTGGTAAAGTAAAGTTGAAGTCGCGTGTATTACCATCGCTGGAGAGATAACCAATTGAACTACTATTTTTATCTTATTGCTTATCTTGCTGCGGCAATAAAAAATTATTTTAATTCAACGGCGTAATTTGAGGTAGCTCACGCGTTATTGTTTGCTCTAATTGATATTGTTAACATGTGGCGTGATATTTCATCTCTGTACATGGGCTACCGCAGATGGGATCTGTACGTCGTGCAAAACCCAAAACGGCAAAGGAGGGAGGCGGCTTGTTTGACTGTACCCAAATCAACTTGCAACACATGCGCCAACCCTGCAATGGTCATATGCTCATCGGCGCTTACGAAGATTTTATAAAGTAGATTTTCAAGATAATCACCGCTAATGCGATCCACTACGAAATTACGCAGCGGCGGTATGCTGATACGCTCCTCACCTGATATGGATATATCCAAGTAAATCAAACCCATACGATATAATCTATGAACAACGCTATAATCACATTTACCCGCCGTGTGTGAGGCAAAATCTATTAGATCATCAATTAGGCTACGTTCAGGTGTAGTTACAAAACGTATATCCGCTTCCAGTACATAGCCCACTTCGATACGCCACCACGGTTCAATGCGTATACGCACAGGAAGGCGTGGCAAGAAATCCAATGG
Organism: Eurosta solidaginis; assembly: GCF_040869045.1. Lineage (NCBI taxonomy): Eukaryota > Metazoa > Arthropoda > Insecta > Diptera > Tephritidae > Eurosta > Eurosta solidaginis. The sequence continues at coordinate 56,828,755 of NC_090324.1, forward strand.
ATTTGGTTTGGCACTAAATGACCATGTACGCGTTATATGCGTTTTGAGTTCGCTTATCAGCGAAAGGTATTCATTACGTCCAATACCCAATACACGCAGACAATCAGCGGCTGTGCAATTTGGTAGCGTAGCATACGATTTATCATTGCGCAGCAATTGACTCAATAAATCGAGATAATAATTAAAGGCCGTTACGCGCAAGCCTTTCGTTATTATATCAGCCAAATGATAAGGAAATAACAGCAAACCATTGATGCTCTTCTGCACTAGTAATTCATAGTAGCGTTGCTCATGACGGAATACTTTGGGCGCCAGATTGCCGCGGAATCGTAATTGATTATTGATACTGTAATTGAAAACATATAGCGCTGATTGTTATGCATCACCTGTTTCAGGTGTATTGGGACAGCAGCCCATGGAATGTTTTGTCGCACGCAATTTCCAATGTCGTCAGCCACCTTCTCCGGGGTCATTTTTTTAAATTTTTTGTTTCATTAAACTCACTCTTTATGGGTTTTTTGTTATCTTACTTTACGTTGCGCACGTAACCTACGTTTTTATATTGTAAGTGTATTACAACTACATCGGTGCCAAATTTTTGGAAAAATACAAATTTTTGCTTTTATTTACTTTTGGAAATGTGGCCGAAAAATATCCATGACAAAATCTGCAAAGAAAAAGATAAAAAGCCATTAGTGCATACAATCAATGGGCATCGCAAAGGTGTGACAACTGACGGCGCGGCCGACGCCGCAGTGGGAGCACCCCTTTGCAATGCCGGTAACCTAAAAAGAAAAAATAAATCCGAAGAAAAACCAATCAATTCCGGTGTCCATGCCAACGTGTAGAATCGTCACCCCATCCATGCCAGTAACCTGAAAAGAAAGAAAAAATTAATTAATTAATAAATAAAATATATTAAATTATCACCTAATAAAATTTACTTACCAATTTTTTCTCGTCTACGCTCAGCGTACGCTACCCACGCGCCGTAAATTTCAAAAGAATGAAAATGAAGTAACGGAGAAGCGAAGCAGTGAATCAGTCGATTTTGCTTCCCGTTTGTTTCAATGCCATTGAAATTTACATTCTATACATATGTGTGTTTGAATGTTCACATTTTTCCTATACATATGTATGTTTGAATGTTCAACAAAAATTTGCAAGCAAAATCCATGTAAATGTGTAGAAACATAGCTTATGATACTTGCCTTTTTCCTGTATTTCGAGCTATAAACACTCACGAGACTTTTGCCACAACGTCTTACTACCACAACAATTTTCCAGTGTACCAAAAGTACTGCCGCCAAACAACCGATTTCGGCATGTCATCATTTACGTAAAACTTTTTATTGGCGTTCAAACTATTCAAAAAAAACTGAGAAAAAATAGCGCAGTAAATACTCACGTGCTCAGTTACTACATTTCTCTAATCAAAAAAATTCATTTCCTGTTTAAGTTATTCACAAATTTGTCAAAATTGACTGATTTGGTCAGTATCGCCTCCTAATATTAGTTGGGTGGGCTCGGCAATTCAATACTGTAATGCAGTATACGTTTTCAGTGCGAAAATACTGAAATATTGGTAGAATCTAAGTTTTGGTAGCAGAAGTCGTAAAAGTAGTAGAAAATGAAAATGGATCAAAAAGGTAGGTCAATCTACCAATGCGGTAAAGCCCGTGCACTGACTGCCGATATACTTGTACCAACGTATGTACATATATATGCCGAGTTTTAAATGTACATTGTATTAGGGATGCATAAAAAGATGCAAACGGGTACCCAAAAACCCGTTTCTGGTAAATCGCTATCGGAGCCAAATACGCTTCGGGAACCGTGCCTTTTAATAAAGACCATCAATAAAACAGGACTACAAGCATACTTGGGGAAAAGTTGAACAAATAGTCGAAGGGCTATACAAAATAATGGTTCATTGGACAAATTTTTCTCCTCGTCCAAAACGAAAATTTTTTATTTTTTCTTTGTACAGCATAAAATTTTGCTGACCAAATTTTTTTTTTCTGTGGCGGGCAGGAAAGTTGTTGGGTACCAACAACACAAATAACAACGACTGGAAAGATCCCACATTATACGCCCTCTACCCGGTTCGGTACCAAAATATGAGTACCAAGCAACTTAAATGTCCATTTTTCTGCAGCACTAGTATGCCTGACTAGCTGAAGCGCTACCGGATGACACAAAAATAAACAGAATAAGGCACTAAAGACCCAGGCACATAACGTGCGGGGAAAGAGGCCACGCACATAACGTACGCGAGATGAATATATTCTCGTAGGCATTTAGACATGTTTTCACCCTACTCACGCGCGAAATTTCAAAAGCAACCAATAATATAATTGGGGCTTACTCGCCGCCGAACGCGTACCATAGTCATAATAAATCAACAAGTTCCCTTTATTTTTATTCCATCTTCTCTAAATAGAATGACTCGTTACGCTTCGCTACGGAAGAGGACCGAGCGCCAGGCCGCTCGTTACACACGGCCGTGCCATTTATGCGACGCGAAACATCCCTTCAGGTCATGCCCGATATACCGCGCGAAGTCCCCGCTGCAACGACTGCGCGAAATTATAAAGGCCAAGTACTGCCAAAATTGTCTTTCAATGGTACTGCCCGAAACTGCACAAGTCAGGGCAGGTGCCGAAGATGTGGTAGCAACCATCATACCACGCTGCACCTGTCGATGGAGGACTTGTCGTCCGAGCCAGAGCTGCCGAAGAGCTGGAACCAGCTGGTCATGGAAGGAGAGGAAGACAGTTATGAGCTGATGCCTACGATGCAAGAGGTGGACGACGGGACGATGGATGAGGCGCTGTCTCTCCACGCGTCCGAGTCGGCCTTTGCAAAAGAACCACAACTGCCATCCGGGAGTGGAGCGGGCTCCCATATAGTAAGCTCCAACACTAGGGGATCGGACCCACTGCCGTTCCGAACCCTTTTAGCACACGAACGACGAGGAAAAAGTGGAGCGGAATCACGGCCGTTTCGTCCACCTACGCAACAACGCACGCAAGCACATTGACCAACGCGCGATCGGAGACTGGCCCCTCGGCCACGCCAGCTACACGCGATACGACACGTGAAGGAAGACCATCGAGACGGTAGACTGGCCACTCGGCTGCGCCAGCTACCCCAACACAGTTCATTCCGGAACGGGGTCATTCCGGCCCGCGCCTCAGACGGCCCAACTCTTCTTCCAATGGCTGCTCTGGCGCCAACTGCGATCGTGAAGGTGGAAGCCGTAGGGCGTCTGCACCTCATTCGGGAACTCATAGACGCATGTTCGCGAGAGTTAGCACTGCCGACAACCAACGCCGACGGCGAAACCGGCTGTTTTATTCGTTTTAGAGGCAAACATGGGCAGAGTAAGACGGTGATGACTCACGCAGTCTGCGTCCACGAGTTCAGGCGCGTCAGTCCAACTTAGAACGTCGATCCCAGCGTCGCGGCTCCTTACGAGCACATCCGTCTTTCGGACCCCCACTTTTATGCGTCTACCCCAATTCGCCTCGTTCTAGGCGGCGACGTCTACGCCGAAATCATGACGTCGGGCACATTGCCACCATCCTTCGGATCGCTGCTCGCGCAAAGCACGATCTTCGGTTGGGTACTCTCGGGGACCCACCCGATCTGATATACCTCAATGGCTATTTAGAGTTAGTTAGCTGATGATAAACGTATACATGTAAATTGTACTTTTATCGAAATAAATGAAGTTTATATGAATGGCAAGAAATATATGATACGGTTTCCATAAATTTTTTTTCTATCGTCCTAGCTCTAGGTCACGGCGAAGGCAAGGAGGATGCCGTCGCGCCACCCGGCGCGCACCGTCTAGTTTTAAGACAAATCGTGGTCGGGCCGCTCGGGCGGAGTCTGAGCTGTTGCGTATCGCAAGGGGACCGGCATGTTTAGGTCCGAAGCCTAAATCCATATCAACTCGCGCCACCCTAATAGCACCCCTTTATCGACCACTAGTTCGCCCACATGCATGTATATGTATACATAGGTAGGGTTATGTTGTCCGTACACATATACATGCATGCCGGTACAACTGTGTGGGGAAGCTTTCCCTTAAAACCGGAAACTTTTTCCACGGTTCAACGGTTGTCCTCGACAAGGCAACCGTCTACTTTTCCAGCGATCGTTGAGCGAACCACAGCTACCACCGTCCGAGGAGCCCCGCCACATATTATAATAAAAGGTAAATTAGTGTTCGAATTTAACTTTCACTATAATAAAGAAATTATTATAACGAGAAATATCTCTCGCCTTTCTTTTTCTTTTCATTTAAATTTAACCCAAACGCAATTGCGGTGCCTCCACTCCGTTGCCGAGTTTGCGACACACCACAATTGTTTTTGAAGCATGAATGCAAGTCCATGGAGCAGCACACCAATTTTAGTAACGCATTTTTAGCTAATCGTAAACGTTTATCGACCGAATTATCTGCAACACAGCAACAGAAAGATGGTACGGCTAAAAAGGGTCGTGTCAGTGGATCGCAAACAGAGGACATTTCACGCATGTGGAATGATTCACGTACATGTATGTCAAGGTCAAGCACAATAGCCTACGGTAAGTATAATTTGTAGTCTAAAATATATATCGTCGGTGAAAGTTCCAACCAACTGTTGTTGTTGTATTCTTTGTGTTTTTGAAGTGATTATATCAAATCGCCTCCAAGACTGTCGGTTTTCTACCGGGCTATGGGATTATCTTCACTTTTTGGTATTAAGGCCCATCTATGGTATAAAACTTTTTATATGTGGTTTGAGCTTTCATAGACGATATAAACGTATTTACAGCAATGAATATGTGCGATGTAAAACTTCATATTTCCTATCAAAAAAATTAGGTGTTATAAAATACGTGACGCTTATGTGCATCCACAATTCATTGCGGATGTTATGAAACCAATGAAGATTTATGAAATCATGGATCAGGAAGTACCCAATTTATCTGGTGGTCGAAAGAGTTACACTTCCCTCTCAAAAAAATGGATCTAATAATCAGTGAACAAAAATAGGGTGAGTTTGAATTTGAATTACTACTAATGTAGATGCCCGTATAGTCCTATAGGTTCGCCTTTGTATATGTACACGCTCTTCTTCTTCCACCTACCCTCAGCACGTAGGTGATTAAATTCTGAATTCCCCCAATTCCTTTCAAAATATATATCTTCCAATACTTTTCATATATTGAAATATCACAAATTGTTGGCGGCAGCCGCAGCGGTACTAAGGTGGGAGATATAAATATGGATTAGTGCAACTTTGATTCCGGAAAGTTTAGCATATTTAGCTGTGAGGTAATTAAATGCATATATGAAAGCAATAGGTAATTGTTGCGTGTGTGTGCCAAATGCTGGATAATGTTACCAGCATTTATGTATTTGTTTGTTTTTTAGTGACAATTTTGCTTGAAGCGATTGCTAAAAACATATAATATTGATTATGTATTACAATATATTTGTAGTTAACTTAATATTCGAAGCAAAGTACAACATACAAACTTATAAATAATTGTTGCTAGGTTTAAATTATTACCAATTACACAGCTCATTTTTTTCATGCCCCTACATCAGTTTGCCATCAGTTTTCACCATTCGCTATACTGGCGTCCAAACCAAAAAGCGGACGTGAAGTGTAAAAAGCGAATTCGGAAAAAATTTAATTATTATTTGGGAAATTTAATGTGAGCATCAAATTTAAAACCCTGTTTCATATTTCACCGTTAATTTTAAGATTCATAAAAGACGGGAAAGGACTATATTGTCTTTTTACTATGGACATCGGGATAGTTTCCAAGTCCTTTCACTTTCACTCACCCGATGATACGCAAACCATGAATTTAGTTTGGAAATATGGATCGTCAATGATTATTCCAAAAAAATCCTCACGTTTACGGTCCATTTTTGGACAATGCATTAATTTGACACTTTTGAGGCGTGATATTTAAAATATTTTCTTTGCGCTCAAAAATAATGAGCTATGAAGCTGAATGCTTAGATTTTTTTTAATTATTTGAAGGTTGGGGGGTTTTTCGTTTGAATTTTTGAGTAGTCAACTGCTGTCCTAGAATATTCGAATTGACTTCATTAAAATTTCTAAAAGTATAAGAAATTTAACCCTGCTAATATCGGGAGCAGATGAGTTTTCTTATCCGCGGTAGGCTTGCGATGTGCCTCGTTGCGCGGCAACGAGTGCAGCTGTTTTCTGTGGCAAAGCGGTTCGCCCTTCTGCGGTAGGTTTTTCTGTTGTCCTCGTTATGGGATAGCGAGTGAATTTGGGTTTGTTTTTAAAATTGTAAATAAAATAGGCCGAAGGCCTTTATGTTCTTTGGCAGATAGCGTGTCTGCATTAGGGCTTCTGGTGAACTCGCTCGGGGTGAGCGAGTAAATTGTGGGACGTTTTTGAAAATTTAAAATATAATGGGCCGAATATCTTTAGGTTCTGTAGCAGATATCGGATCTGCGTTAGGTTATAGGTTGGCCTCGTTCCGGGTGAACGAGGGCTGGGGTTGATTTTTGGAAAATGTAAAGACGAGGTTGATTTTTTTTTGATTTTTTTGAAAAGGGGTATGTGGAAGAACGGAGGGATTGTTAAGATGAGCTCGTGGTCCTCTCACAGTCTGTCTCCGTGGGAAGAAAGATCAGTTTGACCAAAGGTCGTCTGACTTGACCCTTCTCGGTTCTGAGGTCAACAACACGTACTCGGTTACCTTCGCCGGGGTGTACGTTGACGACTCTACCTAGCCTCCCACTCGATGGGAGATACAAACAAACAGCAGACGTCTGCTCTCTGCCAGTTCCACTTTTAAGTGCGGGAACTTCAAGTAATACTTACATACATATTTACCTTAAGCATACATACTTACATACCTACATACAACTTGATATAAAATATATACCTACACACCTGTGTTGAGTTGTGACTTCTGTGGGAAATGCAACGTTCGCAAATTTCCTTGAATGCAAATTTGTTTGGTTGTGTGTTGTACACACACCTGTATTAAATCGTGTGAATGGCTATGTCAGCAAAAATTGAAAATGCTTTTTTATGTGTTGATGAACATTTAGACTTTTTTTGTTACAGGGTAGCTGATTTAAATATGTGGCCTTAAATTGTTGGCTGTTTACACTACAATACCACTCTCACTTACAATTTGCACATCCTTCAAAAATTTTATCTACATACATATGTATATAAATTGGCAACGATACACATAAATTGCATTTTTGTATATTTATCATTTTATTTTTGCATAGTTTTTACTTAATATAAGTGTTTTTATTAAATCAATCGCGCTTTTGAAGCGACATGCACATTGTTTATGCAGGATGCCTAACTTTTCCCCATCCAATTGCGATCCCCTAATGCAACTCTGCAATTCGATACTCGACTTCATTTATATCCACCCACACCATCATTGCCATATGCATATGCATGCATGTACATGCACGTGTAGTTGTGCCTTTTGTCAGCACTCATGCATATGCATGTTGGCGTTTATGTGTGGGTGACTTTGCCCTCCAATCGGAGGATTTTTCGGGCCAACGGTTGTCTCTTGGATTTTAGCCGCCAACCAGCTCACATCTGCCGCCAGCGATCTCTGCTGTATTATTGTTCAAATACACTCAGGTAATATTGAAACCAAATTATTTCTATATTTATCCAATAAAGTTCACCCATTGTAACGAGATATTCTCGTCTTCCCTTATTTATTTTCAAATACACCCGTTCTTTGAGATCTACCCGGTGAGCCCACCTCTCGCAAGGATCAGACGCACCCCGGCCGAATATTTGGTCCTATCTCCCCGTAACATTTGAGGTGGTGGATAAAGCGCAAATTCCCTCGGTACCAAAAGTTAAAGTATGGATACCATGCGTGATGAAGTCGGAGGATACACTGCGACTGCTGCAGAATCAGAATCCGAACATACCGACACAGGATTGAAAAGGTACTTACTGTATCTCAGCCTACCGAGGATGGTCAGTTCTACATCTTCCAAATAGACAAGCAGGCGGAGGATATTTTGTACACGCAGCTTGGCAAATTGTCCTTTGGCACTGGCAAAATCTACATGCGATTCAGGAAAAGAAGTCCCGAGGATAAAAACCCTAATACGCTAGAGGTAGGCGAAGTCGAAAAGGACCTCAAAAGCCTAAGGGAAAAAGACAGGTGGAGGCCCCGACGTCACCACGAACGTGCTAGAAGAGGACCAACCGCTAAATGGTGCTGTGACTCGCACAGAAGAATACCCGGCACAACAGTCACGAGAGGCTGAAGCGGCCTCGAATACTCTAAACCAAAAGGACAAGGGGAGGACGACGACGTCAAGATGAAAGTGCTGGAGGGGACAAACAGCCCAATGGTGCTGCGAGTCCTACAGATAAACCTCCAACACAGTAAAGTGGCGTCAAATTAAAAAAAAAAGTTAATATCTTTACAGTATATAAGTAAATTATGTCAACATTCAACTCCAGTAATGATATGGTGCAACAAAATACAAAAATAAAAGAAAATTTCAAAATGGGCGTGGCTTCGCCCTTTTTCATTTAGTTTGTCTCGAATACTTTTAATGCCATAATGTCGAACAAAAATTTACCAATCCTTCTGAAATTTGGTATGGCCATAGATTCTATGACCGTAACTATTTTCTGTGAAAATGGGCGAAATCGGTTGTAGCCACGCCTGTCCTTCCCCTCGGCCGTTAACACGATAACTTAAGCAAAAACCGATATGTCTTTACTAAACTTAGTTCCCGTACTTACCTGAACTCACTTTATCTTGGTACAAAAAATGGACGAAATCCGACTATAACCGCGCCCACTTTTTCGAAATGGAAAATTACTAAAAATGAAAAAAATGCCATAATTCTATACCAAATACGAAAAAGGGATGAAACATGGTAATTTGATTGGTTTATTGACGCAAAAAATAACTTTAGAAAGAACTTTGTAAAATGGGTGTGACACCTACCATATTAAGTAGAAGAAAATGAAAAAGTTCTGTAAGGCGAAATCAAAAGCCCTTGGAATCTTGGCAAGGATACTGTTCGTGGTATTACATATACAAATAAATTAGCGGTACCCCACAGATGATGTTCTGGGTCACCCTGGACAACATTTTGGTCGATATCTCGAAAACGCCTTCACATATACAACTACCATCACTCCCTTTTAAAACCCTCATTAATACCTTTATTTGATACCCATATCGTACAAACACATCATATAGTCACCCCTGGTCCACCTTTATGGCGATATCTCGAAAAGGCGTCCACCCATAGAACTAAGGCCCACTCCCTTTTAAAATACTTATTAACACCTTTCATTTGATACCCATATCGTACAAACACATTCTAGAGTCACCCCTGGTCCACCTTTATGGCGATATCTCGAAAAGGCGTCCACCTATAGAACTAAGGCCCACTCTCTTTTGAAATACTCATTAACACCTTTCATTTGATACCCATATCGTACAAATACATTCTAGAGTCACCCCTGGTCCATCTTTATGGCGATATCTCGAAAACGCGTCCACCTATGGAACTAAGGCCCCTCCCTTTTAAAATATTCATTAACACCTTTCATTTGATACCCATATCGTACAAACACATTCTAGAGTCACCCCTGGTCCACCTTAATGGCGATATCTCGAAAAGGCGTCCACCTATGGAACTAAGGCCCTTCCTTTGAAAATACTCATTAAAACCTTTCATTTGATACCCATATCGTACAAACACATTCTAGAGTCACCCATGGTCCACCTTTATGGCGATATCTCGAAAAGGCGTCCACCTATAGAACTAAGGATCACTCGCTTTTATAATACTCATTACCACCTTTCATTTGATACCCATATCGTACAAACACATTCTAGAGTCACCACTGGTCCACCCTTAGAACTATGGCCCACTCCCTTTTAAAATACCCTTTAATACCTTCCATTTGATACCCATGTTATACAAACACATTCCAGGGTTACCCTAGGTTCATTTTCCTACATGGGCGTTAAATTAATAAATACCTATTTAAAGTAGTTACTCACATCTTCAGCACGTATTCCCAATTTGGTGCATACGTAGGTGGCGATTGTGTGGTCGTTTAGCATAATCACGCGGATGTAGGTTTGAATGAATTGTACTTCCGGCAATGCTATTATCACCTGGAGGCAATGCTATTATCAACCGGATGTAGTTTTGAATGAATTGTATTTCCGGCAATGCTATTATCACCTGGAGCAAATGGTGTTCTGGCGTTCTGTATATACCACCATGTTTAATTGGAAACACGCAAAATCGTAATTATCCTTGCTGAAACAAAAGAGATTTATTTAATGAACTGAACGTATGTTTTCCCATTACCTTCCCATTGTAAGACGGAATGCAGGTTGAGCATCTTTGGTAAGTTCATCAACTTGGGTGAGAAGCAGCACTTTAAATCCTCGTTATTAACCCGGAATCGTAATTACCCTCTCTGAAACAAAAGACATTTGTTTAATGAATTGAAAATATGCTTTCCCATTACCTTCCCATTGTAAGACGGAATGCAGGTTGAGCATCTTTGGTAAGCTCATCAACTTCGGTGAGAACCAGCACTTTAAATCCTCGTCGTTCGACATTCCATCTTTCATACAATGACCAATACATTACTTTTGTTTAATTTCGCATGGAATTCAGTCCAGCGCCACAAAAAAGGGGTTCTTTTTGCTTGCGACGCAATTCCGATTCCGGTGTAGGTTGTGGCCTAGCGTATACAGCCTTTAAAGGAAAGCCAGCATCCGATATCCAGCATATCGATATCACTAAACTATATATTTCCTGGACACCCTGATTTATTATTACAACGGTGTAAACGCCTAAGACACTCGCTATGTAGAGGGTAATGTAAGGCCTTGCTTCAGCACAATATTGGATCGGTTATATTAGTGATACGAGACTTTGCACCATATGTCAGCAATCTACAGGAGAAGTAACAACAACTACGATGGGTTCGGCTGTTAAAACTAGCTTCCAAAAAGTAACCAAGTTTAATATAAAACTCAAACTCTGAAAAATATCGAGTTCGTAAACTGAACTTCGCACTTTAGTTTGCAAAGCGGATCAATCGCTTCACTTTTAACGAACTCTTTCTTTTTAATGCTTTACAAATCGTTTTTTTTCTACATGCAGATGCTATGTACGTATACGTTAAATAGTAATAGCTCTCATATCAACACATCGCTTATCCTATCATACCCCGACTGTGTTTGAATGGTGCTCCCGCTTTGCGATTATGATGGGCACGCATATATTTATTTTTTCCTTTTTTCTCACGATTGCGTAACGTTTCGTTATCTCGGCATTGACCCTTTGGTGCGCCAATAACATCACGCAGCTTATTATCCATACCACCACCACCACCATGATATCTCCATCTAGCTTGACGTCGTGCCTCATAACGCGCACCCACATCCTCTGGATTTTCACAGAAATTTAATAGTTTATTATTACGACCGGCTTGTTGTGTATCAGACTTGGAACCTTTATCTTCTACATTCTGTTGCTCTCCATCATCAACATTATCACTTTTATCATCATCTGAGAAATCTTCAATATTTGCTAATCCCGCGTTCAGCTGTTTCGATCTAACTACACGCGTTTCACGCGCCAGCAAAGCTTCATAGCTATCATCATATTCATCATTACAACTTTCACCTTCGCTAAGTAATGTGTAAGCGTGATAGCGGGACTTTATTTGTGCTAAATGTCGTTTATCAGCTAGCAATTGTGCTGCATCTTTTGGTGTATGTAGTATACCTTTACCCTTTTTGGTGATGCATTTTGGATTATCATGTGTCATAATGTCATATTGATCACCATCATAAATGTTGTAATGTTAATGTCGTATGTTCGAAAGGATACATTTGCTTTGAAGTAGTAGAGTGAACATCTATTGTACCGTTTTGTGTATTGGCAATAGGAGCAGGGCCCGAAGATTCAGTACGTAGTGGTATTATTACCTTTTTTTCCTATTTTCCGCGTGAAATATTTAATCTGGGAATGATATGCCGGCATTATTTTATATCTCAAATTCCTTAAGCACTACAGTAATTTATAACTTCTTCCAAGATAGCTTAACATTGTTAGCCTTTAAGCTTAATTTTACTTTAATTGCGACAAAACGCATACGTGACATAAAAGGCCGGTGATTTGTTGCCATCTTATATGAGAATGACTGCACAATAATGGCCACAGGCCCAGACCCAAAGATCGATGCGCTATGTACTAAAATAAACGGCTACCTCCCTGATCTCTCCAGTTTTTTCGCCTCGCGAAATCTGGCATTATCACCGACTAAATCTTCCGTGACCTTATTTACAATATGGACGTCCCAAATGTCGACCATTTTGAACATCCACGTCGATGGCACTACGCTAACGACTGTCCTACACCCCAAAATCTTGGGTGTGACGTTAGATCAGGATCTAAATTTTGGTGAGCACGCAGCCGCAATTGTTCCGAGAATTCATAGCCGTAACAAAATCCTCACATCCGTCGCTGGCAGTACCTGGGGAAAAGATAAAGAAACGCTCATGACTACATACAAAGCAATTAGCCAGCCGACCCATCAGGGAGAGAAATGAGATGCTGACCAAACAGTTCCTGTTGAATTCCCAGAAACCTGGGCATCCCAACAGACATATGATTGATGGACCAGCACCACCTAGGGGCTTAAGGAGTCATCTCCGTAAGCATTTTGAGGAAATACGGCACCTGAGAGCCCAGCCGTATGAAGCGAAAAAACACAAGCAGGTCCTTGGTGAACTCCATAAACAGGCGTCGGACCTTTATGCCGGGAATTGCCCGGTGAATCCAGTACTTAAAGAAAAGTACCCAAAACTCGCGGAAGAGGAACGCATACTTCCCAGGGAAACGCGTGTCATTCTTGCTCAACTTCGTTCTGGATACTGTAATATGTTAAACTCTTACCTATCCAGAATCAAACCCGACATACAAAATGTATGCCCCGCTTGCAATGTGTCCCCACATGACACCAACCAACTCTTTAATTGTAATGTGGAACCAACGCCTTTAACACCCCTTTCCTCATGGTCCACCCCTGCTGAAACGGCAAGTTTCCTTGGACTCCCGTTAGAGGATACTGATGACAATTTGTGATCGGTTGCGGCACAACTGCCGGCGCTGCCGTCGCCGCAGTTGGAGCACCCCTTTGCGATGCCGGTACATACAATAAAATAAAACACAATCCTATACAAAAACATCTCCTGGATCTCCACCGCTGGTCACCTGAAAATAAAAGAATATTAATTGTTAATATGAAATAAAAGAATATTAGTTAATAATTTAAAATGAAAGAATATCAAATGAATAAATATTAAAACTAGCTTACCATTCTTCTCCTCCATTATCAATACGTTATACTCCACGCGCCGTAGTACAAGAATTAAAACAACGGGAAAATCATTCGATTTAATTCCCGCTTGTTTCAATTCATAGGAATTTACATTCTCTACACGGGTGTGTATGAATGTTGGTCGTTTTTGTTCTCTCGCTGCTGGTGTACTTAAACCAGTGCGCGGACCCTTTTTAAAAGAAAAATGTTGGTAGACAAAAATGAAAATAGTGCTAGAAGCTGGTCGATTGGTTTTTTCCAAGAACTCAACAGCTACCGTTTATGTTTGTCCAAAACAATTTATAATTTAGTGGAAAACAAATAAAAGCACATTTCACGGACACAACATTTTTTAAAAAACATGTAAACGAAACAAAGGGCATATTTAAATTTGTATATATATAGCTTATGCCTATATGAGGCTTGGTTTTTTTTCGTGAAGCAGCGTCTAATTAAAAAAATCTAAAGTTCCTAATGTACCAAAAATACTGCCACAAAATAACCGATTTCGGCAAGTTATCGTTTCCTTAAAACTTTATTTTCATTCAAAATTATGTACCGAAACTGATGAAAATAGCTCAGGAAAATATGTTGCGTGCACATTTGCTACATTTAATTTATAAACAAAGACATCTCTTGTTTTGAATTTGTACCAAATTTTTCAAAACTGATTCGCTTGGTTAATATCACCTATTAATGAATTTGGATGTGCTCGGAAATTGAATAAGTTTACCAAATGATCTTAATATTTAGTTTCAATACGAATATATTGATATATTGGTCGATTTTTGGGATGTGGTGATAAAAGTAGTAGGAAATGAAAATGGGCCAAAAAGTTGGTAAATCTACCAATACGGTAAAGAGCGTGTACTGGCTGTTCGTGTACTTATACCAACATATGTACATATATTTGCCTGTTTTTTTTTAGCGCTGCATCAAATACCTGGTACCGAAAACCCGCAAGAGGAACAAAATCGGGATCGGCTTTTTTGACCCATACTGACGCCTCGGGCAGTCCCAAAACATACTTACGCACAAAAATAAAGGCAAAACCCTCATTTAAAACTAATTATGCTCTCATTTACAAAAAAAAAAAAAAAACAAACAAACAATTTTTTTTTGTTTTTTGAATTTTTTTGCCGTCGGTACTGGTTTTTTGGCTGGGGGCAGGACTTTTTGTTTTCAACAACAAACATCACAAACAGTCATGATTAAAGGTTCGGTACAAAAACAATCCGAGTCCCGAATTGAAAAGTCCCGAAATGAGATAAAATCAACTTTTTCTACGGCACTAATGCAACGACAAAATAAATAAGGTATATACATAAATATTCACTCCACAAACCCATCACACTAGCTATCAGCTGACAAAAACCATACGACAGGGTTGCACGTAACATATTGCCTAATGGTACGTGCAGATAGAACCCGTCGTGAAAAGCTTCACAAATCTGGAAATTCATGTCAGGGGATAGCAAATAACACAATTCTGCTTGGTTAAATTGTATTTAATATTCAATTTAAACCACCTAGACTTTTTCAACCACTTCATATCAGCACATGCAGTTGGTGGATTTTCGAATTTAGTGACGAGTTATTCGTCATGAGCTTTCGCTCAGAATTAAATGCATCATTTCGTTGGCTTTTCACGCTTCTCTGAAAAGAAAATTTTTCGCTTCCAAGCACCGCAAGACAGCGATATGGTGAATCGCTCCACGCAATGATAAAATATCTACTGACTATATTAAATACACAATGATTAGGGTGGGTGGCTTGGAATCACGTGCGCTCCAACCTCCCACACAACGCAATCTTACTGGTTTTGATAAATATGCATAAGGTGCTCGAACTCTCGTCCATTCCGACTGCACTAATAATCATCACCGAATAATGTGATAATACACCAACCAACCTCACGGCCACTCGCCCTGGCACCTCCATAAGATGCCACAACCCCCCAACAAAAAAAATCAGTCGCCCCAGAGCGACACGATACGTTAGACGCTGGAACGGAGACCTCGGCCTCTTCGTCCAGCCCAGGAAAAAAAATGCGAGTCTGGAACGGAGACCTCGGCCTCTCCGTCCAACAAAAGGAGAAAACAAAATATTTCCAGTCTGGAACGGAGACCTCGGCCTCTTTGTCCAACCCCCTTTACCTTTACTCATACTACTTTATGGGAGTCATATATTTTAGAATTGTTTATAAATGGCAAGAAATATTAATGTATACTTTTTCATAAATGTTCATTTCATCCTAGCTTAGGTGGCATGCAAGGACATTCGGAAAGGATTCCTGGCCATCCGCGACGCTGGCGAACTCCTCACCTAGGTTAAGTTTAGTTAGCGTTCGGAGATAGGGGGGGGGGGTAAATGATGTTGCGTATCGCAAGGGGGCGGCATGTTTAGGCAGGATGCCTAACTTTTCCGCATCCGATTGCGATCCCCCTAATGCAACTCTGCAATTCGATACTCGATATTCGACTTCATTTATAATCACACACACCATCATTGCCATTTATGCGCATATGCATGCATGTACATGCACGTGTAGTGGTGCCTTTGTCCCCTCCAAATGGAGGATTTGTCGGGCCAACCGTTGTCGCCGGCAAGACAACCGGTCTCTTGGATTTTAGCCGCCAACCAGCTCACATATGCCGCCAGCGATTTCTGCCGTATTATTGTGCAAATTCACTTAGGTAATATTGTACCCAAGTTATTTCTATATTTATCCAATAAAGTACACCCATTATCACGAGCTATTCTCGTCTTCTCTTATTTATTTTCAAATACACCCGTTCTTTGAGATCGACCCGGTGCGCCCACCTCTCGCAAGGATCAGACGCACCCCGGCTGAACACACATTTATATATATATTTTTTTTTTATTATTTGACATTACAAACCAGTGCTTCCACATCAACAACAAACCAAAAATTAAATGTTCACTTACCACCTTTCAGTTAATAAAGAAAAAGGAAAATATATCTTTTTACGGTGTAAGCGGAGAAATTTATTCCGGTTATGGTCTGCCGATCATCGTCGATTTTGAACTCAAATCAAGACTGGATATACCAGGAGTGACATAAGGGGTTAAAATTCTTTTTTAGTGAAGAAAGACAGACAATTTTACTTGTGATTTATACAAAGTTATCTTAACTCGGACACTGTTGAAATTGCAATGATTAACCTCAAATTTCACATGCGATAGCTTAGTTTCGAAAAATTGTATAAGTCCGTGTGAGTACGGAAATCGACGAAGATCGTATGTACTAAAGAATAATAACAATCGATAATTTCAGTGTTGAATAACTACTAGAAGCTAAATGTATTATGTGGCGGTAACATTCTCCCTTCCAGTAAGACGAGAAGCATTCGTGGGCTTACTCCTTTTCCCGAGCCACATCTAGTACTGCTAATTTGGCAGCCGGTCTTTCGAAAACTCCCTGCGAGGTTTGTATAGTGGCACTCCGAACCTGTCCGTCCGAAGCAGTCTTTGTATCTAGCACTCTACCTCTCTGCCAGACATTTCTTACAGTTCCAGGGTCAACAACCACCACCAAATCTCCTACTCGAATCGGCTTCTTCTTCTCATGCCATTTTGTGCGGCAAGTTAAGCTTGGCAAGTATTCCTTGACCCACTGCTGCCAGAAATGCTGAGCATATTGTTGAGCTGTAAGCCACGTATGACGTAGAACAGTATGGTGATTATCAAAGATGGCAAGGGGTTTCATGCCATTCGAACACCCACCAACCAAACACCCAAAACCACCAACAAAAAATGATTGGGGGTTAAGGCGTCCTCTTGATCACTATCGATTGGTACATACGTTAATGGTCGGGAGCTAATGATATTTTCTATTTCCGTCGTCATACTATGAAGCAGTTCATCAGTCGGTGCCCGAGTCGGAGTAATTTTATAAAATATGTTTTTAAATGAGCGAACGAGGCGTTCCCATGCGCCCCCCATGTGAGGAGCCGCCGGTGTGATGAATTTCCATGATGTCGTTGCGGTTGTGAAAGAGCGAACGAGCACCTCTTTGTCAACGGCTTCTAAAGCTTCTCGTAATTCCCGTTCTGCGCCAACAAAATTAGTAGCATTATCGCTGTAAATTTCTCGTGGCGTGCCTCGGCGAGATATGAAACTCCTTAATGCCAAGATACAAGAGCTCGTCGTCAAAGAGAAAGCGATTTCCACGTGAATAGCTCTTAATGTCAAACATGTAAACAAAACACCGTATCTTTTTTCTTTATGACGTCTCACCGTAACAAGGATCGGTCCAAAATAATCTATACCTGTAAAAGTGAATGGGGCTACGTATGGATTGGTACGTGCTCGTGGTAATATTGCCATTTGTGGAGGTGCGGGTTTAGCCTTCATAATTTTACATATTTGACATTCTTTCAAAATTGATTTCACTGTTGATCGTAAGCGTGGAATATAGAAATATTGGCGTAATTCATTTATCACGGTTTCATTATTTAAGTGATGGAATCTCGAATCGAAGTGCCGAACGACTAGGGTTGTGATGCTACCATTTTTAGGAAGAATTATTGGGTTCTCTCGAGGCCCCGGCGCATTAGCTATTCTGCTGTCCACCCTTAAAATGTCGTCTTTATCAAGATATGCTGTCACTTTGTATAGTGAAGCGGTTTTCCTTAGACGATTTTTACTTTTTAGCTGCGCAATATCCTCTGAAAATGTTTCGAGCTGTGCTTGTCGGTAAAGAAATAATTCACTCTTATAAAGCTCTTCTTGTTATAACTTTCCGAAAAGCAATTGCTGATTTAGCTTGCGCCTCTTACAGTTTTGAATATAGCGCATAACGTAAGCCATAGTCCTAGATAGCCGACACCATTTTGAGAAGCGATTTACATCTACTATTGGTGTAAATTCTAATATTTGAAGGAAATGTTCCTTCAGCTCAGTAATAGTCGATTCAATATTATGTTGTTCTTGTGGCCACTCATCCTCAGGCCTGCAAAGAAAGTCGGGGCCATTAAACCAACGCCCACATGAAGTGACGTCAAATATTTTATGACGTTTGGTGGCTTCATCTGCAACGTTACTTTTTGACGGAATCCATCTCCATTCTGAAAGGTCGCTTGATTCCAAAATTTCGCCTATGCGCAGTCCCACGAACTGATGATAGCGTATAATATCTGAGTGCAGCCAGCTTAAAACTGTTTTGGCATCAGACAAAAAAACTTTACGGCTTATCTTAATCGATAATGAATCCGATACGGACCTTGAGAACCGAACACCTATCAGTGCTGCCATCAATTCCAGTGAGCATTCTGCGACGTTATTTTTTGATACACGTAAGTAGCATACTGCGGAATAAGCAGAATCACTGGCATCGACAAAGGTATGAAGCTGAACATCAGCTCGTTCGTAATTAGCATGGTATTTTATATAGCATCGCGGAATTTTGATATCTGCTAATATAGGCAAACATTTTAGCCATTGAAACCATTCTTCTGCTAGAATGGCTCCAATTTATTCATCCCATTTGACTGAGCTGCGCCAGACGGCTTGTAATAATATTTTTCCAAATATTAATATATTATTGATTAGACCAAGGGGGTCATATATAGTCATTACCATGCTTAACATCTCACGTTTCGTTGGAACTTTGCTCCCGTTAAAAATATTTAGATGCCACATTAAAGGTGAAAGTTCAAATGTAATTACGTCGTCGCTGGGAATCCAGAAAACTCCTAGTACTTTTTCCGTGGTGTTATCGCCGCTGATATTAATTTTAAGTTTGGCGGCGGATTAGCCCAATGTTTTTAAAACTTCCGGACAATTGGAGCACCAATTACGGATATTGAACCCACCAGCCTTGTGAATGTATTGCACGTTGTGCACAAGAGTGATGGCTTCTTCTTTAGAGTCGACGGATTCTAGGTAGTCATCAACATAGTGGTTGTTTTGAATAGCATCGACTGCTCTAGCTTGGCTACTGGCAAATCGTTCAGCATTCAAGTTTTTAACAAATTGAGAAGTCGATGGAGAGCAAGCTGCTCCAAAGATCATCACCTTCATAACAAAAATATCCGGCTCTACGGAAGCATCACACCCACGCCAAAGAAAACGTTGAGCGTGTTGATATTCGGGGTAAATCAATACTTGATGAAACATTTCTTGAATTTTGGCTGATATAGCAATAGCTTTTTGCTTAAACCTGTATAAAACTGCGGGCAGGGATACAATTAGATCGGGTCCTTTCAACAGAAAAGTGTTAAGGGAAACGCCGTGTGATTTAGCGGCAGCGTCCCATACTACACGCGATTTGCCTGGCTAATTTTTGTTGAACACCGCAAATATTGGTAAATACCATACACGCCTTGTTCGTTTTCGTTGATCTCGCTGCTCGTTAGTTAATGAATATATCCTTTTCTTAAATAATCAGCTATAGTGGTATCAAATATGGCTTTAAGATTTGGTTCGCGTTGGAGCTTTTTCTCTAAACAGATAAGTCTATTTTTTGCCATAATGTAGCTCTCCGGCAATTCAAATTCACCAAAGCGCCACAGAATGCAACTTTCGTAGTGGCCATTAGGAGCTTGGTGAGTATATTCGTTCAACAGCTTTAAAGCACGCTCATCTTCTTTACTAGGTAACGACTTCTGCGTAGCAACAATGCCTAGACTTTCAAATGCGTAAAACTTCTTAACCGCAGCATGCAGTTCATCATCGTTTTCGTTTGAACATTCGCATAAGCGGCAATTCCACTGTTCATGTGCCGCTGATTTATCTCCAGCTGTTCCGTAAATGTGCCACCCTAACACTGTTTTTATTGCTACTGGCTCGTTTGGCTGACCCTCCATTATGTTTTGCGCTAGTCCCAATTTAAAGTGATCGATACCAATTAAAAGTGTAGGAATAGCGTTGGTGTAGCTCGATATCGTTAGGTTTCTTATGTGCTTGCATTCCTCACTGATTTTTCTATAGTCAAGACTCTGCATTGGAAGAAATAATTTGTTCACCGTGTGTGCTTTCAGATTTATTTTTCGCTGATTTGGTCCAGCAATTTGTATATTTACTGCCTTCGATTCATTTTCGGTTCTCCGCACGTCGCCTGTCCACTTCAGGCATAGTGGCTCGCTTTTTCCACTTAGATTTAATTCCTCAGCAATTGATTGGTCCATTAACGTAATTGACGATCCTTCGTCAATAAATGCAAAAGTTTTAACAGACTTATTGTGTTTACCAAATATTGTGATAGGCAAAATTCTAAATAAAACGTTTTGATTTTTATTGCAATGCGCATTACATCTGTTCGCATTTGTTTTGACATTTGCTAATTGCTCTTCAATTGGCTGCAGTTGTGGTTGCTTTTGTTGTTGGCCCTCATTTCGTTTACTGAAAAAACGATGCAAAAGAGAGTGATGTTTATAAACACACCCATTCACTTCGCAACCTTTTTGACATTTTGCTCTATCAACATGTTGCCCGAGGCATTGTTTACAGAGGTTATTTGTTGAAAAGTCAAACTGTTGTGGTTATTATTATTAACCGGCGCAGTTTACGTAAGTTGTGGGAACCTCATGTTTGACACACGTGGTGGAGGTGCAAAATTCTGTGGCCCTATTAACGAAGAGGGAATATGTAATGTCGTCGAGTTATATCGAGAAGTGTTGAAGGCAAAATTTGCGCGGCCGTTTGTTGTCGCTGCATTTTCTTGTGTTCTACCTTGTTCGAACATTGTGCATTCCGCCCGCATAGAGTAAGTGTTAGGGCATGATTGATCGCCTATAATATGTTCCGCGTGCCGGTTGTAATTCATGGTCGCGTTTGGAATATACGTAGCCTGTGTATTGTAATGCCGAGTATTGCTAGTGACGTTTGCTCTTCTACAATCAGCAGTTTGTGACTTTGTGTGATTACGTGCGATGTTATTTCCATCGACTGCTGGCGCATTTACAGAATCTAGTGTATCTTCAGCGGCTGCTGGCGCATTCGCAACACCAAGCGTTGTAGATTCCTTTGGTGCAGCATTCACCGAATTTATCCATTCTTGAACTGCACTTGCTTTCATTGAACCCGAATCGTTACTCGATCCATCTACGTCATTTTCCAATAGCTTATACTTCCTGGCAACGAAGTCTAGTTTTATTGGTTCTTCCTCAGCGAGTCTTCGTAACTCCAGTGACCTTCGACGCGCTTGCGTATTTGCAGAGGCACACGAGGCGAAGCTTAATGGACTTTTGTTCGTCGCCATTGTGTTAAGTTGCTGCTTTTGCTTGTCTTCGGGAGGATTTGATTGGCTGGATGATTGACCCTGTAAACTAGAGTAGCTCATTTTGTACTTACTGCGAGGTAGAGTATATATATTGTGATTTTGCTTTCGATCGATTCCTATAATTGATTTCCGGCACCAAGTTAGTCCGGCGATTGGTCCGTATAAATTGTTGATAATTAAAAAAGAATTTTAATTAAATGTAAGCGGAGAAATTTATTCTGCGTATGGTCTGCCGATCTTCGTCGATTTTGAACTCAAATCAGGACTGGATATACCAGGAGTGACATAAGGAGTTAAAATTTTTTTTTAGTGAGGAAAGACGGACAATTTTGATTTATACTAAGTTAAAGTTATCTTAACTCGGACACTGTTCAAATTGCAATGATTAACCTCAAATTTCACATGTGATAGCTTAGTTTCGAAAAATGTGTATAAGTCCGTGTGAGTATGGAAATCGACGAAGATCGTATGTACTAAAGAATAATAACAATCGATAATTTCAGTGTTGAATAACTACTAGAAGCTAAATCTATTATGTGGCGGTAACATACGGATTGTAGGTATATTTAATATTGTAATGATTGTAGGTATATTTAATAGCCTCAATTAATTTCACGAAAGGATCTTCGTGATTTCTGATAATTTTAAAATAACCCCTAGCCGGTCCAACACCGGCTTCGCGAACCACAGTATTGCTGAGTAGAACACTTTTCCGCATAGGCGGCCTTCGGCCGCGCTTATATAAAATCACCCTTAGCAGGTCGAACACCGGCTTCACGAACCACAGTATTTCTGAATAGAACACCTTGCCGCGTAGGCCGCCTTCGGCCGCGCTCATAAAAAATAACCCTTAGCAGGTCGAAAACCGGCTTCGCGAACCACAGTATTTCAGAGTAGAACACCTTGCCGCGTAGGCGCCTTCGTCCGCGCTTATATAAAATAACGCTTAGCAAACATATTTCCGCATATTCGGCCATAAGAAGCGCTTATAAAAAATAACCCTTAGCTGGCTTAACACCGGATTCGCGAATCACAGTATTTCTGAGTAGAGCACCTGTCGCGTAGGCGGCCTTCGGCCGCGCTTATAAAAAACTAGCCTTTACCCGCGGCCCCGTCCACAAGGAGATAATAAAATATAAGGGCTATTCACGTTAGCCGGCATCCCTGAAGGATCAAGAAATGATCTCAGAAGGGTCCCCAAATGATCGCAAAATGGTCCCGAAATGACCCTGATGGATCCCACAAACCATTAAGAAATGATGCCGAAAGGGTCCCCAAATAATACCGAAAAGTCACGAAATTATCACTAAAGGGACAACAAATGATCCCGTATTAGCGGGGAAAAAGTCTCGAAATTACCCCGACAGGATGGATCCCAAAAACCATCACGAAATGACACCGGAAGGGCCCCCAATTCCCGAAAAAATTCCGAAATGACCCCGACGGGATACCGTACGGATCCCGAAAAGCATCCAGAAATGATGACGGAAAGGTCCTAAAATGATCACCTAATAGTTCGGAAATGACCCTGACGGGATCCCGGACGGATACCGAAAACCATCCACAAATGATGCCGCAAGGTTTCCCTAATGATGACGTATTAATAGAGAAATAGTCCCGAAAACCATCCAGAAAAAATGCCGGGAGGTGCCCCAAGTGATCCCAAAAAATCCCGAAATGACCCCGACGGGATCTCGGAAGGATGCCGAAAACCATCCAGAAATAATGCCGAAAGGGTCCCCAAATGATCCCGTATTAGTCGAGAAAAAGCCCCAAATGACCCCGACGGGATCCCGGACGGATCCCGAAAACCATCCAGAAATGATGCCGGAAGATACCCCATATGATCCCGAAATGGCCCTGATGGATCGCGAAAAACAACCAGAAATGGTGCTGAAGGGACCCAAAATGACCCCGAAGAAGTCCCATAATGATCCTGGAAACCAAATATTCATTAACACCTTTCATTTGATACCCATGTCGTACAAACACATTCTAGAGTCTCCCCTGGTCCACCTTTGTGGCGATATCTCGAAAATGCCTCCACCTATAGAACTAAGGATCACTCGCTTTTATAATACTCATTACCACCTTTCATTTGATTTCCATATCGTACAAACACATTCTAGAGTCACCAATGGTCCACCTTTGTGGCGATATCTCGAAAATGCGTCCACCTATAGAACTAAGGATCACTCGCTTTTATAATACTCATTACCACCTTTCATTTGATTTCCATATCGTACAAACACATTCTAGAGTCACCACTGGTCCACCTTTAGAACTATGGCCCACTCCCTTTTAAAATACCCTTTAATACCTTCCATTTCATACAAACACATTCCAGGTTTACCCTAGGTTCATTTTCCTACATGGGCGTTAAATTAATACATACCTATTTAAAGTAGTTACTCAATTCCCAATTTGGTGCATACGTAGGTGGCGATTGAGTGGTCGTTTAGCATAATCACTCGGATGTAGGTTTGAATGAATTGTATTTCCGGCAACGCTATTATCAACTGCAGGCAAATGATGTTCTGGCATTCTGTATATAACACCATGTTTAATTGGAAACACGTTACAGTTATCGTTTAACCCGTAATCGTAATTATCCTTGCTGAAACAAAAGACATTTATTTAGTGAACTGAACATATTTTTCCCATTACCTTCCCATTGTAAGGCGGAATGCAGGTTGGCAACTTTGGTAAGTTCATCAACTTCGGTGAGAACCAGCACTTTAAATCCTCGTCATTAACCCGGAAACGTAATTATTCTTTCTGAAACAAAATACATTTATTTAATGAATTGAACGTATGTTTTCCTATTACCTTCCCATTGTAAGACGGAATGCAGGTTGAGCATCTTTGGTAAGCTCATCAACTTCGGTGAGAAACAGTACTTTAAATCCTCATCATTCGACATTCCATCTTTCATTCAATGACCAATACATTACTTTTGTTTAATTTCGCATGGAATTCAGTCCAGCGCCACAAAAAAGGGGTTCTTTTTGCTTGCGACGCAATTCCGATTCCGGTGCAGGTTGTGGCCTAGCGTATACAGCCTTTAAAGGAAAGCCAGCATCCCAAGGTATATCAAGCTTCGATATCAGTAAACTATATATGTCCTGGACACCCTGATTTATTATTACAACGGTGTAAACGCTTAAGACACTCGGTATGTAGAGGGTAATTTAAGGTCTTGCTTCAGCACAATATTGGATCGGTTATATTAGTGATACGATGGGTTCGGCAGTTAAAACTAGCTCCCAAAAGGTAACCCAGTTTAATATAATGCTCAAACTCTGAAAAATATCGAGTTCGTAAACTGAACTTCGCACTTTAGTTGCAAAGGGGATCAGTCGATTCACTTGTAATGAACTATTTCTTTTTAATGCTTTACAAATCGTTTTTTTTCTACATGCCTATGCTATGTACGTATACGTTAAATAGTAATATCTCTCATATCAACACACCGCTTATCCTATCATACCCCGACTGCTTTTGAATGGTGCTCCCGCTTTGCGATTATGATAGGCACGCATAGATTTATTTATTTTTTTTCCTTTTTTCTCACGATTGCGAAACGTTTCGTTATCTCGGCCTTGACCCTTTGGTGCGCCAATAATATCACGCAGCTTATTATCCATACCACCACCACCACCATGATTACGATTACTCCATCTAGCTTGACGTCGTGCCTCATAACGCGCACCCACATCTTCTGGATTTTCACAGAAATTTAATTGTTTATTATTACGACCGGATTGTTGTGTATCAGACTTGGAACCTTTATCTTCTACATTCTGTTGCTCTCCATCATCACCATTATCACTTTTATCATCATCTGAGAAATCTTCAATATTTGCTAATCCCGCGTTAAGTTGTTTCGATCTAACTACACGCGTTTCACGCGCCAGCAAAACTTCATAACTATCATCATATTAATCATTACTACTTTCACCTTCGCTAACTAATGTGTAAGCTTGATAGCGTGACTTTATTTGTGCTAAATCCCGTTTATCAGCTAGCAATTGTGCTGCATCTTTTGGTGTATGTGGCATACCTTTACCCTGTTTGATGATACATTTTGGATTATCATGTGTCATAATGTCATATTGATCACCATCATAAATGTTTTAATGTTAACACCCGTTTCTGCATACGTTTGTCTTGCAGATCTGGTGGCATATATAAATTTCATTTTGACGCCGCAGTTGGAGCACCCCTTTGCGATGCCGGTACATACAATAAAATAAAACATAATCCTATACAAAACCATCTCCTGGATCTCCACCGCTGGTCACCTGAAAATAAAAGAATATTAATTGTTAATATGAAATAAAAGAATATTAACTAATAATTTAAAATGAAAGGATATCAAATGAATAAATATTAAAACTAGCTTACCATTCTTCTCCTCCATTATCAATACGTTATACTCCACGCGCCGTAGTACAAGAATTAAAGCAACGGGAAAATCATTCGATTTAATTCCCGTTTGTGTCAATTCATAGGAATTTATATTCTCTACACGGGTGTGTATGAATATTGTCTTTTTTGTTCTCTCGCTGCTGGTATACTTAAACCAGTGCGTGAACCCTTTTTAAAAGAAAATGTTGGTAGACAAAAATGAAAATAGTGCTAGAAGCTGGTCGATTGGTTTTTTCCAAGAACTCAATAGCAAAAAAAAGCATAAAAAAAGCAAATAAAAGCATATTTCACAGAAACAACATTAAAAAACATGTAAACGAAACAAAAGGCATATTTAAATTTGTATATATATAGCTTATGCCTATATGAGGCTTGGTTTTTTTTTTTTTCGTGAAGCGTGAGCTTGAAATGCTTTCGAAAATTTACCGCAGCGTCTAATTAAACCCTTCAAGTTCCTAATGTACCAAAAATACTGCCACAAAATAACCGATTTCGGCAAGTTATCGTTTCCTTAAAACTTTATTTTCGTTCAAAATTATGTACCGAAACTGATAAAAATAGCTCAGGAAAATATGTTGCGTGCACATTTGCTACATTTAATTTATAAACAAAGACATCTCTTGTTTTGAATTTGTACCAAATTTTTCAAAACTGATTCGCTTGGTTAATATCACCTATTAATGAATTTGGATGTGCTCGGAAATTGAATACGTTTACCAAATGATCTCAATATTTAGTTTCAATGCGAATATATTGATATATAGGTAGATTATTGGGATGTGGTGATAAAAGTAGTAGGAAATGAAAATGGGCCAAAAAGTTGGTAAATCTACCAATACGGTAAAGACCGCGTACTGGCTGTTCGTGTACTTATACCAACATATGTACATATATTTGCCTGTTTTTTTTTTAGCGCTGCATCACATACCTTGTACCGAAAACCAGGAAGAGGAACAAAATCGGGATCGGCTTTTTTGACCCATACTGACGCCTCGGGCAGTCCCAAAACATACTTACGCACAAAAATAAAGGCAAAAACCTCATTTAAAAATAATTATGCTCTCATTTACAAAAAAAAAAAAACAAACAAAATTTTTGATTTTGTTTAATATTCAATTTAAACCACCTAGACTTTTTCAACCACTTCATATCAGCACATGTAGTTGGTGGATTTTCGAATTTAGTGACGTATTTCGCTATTCGTCCTGAGCTTTCGCTCAGAATTAAATGCATCATTTCGTTGGCTTTTCACGCTTCTCTGAAAAGAAAATTTTTCTACTATCTTAAATACGCAATGATTAGGGTGGGTGGCTTGGAACCACGTGCGCTCCAACCTCCCACACACCGCAATCTTACTGGTTTTGATAAATATGCATAAGCTGCTCGAAATCTCGTCCATTCCGACAGCTCTAATAATCATCACGCAATAACGTGATAATACACCAACCAACCTCACGGCCACTCGCCCTGCCACCTCCATAAGATGCCACAACCCCCCAACAAAAAAAATCAGTCGCCCCAGAGCGACACGATACGTTAGACGCTGGAACGGAGACCTCGGCCTCTTCGTCCAGCCCAGGAAAAAAAATGAGAGTCTGGAACGGAGACCTCGGCCTCTCCGTCCAACAAAAGGAGAAAACAAAATATTTCCAGTCTGGAACGGAGACTTCGGCTTCTTCTTTCATCCTAGCTTAGGTGGCATGCAAGGACATTCGGAAAGGATTCCTAGCCATCCGCGACGCTGGCGAACTCCTCATCTAGGTTAAGTTTAGTTAGCGGTCGGAAATCGGTGGGGGTAAACGATGTTGCGTATCGCAAGGGGGCGGCATGTTTAGGCAGGATGCCTAACTTTTCCTCATCCAATTGCGGTCCCCCTAATGCAACTCTGCAATTCGATACTCGATATTCGACTTAATTTATAACCACCCACACCATCATTGCCATATGCATATGCATGCATGTATATGCACGTGTAGTGGTGGCTTTTGTCCTTCCAAACGGAGGATTTGTTGCAGGCAAGACAACCGGTCTCTTGGATTTTAGCCGCCAATCAGCTCACATATGCCGCCAGCGATTTCTGCCGTATTTTTGTTCAAATTCGCTTAGGTAATATTGTACCCAAGTCATTTCTATATTTATCCAATAAAGTACACCAATTATCACGAGCTATTCTCGTCTTCTCTTATTTATTTTCAAATACACCCGTTCCTTGAGATCGACCCGGTGCGCCCACCTCTCGCAAGGATCAGACGCACGTCGGCCGAACACACATTTATATATATATATATTTTTTTTTTATTTATGACATTACAAACCTGTGCTTCCACATCAACAAAAAAAAAAAAAAAATAATTAAATATTCACTTACCACCTTTAAGTTAATAAAGAAAAAGGAAAATATATCTTTTTAGGGATTGTAGGTATATTTAATATTGTAATGATTGTAGGTATATTTAATAGCCTCAATTAATTTCACGAATGGATCTTCGTGGTTGCTGATAATTTTAAAATAACCATTAGCCGGTCCAACACCGGCTTCGCGAACCACAGTATTGCTGAGTAGAACGCTCTACCGCATAGGCGGCCTTCGGCCGCGCTTATATAAAATAACCCTTAGCAGCTCGTACACCGGCTTCACGAACCACAGTATTTCAGAGTAGAACACCTTGCCGCGTAGGCGCCTTCGGCCGCGCTTATATAAAATAACCCTTAGCAGGTCGAACACCGGCTTCGCGAACCAGAGTATATCTGAGTAGAACATCTTTCCGCATATTCGGCCTTCAGAAGCGCTTAGAAAAAATAACCCTTAGCTGGCTTAAAATAAAAAACTGGCCTATACCCGCGGCCCCGTCCACAAGGAGATAATAAAATATATGGGCTATTCACGTTAGCCTGCTAATAAAGTTAGGATAGGATAGGTTAGGTGGTAGCTGCCCTGATAAGGATAGCTCACTTGGACAACACGAAGGTCCATTGTGATACCACATACACCAACAATAACGGTGACTTAGATCTAGCTACTTAGAGAATCGTTGGGTAGCAACGATAAAGCTCCGAATGATACCGATCTCAACTTTGGATATATCCTCGGGAGATCCAAGTCGCGACCGAAGTACTTTCGCCTAGTTCTGGCAAAAGCTGGACAATCAAGCATAAAGTGATTTGTAGATTCCACCTCATCATCCTCCATACAGCTGAAGCAGGATGGAGTTTCCAGTATATTGAGACGTACCGCATGGATACCCATGGGACAGTGCCCTGTCAAAACCCCAATGACCATTGATAGGTGAGCCTTAGTGAACCCAATTATTTCAGCAGACCTCCTGCCATCCACTTTTGGCCAGAAAGATCTTGCTACCCTGCAAGACGTGGTATCCGCCCAGGGTTTGCTGAGCTGATTCGAGGCCCAGCTATGGAGGAGCAATCCACAGGTGGCCGGGAGGATCCCGAAATTTTTTACCCGGGATATCACTATGGCCCGGGACTCAGATAATCTTAATTGTAAAATAATTCGATGCAATCACAAGCGAGGTCAGGCACTCCCAGACCACCCTCGATCGCACTTTAGTTGAGCTCAAGGCCTTTATAGCCGCTTGCTATCAGAGTAGATGTTAAATTCCCTAACCGTGGTAGCACTGGATAGCATTCCATCCTCCGCATCCTTAATCGCAGCAATTTCCGCTTGGAATACGCTGCAGTGATTAGCCA
Organism: Eurosta solidaginis; assembly: GCF_040869045.1. NCBI lineage: Eukaryota > Metazoa > Arthropoda > Insecta > Diptera > Tephritidae > Eurosta > Eurosta solidaginis. The sequence goes on from NC_090324.1 coordinate 56,858,563, forward strand.
ACTTAAACTTGCGGCTTAAATTTAGCTCTTGACAAAAGACCCCGACCAACCTTTCCATCCAGCTTTGACCCATCCGTGAACAAGTTAACCGGTCCCATGCCCCAGATAATTCCTCTTCCCCAATCCTCTCTCTCTGGAATAACTGGGGTGAAGGTTGTTTAGGGAGCAGTTATCGGCATACAGTAGTCTGTCCGGGATAAAGATGAAACTGGTAGGAAGGCTAGAGTGTCCGCGGTCAGAAAGTCAATATCCCATATCACGAAGCCTGACCAACGACCTTGCCGCGGCCGCCTTTCCCGCAATATCTACTTGGTATATGTTCAACATGACGTTCAGTGCCAAGGTAGGTGTTGTTCTGAAAGCGCCACTGATACTGATCAGCGCCGTCCGTTGCACTGACACTAACATTTTGGAGGTGCTCGCCGTGTCCAGTGCTTTCCACCAGACCAGCACCCCATATAGCAGAATCGGTTTGACCACCATCTCATAAAGCCAGTGTACTATTCTTGGCGAGAGTCCCCATCTCTTTCCGATAGCTCCTCTGCAGCAGTACAAGGCAATGGCGGCCTTCCTGGTCCGATCTTCCACAATGGGTCTCCAGGACAGTTTCTTGTCCAAAACAATCCCCAAATATTTAACCCTATCAGAAAGTACCAACGGTACCCCTCCAATCGAGGGAGTTCTGAAATCGAGCATCTTATATCTCCTTGTGAAACGGACCAATTCCGTTTTTCCCGGGTTGACCGCCAACCCACATGATTCAGCCCACCTAGCCACAGTATCCAGGTAGCCCTGTAGAACATCGCGCAGGGTGCCCAGGAATTTGCCTCTGACTAGGATAGCGAGGTCATCTGCATAGGCAACCACCCGACAACCATTGGCTTCCAGCTCCACAAGAAGCTCGTTGACTACCACAACCCAGAGGAGAGGAGATAGGACACCCCCCTGTGGCGTGCCCCTGCACACCTTTCTTTTAATTATGGCCCCTCCCCACTCCGCTGCGACAAACCTGCCGCATAGAAGTTTGCTAATAAATTCAACCAGAGCCGCCTCGACTCCTAAACCCACCAGAGCTCTTTCGATTGCCTCCGGTAAGACATTGTTAAAAGCTCCCTCGATGTCTTGAAAGGCACCCAGAGCATACTCTTTGTGTTCTAGGGACCCTTCTATTTGCTTTACAATCGAATGGACAGCCGTTTCCGTCGATCTGCCCTTGCAGCACGCATGCTGTGAAGCCGACAGTAACCCCCGAGGTATCCTTTCCCGTAGGTACAGGTCAATCAACCGCTCAAACGTTTTAAGAAGAAACGACGAGAGACTGATTGGCCTGAAAACCTTAGGTGATACATGAGAGCTTCTGCCGACCTTCGGAATGAAAATAAACCTAACCGTGTGCCAAGACTTCGGGATATAGTTAAGCCTGAGGCAGTTATTATATATGGTGGCCAACCAGCGGCAGGAAATCCCCAAAGACCTTTGAAGCTGCGCAGGAATGATTCCATCCGGGCCCGGAGACTTATAGGGCTTGAACGACCCTATAGCCCAGGTTATAAATTTATCTATTTAAAAATTATTTTTGTCTAATGTATTTTATTTTTGTAATAGAGTAAAAAAAGAACTAAATGAGCTGATAACCTGGTAGGATCCCAAAATGATCTGAAATTATCAAGAAAAAGCCACGAAATTACCCCGACGCTATCACGGTCGGATCTGGAAAACCATCCTGAAACGCCACGGAAAGGTCTCCAAAAGTTCCCGGAATAGTCCTAAAAAACCGAAATGACAACAACACGATTCCAGACTTATCCAGAGACCCACACAGAAATGATCCCTGAAGGGTACCAAAATGATCCCGAAAAAGTTCCGAAATGACCCTGACGAGCTACCGGACGGATCTCAAAAACCATTTAGAAAATATCCAGGAAGGGTCACTAAATTATCCCGACATACTCCAGAAAAAGTTCCGAAATGACTCCGACGCGATCCACGACGGATCGCGAAAACCATAAAGAAATGATTCCGGAAGGGTCCCAATATGATCCCGAAAAAGTTCCGAAATTACCCCGGCGGGATCTCGGACGGATCCCGAAAACCATTCAGAAATGATCCCGGAGGCGCCTCGATATGACCCTAATGGGATTACAAGTAAGGTGAAGCTAATTATAAAACCATATTAATAAGGTAGCAGGTGCGTTGGAGCGAATGAAGAGTTACAAAGAAACATACAGGTAAAGCTATTAAAAGGTTGCTAATAAAAACAATTGAAGGAAGCCGGATGGCGGGAGGAGAAGGAGAGGACCACTGATCGATTTTCCAAAATTGTTTAGATCTCGATCTGTATGTTCCAGATACCAAAAACTATTGCGATATCTCGAAAGGACGTCCACCTATAGAACTAAGGCCCACTCCCTTTTAAAATACTCATTACCACCTTTCATTTGATACCTATATCGTATAAGCACATTCTAGAGTCACCCCATGTCCACCTTAATGGCGATATCTCGAAAAGGCGTCCACCTATGGAACTATGGCCCACTCCCTTTTAAAATACTCTTTCATACCTTCCATTTGATAGCCATGTCATACAAACACATTCCAGGGTTACCCTAGGTTCATTTTCCTACATGGTGATTTTCTCTTATTTTGTCTCCAAAGCTCTCAGCTGAGTATGTAATGTTCGGTTACACCCGAATTTAGCCTTCCTTACTTGTTGAATAACTTTTTGATTATAAAGAGCTCGTTTCCCTGTGCTCACGTCGTGTAACTCGTATAAGCAATTGCCTCTTTGGCTTTGATGAACTTTGGGGCAAACTTTGCACAGAATTACTTAGTAGCGTCGCTCAAAATAAAATTCCTCCTACACACGCTATCTCCTACCTGAAACTTCTCCACCGAGCTTCGCAAATTGTATCCTTTAGCTGAAAATTCGAACGCTTTCTTAATGTTTTCACCAATCGACTTTCGTATTAATGCCAGTTTGTCAGTTCTATCTAGAATATTATCATCGATGGTTCCTAGTTTTCGTAATAGTGCATACTCGTCACCATGCGACGACATCTGCTGGCCAAAAAGGGTGTAGTAGGGAGTACAACCTATTGATTGGTGAAAAGAACTTCTTAATGCCTCTGAAATGTTTGGCAAGTGTTTTTCCCACAGAGCCTGGTCATCTTTTAGATAAGCTGTTATTCCCGCAATGATGGATCGATTAACTCGCTCGCTTGCATTTGCTTGAGGGCTGTATAAGGCAGTGTAAAAGTGTTTGGTGCCCCGCTCGACAAGTAAGTTGTTGAACTGGGACGATTTAAATTGTTTTCCTTTGTCACTCAAAACAATTTTGGGTGTTCGGAAAATAGCAAAAACGTTTTCGAAGAAAATCGCATATACCGACAGCGCTAAAATTCTTTACTGCCTTGAAAAGAGGAAATTTAATACAGTGATGCAAAAACAATAAAAATTTCTATATTACCTTGCTATGAACGAGGGTAAGGGCCGAGGAAATCGACGTAGAGTTTCTGGAAAGAACACTGAACGGTGTATTGTGCATACATAGGGGATTGCAGCGTAGCGTTGGTTGGTTTAGTTGATTGGCAGATTTCACTACTCCGGATGTAGTTCTTGACGTCAACCGTCATGTTTGCCAATATAATTTCATACGTAGCCGTTCTAAGGTTTTAGCAATTCCTCTGTGGAGTTTGTTAGGCTGGCAATGGGCGTTCTGTATAATGTGTTGAACCAAGGTTTTTGGGATCCATAGCTTCCAATTGTACGTTCAGAATTACCGTTTGGACGTTCTGTTCTCTTATACACACGATCATCAACTACTTGCAAATCGGGTAGCCGGCTTTTATTATTTTTAACGTACATTATTAATTTCTTATATTCTTCGCACTTAAACTCGGACGATTCTATATCAACTATCCGACGGACCTTGAATTCATCGATTTCTTCAAATTTTTGGCAGGATTTCGGGTACAACGTTTAAAGAATCCTTTTTGTGCTCTATTTCGAAACTATAGCCTTGAAGTTTCAGTGACCATCGTACTAGTCTTGTGGATAGGTCGCTTTGACGCATCAGCCACTGAAGACTGGCATGATCAGTCACAATCGTAAAATCTTGCCCTTCAACATACACTCTGAATTTTTTTAGACTTAGTATAGCTGCAAGGCATTCTAGCTCCGTCACGCTATAAATGCTCTGAGCCCTGTTGAGTTTTTGGGAAAAATATGCAATTGGGACCTCTATACCGCCTTCATTCTTCTGAGCCAAAACCGCACAAAGACCAAGTTTAGATGCATCACATTGGATTATAAATGGCTTTTCATAGTTAGGACTAGCCAGGACAGGGGCGGAACATAAAACATCCTTCAAAGTATCAAACGACTTTTGTGCTTCATCACTCCAAGTAAAATTTTTGTTGTTACTTAATAAATTTGTCTATGGTGTTGTAATGGATGCAAAGTTATCTACGAACCGACGGTACCAACCGGCCATTCCAAGTAAACGCAAGACTTTTTTAACAGTAGTTGGTACCGGATAATTCGTAACGGCCGAAATCTTCTCAGGGTCTGTTCGTAGAGTGCATCCACAATATATCCCAGATACTTCACTACACCGATGCAAAACTTACTCTTCTCGACATTAATGGTTAAGCCAACTTTTCTTAAATGATGAGCAACTTTAGAAAGAATGGACATGTGACTATCAAAGTCTTCGGATAATATAAGCAGGTCGTCTAAATAGACAAAACCTTTATTTTGCAATTAGGTGGAATGACGCGATCCATCAAGCGGCAAAGTGCTTGAGGGGCGTTGCATAAGCCAAAGGGCATTACACAGTAACGATACAACAGATGATTAGGGACAGTAAAAGAAGTATAATCTCTTGAGTTCTCGGACAGGGGGATTTGCCAAAAGGCTCGACGCAAATCTAGTGAAGTTATGTATTTTACCTTTGGTATCCTGATCAGTACACGACCAATATGCGGAATGGGGTAAGCGTCCTTAACGGTTACGCTATGTATTTTGCGGGAATCAAGACACAGATGGACCTTATTTGGCTTCTTCACTAGAACAACCGGACTGGACTAAGGTCTATTAGGGGACTCTTCGATCACGCCTAGCTTAAGCATTTCGTAAATTCTTGCGAGAACAAGCTTTTCTACCGCAGGAGAAATGGGAAAATATCTTTGTTTGATCGGACGGACGTTGGGCTGTAACTCTTTTGCGTACTCCATAACAGACTTTTCCCTAAGCCTTCCTTCTCACAGCTCGGAAATCAGTTTTTAATCATATTCGACTTAACCTTTTGCTCGTCAGTTAAAAAAAGTGCATTATAATCAGGATCAAGGGTAACTTCGGATATAATGTGGGTACGATTCGACATTGAATCCAAAAATCGACTCCCAAAATAATTTTTTGCGACATATTTAGTATGGCGAAGAACGTAATCAACTGAGTCCTACTTTCAAATTTTACTTCCAAGTCTATTACACCGAAAACCAATTGCGTTTTACCGTCTGCGGTACAAACGGCTGTTTTGTTCTCTCGTAGTTTTTTTCTTTACGAATCTCGTCGGCAAGTAAGGATCCTATGCATGAGACTTGGGCACCAGTGTCTAATAATCCGAAATGTTTTACGCCACAAATCGATATTTTAGCGTATTGTCTTAGGTCATATGACTTCTTGGTCCAAGAACACTCACAGTTTTTAATAGACTTTCTCTTTTCCTTAATATCTCGCTGTTTAAGTTTCACTTAATTGGATATGGGCCCACTACTTACCTCTTTTAGTTCTTTTCCGCTTTCAATTTAAACACTTTTTACACTTTTTTCTTTAATAAATTTACAATTATATTTATGGGTTTTAAAAGTAAAATTACAAAGATCAAAAGTAAAACGATTAGATTCGCGATCAAAATTAATATTCGCGCGCTCAACGATAACTGGCTACCATCAGTTTTTTGGCCGTCCGCTAAACCGCTTGCTAAATAGGTAAATAGGTATGTATGTATATAAGTAAAAAAGGAAGCGGTATTTGTTCACCGTACTTTAATTTATGACATTAGGGGGTTCCAAAATTATAGCAAGCGGTTTTTCCATTTTTTATATGTATATAATTTAAAAGGTTTACAGGTAAGTATAAATTTGAATGTAAGTATGAACGTAAAATGTATTAAAATTTCAAATAGGTTCCGTCCCATGTCTTCAACATGGCGGCGGGCCTGCGGAGTCGACAAATTTAGAAGCTCTTGCAGCTTCTGTAAAGTAACTTTTGCTTGATTAACCAGCTTCTTTATGTTACGTTGACTACCAATACGGCTCTACAAACGAGCGGCTGGATATTTAATTATACGGTGTCGCGCTCTTCGGTGTTCCTCGCGCCTATGAACGGACGGACGGTGCAACAAAGTATGATGAGCTCGGCCGCAGTGGCGGTAGCTGCCGGCGGATATGACGTGGCCAAGCAGTTGACGCAGTAGCGATGGGCGCGTGCTGACTCATTTCGCTCTGCAGGAGTCATTATTAGAAATGCGTGGCATTGGCGCAAAGCAAGCTGGCGGCAACATAGGCGTCATTTTCCCAATTGCATGATTAGATCTATGCAGAAAATTCGAGAGAAGAAAAAAAGAAAAAAGAAAAGAAAAAACGAGAGAGCATCAGCCTTTATATTAAAAAGGGGTGACAAGGAGGTTTGGAGGGATTGGGCAGAGAACGGTGTGAGCGGGGAACTATGATATGTGTAATAGACATATCTTTGTGATGTTGCGCGTAATTATGCCATTCTGGGTGCGAATGTCTACGACGCGCACATTCTCGTCGGGGCCTACGTGTAGGTTAGCATTCCGCCCTAGTCGCCACTCATTGGGTGGCAGAAGGTCGTCTTTGATGACGACTTATTCTACTTCTGTGAGGTTTTAATTTGGGTTTTCCATTTTTGTCGCTTATATATCTCTTTGAGGTACTCGTTCTTCGAGCGAATGCTAAATTGGTGGTATAAAACCTTGAGTTTTTGCCATTTATGTAAAAGGCCGAGGTTCTCTGCGTTAGGTTCCGACAGAGAGGAGTGGGCCACCACGAAGGAAATGTCCAGGGGTTAAGGCGAGTAAATCCATCGGGTCTTCGGACATGGGAAAGTTAGGCTTGGAATTGAGGACTGCCCCAATGCGGACGATGAGGGTCGTGAGCTCTTCAAAGGAGAACTTGGGATTGCCCGCGAATTTTGTCAAGTGTATTTGGAAGCTCTTAACAGCGGCTTCCCAGAGACCGCCGATGTGGAGAGCATAGGGGGGAAAGAATTGCAAAGCGAGGCCATGTGCAGCATACTTAAGGAAAAGAGCGAATTTCTTCTGGATTGCTCTTTGAGCACCGATGTAAGTATTTCCGTTATCGGACATGACTTTGTAGGGGATTCCACGGCGACCGGTAAAACGAGCAAATGCCGCTTTAATGCTTCCTTGGTCAGATCTGAACAAACTTCGAGATGAACTGCCTTCGTTGAGAAACAGACAAAGACGCACACATGTGCCTTCCGGAGGGGGGCGCGACGCAGAGGGCAGGTTTTTACCAGAAATGGGCCGGAAAAGTCGACTCCTGTGGTGTGAAATGGCAGGGTATACGTCGATCTTTCCGCGGGTATTGCCGCCGCGATTTGTGAGCTCATATTTTGACGGTAGATCGTACAAGTTTTTCAATGGAAAATACACGACTTTATCTTCTGCTTTAAGCGAAGGATATAACACTCTTGATATATCATCCGGAGCATTAACTGCTTTTCGGCGTGTAGTATAAGGGTGTGGATGAATTCGATAAAGAGGGTGCAAAACTTAGACATTTCGGGAATTATAATGGGGCGACGCTCATTGTCGCTGAGGTCAGCATAACTGAGGCGGCCGTTGACGCGTAATATTCCTTTCTCATCTAACTTGGGACTGAGTGATAGTAGTGGGCTTTTCTTACATATGACTTCGGAGGCCTTTAGCAGTTGAATTGTTTCTGCATAGTACAAACTTTGGGTACGGATGATAAGACGTTCTTTGGCATAAATTATCTCATACTGGGATAGAGAATATATGGAGGGGACGGATTCTTTCTGCGGCTCGGCCGAAATAGGTGAAACCCTCTAAGAGATCAGGGGTCTCGGTGGTATGAAATTCTTCGATGCGGTTCTCTTCCGGCGGGGTAGGATTTTGTGGCACCATCTTGGGCCAAATAAGCGGCGGATTTAGAAAGCCATTCAGCACCCCTTTCATATAAAAAAAGGTTTATTAGGGTGAAAGAGGGGGCCTTCCTGTTCACAAATATATAAAACTTAAAGTGCGCAAACTTATAGTTTAAAAGTTATTTGTTGTTAAAATTTGAAAATTTAGCAAATTTCTATACCACTTTCACTTACAATTTGCACATCCTGCATTGCATTATTTTTACTTAATATAAGTGTTTTTATTAAATGGAGCTTCGTTATTACTACTAATTTTAAAATAACCCTTAGCCGGTCCAACACCGGTTTCACCAACCACAGTCTTTCTGAGTAGAACACCCGCCGCGTCGGCGGCCTTTGGCCGCGCTTATAAAAAATAACCCTTAGCCGGTTCAACACCGGCTTCGCGAACCACAGTATTTCTCAGTAGAAATCCTTTCGCGTAGGCGGCCTTCGGCCGCATTTATAAAAAATTACCTTTAGCCGGTCCAACACCAGCTTCGCGAACCACAGTATTTCTGAGTAGAGCATCTTTCGGCATAAGCGGCCTTCGGCCGCGCTTTTATAAAATAACCCTTAGCCAATCCAACACTGGCTTCGCGAACCACAGTATTTCTCAGTAGAACACCTTTCGCGTAGGCGGCCTTCGGCCGCACATATAAAAAATTACCCTTAGCCGGTCCAACACCGGCTTGGCGAACCACAGCATTTCTGAGTAGAACACCTTTCGCGTAGGCGGCCTTCGGCCGCGCTTATAAAAAGAAACCCTTAGCCCGTCCAACACTGGCTTCGCAACCCACAGTATTTCTGAGCAGAACACCTTTCCGCGTAAGCGGCCTTCTGCCGCGCTTACAAAAAAATAACTCTTAGCCGGTCGAACACTGGTTTCACGTACCACAGTCTTTCTGAGTCTTTCGCCAACGCAAGGACACACTGGGAACAATTTTCCGACGGCAAACCGCATCTACAAAACTACACACATTTGCTTCCTTAGACGGCACACAACGCTTACAACAACTACACACATTTGCTTTCCGACGGCACATCACGCCTACAAAAACACCACATATTTTTGCTTTCCGGTGGCACAACACGTTTAAAACCACTACACACATATGCTTTCCGATGGCACACAACTCCTACAACAACACCACATATTTTTTTTTATCGACGGCACACCAGTTGCTTTCACCATCAACCACACATTTTTCTTTTATTTTTTCATCGGCGGTGCAACGCCAACAACAAGTACGCCACCTTTTCATACTGGCAATTACAATTACCACCTGCGACACAGGCAGCAGCAACAATGACAACTTTTCTATTGGCAGCCAGGCAATATATTGCCACCACAACAACAACTACAACAACACCATATTCATCCACCAACCAGCTCAACAAATTAATTTTTATCAGGCATCACCCAGATAAGGAACTACCATAAAAAGAAGCCTAAAAGCGGTATTGGCGGATATCATTTCCGAAAACAAAAACAAACCACCACGGCAGCAGCAGAAATAATCGTCGAAATTTAACTTCAAAATTTTTTTTGTTGTTTACAACAAACTATACTGTTGTATTTATCGCATATTTTTTTTTGTATATTTACATATATTGTATATTATTTAGGCATTATTATTGGTAGGAAAAAGGTTGGTAAAAATCTAAGGGATTGGAGCAAACGATTTTTTTGGTGGTTTTTAAGTTAAACATTTTTCGAAGCAATTTTTTTTGCTTAGTAATTTCACTTTGCTTTTTTTAATTTTTCGTGAGTAATTTCTTACTCACAATTTTCGTTTTCTATGACGATTTAAATTATTTTATTTTCACACTTTGCATTTCTTTTTGCGGTTAGTTACTATATTCAGAGTACACCGATCTTTATCGGTGTGATCTGCCCATAGTCCCACTTCCGCACATGAGTTTTTGGTTCCATTCCGGTTAAACTCGAAATTATGGAATTTTGAACATCCTTTTTTTATACTCTCCGTAACGGCATAAACTAATCGAGATAGATATAGACTTATGGATCAAAATGATCTGGGCGAAAAAAGAAATTCATTTAGCAACGTCCGTCCGTCCGCCCTTCCGTAAACACGATAACTTGAGTAAATTTTGACGTATCTTAATGAAATTTGGTATGTAAGTTCCAAGGCACTCAACTCAGATCTTTGTATTGTATATTCCTTATTTTCTTATAAATACGTACAATTTTCCAAGTAGTACAATATAAAAAAAATAACAAATTCAAATAAAACAAGTAAGGACGGGACTGTCTTCGGCTGTACCGAAGACTTCATACCTTTCATGAATGGGGCTGAACAATAATCTTATCCCGTTCGTAATCTCCGAATAATCGGATGTATAAGATAAGAAATATATAGTGAACAGATCTACATACCTAAACGATTTTTAAGATAAATATAAAATAAAAAACAGGTAGGTACTTTGTGTGATGATGCAAAGTTTCAGGTTTTTTGTGTAACTATTTGATGAAATGTGAGGAATTTTGAAGCTTCTATCCGTAAAAAAGGGGCAAAATTACAGTTTATATGAGGTATATAATATATATACCACCGATCTCTATGACTTTTTCAGACAACAATATATGCTATATACGTAAGCATTTGGTGAAATTTGAAGCATCTAGCTGTTAAAATGGGGCAGAAATTGCGCAAAGTTTCTTATCTGAACAATCGGTTGTATGAGATATATACTATATTGTAATGACACCCTAAGAGCAACTCACCACATCAACCATACATCAGCTGATGTATGTACTAGTTGACCGAACACGCTCGCACGGGCGAATACAACCCGGCGCGTGAGTGGCTCGCCCATTATAGTTTGGCCACTGAAAAAGATACACACAAACTCCGAGAAGTTCAATAATTTATAATTAAACTTTAAATCAAATCTGAATAAAAGTTAGAATTTAGTTTAATCATTACTCTTAGTTATTATTGTTATAAAAAGCTACTACAGCATTGGTGATACGGGGACGCAGGTGCATATTGCTCACCTAAAAACAAATCTGAAGTTAACTTAAGTATTTCTGCCGAAGAAGGTCACAATATGTACCACCGATCTTAATGATTTTTTCAGACAACAATATATGCTATACACGTAAGCATTTGGTGAAATTTGAAGTTTCTAGCTGTTAAAATGGGGAAGAAATTGCGCAAAGTTTCATATCTGAACAATCGGTTGTATGAGATATATACTATATATACCACCGGTCTCTATGATTTTTTCAGACAACAACATATGCTATACACGTAAGCAAATAAAAATAGGTAGGTACTTTGTGTGAGGATGCAAAGCTTCACGTTTTTTGTGGTCTGCATGTAAAAACTATGACTACCAATCACGTATTTCAAAAATATATGACGTAAACGTAACTATTTGATGAATTTTGAAGATTCTAGCCGTAACAAAGGGGCAAAAATGGCAGTTTATATGAAGTATATAATATATATACCACCGATCTCTATGATTTTTTCAGACAACAATATATGCTATATACGTAAGCATTTGGTGAAATTTGAAGCTTCTAGCTGTTAAAACGGGGCAGAAATTGCGCAAAGTTTCTTATCTGAACAATCGGTTGTATGAGATGTATACTATGTATACCACCGAACTGAATGATTTTTTCAGACCTCAATATAGGCTATACACGTAAGCATTTGGTGAAATTTGAAGGTTATAGCTGTTAAAATGAGGCCGAATTCGCAAAAAAAAATATATATACTATATGTATATAATATACATACCATCATATATATGTTATATATATCACCGATCTCTATGATTTTTTGACACAACAATATATACTATATACGTAAGCAATCGGTGAAATTTGAAGCTTATAGCTGTTAGAATGGGGTAGAAATTGCGAAAAGTTTCTTATCTGAACAATCGGTTGTATGAGATATATACTATATATAAAACCGATCGCTATGATTTTTTTCAGACAACAATATACGCTATATATGTAAGCATTCGGTGAAATTTGAAGCTTCTAGCTGTTAAAATGGGGCTAAAATTGCGAAAATATATATATATACTATATATACCACCATATATATACTATATATACCACCGATCTTTATGATTTTTTCAGACAACAATATATGCTATATGCGTAAGCATTCGTTGAAATTTGAAGCCTCTAGCTCTTAAAATAGGGCAGTAATTACGAAAAGTTTCTTATCTGAACAATCGGTTGTGGGGGATATATACTATATATACGACCGATCTCATCAATGTTTTCAGGCAACAATATGTGCAATATACGAAATTATATGGTGAAGTTTGAAGCTTCAATGTGTTAAATTGAGTAAGATACGACAAAAATCCTCTTTTTCTGAAAAATCGGTTGTATGGAGGATATATGCTATAGTGGTCCGATCCGGTCGGTTCCGACAAATGTCTAATCGGACACACAAATACACCCGCTCACCAAATTTTATCAAGATATCTCAAAAATTGAGGGACTAGTTTGCATACAAACAGACAGACGGACAGACGGACAGACGGACAAACGGACATGGCTAAATCAACTCAGCTCTTCATCCTGATTATTTCGGTATACTTAATGGTGGGTCTATCTATTTTCCTTTAAGGACTTACAATTTTGGGTTTCGTGACGAAATTAATATACCATTTCATTTTCATGAAAGGTATAAAAATGGCAAAAAACCCCCTTATCTGAACGATCGGTTGTATGGGATATATATTATATATAACTCCGATCGAAATGATTTTTACAGGAAATCTTCTATGATATATTAGAATATATATCACCAAGTGTCACGTTTATACTTTCTAAATTGCGGCAGGAATGGCCAAAATCGTCTTATCTGAACGATCGGTTGTATGGGAGATATATGTTATAGTGGTCCGATCCTACCGGATCCGACAAATTTCTAATATAATAAAAAAAATACATCCTTGTGCCAAATTTCATTGAGATACATATCTCAAAATTTGAGGGACTAGTTTGCGTTCAAACAGACAGACGGACGGACAGACGGACATGGCTATATCAACTCAGTTCGTCGCCCTGATCAATTTGGTATACCTAATGGTGAGTCTATCTTCTATATTTCTCAACGTTACAAACATCGGACCAAAGTTAATATACCATTTCATGTTCATGAAAGTTATAAAAATAGCTAGTGACATTAAATGCTAATTATAAAAGCAGTGGAAATGTCATTTCCTTTAAATCTAATCTAATATCTAATCTAATATACATTATAAATGGGAAAGTTTGTATGTTTGGATGTTTGGATGTTTGTATGTCCAGACGTTTGTCTTTGTGCCTCAATCACGCAAGAACGGCTGGACGGATTTGGATGAAATTTGGCACACATATAGCCAATAGTCTAGAAGATCTAATAGCTATATTTATTGAAAAGGGGGGGGGTCCCCGACCCCTAAGAACAGTTATAATTTAATTATTGTATTTTTTCGTTTTTGTGACTGAATCACGCCAGAACGTCTTCACGGATCTTGATGAAATTTGGGACACAGGTAGACAATAGTCTACTGGCGAAATTTTTTCGAAAATGGAAAGGGGTTGGGGGTCTCACGACCCTTCGAACAATTACTTTTTAATAATTTTTACACATTATAACTTTACGTTTTCTGCCTTCACCAATATTACAAACTCAATAGGTCAAATAGGTCGAGGGCTTACAAAGTGAGCACCCATAATAACTCAATATAAATGTTCTCCTAAATCAACAATTTTTGGTATCTGGCTCATACGATCGGTGGTGCACTCCGTCTCCTCCCACCATCCTCCCTCCATCAATTGTTTTTTAGGCAAGCTTTTATTAGCTTTACCGGTATGTTTGTTTGTAACTCTTCATTCACTTCAAAGCGCCTGCTGCTTTATTAACATGCTTTTATTATTAATTAGTTTCACCTTATTTGTAATCCCGTCAGCGTCATATCGAGACCCTTCCGGGATCATTTCTGGATGGTTTTCGAGATCCCGTAAGGTTTATTTAGGGACTATTTCGGGATCATTTGGGCATTCTTCCAGAATAATTTTTGGATGATTTTCGGGATCCGTTCAGTTACCCGTCAGGGTCATTTCGGGATCATTTTGGGACACTTACGCAATCATTTCTGGGTAGTTTTCGGGATCCGTTCGGGTCATTTCGGAACTTTATCGGAACTATTTCGGAATCGTTTGAGGACCCTTCAGGAATCCTTTCTGGACGGTTTACGGAATACCGTCGGGGATCATTTCGTGACTTTTTCTGGATTATTTCGGGATCATTTGGAGAGTTTGCCGGTATCAGTTCTGCAAGGCTTTCGGGATCAATCTGTGATCCCGTCGGGGTAATTTCTGGATGATATTCGGGATCCGCCCGGGTACCCGTCAGGGGCATTTCGGGACTTTTTCGGGACTATTTCTTGATTATTTTGGGACCATTCCAGCATCATTTCTGTGATCAATCTGTGATCCCGTCAGATTAATTTCGGGATCATTTGGGGACTCTTTAAGGATCGTATCTGGATGGTTTCTGGGATCCGTCCGGGATTATTTCGGGATAATTTGGGGATCCTTTCTGGATCATTTCTGTTTGGTTTTCGGGATCCCGTGAGGGTTATTTCGGCCCTATTTCGGGATCATTTGGGAACTCTTCTGGTATAATTTCTCGACGATTTCCGGGATCCGTCCGGGTACCCGTCAGGATCACTTGGAACTATTGCGGGATCATTTTGGGATCATTCCGGCATCATTTCTGGATAGTTTTAGGGATCCGTCCGGGATCCCGTCGTGGTTATTTCGGGACTTTTTCGGGAGCATTCCGGTGTCATTTAGGAATCCTTTCGGGATCAGGATACCGTCGGGGTTATTTCGGGACTATTTCGAGATCAAATGTGGACTCTTGCGGTATAATTTCTGGATGATTTTTGAGATCCGTCCGGGTACCCATCAGGGTAATTGCGAAACTTTTTCGGGACTATTTCGGGATCAATTTGGAACCCTTTCGGGATCATTTCTGGATAGTCTTCGGGATCCCGTCGCGGTTATTTCGGGACTTTTACGGGAGTATTCCGGGGTCATTTGGGGATCCTTCCGGGTTAATTTCTGGATGGTTTGCGGGATCCCGTCAGGGTTATTTCGGGACTATTTCCGAATCTCTGGATGATTTTCGGGATCCGTCCGGGTACCCGTCAGGGTAATTTCGGGACTTTTTCGGGACTATTTCGGGATCATTTTGGAACCCTTAAGGGATCATTTCTTAATAGTCTTCGGGATCCCGTCGCGATTATTTCGGGACTTTTCCGGGAGTATTCCGGGGTCATTTGGGGATCCTTCCGGGTTAATTTCTGGATGGTTTGCGGGATCCCGTCAGCGTTATTTCGGGACTATTTCGGGATCATTTGGGGACTCTTCCGGTATAATCTCTGCATGATTTTCGGGATCCGTCCAGGTACCCGTCAGGGTCATTTCGGGAATATTTCGAAATCATTTTGGGACCCTTGAGGAATCATTTCTGGATAGTTTTCGGGATCCGTCCGGGTCATTTAGGGACTTTTTCGGGACTATTTTGGGATCATTTGGGGACCCTTCAGGATCCTGTCTGGACAGCTTACGGAATCCCGTCGGGGTCATTTCGTGACTTTTTCTGGATTATTTCGTGATCATTTGGAGAGTTTGCCGGCACCAGTTCTGCAGGGCTTCCGGGGTCAATCTGGGATCCCGTCAGGGTCATTTCGGGATCATTTGGAGACTCTTTGAGGATCACATCTGGGATCCGTGCGAGATTATTTCGGGATAATTTGGGGATCCTTTCCGGATCATTTCTGGTTGGTTTCCGGAAAACGTCCGGGATTCCGGCGGGGTCATTTCGTGACTTTCTGGACTATTTCAAGATAATTTGGGACCCTTCTGAGATCATTTCAGGAGCCGTCCGGGTTCCCGTCCTGGTAATTTCGGAACATTTTTGGCACTATATCGGGATTATTTGGGGATCCTGTATCATTTATGGATGGCTCTCGAGATCCCGTCAGGGTTATTTCGGCACTTTTTCGAGATCATTTGGGGTTCTTCCGGCATCATTTCTGGATGGTTTTGGGATCCGTCCTAGATTCCGTTAGGTTATTTCGGGATCATTTGGAGACCCTTCAGGGATCATTTCTGGATGGTTTTCGGAATTTATCGGGATCATTTCGGGACTATTTTGGTATCATTTTGGGACCCTTCCGGGATCATTTAAGGACTCTTCGAAACCGGTAGTTAAGCACACATGACTTTTTAAATTATGAGCTTTTACGGCCATGGATTCGCTGCAAATTATTCGTATTTAATATTCGGAATGTATTATCGTTAATATCTAACACAGCTTTTTCATTCTGCGTATTTTTGATTTTTTTAAAATAATCCGGCAAAGAACCGCTATAACTATAATTACACTTTTTGTGATATTTTAAGCAACTAAATACCCGAAAAAGCAACACTATTTTCATCTAAAAAATTCTCTTTGGTTTTAGCTGATTGTAGTTTCACTCCTTTGTTCTATGAATAGTATTTCCTTCACCCCTCTCATAACAATTAATTTGACTTAGGAACAAAATGTGTTTTTTTAATTCGAAAAAACTGTATTGTACTATTCACGTAAGCGTGCCTTTCCGGTTATCAGCTCATTTAGTTATTTTTTTTTTACTCAATTACACAAATAAAATACATTGACAAAAATAATTTCAACAGATAACTTGATAAGCAGGCTAACGTCAATAACCGATTTATTTTATTATCTCTTGCGGAGGGGCCGCGGGTAAAGGCTAGTATATTATAAATGGGAAAGTTTGGATGATTGTATGTCCAGACTTTGTGCCTCAATCACGCAAGAACGGCTGGACGGATTTGGATGAAATTTGGCACACATATAGCCAATAGTCTAGAGGGATCCACTAGGTATATTTTATTGAAAAGGGGGTGGTCCCCGCCCCCTAGGAACAGTTATAATTAGTTATTGTATTTTTGTTGTATTGATCTTCACGGATCTTGATGAAATTTAGGACACAGGTAGACAATAGTCTACTGGCGAAATTTTTTTGAAAATGGAAAGGGGGTGTGGGTTTCACGACCCTTCGAACAATTACTTTTTAATAATTTTTACACATTATAACTTTACGTTTACTGCCTTCACCAATATTACAAACTCAATAGGTCAAATAGGTCGAGGGCTTACAAAGTGAGCAGTGACACCCTCCATCTCCTCACCCCCCTTCCCCTCACCCCATCTGGTGCAAAATCTATAAATTGTTATTGTTTGCGGGGGGAATGTGTCGTGGGGCGCGATCTCACGCAAATAAAAGAAATAAAAAAGAAGAGTTAGTACCGAGTAGATAACAATATTTATTCACTTTATCAACAATGGAAAATGCAATATTAGATATACGAGATAGAATAATTTATTCACATTACAAATGACCAAACTCCAATTTATGAACGTGATTTACTTGCCGAGAGTAAGGAAATGAAAAAGTTATGAAATTAATTCACTGCACAATTCGCAATGCACTTGGCAAGTTAACACGTACGAAAATTACTAATGCGAATATTAATTGAAATGACAATCTCAAATTCGCACTATTAATTAAAATGACACTTTCAAATTACTCAGGCAAAATTATTAAATGTGGAAATGATTTGGCTCTATACTACTCACCTAGGGCTAGCTGCTGGCTCGTGAACGTTCCAAAATAGAAGAAGGAGCCAAGACCACGAACAAGTCCGCGGCACCTGCCGATAGCTAACTTTCGTTGAGTTTTTCCCCTTCAAAGTTAGTTCTCGGCTGGTGTTAGCTGTTACCTGTATTAATAACAAAATAATTAATGTGCGTATTAGGGTGGTCCGAAATGTTTAGGCTGGTGGCCTAAACATGCCGGCCCCTGGCGGCGAGCAACTTGAAACTCGGTGAGTACGCCAGCAACCTTCCCAAGGCAGGATAAACTAAATAAATTAAAAATATGATACGTATGTATAGTTGCATGGTAAGTGCGATCTCCGTTGGACATCCGTGCTTTCAATACTGCAGGCTCGCGGAGCTGTGGATGAAAGAGAAAAGCGTTAGTGTTCAAGTACGTGGGGTTGTTTGGTTTAAAATGCACTTTGTGGTATAATTAAAGTTTTTATAGTGGGTGGGCCCCAAACACGACGAGGCCGAAAATTGTGGCTTGGGTGAGGAGCCCGCCGACAGTCGACGCGATTGTGCCGCCGACCATAATAATGGCGTACACGTCGGCGCCCAAAGTGAGTAACACTGGCGACGATCGGTAAAATGTCGGATCGGCCAGCTTCATGAACTGCAATGGGGCCGCTACCGACGGGTCCAGATTTGCCGTGGGGTTTAACCTGGCATAGTTTGCTAATACGGTGGCTTGGTTCGTGATCTATCCCGCTCCCCCATACTTCCCTCGAAGAACGACGGTGCACCTCGAAAGACGTGCGGTATTGTTACGCTCCAGGTGTAGATCCTTGCACAGATTGGCATCGTAATGCTGGTGGGAGCGCAGGCATCTAACATGGCGCGGACCAGGTGTAAACGGCCTCCTGTCTCAATTCGGACTATCGCTGTCGGCGCGATGGCGATCAATGCTCGAGTTATAGTCGGTGCCGCTAAGGTGTCCCGGAGTCGACCACTTCTGAAGCCAGTGGGGGTTTGTTGTTGCATCGCGAGGGCTCGATGGTTTTTGCGCATCTTATTAGGAGCCGCCCTCCAAGTGAACTGTCGTGACGAGCGGGACGGACGCAGTTCCGCGTCGTCACGCTGTTTACCAGTAGGGAGGTGCGATGGGCGGAAAGGAAGTGTCTCCGCGTCATCCCCGATTTGTAAGCGCGCGAAAGCGCCGTGCATAGGCGGGCGGTTCTCGGGTATCTCATGACGTAATGGTGGCCGAAATCGCGGCGTTTCTAAGTTACCCGATTGGGCTACCTCTGCTGCATTGGCCAGCCTCTCTTCTTCCACTTCTTCCTCGACTTACTGGGCCCATGATTTCGTTTGCTCCGTGACATGGATGGAGAGGACCCCATCCGAGCTCGCATCGTCATCGTCGTGCTTGCTTTGAGGTGGCGACGGCTGATCCTCGGCCATATGTAGCGTCTTGTGATGTGGTTCACTGCAACGTCGGCATCGGTCTTGGCTGGGGAATATTTCCAGGCGGTGGAACGGGGATAGGCAGATGGGACAATAGCGGTGAATGAGTATTGCACGTAGTCGCTCCTCAGTTGACATACCACGTTAAATTGGGCACAATCGCACTCCGTGCGGTTTGGTGCATAGACGGCAAGCGATGGTGAACGCATTGGGGCGTGCCTCGGTTTTGGAGCGTTTGAATGCAAATCCAGGCATGTCTGGAAGTGGTAGCGTTTAGTAATATCGCTGCATACGTTGGTTGGGTGGCTAATGGCCGGAGACCAGGGGTCGATTCTGGCTGACATATTGGTTGGCGTACTCGGGATAAGGGATTCATGTGGAATGCATAATCTTATTAGGTTATTCTACAGTGATTATGATATGCTTGTGGTGGTTGAAAACACTATTAGACTTTATAAAAACTTTATTTGGATAGTACGCCTAAACGTATATTCTATTATGTTGCATATTTTCAACAGAGTGAAAATTTTAATATTGAAAACAATAAAAAAAACGGTGAAAAAAATAAAGGTAACAAATTATGGAATATAGACTAGAGACAAACTATATTCTTCGGTGTTTGCCTAATGCAGGCAATACGCGGTAATATACGCTATTTTTGTGTAAAATATGGTATCACGGGTTACCCCTTGTATTTTCACGGCTCCGTGTAATTTAGAGTTGGTTAGTGAGATTTTCGTTTAAGCGACGTCGTGCAAATAAAAGTAAAGTGGCCTTTATTCGCTGCCTTGGACCACACTTTGTGTTGATTTGGGCCATGTTGTGTGAGAATCACAAATTGTGGTATGTTTGTTGATTTCAACACAACCCTGGCGGGAATAGCCTACACTATTGAGTGTGGCAATTTGTGGAGCTGTCAGCTGATAACTCTTCTACTCGTTGGAGTCAGACAGCTGTGCGGTGCTGCCAATTTGGCAGCGGGATGATACATAATGGTCATGTCACGAATTATTTAGGGAAATCTCGCGTCTGAGTTCTGACGCGACATAAAATGTATAGTCTTTTCCAAAAAGTTTAATTTCTCCCTTGGTTGTAGTATCCAAAGCATATATGAGACTTCTTGATTATTGCTTGTATTTCAAGCTGAAAAGGACTGACGAAACTTTATCGGAACTTCTTCACACAAAAACAATTCCTATCATGAAAGCGATACCACTATTGAGTGTGACATGTTTCTGTTTATGTTTTACATTTTAATTTTGCACTAACCTTTTTAACAAGGAAAACAATGCAAATAAACCGCGAAAATTATTTCGGTCTCGAGTGGTTCACTTTTTTCATAAGAAGGGTGATCCTGATTGCGTTTTGTGCACAAAATTTTCAAATTACAAACTTTTGTCAAAAAAAAATAAAGAAGAAAAAACGGCCGAATGTAAAAAAAAACTATCGAAATACAACCTGGCGCTTTTGTTTTCAGTTTTGTTTTTTTTTTGTTCGGGTACTAACACTCGAGTTTGTTGGATCCCACGGATCCGACTTGTGATCCCATGGGATCGCGCGCAATGTGTATACTGCGTAAGAACCGAAAAGAGCAAATGTCATCGAGTGGCAACCTTGTTTCGTTCATTCAAAATGTCATTCATTCATTGAAATGAGTATAGAGACATTAATGAATTTTCATTATGAACAAAAACTTGTGATGGGTAAGTATGAGTATCGTTCCCTTTTTGATAATTTTATAAATTTTTATAATTTCCTATTATTTCATTTCACCGGGCCAGCGTACACCTTGCGAGATTATAGAAAAATAATTAAAAGCATTGCAATTCGAATATCACGAAAATATATTGAAATATCCTATGTAATTCTTCTCTGTGTTAACGAGGCAATTCCTAAACATCAATTCGCCAGCCCAATCCCACTTGGGCCATTATCAGACAATTCACAGAATTTGAATTAGCCCCCAGCTTGACAATATGGATAAATCTGAGGAAGATGATTCCAACAAATTTGACTTATTGGCGATTATTTTGGACACAAGTCCATCTCAACGCATTGTGCGACAAAATCCGCAGTTGCTCACACAATTTCTGGATACAATTGTTGCTTTTGGAAATGCGCATATAATGTAACGTTCACAAAATAAATTGGCTCTTCTTTCCTGTCAACATCATGCAACTGATTTCCTTTACCCTATGCCTGGAAAGCCACTGGATGTTCGTCAGGTAGATGGACAGTATGAAGTATTCAGTTTGGCAGAGAAGACAATAAAGCAGCGCCTAAGCCACATTATAACCAATGCACCTAAATTGAATGTGCCATGTGAGAACATTTTGGCTGGCAGTATGGCAATGGCGCTTTGCTGTATATCTAGAATACAACGTAATGCCGCTGCCGGAGTGAAGATGCGTTCCAGCATTTTAGCTGTAACAGGCTGCAACGAATGTGCATCTCAGTATATGACATGCATGAACGTCTTCTTTACGGCTCAAAAGTTAGGTATTATTATTGATGTTCGTGCTTTAGATAAGACGATGAGTTTATTACAACAAGGTTGTGATATAACTGGTGGTCAATATCTACGCCTTACGCAGTTGGATGGTTTACTGCAATATCTGCTGTGGGTTTTTCTTCCTGATCCGCAAATGCGACAAAAGTTAATTCTGCCTCCTGCAACTAAGTGGACTATAGGGCAGCTTGTTTTTTCCATCGAGAGTTGATTGCCATTGGCTTTGTTTGCTCGGTGTGTCTATCTATATTCTGCAAATTTAGTCCCATATGCACCACGTGCCACACTGTCTTCAAGACACCTGGTCCGGTCAATGTTTAATTATTATCAATAGAATATTTATTTTTGGTTATTCACAGGTTAGAAGTACCTAAACTGTTAGATATGAAGGTGTTTGTAGATACCGATGCAGACATACGTTTGGCCAGACGTCTGAAGAGAGATATTTCACAGCGCGGACGTGATCTCAGCGGCGTACTTAAGCAGTATTTGACTATGGTGAAGTCATCCTATGCCACTTATATTGCACTATCTATGGCGCATGCCGATATTATAGTGCCCCGTGGTGGTGAAAACATTAGTGAATTCTTATAAGGATCAACCAATGCCGGAGTCGCTTCATCTACTGCACACGTATCCAAGCAGTTGTTCCTCCCAGGATTTCATATTTGGCGTAAGTGTAGACTGCTCACAATGAAAAAATATGCAATTATGATAATTTCGACCGTTAACAGGGACCAGGATGCAGTGATGTTGCAGCAGGCGGGACCATGGCACTCAGTGAGGCGGGACCTTCAATTGACGACGTCGAAAACGCCCAGGGGCACATTTTAGCAACTACTATGGACACCTTTACCTGACTGGGTAAGTGAGACAGATGGGGACCCCTATTTTCGAGGCGAAAAACGCCAGTAGCTTACATATGTATATAAAATTTCAATAAATATGCCACCGTGTAACGACAATTACACTTACATACTCAATTCTGGTGCATTTAATACCTTTTGAAGTTGTGACCAAGTGGTTGCGAAGTATTCTTATTCACCGCATTGTACTTGATTCGAGATTCCAAAATATAGTGGAACGGACTAAGTAGCTTCAAATTTTCTGTCTATGTATTCCTTGTAACTGTTTGCCCTTATTACTTCGCTATCAACCAACATAAATAATGGGTGACCACACCCTATTGGACACTACTTAGGTCATAAATAGATTAGCTATGCTGTTTTCATTCTTCGTCGGATACAAGTATGCCTTAAAGGGGCATGATATTAAGGAATACACTAAAGGTGCCGGCATGTGATGGATACGCACCGGCGATGTCTGGGGGCTCGTTTTGCTAGCTTTCGCAGGAATTATTAATGGTGTTGTAGGTGAGTGCCAAAAGCAATGCACCACATCACGTATCGTACGCGCATGGAAAATCACGGGCTGTGCCAAAAAATGTAAATGAAAGCGAACGTGAAATGATGGCGATAGAACGTGCTGCAGAGGCAAACAATCTCGTAGCGTGCTTAATACACGACGCCGGACGTACACCAATTTAACCCAATTCAAACTATATTGGCCATTGGTCCAGTAGAGGTTGATGATATTGATAAGGTTACTGGGTATTTAAAACTTTGTAAAGCATTTGCCATCTGCGATCAAGGTCGTGCTAAGCTTAGATAATTCACTTATACACAGGCAAACCGCTTATCGTTTTAGAAATAGAAACGGGTGGAAATAAACCATTGCGTAGGACATGTAATTCGTGCAGTCTCACATCACGTCGTATATAGACAGTTCATTTACATACTGGCCAAATATTTTGTCATGGTCAGAGCAGCCACACAGGTGAGCTACTCTTACCATGGCCAGGCTGATCTTCTTTGATTTTAGCCTTTTAGTTAACATTTTTTATGTGTCTATTGACATTAAAAAATATTCAAACAAGAGTCACATTTATTCAGTTGTGAATTGCCTAGAAATCGCACAATTCGACCTTCGTTGTTCATTTAAATTATATATCCTGATTATCAAACCCGCTTTGCGAGATAGCCGCGTTAGGTTAAACCATGTAAGGAATGATGTTTCGTAATTGTTTCAGGATTTTAGGTGATATGAGGAATTTTGAGTATCTCGCAGTGGGTGTACACACAATTACACATGCGTGTGTGGGCGTGTAATTGCCGATTCATTGGTATTATGTCGCAGATAGTAGATCTGCGTTAGGATTGTTGGCTTCGTTCGGGGTGAACGAGAGCTGGGTTAAGCGGGTTGTTATAACGGTTGGAAGAGCGGGGTGATCGGTTTGTTGGCCTCGTTCGGGGTGAGCGAGAGCTGGGATATGCTGGTGGTTATAACGGGTGGGAGTTACAAGTCTCCCTCACCCTCACTGGAGATTGTTGTAGGACCAATTTCGTGATTGGTCTGGTGGTTTGTCCCCTTGCCGTATCCAGTTCGACAACTCTAACTCGGTTATCGGGGCCATAGTGAAGGTTGGTTATCCGAGCTAGTAGTCTCCATTCGTTGGGGGGCAGATTATCCTCCTTAATGACGACTAGGTCTCCCTGTTTAAGGTTTGCTTGTGGATGCTTCCACTTAACGCGTTTTTGCAAGTCGGTGAGATACTCCGTTTTCCACCGTTTGTAGAAGGTTTGATGTAGCGCTTTAAGTTTTTCCCATCGATTAACGAGTGATGCGCGATTCTCGCTGACGTCGATCTCGGGTGGCGCTAGTAGATGGCCCCCGACTAGGAAGTGCCCGGGGGTAAGTGGCTCCAGGTTGGACAGGTCACTTGAAGATGGGCTTAGGGGTCGGGAGTTGAGAAAAGATTCAATCCTACACAGGAGGGTGCTAAACTCCTCGAGAGTGAATTTGTGATCCGATGCGATCTTTTTGAAATGGGTTTTGAAACTCTTGACTCCTGCTTCCCACAGCCCGCCCATATGAGGAGCAGCTGTTGGAATGAAATGCCATGAGAGGGTTTGGTGAGCATTCTTAGAGAGGGTTTTGTCGCGCGCATCAACGAGGAATGCCTTGAACTCTGAGCGGAGAGCCCTCGACGCACCGAAAAAGTTCGTCCCGTTGTCGGAATAGAGGTTTTTCGGGCATCCTCGTCTGGCAACAAACCGACTAAACGCTGCTAGAAACGCGGCGGTGCTGAGGTCGCTAGTCGCCTCTAAGTGGATCGCCTTAGTCGCAAAGCATACGAAGAGGCAGACGTAACCCTTGGACATGCGACATCCTCGTCCGCTGTAATACTTGATGTCAAACGTCCGGCAAAGTCCACCCCTGTATTGGTAAATTCCCGAGAAAAGGTGGTGCGTTCCGCAGGGAGAATTCCCATGAGTTGCGTCGGGGAACATTTGCGGAATAGCGTACAGGCCTTGCAATTGTGGATGATGGATCGGATCATGTTTTTGACCCGAGGGATCCAATACTGCGTGCGTAGGAGCCGCAGCATTAGTTGGTTTCCGCCATGTATGGAAATGATGTGGACAAACTGGACTAGGAGACGGCAGGCGTAAGGGACGATTATCGGGTGACGCTTGTCGACGGGAACGGCCCTGGATGCGTTGAGACGATCTCCCAACCGAAGGACATTATTTTCGTCGATAAAGGGGTCTAGAGAGAGGATCTCGCTTTTGGCCGAGATGGGTTTCCTAGTTCTCAGAGCGTTCATTTCCTCGGCATAGTAGCGAGTTTGGGATATCCTTATGAGACGGCTAGTCGTAACTTTGATTTCGTCGGGCGAGATCTGGTGAGACTCTGCTTTAAAGGATGTTTTATTTTTTGGGCGTGTTCTATTCGAGAATCGTCTAATGTAGGGGATTACCGCAACGCCCTTGATAGATCGGAAAACCGATCAAGAATATCCTCGCTATTGTTGATGTTTATTGCTGCATGCACTTGTACTCGTTTTTCTTCGATGTTTGTATGGCACTCCTGTTCGCCTTGAGATGGCCATTTCGCTTTGCCTTCTTGCAACCAAGAAGGTCCCTGCCACCACAAAGAGTCGTCGACTATGTCCGTGGCTGGAAGTCCTCTGCTGGCCAAGTCCGCTGGATTTGATGCGGACTCAACATGATGCTATGCTTTCGTTCCTACCTTTTCCACGATTTTTGTCACCCTGTGCGCTACAAATGTTGACAGAAACACGGGGGTTTTCGAATCCATGCTAGGACGATGGTCGAATCTGTCCATAGGTGAATGTTAAATGTGCCTAAGTTCAGGTTCTCCATCACAGCTCCCAAAGTCTCGGCTAGCAAGATGGCACCGCATAACTCCAATATTGGTAATGAAATTGTTTTTACTGGTGACACCCTCGTTTTTGCCATGAGTAGACTAACGTAGATCTTATCGTTGATCTTAGCATGCACGTAAATCGTAGCCGCGTAGCTTTTTCGGACGTGTCACAGAAGCCGTGAATTTCTACATCGTTGGTTGGGGTGAAGTGCACCCACCGAGGTATACGAATCCGGTTAATGGCGGGGTACTCCTGCATAAAGGTTTGCCACCGATCTAGAGTGATTGTGGATACCGGTTCATCCCAATCCGTCCCCTCCAGCCAAATGTTCTGCATTAAGATCTTAGCTACAATGATAACTGGGGCGAGCCAGCCTAAAGGGTCGAAGAGTTTGGCGATGGCAGATAGGATCGCCCTCTTTGTTAAGATGTCCTGGTTTTCGATTGGTTTCGCTGTGAAATAAAAATAGTCGGAATGCGTGTTCCAACGGATGCCTAGGGTTTTTATCATGCTCGCGTCCTCGAACTCCAGAAAGTCTTCCGTAAGCCTGTGAGGTTTGGGTATGCCCTGTAGTATCCTACTGCAATTAGAGGTCCATTTTCGCAGAGGAAATCCTGCTGACTTTAATGCAGCTGTTATTTCATCGCGAGCAGTGATCGTTGCCTCGATGCTATGCCCCCCTGCCAACACGTCGTCGACGTACATGCTATTTCGCAACATGTGCTATGCGATCGGCAGTGAAGGTTCGACGTCATCTGCAAGTTGATGTAGGGTTCTGATAGCTAGGTAGGGGGCACAGTTGACCCCAAAGGTTACCGTGTTGAGCTCTCCATCGGAGGAGCAGTATTGTTAAGTTGGATTGAAGTACTGAGCTGGTGTGTAGAACATCGTTCAGGCTTGTGCCATTGGATGTCGGGCACGCCGCGTTGAACACGACCCTCACTTTAGTCGTTGTACTTTCCTCTTTGATAACCGCATGATGCGGCAAGAAGTAGCAATCAGATGATTGTGGTGATACTACGGTGTGCACCTTGGACATGCCCCCTAACGTTGCGTATTCTGTCAGTAACCTTTTGTATTCCATCTGTAGGGCCGGTGTCTTGGCTAGGCGTCTCTAGTTCCGATGGAACTGAGATCAGACGCTCTTAAGAGATGGGCCCAAACAGAGGGTTTTTGGGAAGTCTTGTTTGAATGGAAGGGCGGCGGTATATCTTCCATCTGAATTTTTTTCCGTTGTGTTTTTATATAGTGCCTGGCAATAGGCGTTATCTTCGGTCATGGCCTTTTTTGTAGGTACGTTTTCAAGTTCCCAGAAAGCGGCTAGCTGCTTGTCTAGGCTAATTTCATTGAAAAAGGATACCCGCGTATTGGTTGGCCGAGGTGCATCTGCACGACCGGTTAAAATCCAACCGAAGACGGTATCTTGGGCGAGAAGCGTATTTAGAACGTTCTTCCGTATACCGTTTAGTATTATCTGCGGATAAATGTCGCCTCCAAGTATGAGATCGACTGGTTCATTAATGAAGAACCTCTTATCCGCCAGAATCAGATCAGGAAACGCTTGCCGAGTCGTTGCGCTCACTTGGCAAGTCGGAAGGTTCCCTGTTAATTGAGGCAGGACTAGGGCCACTGTATTGATGCTTACTAAGGGATCTGTAAGCGAACCTAAGATAATCGCACATAATTCCTTTACCTGTGCAGATGGTGTATTATTTATTCCTGACACTTGCACATGCAGACGTTTGGATGGAAGGTTTATTCGCTTTTTTAGTCTTTCTGTTATGAAAGAGCATTCGGACCCAGAGTCTATTAGCGCTCTGGCGGAAAATTTCACTCCATTATAGTGTATATTAACACGTGCTGTTCCTAATAACACCCCTTTAGTGGTGTTAGCATGACACGAAGAGACGTTATTAGCATTATCTTGTCTTTTTTCAGACTCCACCCTTGCCCTAGCCTGCTGTGAGGTTGAAGGTGCATTGTCAGTGGAGTTCTGAGTCCACCTTTGAGGAGTTGTCTTTGGTTGTGCTGTCGGAAGATGGAGCAAGGTGTTGTGCCTTGCATGGCAGGTGCTGTAATTAAATTGGCTAGTGCATCGTGTCACGGTGTGTCCACCCGACAGACAATTCAGATAGTAACTATTGTTTTTTACAAATTTGATTTTCCCTGACGTAGACAACCTACGGAATTTTTGGCAATTTCGAAATTTGTGCTCGTTACTGTTGCACATCTTACATGCCAATTTTGGTACGCTGGCTTGGTAAACCCCAAGTTTTGTAGAATTTTCCCTAGAATTCGAATTTTGACTTTTGGGTGCTTTTGTAATTTTGTTACCCCTAAGGTCAGCAACCGTCTCTAATGTCTGGAAGCGATTGGACAGGAATTTGTCCATATCCTCCCATTTCGGAATATCTGTTTTTCGTTCTACGGTCTGTTCCCAAAGAGCCAGTGTAGATTCAGGGAGTTTTGTGGAGCATAAGTAAGTTATAATTGCATCCCAATTTGTGAGGTCAATATTATGACATTGTAGCGCAGAAATGCAATTGTTGATCTCACGTTGCAATTTTTTGATTGAGGTTCCACACTCCTGTTCGACTGCCGTCAGATTAAATAAAAGTTTTAGTTGTGTGTTAGAGGATACGTTTTGTTGAGAGGATACGTTTATTTTCGTACCTGTCGCTTAGATTTTTCCAGACGGTTGCAAAACCCTCGTTTGTTAATGACCACCTGCCCACTATTTCTTTTGTCTCCCTTTGAGTTTTTTGTTTTAGGTTATATAATTTCTCGACATCTTTCAGATCAGTATTGTGGATGTATATCGCCGTGAACATATCTCTAAAGGCTGGCCAGGAAAGGTAGTCGCCTTTAAATACATCGGTGTCACAAGGCGGCAGCCGCATTTTATGTCCACGTCGCGAAAAGTCTTCATCCTTTGCTTCATCCTTGGCCGGCTGTGGGGTGATGGCTTCGGCTTCAGCCGCCACAGCAGACATGCATTGCAGGTAGCATGCAAAGCAACTTTTATTCTTCTTTCTTAATGAGCTGAGCTCGTCTTTGGACAGTTCAGAATTGCTGAGAAGACTTTCATATGTGGACTTGGTCTTCTTCCATAGTGCCCTTAGCTCCTCTTGCAGTAGTGCAAGGGTGTGCTTGTTCCGGGATTCGGCCGGGGTGGAGTTGAAATCTTGTTCAAACTCGGCTATGGAATCAGCCAATCTAATATAAGTCTCCATTGATTTTATTAATTTGAATATCTTGATTCTGTAAAGGGTTCGAGCTTGGAGGCAAAATACTTAGTGGCGTTGGTGTGTATCTAACCGCAGCAAAAATTACAAGTGTGTTTCGTTTTTTGAACTTAGCCCAGCTATCAATTCTGCTGTGATTGTGCTGTATAAGTAAAATCTTAAAAAACACACGGATTGAAACTCTGAACTGATTGTATGTGTTAACACAGGAAGCAATCTTATGTGAATTTGGTGATAAGCGAAAAAATGAATCAGATGTAAATATTGACGTGAATGTAATGTGTGGCCAGTGATATGAACCACTTATAGAGATCCTCACGAGGATTATGTAAGCCACAGATAGAAACCCTGACGAGGATTTAATGTGTATACAGTGATATAGATAGAAATCCTGACAAGGATTTAATGTGTATGTAAATGTGATATCAAATGTGTACGAAGTGATATCAAACACAGATAGAAATCCTGACGAGGATTTAATGTGTATGTAGTGATATGCAGCACAGATAGAAATCCTGAAAGGTTCTGATATCAAACACAGGTAAAAATCCTGAGGAGGATTTAATGTGTCTACAGTGATGTGTAATGCAGAGACGAGAAATCGTCTGCAAATATTTAAAGTGTATAAAGGGTGTATTGGACACAGATATAAATGTAGGAACGGATAAGAGACGTACCAGGAGTGGACGGACCTACGGAGACATACAACCCTTACGCACCAGCAACCCAGACATAAATATGCAACCGTGCAACAATAAATAGGCAACTCTTAATTTTGAAATGAAAAAGAAAACCGACGTTTGAGAATAGAGAGAGGGTTTAGAGTTTGACGAAAGAAGTCGATACGCGGACATCACAAAGCACCACACAAATAAGAATTTAATTATAATTACGACTTATTTTCCGTTTTAACAAACTGTACAATTTAAATGATTACTACAAATTACATTTAATAAACTATATAATATAATATTTGCAAGGGTTAATAAACATTTATTCAAAACCTACAAATAAATTGGGGGCTCAACCGGGATTGTGGACTAAAATTTTTCTATATTGTGCAGAGTGTGTGAGCGTCATTAAACGCTGTTAAGTGCGTGAATGTTCAATAAACGCAAACTAAGCAAAAAGCGTCTCCAAACGCCGTGTAAAATTTGTGCGTGTCGACAAACATTTTTATAAGCAAAAAGCGCTGTAAATTTCTCGGGCGTCGTTAAACGCTTTAAAGTTGAGTGAATAAACGCAATCGAAACAAAGTGCGTCTTCAAACGCCGTATGCAATTCGTGCGTACTTGGTACTTGCAACATACATACAAACATACAAGCGTCTACAGACGCTATACAAACTGTGAGCATCCATAAATGCGTTCAATTTGTTACCAAGCAAGTGTCGTCAAACGCTTGTGAAATTCGGCAACAAAGCCAATCCAAATTTTTGAATTCAGTAACGACTGAAAACGAAGAGTAGTTCGTACAAAGAAGAGCACTGTAGAAAAGAGCAGAAAAACTTAGAGCAGAAACATCGTTGGTAACGCAAATACCAAAGTCGCATAGAAGCAGAGAAAGAAGTTAAACGTCAGTTGATAAATGTCAATGACGAAGTTGAAAGCGAAGTAGAGTAGAAAAGCAATTGGCAACGCAAGCAGCCGTTGAGCAAGGAATCAAAACAAACAAAAAACTGATAAGCAACGAATTTATTTTGTACGAAGAAGAAGAGAAGTGTGAAAAAACAGAAGCAAAGACAAGAAAATCATTGGCAGCAAATTCAATGATCGTAGTAGAACAAAACAAATAGCAAAAATCCGAGCAAAACACAGTAGACGAAGCAGAGCAGAGCAGCAGCTAAGTGGAGAGCAAAACAAAATACATATCTATATTCATATTTCAGTAGTTTGTTTAGAAGATTCAGTAGTTTGTTTAGAACATTTTGCATGAATCTGTTGAATACTTTTCTTTATTTAAACCTATTTCCAAAATTTTAAAGTAAATAAATATCGTAGCATATAAGACGGTGCAGAGTGAAAATGGACAGAGAGACAATATTGGCATTTAATGTAAGGGAGTTGCAGGAAGCACTCCGTGAGCTTAATATTTTAGTTACAGGTCGTAAAGCAGATTTGCAAAAAAGATTGTTGTTGCACTACGGACATGAAACGACGGACGATGATAATAATTTAGATTCGGTTAGTACATATGAAGATGCGCCAGATTTGAATTCCGCTGCCGCCGTCGCCGTCGTACCGGCAGGCAGATCAATGTTTACGTTTAAAGACATACAAGAAAGTCTTACTCAATTTAGTGGCGATGATAATTTTGATGTTCAGATATGGATAAATGAATTCGAAGAAAACTCGTCAGTAGTAGGGTGGAATAGTGTTCAAAAATTTATATATGCTAAACAGCTACTAAGAGGGCTTGTAATTTGGGAATTGTTAAAAGAAGCACTTATTAGTGAATTTGGGAGAAAAGTGTCTTCAATTGAGGTGCATAATAAGTTGTGAGGCCGTAAGAAGAAAGCTGGTGAAACGTTTCGAGAGTATTTGTATGTGCTCACGGAAATCGGCAAACCGATAAATATTGATGTTGAAAGTTTAATTTTGTATTTCATCGAAGGTATAGTAGATACGAGATTAAACAAAGCGATTTTGTATGAGGCCAGGACGATCAGCGAACTAAAAGAAAGAATCAAAATATATGAGAAAATAAATCGTAAGGACGGTGGCCAAATTTCGAGGCCAGTGCAGGGTTCGATAAGCACTGCTGGTACTCAAAAGGTGTCAAAGCCATGTTTTAGATGTGGAAGTACCACACATCTTGTTCGTGATTGCAATAGTCAACAAGCTAAATGTTTTAAATGTAATGGCGTTGGACACAAGTCTTTTGAGTGCAAGAGTGCTGATACCGTGAAAATTAAAATGTTATAAATGTACAAAAAGAAAGAATTCAGTTGCCAGTGAAAACCGTTAAAATAGGAGGTTTAGTGACTGATGCTTTAGTGGATACTGGGTGTTGCTTATGCTTAATTCGACGTGATGTTTTTAGCAAAATAAACTTTAGAGGTGATGTTACAGATGAAAAGCGAACCTTATATGGCGCTTGCGAAGAAGAATTTTCGACATTTGGTAGTTTTATAACAGAGCTTGAAGTAGATGATTTGAAGTTTGAACAAAAGTTTCACATTACCAGTGAAAGTGCCATCCCATATTCCGTATTTATAGGTACATCAGTACTTGATAAAGTTAATATTTGTGTAAAACCTGAAGGCACAACATTTTTGAAGAGAATTAATCACAACGTGGATGAATGTAGACAAGGAGAAAGGTTTGAATTACTAGAAGAGTTTGAAATTTTATGTATGAGTGCAGGCGATTTTAGTGAAAATGTAGTAATTCAGGAGATGATAGAAAGTTATAAGCCACAACGTATCGAAAAGTGTAAAACTTAAATGAAGATTATTTTGAGCGACGAAATACCGGTGTTCCAGCGTCCAAGAAGATTATCTGTAGATGACAAAAAGTTCGTTGATCAGCAAGTCGAGGACTGGTTGAAAGCAGATATTATTCAACCAAGCTTCTCGAACTATGCTTCGCCAATCGTAATAGTCAGCAAAAAAGACGGCTCAAAAAGATTATGCTGTGACTATAGGTTGTTGAATAGGAAGATAATTCGCGATAATTTTCCGATGACGCGCATCGATGACGTTTTAGATAGGTTGCAAAAGGGGAAAATTTTTAAAACGTTGGACTTGGAAGATGGATTCTTCCATGTTCCAGTGGCTGAAGATTCAAGGAAGTACACAGCCTTTGTGACACCGGACGGGCAATACGAGTTTAAATATGTCCCGTTTGGTATATGTAACTCGCCGGCTGTATTTTATAGATTCATTAGCTTTGTGTTCAGAGAGCTTATACAAGATCGAACAATTGCAGTTTATATGGATGATATTATCATTCCATCTAGAGATGTCGACGAGGGTATAAGCAAATTGAAACGAGTTCTAGAAGTAGGTTCGCGGTACGGTATCCGTATCAAGTGGAAGAAATGCCAATTTTTAGAGAAAAAAGTTAATTTCCTTGGGTACATTATTGAAGGTGGTACGATTAAGCCATCTGAAGAAAAGATCCAGGCAATCGAGCATTATCCAATGCCGAACGACAGAAAAGGTGTCGAAAGATTCCTTGGATTAACTTCATATTTTAGAAAGTTCATTAATAGATATGCATTGTTGGCAAAACCTTTGTCCGATTTGTTGAAAAAAGGAAACATTTTTAAGATAGGAGAAGAACAAGTGGAATCGTTCAAGAATTTAAAAACTGAGTGGGAGTGAGGATCAAATTTTCCATCCAGTACAGTTTTTAAGTAGGAAAACAAGTCAGGCAGAAGAAAAGTATAGCTCGTATGAGCTGGAAGTGTTGGCAGTCATTGCTGCACTAAAAAAATGGAGAGTTTATTTAAAAGGTGTCAAGTTTACAATCATTAACGATTGTAATGCTTTCGCACTTACGATGCGCAAGGAGGATGTACCATTTAGGATAGCTAGATGGGCCCTCTTCTTGCAAGAATTTGATTACCAAATTGTGCACAGATCTGGAACACAGATGAGACACGTAGATGCATTAAGTAGAATGCATTGGTTACAAATGGAAGACACGTTGAGACATCGATTATTACAAGCCCAGTTGAATGATGACTGGACAAAAGCAGTTAGAACTATTTTAGAAAAGGGAAACTATGAAGATTTTTACATATCTCATGGAATTTTATGCAAAAATCCTTCCGAGGAACTTGTCTTAGTCCCTAGTCAAATGGAAGAAGATATAATCAAAACAATACACAGGCAGGGACATTATGTTGCGCGCAAAACACAGGAGTTAATAGAGAGATCATACTATATTCCGCAGTTAAGTCAGAAAGTAGCAAAAATAATAAGCAGTTGCGTAGAGTGCATTGTGGGAAACGCGAAGATGGGCAGAAAAGAAGAGTTTCTTTCGCCAATTCCCAAAGATAATCATCCGCTATGCACTTACCATTTAGATCATTTAGGACCGCTGAAAGCCACCACAAAATTTTTTAAAATAATATTTTAGCAGTTGTAGATGCATTCTCCAAATTTGTTTGGTTATACCCCACAAAAGATACAGGAGCATCAGCAGTAATTGATAGGTTAACCAAACAAGCCGCTATTTTCGGAAACCCAAAAAGACTGATAACCGACAGAGGTGCAGCTTTCACCTCGCAAGCTTTTAAATATTATTGTAATGAGCAGGATATACAACACTTGTATACAGCAACAGGAGTTCCGAGGGGAAACAGGCAAGTGGAGCGCATCCATCGAACCGTAATCCCAATGTTGACGAAACTTTCCTTGAATAATCCGGAGCAATGGTATAAAAACATTGCAAATGTACAACAGTTTTTAAATAACTATCCCAGTCGTAGCACGAAGGTATCCCCTTTTAAGTTGTTAACAGGGTTGAATATGCGTTTAGAAAAGCATATAGATTTAAGTGAGCTTATTGTGGAAGACGCAGCTATTCAGCTGGAAACAGAACGCGATCAAAGTAGGGAAACAGCTAGAAACAACATAAAAGCCATTCAAGAGGAAAATCGGAAAACTTTCAATGCAAAAAAAAAGGTGAGCAAACTTACGAAGAAAATGAACTAGTAGCTATAAAAGGAACCCAATATGGTTCCGCGCTGAAAATTAAGAAAAAGTTTTTAGGGCCGTACAAAGTAATACGTAAGTTGAACCACGGTCGGTATGACGTTGAGAAGTTAGGTGAGCATGAAGGGCCGAACCGGACGACGACGGTAGCGGAGTTTGTGAAAAAGTGGTACGCGTCGTTCGGGGACGAACGACTGTCAGGACGGCCGAATGTAGGAACAGATAAGAGACGTACCAGGAGTGGACGGACCTACGGAGACACACAACCCTTACGCACCAGCAACCCAGACATAAATATGCAACCGTGCAACAATAAATAGGCAACTCTTAATTTTGAAATGAAAAAGAAAACCGACGTTTGAGAATAGAGAGAGTGTTTAGAGTTTGACGAAAGAAGTCGATACGCGGACATCACAAAGCACCACACAAATAAGAATTTAATTATAATTACCACTTATTTTCCGTTTTAACAAACTGTACAATTTAAATGATTACTACAAATTACATTTAATAAACTATAATATAATATTTGCAAGGGTTAATAAACATTTATTCAAAACCTACATAAATATTTTCTGAAAATTTAGCGTGTCTAAAAAAAAGTTTAAAAAACGCAGATGTAATCCCGACGTGGATATAGTGTGTCAACCTCCAGATTTGAAAACAGATCGAAATCCTGTGGATTTAATCTGTGTAATTCTAGAAATTTGAACCACAGATAGAAATCCCAATGAGGATTTAATGTGTATACCTAGTGATGTGAAACACAGATAGAAATCCTGACGAGGATTTAATGTGTATACAAAGTGAAAGTGAACGCTGAGTATTCCCGAGTAGCCAACCAGGGATCTTTCCCAATATAAAAAATAAATTTGTTTATCCAACTTACTGTGGAAAATTACGATTTAAAGTATTTATTAAGAAAAAAGGTGATAAAAATACAGCTATATAATATAAAGCGATCAGTATAAATTGTGTGATCAAGCCACTAGCCATCCAACGTAGTGATACTTTTTTGGCTTTTGGTATTATTTCAGCTCGCAAACTGATTAATAAAGCGAATTCTGTGATAGACAAGCTAAGGCTATCAACCAAGTGAAAGAATGGTTCCTGACTAGGAAGTTTTGCCAACGCGTGTGACGATGAGGGGGTACAACACAGTGCAGTGATGAGTGTGAAAAAAAAAACTAAAAAAATTCACTGACTGTCTGCCTTGAGCGGTGTCGAGTAAGCCTTACCACTGGTGGGGGGAATTACCCGATCGTCAAAAGGCGATTGGTGTGTTTAAAAAGCACGAAATTTAGCAATTTCACTTCCTTTGCCTTTATTATATCTAACACGGAATGCACTTTCCGTGCGTAAAATCACGCAACTAATAATAAAAAAAGGTTTTTGTGCCACCAAGCAACCACGTACGTACCTTAAGTTTTTATTTGATAAATTGATCGTTGGGCAGAGATGTGTTGATGTGATGGACTGATTAATGTGATGATGTGATGAAGCTATTGGATTGTATGTGATGTAGATGAGTGGACTGTTTGTTTTTCTCAACTTTTCCAAATGTTCTGATTTTCTGGGTTTTTGCCAAAAAAAAAAATATGCTCAAAATTTTACTTTCCTCGGCGCGTAAGGACCAATGTTTTGAGGGCAGTGTGGACCCGGGGAAGTCGGGCGTGTGCGTTGCAAATAAAAGAAAATAAATACCGAATTAGTAAATCGTAACCACAAGTTTGTTTACAAAATATAAGTTTATTGAAAATGTATAAAAGACGTAGCAATTGCAAAGAAATTAATCGGACTCGAAAATGCACTTAACACGTTCAAATTTATGCAAGGGATTACTTGCAAATCGCAAATTGAAAATTAAAAATTACGTGACAATGGCAAGGAGTTAAATTATACAAAATAAATTCCCTTGGCAGTTCACAATTTAGACCACTATTTAAAGTTTAAGGTATACACTCGAAATAATTAGGAAACTCACCTGGGGCTAGCTGCTGGCTCTTGAACGTTCTAAATTAGAAAGAAAAATTTAAAAACGAAAAAGGTCCGCACAACCTGCCGATAGCCAACTTTCGTCGAGTTTTTCCCCTTTGAAGTTAGCGCTCGGCAGAGGTGGGCCGTTACCGGTAAATAATAATATTGCCAAAAAATGTGCATTAGGGTGGTAGCGAATATTTAGGCTGGTGGCCTAAAAAACACTCCCGTATATTTTAATTCGATAAAATGTATCAGACTTAGAATTCAATAAAAATGTATACCAAATGCGACAAATATTAACCGAATTTACAGATATCACTCGGATGTATAAAATATTTACCTGATTTACAGACAATTTTTCTTGAAAATGATAATTTTCAATAAAATTACCCTGACTTTAAACAGAGGTCCGATGATGAGGGCAATTCCAACGATAATTCAGTAAAAGTTATGATAAATTTTCTTATGATTTTTCAAAAAGATACCGCGAGTAAAAGCAACTATACAATATAATAATAAATAAAGAGATCTCCAATTTACAAATTTATGCACATTTAAAACATGAAATCAATAATATAATTCACTTAATCTTGTGACTGTTAACGAAATAACGAATTTAGATGAGTTACTTTCGAGGCTTGAAAAAGCAGCCGGCAATCACAATATAATAAAGTTAGAATGGCCAAAAAATGATATACTTTTTAATAACTTTTCAATTACGAACTTTAAAGTCAGCGGAAATAAAATTCTATATTCATTAGAAATAATATTAACGGACCCTGTGGAAACTGTAACAGAAACAGAACAAAAACAAAAACGTATAACAATTTATCACGAGGACCCACTTTTAGGCCGTCGTTGCGGTACAAAAAGATTATATGCAAAATTAAGAACAAAATATTACTGGAAAAACATGACGCGTGATATAGCGAAATTTGTAAAAAGTGCAGTAAATGCCTTTTAAATAAAGTTAAGCCAAAAACAAAGGAAAATCTTGTACTGACTCCAACACCCTGTAAACCATTTGACATAGTAATTTTCGATACAATAGGCCCACTTCCAGAATCCGAATATGGTAACAAGTTCGCTGTTACTATGATTTGTGATTTATCAAAATATTTGGTGACGAAAGCCGTACCAGGCAAATCGGCAAAAACAATTGCATGTGCTATTTTTGAAAGTTTCATATTAACTTATGGAACCATGAAAGCAATTAGATCTCATTTAGGCACCGAGTACAAAAATGAATTATTCTCTGAGCTGACACAACTTTTAAATATTAATCATGATTTCTCAACAGCTTACCACCATGAAACTGTTGGTATTGTTGAAAGAAATCATAGAGTCTTTAACGAATACTTACGTGCTTGTCTAAATGAAACGTATTCAGATTGAGATACATATTTAAAATACTTCACGTTTTTACACAATACTACAACTAGCTCGGTTTTTGACAATAAATTTTCTCCTTTTGAACTAATATTTGGCAGAAAATCTACTTTGCCAGATGAATTCCAAAGAGAACAAATTGATCCGATATATAATGTAGAAAATTACGTAAAAAAATTAAAATTTAGAATGCGAAAATCTCATAAAATGGCTATAAATTTAATCAATAAACATAAAATTAGAAATAAAGAATTGCATGATAAAACAGCTAGACTTTTAAAAACTAATA
This sequence comes from Eurosta solidaginis, assembly GCF_040869045.1. NCBI lineage: Eukaryota > Metazoa > Arthropoda > Insecta > Diptera > Tephritidae > Eurosta > Eurosta solidaginis. The sequence goes on from NC_090324.1 coordinate 56,897,196, forward strand.
TAAATGATAAAGTTTTAGTAGAAAAAGAACCGAAAGATAAACATGAAAATATATATCAAGGCCCATACATAATAAAGGAAATAGATGGCCCTAATGTTACAATTTATGATGAAATTACTAAAGCCAATAAGATTGTTCGCAAAAATAGAATAGTAAAAATTACATAAATAAGTGGATTGTAATTATGCTATGAAAAAAAAATTATAAAATAAAATTAAAATTATGTATATCTATTACTTGCATTTAGCTTTATATATTTGCATATCTTTAAAAGTATTATTACACATTTTTTTTTTAATAAAACCGCTCACTTAAAAGTGATTCTAAATTTTGCAATAAATTTTCCACATTTAAAATCAATCTTAACTTAACAAAAATATTAATTATTTACCCTAAATTTGAAAAATTGTATTTTGTTTTTGGAATAGTAAGTAGAAAATTTTTCAGACAAGCTGCCATAGCTGCGCAGATAGATCCATTTCGAAGGTTGCTAAGCCATCATCATCAGTACGCTTTAGGCATGCTGCGCTAACCATTTAGCTATACAGCGGTGGTTTGTTTGACTGGCAAATTTGCTACTTCTATTCCTTTTTACCAACTATATTTATTCAGTGTTGCGCCATCTGGTGCAAATCACTGATAATGCTGGATTTTTGTTTATTGTCAATTACTTTGTTTTGACATTCCCAAGTGCTCATGGTTTATTGACAATTGTTTTTGTTTTTATCGGCCTATTGTTAAATGATTCAAGTTTCGATTCGAGCTCAAGGCCAGAACAATAATTTTTTGTAATGATAATTATTGTTATTTTTTAATTTTTCTAAATTTGAAAAATTGTATTTTGTTTTTGGAATAGTTGAGCTCGAATCGAACCTTGAATCATTTATCAATAGGCCGATAAAAACAAAAACAATTGTTAATTATTTACCTTTTAAATTTTCCAGGAAAATATTGCGCTGCGGTAAATGAACGAATCCTGGGTTATAACCACCCTAAAGCATACAAATTCTTTCATTTACAACAGTTCAACTGAATTAGAAAAAGCATAAGAAATACTAAAAATACATATACATATTAATTTAATGATATAATAAAGCGAATGACATTTCGTTTGTTTTTTCTTTTCTTTTTTTTTCCGCAAAAAGGGAAGGTGTAATGGACAACGGTAATCAGCGCAATTACATTTTTACAATATAACAATATCGCCTAAGTCATCCACCTCAGATTGCTCAACTCATTTGCAGTGCAATACACTTTCGGTATTTCGATATTGGAGTCATTAACCTCAGATTGCTCAACTCATTTGCAGTGCAATACACTTTCGGTATTTCGATATTGGATACTTACTCACCTACTTAACGGTCAGAATACGCGAACTCAGATTACCCTTGTCCATTCACACCAATCATTGAATCATCATAAAAATTACATACCTGTTAGCTTTAAGTTATAAATAGATAGAAGAAAATATTAAATAAAGTCAGTTTTTGAATTGCTACAAGCAAAAGCAACGTGTTCCACTCCACAATTATATCATTAAATTAATATATATATGTATTTTTAGTATTTCTTATGCTTTTTCTAATTCAGTTGAACTGTTGTCAATGAACGAATTTGCATGCTTTAGGGTGGTTATAACCCAGGATTCGTTCATTCACCGCAGTGCAACATTTTCCTGGAAATTTTAAAAGGTAAATAATTAATATTTTTGTTAAGTTAAGATTGATTTTAAATGTGAAAAATGTATTGCAAAATTTAGAATCAGTTTTAAGTGAGCGGTTTTATTAAAAAAAATTTAGTAATAATACTTTTAAAGATATGTAAATATATAAACCTAAACGCAAGTAATAGATATACATAATTTTAATTTTATTTTATAATTTTTTTTTTCATAGCATAATTACAATCCACTTATTTATTTAATTTTTACTATTCTATTTTTGTGAACAATCTTATTGGCTTTAGTAATTTCATCATAAATTGGAACATTAAGGCCATCTATTTCCTTTATTATGTATGGGCCTTGATATATATTTTATGTGCATCTTTCGGTTCTTTTTCTACTAAAACTTTATCATTTATATTAATTTCTAAAGGTCTAGCTGTTTTATCATGCAATTCTTTATTTCTAATTTTATGTTTATTAAATAAATTTATAGCCATTTTATGAGATTTTTGCATTCTAAATTTTAATTCTTTTACGTAATTTTCTACATTATATATGGGATCAATTTGTTCTCTTTGGTATTCATGAGGAAAAGTAGATTTTCTGCCAAATATTAGTTCAAAAGGAGAAAATTTATTGTCAAAAACCGAGCTAGTTGTAGTATTGTGCAAAATCGTGAAGTATTGTAAATATGTATCCCAATCTGAATACGTTTCATTTAGATAAGCACGTAAGTATTCGTTAAAGACTCTATGATTTCTTTCAACAGTACCAACAGTTTCATGGTTGTAAGATGTTGAGAAATCATTATTAATATTTAAAAGTTTTGTCAGCTCAGAGAATAATTCATTTTTGTACTCGGTGCCTAAATGCGATCTAATTGCTTGCATGTTTCCACAAGTTAATATGAAACTTTCAAAAATAGCACATGCAATTGTTTTTGCCGATTTGTTTGGTACGGCTATCGTCACCAAATATTTTGATAACAGCGAACTTGTTACCACATTTGGATTTTGGAAGTGGGCCTATTTTATCCACAATTACTATGTCAAATGGTTTACATGGTGTTGGAGTCACGACAAGATTTTGCTTTGTTTTTGGCTTAACTTTATTTAAAAGGCATTTTCTGCCCTTTTTACAAATTTCGCTATATCACGCGTCATGTTTTTCCAGTAATATTTTGTTATTAATTTTGCATATAATATTTTTGTACCGCATTGACCGCCTAAGTCGTGATAAATTGTCATAAGTTTTTGTTTTTGTTCTTTTTCTGTTACAGTTTCTAGAGGGTCCGTTAATATTATTTCTAATGAATATATAATTTAATTTCCGCTGACTTTGAAGTGCGTAATTGAAAAGTTATTAAAAAGTATATCATTTTTTGGCCATTCCAACTTTTTAATATTGTGATTGCCGGCTGCTTTTTCAATACTCAAAAAAAACTCATCTAAGTTCTTTTTTTCATTAGCATTCACAAAATTAAGTAAATTAGCTTTTTATGTTTTAAATGCGCATAAATTTGTAAATTGGAGATCTCATTATTTTTATTATACTGTATATCTGATTTTATTCGTGGTATCCTTTTTGAAAAATCCTACGAAAATTTATCATAAACTTGTAGTTTAGGCGTATCGCAAATTGTATCAGTTAAAGTAGCGTCTTCATTTTGTAATTGCGTTTGTTTAGTCTGTGATCGTGTTTTAACTGCTAAGACATTTGTTGAATTTTCTTCCTTTATTCGTTTGATTTGTCCGAAATCAATGCGAGATAAGGCGTCCGCACGACCCCTCGACATCGAAGTCAAATTCTTCAAGGTCAAGTCGCATTCTAGTGAGTTTGGAAGATGGGTTTTCCATGGAAAAAGGTAAATAAGTGGTTTATGATCACTTTTGATCCGAAATTTCGTACCATAAATATAGGGTCTGAAAAAGTTGATTGCCCAGTGTATAGCCGCTAGTTCTTGTTCTATTGTCGACTTATCACGCTCGTGATGCATAAGCAACTGGTAGTTGTAAACCATTGTATTCTTGGCTCAATATGGTACCACAGGCTGCTTTGCTTCTTGCCTCATCGGCTTTTTTCGGCGTTGGGTAGTTTTTTATTGCCTGATATTTTGTTTCATCAGGCAATATACAGTTTGCTGTGCATTTGTGCCCCAGGTAAATTACCTCATGGCTAAAAAATGTACACTTATCTGGGTGCAGCTTTAGAATACATTTTCTGCAAATGTCAAAAACCTCTTTTAAGTTATTAAGCATATGTTTCTCTGAACAACCGATGACAACTAAGTCTTTCATGTACAGAAAAACTTGAGTAGGAGACAGTCCTGAAAAAGCCAATGACATCATACGCTGAAATGAATTTGGAGCTACTTTCAAGCCAAAGGGCAGCCTTTTGCACCTGAAAAAGCCCCTGGCTTGTTGAGAACGACGTAATATTTCTCGAATCCTTTTCCAACTCGATATGATGAAAACCGGACATGAGATCTAGGCATGAGAAATATCTCGCTCGTCCCAGTTGGTATAAGATATCGTCGATCCAAGGCAGTGGGTATTTGTCAGCTACTAATTTTTTATTTATTTGCCTATAGTCATTGACCAATCTCCATCGTTTTTCGGAGGAGTTTGGTAGAGATTTTTTGGGTACGAGTAAAACCGGACTATTTTACTCTGACACAGATGGCTCAACGATATCATCCTCAATTAATTTGTCTACTTGCTTAATTATTTCCTCTTTCTGTGAATGTGGTATCCTATAATTTTTTATGTAGACTGGCGTTGTATCTTTTAATTTCAGTTTATAAAAATTGTTTGAAGTTATTTTATCCGAGTCCAAAGCAAATATGTCTATATATTCCTGGCATAGGTTCCTTAGTTTATCTTTAACAAATTCTGGAAAACTTTTACTGAGTTTCGATAAAACTTCGCTTCTATGGTTTGGGGTTCTTACAAATTATTTTCGACTATCTGATAGTTGGATAGACTTTCGGATTTTAAATTTAAAATTTTTTTATCGGTCGTATTTATGAGCCTTACAAATGCTTTTTGGTTGATATTACCGTATTTGCAATGAAAATTCCTTTTTGAATTTCTTGATTTGGTATGACTAAGTTATCTTCCTTCGAGTTTATCTGTATTTCTTTAACGACTTCTGATCTTGCTGGCAAGGAAAAGATGTAATTGGGGGTACTGTATGTCATATTAACAAACAATTTTCTGGCATTATTTTACCACTATAATCTAGTACGCAGTTATACTTTTTATTAAAATTTAATCCCAGTATTCCGTTGCAGGGTACCGGAAAACTATGATCTACTTCTTGGAAGTTATGATTGAGCCAATAATTGTCTATAATGAGGTTACCGTTATCGCTACCTTTGGATATTATTGTACCTTCACCTACACCTTTGATGGATGTGGTTAGGTTGGTGTTAATTTCAGCATTTTCCATTATTACGTCGTCCTTAATTATAGAGATATCCGCGCCTGTGTCTATTAAAAAGGTTTGCTTATTTATTGTAAGGTTTGCTTATGTATTGAGGTCGAGAAACAAGCGAAGCTGCTCATATTTAATGACAAATAAAAAATTCATTTGCCCCTATATTTGAGTGTGATCCCACTGCGTAGCAGGCAGGGGGCGTCGGGGTTTCCCGATTCTTGTGTTGTAACTCGTACTTGTCCGCGTTGGCCAATTCTATTTCGGTAGTAATTATTGTTATAACTTCGGTAGTCATTATTTTTATAACTACGGTTGCGCTGGTTGACCCTACTCCATTATAACTGCCACCAAGATTATTGTTATGATTATAATGGCCGCGGCCACGTCCTTGCCCACGATTGTACTATAATTATTGTGATAAAACATGATGTTATTGGTGGGGGAGTCGGTGCTTGTACTGATAAATTTCGCGATAGCATCGTCTCTGTTAGCGAACTGGCCACTTTCCATAATTAATTTTATTTTTTCGTAATTGGAATTTTTATATAGAGCTTTTACTGATACTTGGGTAGTGTACTTTTGGGCCAGTTCACCACTTAGACCCTCAGAAATATAGCTCCCTCAAGTTTAGTACACAGTGTATTTATCTCGTCAGCGAATTAGTTCGCCGTTTTACTACCTTGTTTTATGTTCAAAATTTTGCTGTTATCAATTCAATCGACTCACCTTTCATTGCATATTATAGTTTATCAATAAATTTAGCTAGTGTATCCTCGTTGGTTATTAATTGCCGTGCGTCGCCAGCCAATTTAGTATTGACTAGTTGCACAGCCACTGCTTCCACCAAATTTATGGCATCGATAAATCTGTTCAAATTTTCTGATTTTCCATCGAATTCGGCCAGAATCTTTGCTCCTAAACTTAAAACTGTGGTAGCCATTTTGTCGATTTTGTTCTTCCTTCGATAGTTTTCCGTTTCTTTCTTTTCTAATTCACCCTCGTCTGCCTCACTTACATCTGTGTCCTCAATGTTGCTGTCAACTTCACAGCGTAATGTAAGTGGAATTTTAATATTCATTTTATGCCGTTGGAAGGCTTTTAGTAATTGGTCCCTTAGTTTTAGGAATATTTGGTGTGCTGATTCTCGGTGTTGGGAGGTGTACCTATCGTAATGCCTGTGTAGTATGGCTCTAACCCTGTTATATTTCTCTATTAACATTTTTGTATGCTTTTCTATAGTTTCCACTTTAATAGCCTTTTTTTGTGTCATATATTTGTATGACTGTCTAAACTCTTTGCTCAGAGGTTAAATTTCCTTTAAAATCTCTTCCCATTGTATACTAACTATTACATTTAACTTTTTGTTTTACTATTATTGCTACATTACAATGGAATTACTATTTTAATTATATATTACCTACTTAAACAGCTCTTCAGGTTACCGGATTTTTTGTTGATGATTTGTTGTTGCTGTTCCACATTTGGTGTTGCCAGAAAGAGTTTGAATTGGGGCCATTAATTTAAGCAGCTCTCAAGGTTGTCGAATTTGTAGTTGATCATTTGTTTTTATTGTTCAACATTTGGTGTTGCCAGGTAAAGTTTGGACCACATTTTGTTTGTATCAATTTGCCTGATCTCTAAGTGCACTGTTATTTTATGTTCTGTGTTATTCGTTTTGTAATTATATTTGTTGTGACGAGTTCCGGATTTCCCGTTTTATTTTATTCACATAATATTTAATTAATATGTACATCATGGTTAATAGGGCCATTATTAATAAAAGTTCAGTGGCGCTGACTGTCCCCTTATTTTGTTGTTCGTTTTATCTTGTTTTACGTGTAAATTGTCGTTGTATTTTGCGATATTTTTTTCTCAATGTTACTTCCTGTATTGGTTTCCTTTCCTATTTCGTAGGCGGTTATGGCTTTCATAATAGTTGTAAGAACTGGTTTCCACTAAGTCATTTTAAACGTTTTTTTTTCGCACTGTATTCACTTTTTGTATATATAAAAGGATTTTTTTCACTACATTTGGCAACACGACGGAAATTTCAGGACATTGTCTGTAGATCCTGCATGTGAGTGATTAACATCGTTCGCCGTTTAATAAAGTCACAATGTTCGGAGTCACATGTCACAGTCGCCATGTGGAGTGAAACACGTCGCTTTGGCTTGTCAAAAAATGACTTTATTTAATATGTTCTTCTATTTATAAATTAAAGCTAAAAGGTATGTAAATTTTATGACTAAGTCAATGATTGGTGTGAATGGACAATGGTAATCTGAGTTCGCATATGCTGACCGTTAAGTAGGTCAGTAGGTATCCAATATCGAAATACCGAAAGTGTATCTCACTGCAAATAAGTTGAGCAATCTGAGGTGGATGACTTGGGCAATATTGTTATATTGTAAAAATGTAATTGCGCTGATTACCGTTGTCCATTACACTTACATCTGCAGTTACATTTGTATGAGTACTGGTGCGATGCATCTTGAGCTTGCTAGGGATCTCTCTTCCCCTACATTTATTGCTGCTTTTCGTGTGTGGGCAAACTCTTATGTACATTTATACCCGGTTTGAACGATATAACAGAGCGATCAAGTGAAGATACGACTTTTATGACAATTTTTTGTTTATTCACATTGCGCTTCGTAATCGGAACGCATCGCGTGGGGGTGTTTTGTGTTACGCTGCAATGCATATTATTATAATCAGCGTGCTTTGCCTACAGATTATATTAACTTATTATTACCATACCGGTTGATCGTAACGGCATTAACGAATCGATATAAATATAGACTTCCGTAAATCAAAATGCTGAGATTAGAAAAATGAATTAATTTAGCCATGTCCGGCCGTCTGTATGTGATCATGATAACTTGAGTAAATATAGAGATAACATATTGAAATTTGGTATATGGGTTGGTTTAAAATGAGCGAAATCGGATGATAACCACACCCACTTTTTATACATATAACATTGTTTTCGCGACCACACGTCCCAGCCCAGCAGTTCTTCACTTAACATAACATTTTTAAATACATACTAGCTTTACGAGGCGCACGTTATAACTCCCGAGATCGAATGGATGTTGCGTTATTTTTTCTGTTTTGTTTGTTGCTTTGACTACATTCCGAAGAACCATGACTGGTGAGCCAATTTTCAAAGTTGATATATGCGCAGGCATTCCTTTTGGTTCTAAGGAGTATAGAAATTCATTTGGATAATTCACAATTTTATCTTCATCTGTAACTGTGTCGATCGATTTATATTTCGTCACTTCACCCGAAAATTGGTTTTAAAAGCGATCATTGATTTTGTTAACATGATCCTTTTTGGGAGCTAAGATAGTTCTTTCGCATAGCCAAAAAACAAAAACATTTAAATTTAAAATTCTTAATTCTAAAATATGAAAAACTTTCGTCTTGATCGAGGGAACATCGAGCCAAAATTTGGTGATGATCGAAGTATAGCAAACACGTTTTCATAGGGAACACACACACACAGAATTTGATTTTTATAGAAGATGTAGATAGACTGAAGCTAAACATTTTTTTTTAACAGCGGCAAAGTTATGCAGTACCAAAGATTCCATTTGAATGGGAGGTTCCACGCCCCCTTTTTCGCAATTCCGCATTTTCTTAGTGGTGTTAGGGATTGACCTCATATAACTCCTTACTGAATTTCAATGTTCTGGCATGTATACCTTCAAAGTTATGCAGTACCAAAGATTCCATTTCAATAGGAGGTTCCGCGCCCCCTTTTTCCCAATTCCGCCTTTTCTTGGTGGTGTTAGGGATTGACCTCATATAACTCCTTACTGAATTTCAATGTTCTGGCATGTATACCTTCGAAGTTATGCATTACTAAAGATTCCATTTGTATGGGAGGTGCCACGCCCCTTTCTCCAAATTCCGCATTTTCTTGGTGGTGTTAGGGATTGACCTCATATAACTCCTCATTGAATATCAATGTTCTTCAAAGGTATGCAGTTCCAAAGATTCCATTTTTATAGGAGGTGCCACGCCCTTTTTATATATCGAAATTATTTTCAACCTAAAACCTTCCCGTTGATTGAAGGAACCCATAACCAAAATTTCGTGATGATTGATGTGTGGGAAATACGTTTCCATAGCGAACACACACACAGAATTTGATTTTTATATATGTATGGCTAGACCGATTTGGGATTTCAAAATCAAGTAACCATCATGTCTCCTTCCTGTATCTTTCCTAAAAATTTCATGGCAATCTGTCAAGCCGTCCTCGAGTTATGGAGTGACAATCAAAATGCACACTTCTTTATATATATATATATATAGATTCATTGTAAAATAATTATATACATTCCTAAACCTAGTTTATTAATATAACATTTTTTATATACATTCTCATTGTAAAATCATTATATACATTTATTTTTATATGCATATACGCTGGACGTGTGGTTATGCCAAAACGTTAATTAAATTTCACCACGGCAACATCTATCTGGCATGATCAAAATAACGCAGCTCACTTCAATTGGCACTTGTCATTGTAAAAAAACAAAACCACAAATCATCGAGATTTTTCCCTGATCAACTAATTTTCTTTTTTGAGTATAAAAACTGTGAAAATCATCGCTTTTCCTTTTTTCTGCAAAAAGAGATTATTATCAGCACAATTCTAAACAAAAATTCCTCGTATTCTAAATAAAAAATCCTTGTGGGTTTTTTCACTTCTCCCTTTCCTCTTATTCTGTACAATGTTCGAAAAAGTGGACACCGGTTATGGGAGAAAGAGGGATATTTCTCTGCCATTTCTTAGGAGTTTTTTCACTTGTTAAATTAAAGGGAATGCATCAGAATAGTAAAAGTAAATTGGTTCTTTTAAGAAAGAACACTTATTTGTACAAATATGTGCTAAAATATGTACATTGTACCACAATATTCTTTATTTTAAGTCGAAAAGTATATCATAAGCAACGGATATACCAAGAGCAAACCCATGCTTATGACGTCTATCCAGAAATTGATTGCTTTGCTGAATGGAAGCAGGTAACTCCAGCGGATTTGTGTTATCCCGCCTTATTCTTCTTTTTATGCGCCTCTGTTCTGTTGCTGTGGCACCAATTCATTACTCATTTCAGTGAATACCATACGAAATGCAATACTGTGAATTGTTTATATTTTATTTCTTAATTTCAAACAAGTTCGCAACAATAATTAAACTTTAATCAGCAACGAAATTTTAATTACAAAACAGCTTACTTCGAAATTCTTATTTCCCAATTATTACTCTCCCTAGGAGAAAAGAACTGGAGGAATTTTTTCGCGGGAATAAAAAAATCCGAAACAACAAAGTTCCGAGGGAATATTTAGAATTGGGCTGTATATCTACTTGTAATCCAAGTTTTCTTTTATAAAGGTTGTAATTACCGAGAGTTTGAAACAATTAAAATTATTCGGGGTACCGCTATGCGAACAAAATTAATATACTCCGTGAGCTCTGCTCAGCTGAGTATAAAAACAGGGTGATAAAAATACACCCAAGTGTATTGGCCTAACATCAGAAATGCGATCATTTCTGAAAAATAATGTAATTTTTTATAAATGGCCTTGCGGTGTAATAGTTAAATTGTTTAAATAAATTTACACAACAAATGAGAGCATTAGGGTGGGCCGGTGCCTTTCAAAAAAATGCTCGAGAAGAAAAATTATCGTTCAGTGAAAAATAGAGGGTTTGACCTAAGAATATTAATAAAAAAATACTAATAATCGCGAAAATTAAGAGCTGAATAACTTTATATTAAAATTTGGAGAAATTTGAAGAAAAGTGAAAATGTTTTTCACAAGTAAGTTATTACTTTTTTATGTGCGTTTATAAATTGTGTAATCCGCCGGCACTGCTATTAGAGTATGACAATATAAAATCGAATTTCGTATTTATCCTTTTCGGTATTCTTTTTGAAGTTTTAATTGGATTTTATTGAATATAAAAATTGGATTTCAATCAGTTGAAAAGGATATGCAAGCGTGAAAAGCTTTCGTTTGAAGAAATTTGATTTTATTTGTGGCTCGAATAATAATGATTAATTGGTTTACTGTCAATAACCATGTTATGGAATCGCATCTTTTATGGGAGCAGCAAGGAAGGCAGTCGGCATGATCTGGGGTTACACTGTGGCTAGTTATGTCGGCTGGGTTGGGTTCTTGCCAACCTTGCTGTCCTGCGCCATAACAGGAAAACGATCCTATCATGCCTTTTAAATGGTCACACAGCGCATAACTAATTCAAAACGCTGGAAATTCAAAATAAAACAACATCCGGTCGAACCGGATGCCACGGATAGACCGTTAAAACACTCAAATTCAAAATTCAAACAAAAAGTAACTTCAAAAAACTAAACGCAAAAAAAAATTACCGAACCGGACATGACCGGTGACTACTCTGAAAATCAGAGGAAATAAAATTCTGAAAATAAATACACAAGGGGGATAAACAAAAAGGGCCGAATATAACTTGGGGGCGCCGCGGGTGTTGTTGCGACGGCCGGTGCTGAGCCCACCCTCAAAATCCATGGCCACCGACGCACCTAAATTTTCGGTGGCCCTTACCTGCATACCCTAGTACATTCTAATTGAATGTAGACACCACATTCCCATTATTACAAACTTTTTATTTACAGTTCATTTAAAAAAAAAAACAATGATACAATTTTTGTTTTTTTTTGTTTAACTAATATAACGCTACGGCTCATGGAAGCAGTTCTTATGGTTCTTCTACAAATTTTTTGTAAGAGGGAAAAGTTAAAGAAGAGCTCTAAGCCTTTAATAAGAAACGCTCTCTGATTTCGCAGATTTAGCTATAAATATACGATGCTTTCGAACAATTGCAATTGTTGTCAGACTTCTACAGTATTCTTGAGGATGTTCAATGCATTTTACCTGCATCTGGACAAAAAAAAAGTTATTTGTATGTTTACAATGCGTTTAATTATTTCATTTAATTCGTTTATACGCATTGTGTATAGGAAAGGTACAGACTAAACTTTTCTAAATTAATTGTCTAAACTATATAGTATGTTAGCTTGCGAAGTTGAAAATCAGAGAAAAACTTGTATATCTCTATGTATGTATAAGTGTATTAATTTTCGATAAGGGCCATTGAAAATGGATGAACACCTTTAATTATTAGGTGTATATACATACAGATTGGCCTGCATAGTCTCTTAAGGATAAATATACATATATAGTCAATGCATTTAGCAGGATTATGCATTTGATATCAGATCCTAAATTTTTTTTCCATTTGATTTTAAATTTAATGGTGAGCTTAAATTTAATTTTTCCAATTTGGGGTTGCCGTAAATATTAACGTTTCGTTAATCATGCACTGATGGTGCAAAAAGTTCAGTGCTTATTGGCCGTCAACGCCAATAGTTTTCGCCTTTCCAAAGTGCGCTTCCTTATAATCTAAGTATTTTTAAACGAATACGCCCTTACATAGACTTTCATATGAACCAAGTACAGAATAAATTTTATGTAAAAATTCTTAAATGAGGTTTATATTAAATACCTATATCTATGTATACTTTCAAATATGTAGCAAATGTGCATGCCCCAACATTGATGTACGTATGTCGCAAGTGAAGACAAAAATTTTTGTAAAAGGTTTTAAATGAAATTTATATTACATACCCACATCTATGTATAATTTTAAATGGGTAGCAAACGTCCACGCCCTTACAAGATGTACGTATGTCGCAAGTAAAGACTAAAAATTTGGCAAAAGGTCTTAAATGAAATTTATATTCCATACCTACATCTATGTATACTTTTAAATGTATAGCAAATGTACACGCCCTTACACAGAGGTACGTATGTCACAAGTAAAGACTAAAAATTTGGTAAAAAGTCTTAACTGAAATTTATATAACATACCCACATCTATGTATACTTTTAAATGTGTAGCAAACGTACACGCCCTTACATAGATGTACGTATGTCTCAAGTAAAGACTAAAATTTAGTAAACGGTCTTAAATGAAATTTATATTCCATACCTACATCTATGTATACTTTCAAATGTATATTAAACGTACACCCCTAACATAGATGTACGTATGTCCCACCCAAGTAAAGACTAAAAATTTGGTAAAAAGTCTTAAATGAAGTTTATATTACATACCTACATCTATGTATACTTTTAAATGTGTAGCAAACGTACACGCCCTTACATAGATGTACGTATGTCGCAAGCAAAGACTAAAAATTTGGTAAAAAGTCTTAAATGAAATTTATATTACATACCTACATCTATGTATACTTTTAAAGGTGTAGCAAACGTACACGCCCTTACATAGATGTACGTATGTTGCAAATAAAGACTAAATTTTATACAATAAGATTTAAAAGGGGTTTATATTAAATACCTACATCTACGTGGATTATCTGTATGTAGTATGTTCCGCGGCCCAGCTGGTTGTTGTTTATAAAGTTGATGTTGCAGCAGACCTATAAGCGGCGGCCCTGCTGGTTGTTTTTAATACAGTTGTTGTGGCAGCAGGCCTATATGCGGCGGCCCTGATGTTTGTTGTTAATAAAGTTGATGTTGCAGCAGGCCTATATGAGGCGGCCCTGCTGGTTGTTGTTAATACAGTTGATGTGGCAGCAGGCCTATATGCGGCGGCCCTGCTGGTTGTTGTTGCTAAAGTTGATGTTGCAGCAGGCCTATATGAGGCGGCCCTGCTGGTTGTTGTTACTAAAGTTGGTGGTGGTGGTACGTCCGGTGGTTGTTGTGCAGTTGGGTAGACGCTGCCGGTGGTTGCGCGTTGGGTTGACTAGTGCTATCGCTGGTGGTTGAGCGCGGTGTTGCACGCAATGGTGGTGACAGCACGTGGTTTCGCTGGCGCTATAGCTGGTTGTGGTTAGATATTGGTGGTCGTGGTGCTAGCGCCTATTGACACTCTCCTGTCGCATTTGCCATTAGTGGGGTGTGCAACCAGCTACAATTACTGGAGGTGTGCGGCGTATTAACACTTTGCTTGCATGCTTTGATGTTGGACGATTAAAATGAAATGCATTAAATGCAAGTTGTAGCCTTGCAGATTGCTCTTGAGATCTTCAAACTTTTCTGCCTTCCAGCAGCACAAACTTATTCGTGAATGAATACACACACTCTTAGTTTCTTTGTTGTATCTCCTTATTTTCGATTAGGAACCCACACAGCTCACGGTAAGAATTTGTAGCAATATAAATGTTGTAGGCTCTAGTATCTTTTGCTCTCTCTAATTTGGCCAGCCATTCAATGTAGCAAATTTTTCTAAATAGCACTTAAGGTTTTCCGTTCAATTCCTGATTTTCATTTTCAGTACTTTACTATTTTTTTGCTTTAATAAAACAAAGCAGCCATTCCTGTTGTCAAATTGATTGAGCAATGTTTAAATCTTATTTTTTTGTTTTTTCACAAATTTTCGTTGGATAGATTAGTCACAATTTTGGTTGGTTTTTGTTGAATAAATCCAAAGAAGGAAACTTTTTTAGCTTAAAATGCGTTAACAACTTCACAATTTTGGTTGGTTTTTGTTGAATAAATCCAAAGGAGGAAACTTTTTTAGCTTAAAATGCATTCACAACGATCGAAGAGAAAACCCAGCATGCACGAATGCGGAAATAACAAAGAAACTGTCAGCGGTTTCTAATTTTTTATCTTCTTTCCAAAATGGCCGAACACGCCATGGTGTCGTCAAAAAAAATGTTTCCTTCCATTCAGCGATGGAAACACGCAGTTATCTAAGTGTGGCGGCGATTATCGATTGGTTCATTGTTATCGTTAGCTCATCCCTACAGCACTATACAGGTCGCGTTCAGGTTGTCAAACCCTTGTATTGATGATAGGTGAATGGAAGGTAGAGAAAGCGTAAAACTTTGCAACTTTTGTGTCCTGCGGGAACGCTGTGCGCCGAATTAGGTAAAACTTTACCACCACGCAGTGCATAATTGCTAATGCATCGGTTGCATTTTACGTTCGCCATCTCCTTTTGACAATCTCCATGCCAGTACAATGAAACGAATAAAATCAGCTGATGAGATGAGCCACCCACACCATTGCGCCAGGTGTTACTCAAAATTCGTCAATGTCATGGGAATTTTTGGCGATGCCACCCGCACGAAACTAACAAAATTTTGTTTTGACCACCCCAGGCAGACATGAGTGAAGGTGAATCCTACCTTTTTCCTATCACTAGTCAACTGATGCGTTCCAAGGGTGACTCTCCAAAGTGGACCATAACAACCATCTTTTCTTCTTTTCCATTTTCCGGATTCAACGGCAGAGATCCGGTTTCGAAAAACAATCCCCAAACAGCAGCAGAAATGTGAATCTTGATGGTGAGTGCTAAACGTAATTTATTATAAGTTTGTTGGAATTTTTGTTTTAACAATAGTTGGTTGATAGGACCTTTACTAGATCTGGTTTCCCACGAAGTAGGTTCATAATTTTCAGGGGGATCTGTTGGTAGTAGTACCTACTTGACTAATGGTCGTATAACTTAACGATTTTCTGTCACAAGGTCTACGACGCGAACTCGGTTATGGGAGCCGGGGAGCAAATTGAACACTCTGCCCATTCTTCATTCGTTAGGTGGCAAGTTATCCTCTTACTTACTTAAATTTTTCGTTAAAATTTTGAATTTGATCTAAGACATTGTACTTTTTGATTGTATTTTCTTAAATTTTCTACAAACTTTTCAAATGTAATTATAACGTTTTGGTATGGAGCTCCTTAAATAAAAATTTTAAAAATATGTAAAATCAAATGAAATTGACATAGAATTATGGTGAAATTACTTGAAATTGAATTGAAAAATAGCTTTTTCCACACCACCCGGAAGCTCCCCGTTGGCACGCAACCGAAGTTAGTTTTGGGTGCTCGGTTCCCCAGTAGGCCTATATCACCCATATACATATATCGCCCATTTACTTCAATAGTGTCATAATTCACGAACTTTTAGTTAAAAACAAAGAAATGTGCTAAAGGAATTTAGCCTATTTCACACCACCCGTTAAGTATGCAATTGGCGCTTTACCGAGTTTAATTTTGTATAAATATATATGTAATATGTAAGTGTGACACAAAACGAAAATTTCGAATAGAATAGAGGATAAATAAATAAATGTAAGGCGCGATAACCTCCGAGGAGAACTAAGGCCGAGCTTCTCTTCCAATTTGCGTCGTGCTCCGCTTGATTTTCCCTACAAATTGGCCGGACGGGACCTACATGTTTTATGCCGACTCCGAACGGCATCTGCAAGGCAGATGAGTTTTCACTGAGAGCTTTTCATGGCAGAAATACACCCGGAGCGCTTGCCAAACACTGCCGAGGGGCGACCCCGCTTACAAAAATTGTCTTCTAATTTAAAAACCTTATTTCAAAAATTTTGATGTTGCTTTGCCCGGGGTGCGAACCCAAGACATACGGTGTGATAGGGGGAGCACGCTACCATCACACCACGGTGGCCGCGAATAGAGGATACCTTCATAATAAGTGCACTTAAACTTTTTCCGGGTTTTGATGTTATCATTGTGGAAATATGAAGATTGGAATGTTCGGATATTTAATGTTGGGATTCCCATTGAGATCTGTGTACGCAATTAATTTGTATTAAATTTGTAAAATATATATCGTCTGTGAACGATATAATACTAAGATATAACAAAGCAAAGTAAATTAGAAAGAAAAGAAAAACAAACAAAACATTGAAATTATTCACGCAAACATATTTACTAAAATAAAATTAATTTCATAACTTTAAGCCACATAAACAAACTAGGGTTATGGGATCTAATCCGATTAATGGGCATATAATCCAACAAAGTAGATAATATACGGCCTATGCAATACAGCCGCTATGACGCCGGTTGCCGTTTTGACGCAAATTCTCCGTCCTACAGTCTGTGTAAATTCGTTGTCCAAATTTTAAAAAAACTAACGCGGGTATCCAAGTATAATGTAAAGGGCACGATAGACTTCAAGAATATGATTAAGGATACTTATGTGTTAGATGATGAGTGTTTAGTGTCGCGCGATGTTGCTTCCTTATTTCCCAGTATCCCAGTAGATTTGGCCCTTGATATAATAGATTCCAAACGGGACCAGATAAAAGAACACACGTGCATGGCAAAAGAGCTTTTCTTGACCGTTGTAAAGTTCTGTATCAAGGAAAACCGATATTTTAAGTACAAGGATAAAATATACGAGCAACGGTCAGGAATGTCAATGGGATCACCAGCTTCACCTGTATCGTAATGAAAGAACTGTTAACCAGATTTGAGACTGAATCAGTTAACAAACCACGATTACTAACAAAGTATTTGGACGACTTATTCGCTATAATAAGAACGGATGATACGAACATAATGTTGAATACACTGAATGGATATCACAGATCCATAAAATTCACATTGGAAATAGAAAAAGACGGGAAAATACCATTCTTGGATACATTGGTCATCAGAAGGAATAATTTCTTAACCATAGATTGGTACCAAAAACCAACAGCCTCATAAATTTCTACTCACAACATGAAAAAAGTCTTATTTTGAACACTGCGAATAATTTTGTCAGACGAGTTTTGTCCATCAGCGAAATATTTACAATGATAAAAATATTATAATTATTAAAAAGATGTTGGAAAACAACAAATTTCCCACAAAGCTAACGAAGAAAATAATTCGCGATTACACA
The DNA here is from genome assembly GCF_040869045.1 of Eurosta solidaginis. Lineage (NCBI taxonomy): Eukaryota > Metazoa > Arthropoda > Insecta > Diptera > Tephritidae > Eurosta > Eurosta solidaginis. Next base: position 56,915,030 of record NC_090324.1, read on the forward strand.
GGCCGACAAGAAATCTGACCATAAACCAGACCATACTTTCCTAAAGGTTTTCGATACGCTGAATTCAAATCTGGACGCAGAATTGCTCTATCAACACAGGATTTTGAGATATCCTAACCTAAATGTGCAAAAAACACCGTTTTTGCTTATTTTTGAGGTTATATATAAACGACAGATTTTTTTTTTTAAATTACACATAGCATCTTAAAGAAGAAGTCTTTCTATTACAAATGGCGTTGAGTTTGCTCAAATATCTTTTTTTTTCGTTGAGATAGAGCAATTTAAAGTTTATAAATTTGCTAATTTTCCTATAGCTGAAAAACCACTGAATTAACGTAGGTATGATGCAGTAGAACACATACCTCTTACGATAAGTCTACAAATTTCAAGCTTACACATCTTAAGTCCAAATAACCCGATCCCACAAGCCCCAAGCTCACAGACGCCAATCCCACATACCCCAAACCCAAAAACCTCTAACCGGCAATTTTAAATCTATAAACCTAATGATTGAAATTTGTAAACTTATCGTAAGAGGTATGTGTTCTACTGCATCATACCTACGTTAATTCAGTGGTTTTTCAGTTATAGGAAAATTAGCAAATTTATAAATTTTAAATTGCTCTATCTTAGCGAAAAAAAAGATATTTGAGCAAACTTAACACCATTCGTAAGAGAAAGACTTCTTCTTTAAGATTCTATGTGTGCTTTAAAAAAAAAATCTGTCGTTTATATATAACTTCAAAAATTGGCAAAAACGGTTTTTTTGCACATTGCGGTTAGGATATCTCAAAATTTTGACGTCATAGAGCAATTCTGCGTCCAGATTTGAATTCAGCGCATCGAAAACCTTTAGGAAAGTATTGTCTGGTTTATGGTCAAAAAAATCGGTCTCATTTTGTTGGCCTGTGTTATTATTTCCGACCCAGTGATAGCGTTAATAAAGAAGCTAAAAACGTCAAGATATACAAGTATCCAACATAAGTCCCGAGAATATCAGAAAGAATAAGATATTCGTACATGTATGACAGAGAAAACGTCCGGTTAGCTTTCACCTATGACAACACACTACGGAAAATTTTCAGTAATCTAAAAGATAAAATCTCAACACAGGAAAAATCGGATATTGTATACAAGATCCCTTGCAATGGTGACGGGTCCCACATATGCGAGAAAGTATATGTGGGTACTACAAAAACAAATCTCAAGACAAGGATATACGCACATAAATCTAACATAAAATTAAAGAACAATTTTGCGGATAACAAAACAGCTTTAACTTCGCACTGCCAAGATACAAGACATTACCCGGACTTTGACAATGTCGCTATTTTAGAAAAGGAAAGAAATTATTATAAACGTTTCATGTTAGAAATGCTACACATAGTGGACACCCCTAATGATAAGAGGATGAATTTTAAAACGGACATCGCGAATTGTTCACATGTCTACCGCAACCTAATTAGGAACAACAAACATTCGTGACACATTTTTTACCCACCCACACAAATATAAAGGCTTCGTCTTCGTTTTGAATGTAATTGTAATGCTGAGATGACCACCCATTTATGTATTCGCCGTCTATTACTTTGTTGTTTTGAAAGTTTATTTGTGTACAATTACGGTTCTTTCATTTGTTTATACTCTCTGTTTAGATTATCAATCGCTGTTTCATTTTATAATTGTTTTGTTAAATGTTAGTCTTGCAAGTGCAGCTTAAGATGTAAGTTGTGTTGATATGATATATGTTAATTAATGTTTTTAGGTGCATATGTTTGTTATAAATACGTATTATTTTTTGCAGTCCTGATGATGACTTCAGACTGAGGTCGAAATATTGACATTAAATTAAATAAAAACAAAATAAAAGCGTTTTATTTAATCCGGCCTTGAGCTCAACAATAACAACAACGGCATATACTAACGGCCAAAAACGAAAATAAATCATATAATAACTTATACCAAAGAAAATAACAAAACAAATTTAAATCTAAACCTTGAATCTTTATATGTAAGTTACTTAGAACATAAAAACGACATCCAATTGTTAACAAAAGAAAATAAAACAAACCATGTAATTAGCATAAGTACTGATATAACAATTATTTTGATTTTCATTTCTGTTATTATAATTTTTTACAACAAAAATAATAAAAAAAATTTCGTTCTACTCGCAGAAATTATTGAATCGGTTATCAACAGCCTTGATTTAGGTAATCTTAAACTACATCTTTGGACCAATTCTACAATAGTTCTCGCATGGATACGCATACCCCCATGTTCATGATCTACCTTCGTAGCCCATCGCATTACTAAAATACTAGATAAAGTAGGAAATTCCAGTTGGTCGCATGTAGATTCCGCAACCAACCCAGAAGACTTAGCTAGTAGAGGTGTGCTAGCACACGAGTTGCTCAACAATTCCTTGTGGTGGCAGGGTCCTTCTTGGCTTCAAGAAGATAAAGAAAAATGGCCGCCACATAATACAGACTACACTACTTATAATGAGGAGAAAAGGGCTAATGTCCATACTACAACCACAGGTATTGTCAGTGATATTCTTGATAGATTTTCCATCCTAACTCGAACTTTCAGAGTGATTTCATATATTTTCCGGTCCTTTCAAAGAGCAAATCCAAAAACAAAGCCTCATTTACGCCAACTTCTTTCGCAATTGCAGCGACCGAAGTTAAATCAACGATTACTCGTTTAATAACAATTGCACAGAGACAATGCTATAGTTCGGAAATAATAAAGGCAGGAGAACCCATAGAGTCAAGGAGTGAAATACTTTCCCTCAATCCCTTTTTTGATGAAGAAGAGGTTTTGCGGATAAGGGGACACGTTGAGGCACCGCAATATTTACTTTTCAACGAACGTTGTCCCATCATTCTACCATTTAATTGTAGGTTATACCGTCTGATAGTTCAATTTGTCCATGAAATATCACTTCATGGTGAAAACCAACTAATGTTGCGACTTATCAGAATGCAATATTGGATTCCAAGGGTAACAACAAAGGTAAGGTACACTATTCACAACTGTAAGATCTGCACTATTTATAGAAAACGAACGCAAAACCAGTGGCGAAGTGAGGGTGGCCGGGGGGGGCAAGGGGCATCTTGCCCCGGGCGCTACTCATAGGGAGCGCCAAATGATCCGCAAAGCATAACTTCCTGGGTAGTTTGTATTTTATTATAACTGATTGGAAAATATTTTTTTATACTAAAAATTCATGCCTATATCCAGAGCACTTGCGACATATTGTGGAAAAAATTGAAAGCATATAACTTTTTTTCTCATGTTCAACGTTACGATAGAAATTATTAAGAAAAGCTTTAACAAAAACTGTCAAACGTGAATCTGAAATTCGAGACACTCTCTGTGAAGAAGCAATATAAAAAGCGAAGTTTCTTTGTGAAAAATGGGATACTGATATAGCAAAACGTGAAAGGAGGCGCCGCAAAATCGGCTAGAGATATTGATCTTTCAGCAGAATGTGAAATTTCTCGCGGCATGAAAAGTGTTTCTGATCGTCTCCAACATAAAATGCGCACAAGACTTACACGATTAAATTACCTTAATTTTATATTTGGATTTCTCTTAGAAGTTGGAAATTTGTTAAACAGGGATAATAACGACGAAATTGTAAGGACTTGGGTGAATTTTATAACAAAGATTTCCATGAAACAGGAATTTTAATAGAAATATGTGTCTGTAAAATATTACCTCGCAGTAGTAAAGAAATTTAACTTAAGACTCCTTTAGAATTACTTACTTTTATAACCTCGTATGGAGAGGATGTTTTTCCAAACTTGACTATCTCAGTATTACTAATGTATATTATTACTAATATATTATAATCATATTATTATTAAATATGTATTTGAGTCTACTTATAGATATCTTCATCCCATGATAAAAATATAGGAAGGTAAAACCATTCTCTCTTCTCGGCGGTCGAAATGATTTTAGGATTTTTAAAAAAAATTTAAAATCTCCCTCAAAAAATGCCCGATGTTTAGGCCACCAGCCTAAATATTCGCTACCACCCTAATGTACACTTTTGGCAATTTTAGTATTTACCGGTAACGGCCCACCCCTGCCGAGCGCTAACTTTAAAGGGGAAAACTCGACGAAAGTTAGCTATCGGCAGGTGGTGCGGACCTTTTTCGTTTTTTAAACTTTCTTTTCGATTTGGAACGTCAAAGAGCCAGCAGCTAGCCCCAGGTGAGTAAGAAAAAAAGTGAGTTATTTAAATCAGCCATTTTATACAGTGCGAGTGGTAGTGAATTAAGATTGGAAAAGAATTAATGTTAAAAATCTGAGTTGCCTCTTGAATTTATTTTGTACACTTTCGGCTCCTAGCCATTGTCACATAACTTTAATTTTCAATTTGCCTTTTTTTGCAATTCATTCGTATGAATTTGGATGTGCCAAGTGCATATTGTACGCGGTAATAAGTTGTATCTTGAAGTGTGCGCAAATAATTATTTTCATCCTTGTGCCTTAAATTAATTCCCATCTTTAAATTCCGTGAATTAATATTGCAAGTAATTATTTGTGCATAGGGAAGCGTGCGTCTAATTAATTCCTTCTTTACCCAGTACTTGAGTTGGAATTGATTAGGCCCCTTCATTACATACCGCGAGTGTACTCTTGCACACCTTTTGTGTTGTGAACTTTCACCTTAGCGAACCTTTGATAATTAATAACCACATCTTCTTTACATAGTTATAAATTGTTATTGTTTTGATACTAATTCGGTGTTTTATTTCTTTTATTTGCAACGCACACGCCCGACTTCCCCGGGTCCACTGCCCCGCAAAACATTGGTCCTTCGAGCCGGATCTGAACCAGCGACATTCATCACATCATCGTTATATTGCAATCACTCATACAGTCCATTCGCATCACATCGAAAACACATTATCATCACTTCACATCAACACATAAAAACTTAAGGTACGTACGTGGTTGCTTGGTTTCACAAACTTTTTTTATGTACGTGAATCACGTAAAAAGGTGCACTCTGTGATTGATGCAAGGCAAAGCAAGTGAAATTGCTAAATTTCGTGTTTTTTAAGCACACAACGCCTTTTGACGATCGGGTAATTCCCCCCACCAGTGGTAAGGGTTACTCGACACCGCTCAAGGCAGACAGTCAGTGAATTTTTTTTTAGTTTTTTTTTTCTCACACTCATCACTGCACTGTGTTGTACCCCCTCATCGTCACATACATTGACAAACTTCCCAGTCAGGAACCATAATTTCACTTGGTTGATAGCCTTAGCTTGTCTATCACAGAATTCACTTTGGTAATCAGTTTGCGAGCTGAAATATTACACAAAAGCCAACAAGTATCACTACGTTGGGTGGCTAGTGGCTCATCACAATTGGTCACAAACACAATTTTATACTGATCGTTTTTATATTATATAGCTGTATGTTTTCAGCGTTTTTATAATAAATAATTAAAAGTGCAGTTGTCCACATTAAGTTGGATACACACATTTATTTTCTTATTTGGGAAAGATACCCTGGTTGGCTACTCGGCGATACTCATCAACGTTCACATAACACCCTTTTTAATACACATTTAATCCTCGTCAGGATTTCTATCTGTGTTTCACATTAAATCCTCATTGGGATTTTTTATCTGTGGTTCACATTTTACACTATATCCACATTGGGATTACCATCTGCGTTTTTAATTTTTTTAAACACGCTAAGTTTCAAAATATTTCTATCTGTGTCCAACACACCTGTTAAGACACATTAAATATTTGCAGACGATTCTCTTCTCTGCATTGCATATCACTGTAGACACATTAAATCCTTTCAGGACTTCTATCCGTGCTTAATATCACCTTGCACCGACTAGAACCTTAGGATTTCTATCTGTGCTGCATATCACTACATTTATATCACTTTATACACACTAAATCCTCGTCAGGATTTCTATCTGTGTTTATTTCCATATCACTGCATACACATTAAATCCTCGTCAGGATTTCTATCTGTGCTGCATATCACTACATTTATATCATTTTATACACATTAAATCCTCGTCAGGATTTCTATCTGTGGCTTGCACAATCCTCGTGAGGATTTCTATAAGTGGTTCATATCAGCGGCCACATTACATACACGGCATAATTTACATTTGATTAAATTTTTGCTTAGCACTATTCACATAAGATTGCTATCTGTGTTAACACATTCAATCAGAATTCGTGTGTTCCTAAAGCTTTTACTTATACAGCGCAATCACAGCAAAAACGAAAACACTCTTATAATTTTTTGTTGTGGTTGCATTTACACCAAAGCCACTAAGTCGTTTACCTCCGAGCTCGACACCTTCAAAGAGACAAAATATTAAAATTAATAAAATCAATGGAGACTTATATTAGATTGGCTGATTCCATAGTGGAGTTTGAACAAGAGTTCAACTCCACCCCGGCCGAATCCCGGAACAAGCACACCCTTGCACTACTGCAAGAGGAGCTAAGGGCACTATGGAAGAAGACCAAGTCCACATATGAAAGTCTTCTCAGCAATTCTGAACTGTCCAAAGACGAGCTCAGCTCATTAAGAAAGAAAAATAAAAGCTGCTTTGCATGCTACCTGCAATGCATGTCTGCTGTGGCGGCTGAAGCCGAAGCTATCACCCCACAGCCGGCGAAAGATGAAGCAAAGGAGGAAGACTCCTCGCGCCGTGGACATAGAATGCGGCTGCCGCCTTGTGACACCGATGTATTTAAAGGCGACTACCTCTCCTGGCCAGCTTTTCGAAATTATACTATTTGAAGCAAAAAACGCAAGGGGAGGCAAAAGAAATAGTGGGCAGGTGCTCATTTAGGGTTTTGCAACCGCCTGGAAGAATCTAAGCGACAGGTACGAAAATAAACGTATCCTCGTCAACACACAATTAAAACTTTTATTTAATCTGACGGCAGTCGAGCAGGAGTGTGGAACATCAATTAAAAAATTGCAACGTGAGATCAACAATTGCATTTCTGCGCTACAATGTCATAATATTGACATCACAAATTGGGACGCAATCATAACTTACTTATGCTCCACAAAACTCCCTGAATCTACATTGGCTCTTTGGGAACAGACCGTAGAACGGAAGACAGATATCCCGAAATGGGAGGATATGGACAAATTCCTGTCCAATCGCGTCCAGACATTGGAGACGGTTTCCGATCTTAGGGGTAATAAAACAACAAAAGCACCCAAAAGTCAGAGTTCGAATTCTAGGGAAAATTCTACGAAACTTGGGGTTTACCAAGCAAGCGTACCAAAGTCGGCATGTAAGATGTGCAACAGTACGGAGCACAAATTACGAAATTGCCAAAAATTCCGTAGGTTGTCCACGTCAGGAAAAATAGAATTTATCAAAAACAATAGTTATTGTCTGAATTGTCTGTCGGGTGGACACACTGTGATACGATGCACTAGCCAATTTAATTGCAGCACGTGCCATGCAAGGCACAACACCTTGCTCCATCTTCCGACAGCACAATCAAAGACAACTCCTCAAAGGTGGACTCAAAACGCCACCGACAATTCACCTTCAACCTCACAGCAGGCTAGGGCAAGGATGGAGTCTGAAAAAAGACAAGATAATACTAATAACGTCTCTTCGTGTCATGCTAACACCACTAGAGGGGTGTTATTAGGAACAGCACGGGTTAATATAATCCACAACGGAGTGAAATTTTCCGCCAGAGCGCTTATAGACTCTGGGTCCGAATGCTCTTTCATAACTGAAAGACTAAAGAAGCGAATAAACCTTCCGTCCAAACGTTTGCATGTGCAGGTGTCAGGAATAAGTAATACACCATCTGCACAGGTAAAGGAATCATGCTCGATTAACTTAGGTTCGCTTACAGACCCCTTAGTAAGCATCAATACAGTGGCCCTAGTCCTGCCTCGATTAACAGGGGACCTTCCGACTTGCCAAGTGAGCGCAACGACTCAGCAAGCGTTCCCTGATTTGACTCTGGCAGATAAGAGGTTCTTCGTTAATGAACCAGTCGACCTCATACTTGGAGGCGATATTTATCCCCAGATCATACTAAACGGTATACGGAAGAACGTTCTAAATACGCTTCTCGCCCAAGAAACCGTCTTCGGTTGGATTTTAACCGGTCGTGCAAATGCACCTCACCCAACCAATACACGAGTATCATTTTTTAACGAAATTAGCCTAGACAAGCAACTAACCGCTTTCTGGGAAATTGAAAATATACCAACAAAAAAGGCCCTGACTGAAGACAATGCCTATTGCGAGGCACTATATAAGAACACGACGGAAAGGAATTCAGATGGAAGATACACCGTCGCCCTTCCATTCAAACAAGACTTCCCAAAAACGCTCTGTTTGGGCCCATCTCTTAAGAGCGTCTGCTCTCAGTTCTATCGGAACGAGACACGCCTAGCCAAGACACCGGCCCTACAGACGGAATACAATAGGGTACTGACAGAATACGTCACGTTAGGGCATATGTCTAAGGTGCACACCGTAGTACCACCACAATCATCTGCTTGCTACTTCTTGCCGCATCATGCGGTTATCAAAGAAGAGAGCACAACGACTAAAGTGAGGGTCGTGTTCAACGCGTCATGCCCGACATCCAATGGCACAAGCCTGAACGATGTTCTACACACCGGCCCAGTACTTCAATCCGACTTAACAATACTGCTCCTCCGATGGAGATTCTACAAGTACGTCTTCAATAGCGACATTGAGAAGATGTACAGGCAAATTTGGGTAAAGGAAAATCAAACCCAATACCAAAGAATCGTTTTTCGACTCAAAGCAGAGGACCCTGTCAGCGTGTTTGAGCTCAACACGGTAACCTTTGGGGTAAACTGCGCCCCCTATCTAGCGATCAGGACCCTACATCAACTTGCTGATGACGTCGAGGCATCTCGGCCAACCGCAGCGCATATCTTGCGAAACAGTATGTACGTCGATGACGTCCTTGCAGGGGGACATAGCATCGAGGCAGCAATCGCGGCCCGCGATGAAATCACAGCTGCATTAAAGTCAGCAGGATTCCCTCTGCGGAAGTGGACATCCAACTGCAGTAGGATACTACAGGGCATACCCAAACCTCACAGGCTTACGGAAGACTTTCTGGAATTCGAGGACGCGAGCATGGTAAAAACCCTAGGCATCCGTTGGAACGCGCATTCCGACTATTTCTATTTCACAGCGAAACCAATCGAAAACCAAGACATCTTAACAAAAAGGGCGATCCTATCGGCCATCGCCAAACTCTTCGACCCGTTAGGCTGGCTGGCTCCAGTTATCATCGTAGCTAAGATATTAATGCAGAACATTTGGCTGGAGGGGACGGATTGGGATGAACCGGTATCCACAATCACTTTAGATCGGTGGCAAACCTTTATGCAGGAGTACCCCGCCATTAACCGGATTCGTATACCTCGGTGGGTGCACTTCACCCCAACCAACGATATAGAAATTCACGGCTTCTGTGACGCGTCCGAGAAAGCCTACGCGGCTACGGTTTACGTGCGAGCTAAGATCAACGATAGGGCATACGTTAGTCTACTCATGGCGAAAACGAGGGTGGCACCAGTAAAACCAATTTCACTACCAAGATTGGAGTTATGCGGTGCGGTCTTGCTGGCTGAAACTTTGGAAAATGTGATGGAGAACCTGAACTTAGGCACATTTAACATGCACCTATGGACAGATTCGACCATCGTCCTCGCATGGATTCGAAAACCCCCGTGTTCCTGGTCAACATTTGTCGCTCACAGGGTAACGAAAATCGTCGAGAAGGTAGGAACTAAAGCATGGCATCATGTCGAGTCCGCATCAAATCCAGCGGACTTAGCCAGCAGAGGACTTCCAGCCACGGACCTAGTCGCCAACTCTTTGTGGTGGCAGGGACCTTCGTGGCTGCAAGAAGGCAAAGCGAGATGGCCATCTCAAGGCGAACAGGAGTACCACACAGACATGGAAGAAAAACGAGTACAAGTGCATGTAGCAACGAACATCAACAACAGCGAGGATATTCTTGATCGGTTTTCCGATCTATCAAGAGCGTTGCGGGTAATCTCCTACATTATACGATTCTCGAATAGAACACGTCCAAAAACTAAAATGTCCTTTAAAGCAGAGTCTCACCAGATCTCGCCCGACGAAATCAAGGCTACGACTAGCCGCCTCATAAGGATATCCCAAACCAACCACTATGCCGAAGAAATAAGCTCTTTGAGAACTAGGAAACCCATCGCGACCAAAAGCGAGATTCTCTCTCTAAACCCCTTTATCGACGAAGATAATGTCCTTCGGGTGGGGGGCCGCCTCAACGCATCCAGTGACGTTCCCGTCGGCGAGCGTCACCCGATAATCCTCCCTTACGCCTGCCGACTCACCCGTCTCCTAGTCCAGTTTGTCCACACCATTTCCATACATGGCGGAAACCAACTAATGCTGCGGCTCCTACGCACGCAGTATTGGATACCTCGGGTCAAAAACATGATCCGATCCATCATACACAACTGCAAGGCCTGTACGCTATTCCGCAAACGTTCCCCGACGCAACTCATTGGAACCCTCCCTGCGGAACGCACTACCTTTAGCAGGGCATTTACCAACACCGGGGTGGATTTCGCAGGGCCTTTTGACATCAAGTCTTACAGCGGACGAGGATGCCGCATGTCAAAGGGTTACTTACGTCTGCCTATTCGTCTGTTTTGCAACTAAGGCGATCCACTTAGAGGCGACTAGCGACCTCAGCACCGCCGCGTTTCTAGCAGCATTTAGTCGGTTTGTCTCCAGACGAGGATGCCCGAAAAACCTCTACTCCGACAACGGGACGAACTTTGTCGGTGCGTCGAGGGCTCTCCGCTCGGAGTTCAAGGCATTCCTCGTTGATGCGCGCGACCAAACCCTCTCGAAGTACGCCCACCAAACCCTGACATGGCATTTCATACCAGCCGCTGCTCCTCACATGGGCGGGCTGTGGGAAGCGGGAGTCAAGAGTTTCAAAACTCATTTCAAAAAGATCGCATCGGATCATAAATTTACTCTAGAGGAGTTTAGCACCCTCCTGTGCAGGATTGAATCTTGTCTCAACTCCCGACCCCTAAGCCCGTCTTCAAATGACCCGTCCAACCTGGAGCCACTTACCCCCGGGCACTTCCTAGTCGGGGGCCACCTACTAGCGCCACCCGCGATTGACGTCAGCGAGAATCGCGCTTCGCTCGTCAATCGATGGGAAAAACTTAAGGCGTTGCATCAAACCTTCTGCAAGCGGTGGAAAACGGAGTATCTCACCGAACTGCAGAAGCGCGTTAAGTGGAAGCATCCACAATCGAATCTCAAACAGGGGGACTTAGTCGTCATTAAAGAGGACAATCTGCCCCCCAACGAATGGAGACTAGGTCGGATAGCCAACCTCCATTATGGCCCCGATAACCGAGTTCGAGTCGTCGAACTGGATACGGCAAGGGGACAAACCACCAGACCAATCACGAAATTGGTCCTACTACCACCCCCCAGTGAGGGTGAGAAAGATCTGTAACTTCAACCCGCTTAACCCAGCTCTCGTTCACTCCGAACGAGGCCAACAAATCCCGTAACCCAGCTCTCGTTCACCACGAACGAGGCCAACCGAAGCCCAAAGCAGATAAACTATCTGCCACCGCATACCCCAAAAAAAAAAAAAAAATTTATTCACGAACCACCAGAATATCCAGTGACTCAAAACCTTCAAATATCATGGATGATTAAAAACGTTCAGATTCAAAAGTATTTTCGGTTCAAAAGTTAATTTATTGTCGAGACGAAAAGGTAGCTTAAATGTGATTATGCTTAAATAATCATTTCTGATCCATATCTCAGACCAAATAAAATCTTCAATGAGAGGTAAAACTTTAACACGTAGAATATTCATTAATCAGTCAACCAAGATAATCAGGGCAGATTCAGAAAGCTGAATGGAAAATGACTAAAAAATCGTTGACCATCTAAAGTAAACATATTCTATTCGCATATGACTCCAAAAATGATTGAGAACTATATTCAGTTTTCGATCATCAAAGTATTCATATGGTTCAGTGGTTATCTCCTTTGTTCAATCATATTAGAACTGTACATTCCCAAAAACTCGGAAAGGGTGGAGAATGCCCTTGGATATCAACCCGAGAACTATGCATTTTACGGCCCCATTTTTGCTTTTAGAAGACATTAGTCAGAACACTTTTGTCAGAAAGTCAAAACTCAATTTTCAGCTGGGGCGAGGCGTATCGATAAACGCGGAAAACGATTTGATTAATGTCACGCTTGCCTTCCTTTACATCCTGCTTTGCTACCCAACACAGTCGCCCATTGGCCTGCCATGCAAAAGTGGCGTGATCTAAATTATATACACAAACTAGCAGGTAATCGCACGGTTCCAATAGAAATTGGAGCCAACTATGTAACTGATGAATGGTCACAGCAGCTTGTGAAAGTTCGTGATGTCTTGCAACGACAATTTAAACTAACTGACGTAGAAATTGAATATTTAGCACAGCATGAACTATTCGATCAAATACCAGCACTTAAAGCAGATATTTGCATCCCAGATTGTTGCAGTTTACGTACGAATGTATTGGATTGTACGGAGCCGGCGAATGTTTCAATTAAGGCATTGCTAGGTCCCAAAACACAATATCACCACTAAATTATGATCCTGAACATAATTTGCTTTGTCAGGTGTTTGGAAGAAAGCATGTCATATTCGCAGCATCGGCAGATACATCAAAACTTTACGCACATGAGACGGAATGCCTTTGTAATACCTCACTTAAAAGGACTAAAGTGTATTTCCAACTTACCGTGCACATTTTTGGTTGTAAGGAAGCTTGCACGCCTCTATGTTGTGGCAACGGCACTGAGTCCAGCTTCAATATATATGTTATACCCTTTCAATGTTTCCATAGGTGTCGCTGCAGTGCGATTACCTATGTGAAAGCGGGAATACTTTACCATTATACACACACATTAAGTACGAGGTAAGCTTACCTAAGTAGAGCCCCTGTTCCATTTTCATCTCGGACTCACGTCCCGAACCATCAATTCTAGTGTAGACACTGCATACTTCAAGCTCCGCAGTAAAGGCAGTACCTGGGCCACACCGTTAAACGTAGCATAATCAAGTGTGCTATGCGGTACATTGACAAAGTGGTATAACCATAAAAGTGGCATGTATGCCAAATAACGAAGAGGTGGACATAAATGCACGCTTCGACTAATGCCCGCACGATATATAGAAAGACCTATAATACAAAAGAAAAAAAACCTTTAAGGAACATTGTAGCAGTATGCGCGGCATAATATGGTCCATAAACGATTTTCAGGAGAATAGTGACCTTGGTATTTGAAATATTCGACGAGTGTTTTAAAAAGTCGTTGGATGATGTCGGTTAACATCTATATAATCGTCAAAGCATCCATTTTTCGCATTGTTTTATTCGTTTCTTATTAAATCAACTTTTAGCAGCAATTCGAATAGTACGAAGATTTCGTCTGAAAGTGATTCAGTTAAAAACAACCACATTTTAGGTAAAGTCTACACGTCTGTAGAATATATGGCCTGTCAAAGCAACTTGCGTGTTTTGGATGCACCGTCTGCTTTCCAAGAATTGGGTTTTCCATGGAGTTCATTCAAAACTGGTTTGAAGCGACTGCTCATTGTATATTTAGTGTTATCTGAATGTGGCCCTTTAGACCATTGTTCGTTAAATGTTTTTTCGTTTCTTTCTATTACGTTGTGTAAAACGCAACAAGCAAGAACAACTTTTTCCATAACGAACAGAAGGAGCAACACCAAACAACTCAAGAGATGGAATCTGAGGCTGTATATGGACATCATGAAAATGATTTGTTTTTGGCACACCCCATAGAGCAATCGACATCATCACCTACCAAATTGGAATTTGAAGTGAGTGGATTTGACAACGGTGCACCTGCTACGTTTTCCATGGCAGACAATAATCTGGCACCCGTCACCGCACACAACGTCTTTGCTTCTACAACCGAGCCCTCCTCTGAGGCGAAATCTGTACCACAACAAGAATTAATCGCTCCGACAGAACAGCAACGTGTTTTGACAGACCCAGAAAGTTCTAATCAACAGGAGCTTATGCATATGCAGGAAACTGGACCCAATAATGTGTTCGAAGCTAGCAGTGATATTTTTTCTGATTTGTCCACTGGTAATGAAGCATTGTTGGTTATCTCTGGAGCTCCAGTTTGTTTGCATACAGACTCCACTTTGGCGCCAGTTATTGATACAACCGAATCCGCAATGAGCAAAGATTTCATCACTGCTGCAGCTGGTATTGGTGCTATTGCAGCTACTGCTGCTGCTGGAACTGTTGCTGCAAAAAGTGACAAGAAATCGGATTTCGACTAAAGCAAAGGCGCACGATGCCAAAAAGGGCGCAGAGCCAATTAAAAAACCTATCGGAACTTCTTCTAAAATATCAGTATCATCGGCAGCGTCTGCAGCTAGACCACATACTGGTCCAGCTAAGGCTACAACAATTACAGAAAAGAAACCATCGACAACCACTTCAACTGTGCATAAATCATCAACTTCCGCGGCTACTGCTACACGTAAACCGTTAACATCTGCTGCCTCTTCAACGAAGCCAACTACAACTAGTGGTAGCACTGCAAATGGCATAGCCCCTACGATCAAACCGAAAACTCTTGGCGTTGCACCAACTAAGCCCACTAACCTGGGACTTACTACTACAACAAAACCGACATTGTCATCGCCTCGTAATACATTAACATCGCAACTGCGCAAAACGGCGCTAACTACCAACACAGGCACTGGCTTAACTACTGCTAGAAGTCCTCTTAAGACTACAGCATCAACCACTAATGGCATCTCCAAGATTTTAGGAAATACAACGGCAGCAGCTAGTCGTGCCAAAAGTTTCACATCTACCACTACTACAACTACAACAACAAAGACTTTCACTGCACGTCCGGCACCTAAAACTACACACTCAGCTACATTATCATCCACAACAGATCAATATCACCATTACATTTTAGTATTCTCCATCGTGCACGAAGTCGTTGCAAAGCCCGGTCTCTAAATATGAATATATGGTCGACGGCTTCATTAAGGTCGTATTCGTGCGGTTCAACAGGATCATGATGTTTGTGCATAAGCGACATTCTTAATGGATAATATGTGTCTGGTGTAACAATAAAGCGCGAAACTGGTTGATTCTTAATTAATTTTGGGGAGAGGTTTGTAATTTCGTTTGTTTCCTCCAAAAATAGTGACGGTTGGTTTGTGTCCAATTTTACTTTACGGAATAACATATTACTATCAACCAGCACCGGCAATATGTTTGCGGAATTTTCGGATTCGCTAGAATTGCTATTGACTTGGTGCTTAGCCGGCACTTCACATACTCCGAGCACCCCAATGGCTACGGGTGGCATTTTTTAGACGCAATGTAATTTTCCCTTCCCCAATCTCATCTAACTCCTCCTCACTAGTTGGCATATAAATATTGATCACCGAATGTTTATAATTGATTCGGCAACGCTTTTCATAATTCTGCATATTGTTGTCCGCAATGTAATTTTAAAAACACGAGCGATTTCCAAATATTTTATTCCAGTAGCAAAGGCATACAGTCCCCAACGCAACTTGCTTTTCATATGGAGGTTCCTTGCTCTACAAAAAGAATTGCTTGCCCTACAATTGCCCATCAATGAATTTTTCCCAAAGGAAAAAAAAAAAAAAACGGCAGTTCCTTTCAACTCGCCGCAAAGCCAATCAAAATCGATTTTTGCAGATGAAATTTTGCTAATCAACCATCGCGTACGATTAAGCAGTATGGAGCGTTTTGACTCTTATTAAATGATTTCCATACATTTCCAAAGCTTCCGTCTAGCTTTTCAATTTTTTTTCATGAGCAAATTTGTGTGCCAGAGCACGAAATTGGGATGGATACTTTGCCGTCCATGAAATCAGAAATTGCATTGATAGTTTAGTTAGTTTTGACATAAATAGTTTTCCATCTGAAATGAGAAAAAAAAGAATAAGAAATTAGAAAATTTATAAAATTATCAAAAAAGGGAACGATACTCATACTTACCCATCACCAGTTTTCTTCATAGTGAAAATTCATTCAAAATGTCTCTATACTCATTTCCATGAATGAATGACATTTTGAATGAACGAAACAAAGTTGCCACTCGGTTCTTACACAGTAAGCACATTGCGCGCGATCCAAAGAGTATTACAACTCGGATCCGCGGGATCCAACAAATTCGAGTGTTAATAACCGAACAAAAAAATCAACTAACGAAAACCCTGAAGATACAGCCTGGGTTCACTGAAAACACACGCGCCAGGTTGTATTTCGATAGTTTTCCTGACATTCGGCCGTCTTTTTGCTTCTTTCTTTTTTTGAGAAAAGTTTTTAGTTTGAAAATTTGGGCATAAAAACACAATCAAAATCAGCCTGCTTGGAAAAAAGGGGGGTTAACCACTCGAGACCGAAATAATTTTCGCGGTCTATCTGTGCATGATTTTGTTTGTGTTTTACATTTAAACATGTCACACTCAATAGTGGTCTCGCTTTCATGACGAAAATTGCTTTTTTGTGTATTAAAGTTTCGACAGACTTTCGTCAGTCCCTTTTTTAGCTTGAAATCCCAGCAGGAATAAAGTAGTGTCATCTATGCTTTCGATGTTACAAACAAGGGAGAAATTAAACTGTTTAGAACAAAATATAAATTTAATGTCGCGTCACGACTCAGTCGCGAGCTGTCCCTAAATATTTTCACGACGTGACCATTAGGTATCATTACATTGCAATGGGCAGCACCGCACAGCGGTCTCATTCCAACGATAGGAAGAGTGAACCGCTGACAGCTCTACAAATTGCCACACTCGTTAGCGTAGGCTACTCCCGCCAGGGTTGTGTTGGAATCAACAAACACACCACAATTTGTGATTCTCACACAACATGGCCCAAATCAACACAAAGAGTGTTCCCAGACAGCGAGTAAAGGCCTCTTTACATTTGTCGCACATTTGTATGCACGACGTCATTTGACTAGTCATTTTACCGGGATTCATAGGTTATATTCACAGCCACATTTGTATCGGCGTGGGTGAGTTTTGTGACCAAATTGTTGTAGGGCAACTACATGGAGCCGTGAAAATACACGGGTAACTCGTGATACCATCTGCTACACAAATGTAGCGTATATTACCGCATATTGCCTGTATTAGGCAAACACCAAAAAGGACTGCTTTCAATATCAGAATTTCGTTATGATGAGGATATTTACCAAAAGTAAAGATACCTCTAGGCGTATCTCACTAAAATTATATTAAATATAACAGTGGTTTCAACCACTACAAACCCATCATTACATCGACAGAATAACTTAATAAGATTATTCGTTCCACACAACCCTTTATCCCGAGTACGCCAACCACAAGCTCGATCAATTAAGCCTCTACTCTCCGCCCATACGCCACCCAACCCCCCTTAAAATGCAAACCAAATAATAACAAGTTCCCGTTCCAGAATGACGGGTTTCTCGGTCAAACGCAACAAGACGGAGCAACGCGTTGACTCCTTCACCGTCTCCTGCCGGTTGTGCCAGAAGAACCACGGCATGCGACTATGCCCGCTGTACCGGGGAATGTCGGCAGAAGAACGCCTCCGGGCCGTCCTTATACACCGGCACTGCCCCAATTGCCTATCGCCGTTCCATCGGTTAGAGATATGCCCTAGCAACGACCGCTGCCACCGCTGCCGTGAACCACACCACACTACGCTTCACATGGAGGACGAGCAAGCACGGCCACGCCCGATCCCTTGCGGGGAGCGCGACGACGACGAAAGCGACGAGGTGCTATCGATCAACATCACCGAGGACACACGATCGTGGGCCCAACAGGTAGAAGAGGAGGAGAAGGAGATGGAAGAGTTCACGCGAAGTGCAGCCGCCTTAGTCATCGCCCCAACGACCAGTGGAGAAGCACGATCCTTCCGACCGCTGCTTCAGCATGAGAAGCAGAAAGATAATCAGCGACACATGGAACACGGGGATGGCGCGGAGACGCGTCCTTTCCGCCCATCGCACCGCAATGCCAGTGGGCGCCGGGGCGGCGCGGAGCCGCGTCCGTTCCGCTCGACCCGACTCTCTACTGGCAGAGCGGCCCCGTATCAACCATACAAGAAGGGTACCACCACCACTATCGTTCCACATCAGGCGCACCCTGCCGGCTTCAGGACAGGGCGCTTACGGGAAACCCATGACGCGATGACGATCACCCGAGCATTTATTGCTATTGCTCCTACAGCGATCATACGGATAGAGGCAGGGGGGCACCTCCATCTGGTGCGCGCACTCATTGATCCCTGCGCGCCGACGTCCGTGATAGACGCGCACCTGGCCAACGACCTCCAACTCGAACGGCTTAATACGGCCAGAACTACGAAGTGCACACTAGTGTTGCGCGGGAAATACGGGGTAATGAATCGAGTCACGACTCAGGCAACGGTGGTATCACGGCATACGCGTCTCAACCCAACCGCGACGATTGACTCCTCGGTCACGGCACCCTTCCAATTTATGAGACTCGCAGACCCGACTTTCTATCGATCTGCGCCGGTCCTCTTAACACTCGGGGCCGACGTGTACGCCACCATTATGGTTAGTGGCACAGCCCCAGTAACGGTCAATGGGCTCCTCACGCAGCCGACGATCTTCGGACTGGTCGTTTCAGGAGCGTTCCAGCCATAACGGTCTGGCAGCATTCTTACGCGTCTACAGCGACATCCAGCCTTCACATAATACATAATACATATTACATCCAATTAACCAGGTGCATCAAAACCAAGCAACCCCACGTACATGCATACTAACTTTTCCCTTTTTTATTCACAGCTCCGCCAAGAGAGGATGCATTAGTGATGACCGGGAGTTCACAGGAGATCCCATTGGAATTTTAATTTATTTTAAGTTATTTAATTTATCTAAGTTATCACGCCTCGGGTCGGTTGCTGGCGTACTCATCAGTTTCCTTCTTTGCTCTTTCGAGTTGCTCGCCGCAAGGGGGCCGGCATGTTTAGGCCACCAGCCTAAATATTCGCTACCACCCTAATGTACACTTTTGGCAATTTTAGTATTTACCGGTAACGGCCCACCCCTGCCGAGCGCTAACTTTAAAGGGGAAAACTCGACGAAAGTTAGCTATCGGCAGGTGGTGCGGACCTTTTTCGTTTTTTAAACTTTCTTTTCGATTTGGAACGTCAAAGAGCCAGCAGCTAGCTCCAGGTGAGTAAGAAAAAAAGTGAGTTATTTAAATCAGCCATTTTATACAGTGCGAGTGTCAGTGAATTAAGATTGGAAAAGAATTAATGTTAAAAATCTGAGTTGCCTCTTGAATTTATTTTGTACACTTTCGGCTCCTAGCCATTGTCACATAACTTTAATTTTCAATTTGCCTTTTTTTGCAATTCATTCGTATGAATTTGGATGTGCCAAGTGCATATTGTACGCGGTAATAAGTTGTATCTTGAAGTGTGCGCAAATAATTATTTTCATCCTTGTGCCTTAAATTAATTCCCATCTTTAAATTCCGTGAATTAATATTGCAAGTAATTATTTGTGCATAGGGAAGCGTGCGTCTAATTAATTCCTTCTTTACCCAGTACTTGAGTTGGAATTGATTAGGCCCCTTCATTACATACCGCGAGTGTACTCTTGCACACCTTTTGTGTTGTGAACTTTCACCTTAGCGAACCTTTGATAATTAATAACCACATCTTCTTTACATAGTTAATAAATTTTTATTGTTTTGATACTAATTCTGTGTTTTATTTCTTTTATTTGCAATGCACACGCCCGACTTCCCCGGGTCCACTGCCCCGCAAAACACCCGATAAAAAACAAAAATAAAATATGTAGATCGAAAATTCGGTATGAATTTTTTTTTGTTCGGTTAATATTTGTTTATTTTTTTTTAATTTGTACGATTTAGCCATGCATGGTCATTATTTTCTCATACCAGCATTCAGCTTACTTCCATCATTAGAGATGTTGCAGGTCTTCGCAGCTGGACGATTCACCTAGTCCAACTGGGGAATATTAATTTTTGGAAGTTAATTTTTCCGACACCTTTTTCCCGCACTGTGGGACATCCCGATTTTGTTTTGATGGCAGCAGAGAGCAGAGCACATATACATTTACTTGTGTATCATCGACAGAACTAGGCGGCGTAGTCTTTTTCCGTTCGTCCATATACGGTTCTTATTTTTGTTGTACAAATCCATTGCCTGGGTTAATAGGCTAGAACACTCAAGAAAGTTTAAATAAATTCCTCTAACGGAGTTCCAAGAAATCGAGCAGTTTCAATATGGTTTTAGCAAAAAAAAGTTGTTATTACAGAATTTTGTTCCACATAACAGGCGAATACTTGATTTGTGCAATAGACCAGGCTGGGGCCATACATAGAGATCGAAGTTGGGGCAGATGAACGCGCATATCCTTCGGAAGTGTGCATTCTTCTTCGGCGATGTCTGCAAAGGCGGGAGCCTGAGTTTGAAGGAAATCACAGACTCTACGTTCGTGTTTCTCTGGATCATACTACACCAGATCTCGCCATAGGGCTTATGCAGATATCTTCTTATCAACCTTGGAGGCGCAACTACATCAATCAATTGTCTTTTGGGATGCCTCGGTACCCAGACGTCTTAAGAAGAAATTCCGTGGCAGTTCTAAGTGGGAAATTTGGCAGCCCTGAAGCTTTCTCTGTTGCAGCAATTTGAGGATTTTTATACATCTTTGTGCATTGTAGGCAATTTCGGATGCATTTGTATTGAAAGTTGTTGGGGTTCCACAGTAGTAACGTTGTGCCATCGAACTGGCTGTCCAGTTGTTGTGTTATGTGCAAGATCCACGTCGTGAGCAATATGGCCGAATGTATATTAAATCAGTGTCAAGTCCTGTGATGTGAACATTTTGAGAAGACAAGGGATATAAATGTTTATTTTGCAGCATAGCTTTCTTTTGTTGATTCCAATCTGCGTTCGCAGAGCCATGATGCTGTCGGACAAAACTAAGTTCCTCCTCTATGAATTTCAACCCGCCGGTGATATAATATTTTGCAAGAAATATTTTTCCCCGGGCGCAAGAAAACTTCACTATGCCACTGCGCAAAACCAACTCATGAGGGTTCTACCGAAGGAGCTAACTACTTTTCGCGAGCATTTGCCAACACAAGGGTGCATTTCACAGGACCATTTGACATAAAAAGTTATCGTGGCTGTCGTATTTCTAAAGGTTTGTTTTTTTGTTTGCTTTGCTACCAAACCTACTCATTTAGAAGCCACATGTGACTTAAGCACAGCATCCTTTCTGGCAGCTTTTGACAGGTTCATTGCTAGACGAGGATGTCCACAAAATATGTATTCCGACAACGGAACTAACTTCGTCGAAGCATCAAGGGCGCTTAAGACGGAATTTAAGGCCTTTGTAGCGGATGCGCGTGATAAAACTTTATCAAAGCATGCACATCAATTACTCAAATGGCACTTCATACCGCCATCTGCGCCGCATATGGGCGGTCTCTGGAAGCGGGTGTTAAAAGTTTCAAAGCACATTTTAAAAAGGTAGGATTCGAGAGGAAATACACGTTTGAGGAATTTAGCACGCTCCTATGTCGAACAGAGTCGTGTCTCAATTCGCGACCTTTAAGCCCTGCATCAAATCAACCATCTGATGTAGAACCTCTTATAATTTCTTAGTAGGAGGACATCTCTTAACCCCACCAGAATTAGATACGAATGAAAACTCGGCTTCAATTGTTAATCGGTGGCAGAAACTGAAGACCCTTCGCCAGAAGTTTTGCAGAAGATGGAAACCGGAGTGTCTAGCTGAACTACCCAAACGGGATAAATGGAAGCATCCTCAAACTAATATGAAAATTGGACATCTTGTCGTCATCAAAGAGGATAACATGCCTAACGAATGAAGAATGGGTAGAGTGGTCAATTTGCAACGCTGCTCCGATAACCGAGTTCGCGTCGTAGACCTTGTGACAGAAAATGGTCAAGTAATACGACCAATAGTAAAGTTGGTACTACTAACAACAGATCCCCCTGAAAATAATGAACCTACTTCCAGGGAAACCAGATCTAGTAAAGATCCTATCAACCAAACAATAGTTAAAACAAAAATTCCAACAAACTTAAAATAAATTACGTTTAGCACTCACCGTCAAGATGCACATTTCTGCTGCTGTTGGGGAATTATTTTCGAAACCGGATATCGGCCGTTTAATCCGCAAAATGAACAAGTAAGGAAGGCTAATTTCGGGAGTAACCGAACATTACATACTCAGTTGAGAGCTATGGAGACAAAATAAGGGAAAATCACCATGTAGGAAAATGAACCTAGGGTAACCCTGGAATGTGTTGTTTGTACGATATGGGTACCAAATGAAACGTGTTAATGAATATTTTAAAAGAGCGTGGGCCTTAGTTCTATAGGTGCACGCCTTTTCGACATATCGCCATAAAGGTGGACCAGGGGTGACTCTAGAATTTGTTTGTACGATATGGTTATCAAAAAAAAGGTGTTAATGAGTTTATTAAAAGGGCGTTGGCCTTAGTTCTATAGGTGGACGCCTTTTCGAGATATCGTCATAAAGGTGGACCAGGGGAGACTCTATAATTTGTTTGTACGATATGGGTATCAAATGAAAGGTTTTAATGAGTATTTTAAAAGGGAGTGGGCCTTAGTTCTATGGGTGGACGCCTTTTCGACATATCGCCATAAAGGTGGACCAGAGGTGACCCTAGAATTTGTTTGTACGATATAGGTATCAAATGAAAGGTGTTAATGAGTATTTTAAAAGGGAGTGGGCCTTAGTTCTATGGGTGGACGCCTTTTCGAGATATCGCCATAAAGGTGGACCAGGGGAGACTCTAGAATTTGTTTGTACGATATGGGTATCAAATGAAAGGTGTTAATGAGTATTTTAAAAGGGAGTGGGCCTTAGTTCTATAGGCGGACGGCTTTTCGAGATATCGCCATAAAGGTGGACCAGGGGACACTCTAGAATTTGTTTGTACGATATGGGTATCAAATGAAAGGTGTTAATGAGTATTTTAAATGGGAGTGGGCCTTAGTTCTATGGGTGGACGCCTTTTCGACATATCGCCATAAAGGTGGACCAGGGGTGACTCTATAATGTGTTTGTACGATATGGGTATCAAATGAAAGGTGTTAATGAGTATTTTAAAAGGGAGTGGGCCTTAGTTCTATGGGTGGACGCCTTTTCGAGATATCGCCATAAAGGTGGACCAGGGGAGACTCTAAAATTTGTTTGTACGATATGGGTATCAAATGAAAGGTGTTAATGAGTATTTTAAAAGGGAGTGGGCCTTAGTTCTATAGGCGGACGGCTTTTCGAGATATCGCCATAAAGGTGGACCAGGGGTGACTTTAGAATTTGTTTACGATATGGGTATCAAATGAAAGGCGATAATGAGTATCTTAAAAGGGAGTGGGCCTTAGTTCTATAGGTGGACGCCTTTTCGGGATATCGTTATAAAGGTGGACCAGGGTTGACTCTAGAATGCGTTTGTACATTATGGGTATCAAACGAAAGGTGATAATGAGTATTTTAAAAGGGAGTGGGCCTAAGTTCTATAGGTGGACGCCTTTTCGATATATCGCCATAAAGGTGGACCAGGGGTGACTCTATAATGTGTTTGTACAATACGGGTGTCAAATTAAAGGTATTAATAAGAATTTTAAAAGGGAGTGGTGGTAGTTGTATATGTGAAGGCGTTTTCGAGATTTCGACCAAAATGTGGACCACGGTGACCCAGAACATCATCTGTCGGGTACAGCTAATTTATTTATATATGTAATACCACGAACAGTATTCCTGCCATGATTCCAAGGGCTTTTGGTTTCGCCCTGCAGAACATTTTCATTTTCTTCTACTTAATATGGTAGGTGTCACACCCATTTTACCATGTTGCTTTCTAAAGTTATATTTTGCGTCAATAAACCAATCCAATTACCATATGTCATCCCTTTTTTCGTATTTGGTATAGAATTATGGCATTTTTTCATTTTTCGTAATTTTCGATATCGAAAAAGTGGGCGTGGTCATGGTCAGATTTCGGCCATTTTGTATACCAATACAAAGTGAGTTCAGATAATTATGTGCATTGATTTTAGTAAAGATATATCGATTTTTGCTCAAGTTATCGTGTTAACGGCCGAGCGGAAGGACAGAAGATCGACTGTGTATAAAAACTGGGCTTGGCTTCAACCGATTTCGTCCTTTTTCACAGAAAACAGTTATCGTCCTAGAATCTAAGCGTTTGCCAAATTTCACAAGGATTGGTGAATTTTTGTTTGACTTATGGCATTAAATGTATCCCAGCCAAATCAAATTAAAAAGGGCGGAGCCACGCCCATTTTGAAATTTTCTTTTGTTTTTGTATTTTGTTGCACCATATCATTACTGGAGTTGAATGTTGACATAATTTACTTATATACTGTAAAGATATTAAGTTTTTTGTAAAATTTCAATTAAAAAAATTTTTTTTTAAGTGGGCGTGGTCGTTCTCCGATTTTGCTAATTTTTAATAAACATACATATAGTATTAGAAGTAACGTTCCTGCCAAAATTTCATCATGATATCTTCAACGACTGCCAAATTACAGCTTGCAAAACTTCTAAATTACCTTTTAAAAGTGGGCGGTGCCGCGCCCATCGTCCAAAATTTTACATATTTTCTATTCTGAGTCATAGGTTCAACCCACCTACAAAGTTTCATCGCTTTATCTGCCTTTGGTAATGAATTATCGAACTTTTTCGATTTTTCAAAATTTTCGATATCGAAAAAGTGGGCGTGGTTATAGTCCGATATCGTTCATTTTAAATAGCGATCTGAGATGAGTGCGCAGGAACCTACATACCAAATTTCGTCAAGATACCTCAAAATTTACTCAAGTTATCGTGTAACGGACGGACGGACGGACATGGCTCTGCTCAACTGAGTATAAAAAGAAGAATATATAGTTATTTACAGTAATCCAATTAATCACTGGTATTCGAGCTACAAATAAATTCAAACGAAAGCTTTTCACGCTTGCATATCCTTTTCAACTGATTGAAATCGAATTTTTATATTCAATAAAATCCAAACTTCAAAAACAATACCGAAAAGGATAAATACGAAAATCGAATATATTGTTACACTCTAAAAGCATTGCACGGCGGATTACAAATTTATAAACGGACATAAAAAAAGTAAAAAATTACTTTTGAAAAACATTTTAACTTTTCTTTAAATTTCTCGAAATTTGGATATAAAGTTATTCAGCACTTAATTTTCGAGATTATTAGTATCTACATGTATATTAATACGCTAACAAAATTTCCATACAATCAGTTGACAGGCTGTTTCGCATAAGCAGTTAGCATACGTAAAATCATATAAAAGTTATATGAATCGATTCCTATGGATCAGACGCAGTGCATAGGCCTATTTTTATACTCAGCGTGCTTTGCACACAGAGTATATTAACGGTTGGTTGTACAGGTATAAAAGAATCGAGATAGATATAGACTTCCATATATCAAGTATCGAAAAAAAAATTGATTGAGCAATGTCCTTCCGTCCGTCTGTCCGTTAACACGATAAATTGAGTAAATATTGAGATATCTTCACCAAATGTGGTATACGAGCTTATCTGGACCCAGAATAGATTGGTATTGAAAATGAGCGAAATCGGATGATAACCACGCCCACTTTTTATATATATAACATTTTGGAAAACACAAAAAACCTGATTATTTAGTAAATAATACACCTAGAATGCTGGAATTTCACACGTGGACTGATTTGAAAAAAAAAATAATAATTTTTAAAGTGGGCACGGCACCGCCCACTTGTGATGAAATCAATTTTACAAATATTATTAATCATAAATCAAAAATCATTAAACCTATCGTAAAAAAATTCGGCAGAGAGCCTTAACTATAAAAATTGCTTTGAACGAAAACTAACGAAATCGGTTAAGGACCACGCCCGCTTTTATACAAAAGATTTTTAAAAGAGTCGTGAACGAATAAAATAAGCTATATATTTACAAAAAAGAGCTTTATAACAATGGTATTTCATTTCCCAAGTGGATTTACAACAATAAATAGGAAAAACTTCAAATTAAAAAAAAAATGGGCTAAGCAATTTTCTATGTTTCAGGAGCCATAACTCGAAGAAAAATTAACGGATCTTAATAAAATTGGGTACATAAATTTGCCCTATAGCAAGAAATATTTCTAGAAAAATGGACGAGATCGGTTAAAGACCACGCCCGCTTTTATATAAAAGATTTTTAAAAGGGTCGTAGACGAAAATAATAAGCTATGTCTTAGCGAAAAAGATCTTTGTATCAATAGAATTTTACTTTCTTCTACATTTTGATTGTCACTCCATAACTCGATAACGGATAAAAAGATTGCCATGAAATTTTTAGGAAAGATACAGGAAGGAGAGATGATGGTTAGTTGATTTTGAAATCCCAATTCGGTTTAGCCATTCTTGAGTTATGATTTTTTTTTTAGAAAAAATTCAAAATTTGAAAATTTGGTATATAAATTTGCCTATATTAGTATTTACGATCCTTTTTTCCGGGAAGTTAACCAGAGACGGACTGGGACTGGAATTAGAACTACGACCGGGACTGAGACTCGGAGTGGGACTGGGACTGGGACTGGAACGAAATACATACCACCCTCTGGGACAGGCAATAAGGGATGAAGAAGAATGAGAAGAAGGTGAGAGAAGAGAAAAGAGAGAAGTAGAAGGATACTGAGAAAGAAATAGAATGAGACGAATATGGAGATAGATGAAGCGAAAAATACGGCAGGTGGAGTGAATAAAAGGATCAGGAAAAAGTAAAGAGGGGTGGGAGAGGGCAGAGTTAGACGGAAAAAGCTTATTAAAAAATGCAGATAAGCCAAATTTAGGGCAGAACAACGTCTGCCAGGTCTGCTAGTTGAATTATAACATTAAATTGGAAAACACTTAATTTGAAAAAAATGGGTGTGGCACCGCCCCTTTTTTGTCTAAGCAATTTTCAATATTTCGGGAGCCATAACTCGAAGAATAATTTACATATCGTAACAAAATTGGGTACAAATATTTTCCTTATAGCAGAAAATATTTCTAGTAATAATGGACGGGATCGGTTAAAGACCGCGGCAACTTATAATGTTTTCTTTTCTGGCTAATGTGTTACGCTTTTTGTACGCCGCGCAAGGGTTGTTGTTCTATTCTAAAAAGCAGGCAACGCCTTTATGGGGTATTTCGTTCTTTTGTGAAAATTGTTGCCAGCTCACAACGCAAAAGTGTTACACTTTTACCCTGTATAAAATTGCGGTGTGGCAGTGCAACTCTGTGAAACTCTCAATTCGCTCTTAAGTTCCACATATACTCTGTTAATATGAGTGAATATGGTGAGTTGGAATGTTCTTTGTATGCACTATAAATGTTGAAAATCTTCTGGGGTAGGAGTAACTCTATTAAGGCTTTTCCATTTACTTAGGCAACAATTTATTTCAGAAAAGAAAACGCTATTAGATATAAAATAAGTTTCAAAGGTTAAAAGGGGGTCGTAAACTAGAACAATAACGTATAACTTAGCAAAAAATTGTTTTGAATCAATGATATTTCATTTATCAAGTTTTATTGTAAGAGGAAATGGGGAGACATTTTTTGTAACGGACGGTGCCACGTGTTATGTAGAAAAGAAATTTATCTGAAATGGAAGGCAATTGAAGCTCACGCTGAGTATATAATGTTCGGTTACACCCGAACTTAGACACCTTTACTTGTTGTTAACAAATATTACTCTATTTGTTTATAATTAATGTAAATTTTTTTTTTGTAAATTCGAACAATCTCTTCAATATCGAAATTTATTTTATGCCCAAAAGTGGGCCATCTGTAGGACCAATTATATTAGTGCTCTAAGACACAAATCTAAATATTATGTTGAATTCGAAATTCGAAAAGCTGCGTGGTCGTGTTACTCAAATGTTTCATCAGCATATATACATATACGTACGCGCCAGACGGAGAAAGAATAAAACATGGTTTCCCAATGTTGCCACTTACCTATATTGGTCTGTAGAAAAATCCTAAAATAATTGTTCCAAAATAATTGTTAGCGCACAAAAAAACTTTAAAGAGAAGTAATTTTTAACCGGCAAATTTTTTGGACAAATTTTAATTACACGTAAATGCATAGGTCTTTATTTAACAGATTCTTTGTTTTTTATTTTAGTTGCTTTAAAAAAACATGAAATCACAAATAATGAGTTAACTTTTGTTGAAACTAACTAAATTTATTTATAACAATTAATGGAAAATTACCCGAAAATGTTTTTGCATTTTCAGATTTTATGCTCATTTTAGATAAAATAGCTATTCTACTGACCAAAAACAAAAAATAAATTTATATTGCCTTTTATGCCAATTTATTTCATTTCATTATATATTCTTCTATTTCAACATAGTTTATTTTTATTTAAATGCAACTTGACTGAATCGAAAAATTTCACATTGTATATTAAACGAAAACAAAACGTCTCAAAAACGTTTTTTATTTTGGGTCAAAACGGCAACCGGCATCATAGCGGCCGTATTGCATAGGCCGTATATTACCTACTTTGTTGGATTATATGCCCTTTAATCGGATCCTTAGATCCCATAACCCTAATTTGTTTATGTCGCTTAAAGTTATGAAATTAATTTTATTTTAGTAAATATGTTTGCGTGAATAATTTCAATGTTTTTGTTTGTTTTTCTTTTCTTTCTAATTTACTCTGCTTTGTTATATCTTAGTATTATATCGTTCACAGACGATATATAGTTTACAAATTTAATACAAATTAATTGCGTACACAGATCTCAATGGGAATCCCAACATTAAATATCCGAACATTACAATTCATATTTCCACAATGATAACATTAAAACCCGGAAAAGGTCTAAGTGCACTTATTATGAAGGTATCCTCTATTCGCGGACACCGTGGTGTGATGGTAGCGGGCTCCCCCTACCACACCGTATGCCTTGGGTTCGCACCACGGGCAAAGCAACATCAAAATTTTGGAAATAAGGTTTTTAAATTGGAAGACAATTTTTCTAAGCGGGGTCGCCCCTCGGCAGTGTTTGGCAAGCGCTCCGGGTGTATTTGTGCCATGAAAAGCTCTCAGTGAAAACTCATCTGCCTTGCAGATGCCGTTCGGAGTCGGCATAAAATATGTAGGTCCCGTCCGGCCAATTTGTAGGGAAAGACAAGCGGAGCACGACGCAAATTGGAAGAGAAGCTCGGCCTTATATCTCCTCGGAAGTTATCGCGCGTTACATTTATTTATTTATCCTCTATTCTATTCGAAATTTTCGTTTTGTGTCACACTTACATATTACATATATATTTATACAAAATTAAACTCGGTAAAGCGCCAATTGCATACTTAACGGGTGGTGTGAAATAGGCTAAATTCCTTTAGCACATTTCTTTGTTTTTAACTAAAAGTTCGTGAATTATGACACTATTGAAGTAAATGGGCGATATATGTATATGGGTGATATAGGCCTACTGGGGAACCGAGCACCCAAAACTAACTTCGGTTGCGTGCCAACGGGGAGCTTCCGGGTGGTGTGGAAAAAGCTATTTTTCAATTCAATTTCAAGTAATTTCACCATAATTATATGTCAATTTCATTTGATTTTACATATTTTTAAAATTTTTATTTAAGGAGCTCCATACCAAAACGTTATAATTACATTTGAAAAGTTTGTAGAAAATTTAAGAAAATACAATCAAAAAGTACAATGTCTTAGATCAAATTCAAAATTTTAACGAAAAATTTAAGTAAGTAAGAGGATAACTTGCCACCTAACGAATGAAGAATGGGCAGAGTGTTCAATTTGCTCCCCGGCTCCGATAACCGAGTTCGCGTCGTAGACCTTGTGACAGAAAATCGTTAAGTTATACGACCATTAGTAAAGTAGGTACTACTACCAACAGATCCCCCTGAAAATTATGAACCTACTTCGTGGGAAACCAGATCTAGTAAAGGTCCTATCAACCAACTATTGTTAAAACAAAAATTCCAACAAACTTATAATAAATTACGTTTAGCACTCACCATCAAGATTCACATTTCTGCTGCTGTTTGGGGATTGTTTTTCGAAACCGGATCTCTGCCGTTGAATCCGGAAAATGGAAAAGAAGAAAAGATGGTTGTTATGGTCCACTTGGGAGAGTCACCCTTGGAAGGCATCAGTTGACTAGTGATAGGAAAAGGTAGGATTCACCCTCACTCATGTCTGCCTGTGGTGGTCAAAACAAAATTTTGTTAGTTTCGTGCGGGTGGCATCGCCAAAAATTCCCATGACATTGACGAATTTTGAGTAACACCTGGCGCAATGGTGTGGGTGGCTCATCTCATCAGCTGATTTTATTCGTTTCATTGTACTGGCATGGAGATTATCAAAAAGAGATGGCGAACGTAAAATGCAACCGATGCATTAGCAATTATGCACTGCGTGGTGGTAAAGTTTTACCTAATTCGGCGCACAACGTTCCCGCAGGACACAAAAGTTGCAAAGTTTTACGCTTTCTCTACCTTCCATTCACCTATCATCAACACAAGGGTTTGACAACCTGAATGCGACCTGTATAGTGCTGTAGGGATGAGCTAACGATAACAATGAACCAATCGATAATCGCCGCCACACTTAGATAACTGCGTGTTTCCATCGCTGAATGGAAGAAAACATTTTTTTTGACGACACCATGGCATGTTCGGCCATTTTGGAAAGAAGATAAAAAATTAGAAACCGCTGACAGTTTCCTTGTTATTTCCGCATTCGTGCATACTGGTTTTTCTCTTCGATCGTTGTGAATGCATTTTAAGCTAAAAAAGTTTCCTCCTTTGGATTTATTCAACAAAAACCAACCAAAATTGTGACGTTGTTAACGCATTTTAAGCTAAAAAAGTTTCCTTCTTTGGATTTATTCAACAAAAACCAACCAAAATTGTGACTAATCTATCCAACGAAAATTTGTGAAAAAACAAAAAAATAAGATTTAAACATTGATCAATCAATTTGACAACAGGAATGGCTGCTTTGTTTTATTAAAGCAAAAAAATAGTAAAGTGCTGAAAATGAAAATCAGGAATTGAACTGAAAACCTTAAGTGCTATTTAGAAAAATTTGCTACATTGAATGGCTGGCCAAATTAGAGAGAGCAAAAGATACTGAGCCTACAACATTTATATTGCTACAAATTCTTACCGTGATCTGTGTGGGTTCCTAATCGAAAATAAGGAGATACAACAAAGAAACTAAGAGTGTGTGTATCCATTCACGAATAAGTTTGTGCTGCTGGAAGGCAGAAAAGTTTGAAGACTTCAAGAGCAATCTGCATGGCTACAACTCGCATTTAATGCATTTCATTTTAATCGTCCAACATCAAAGCATGCAAGCAAAGTGTTAATACGCCGAACACCTCCAGTAATTGTAGCTGGTTGCACACCCCATTAATGGCAAATGCGACAGGAGAGTGTCAATAGGCGCTAGCACCACGACCACCAATATCTAACCACAACCAGCTATAGCGCCAGCGAAACTACGTGCTGTCACCACCATGGCGTGCAACACCGCGCTCAACCACCAGCGATAGCACTAGTCAACCCAACGTGCAACCACCGGCAGCGTCTACCCAACTGCACAACAACCACCGGACGTACCACCACAATCAACTTTAGTAACAACAACTAGCAGGGCCGCCTCATATAGGCCTGCTGTAACATCAACTTAAGTAACAACAACCAGCAGGGCCGCCGCATAGGGCCGCCTCATATAGGCCTGCTGCAACATCAACTTTAGTAACAACAACCAGCAGGGCCACCGCATATAGGCCTGCTGCCACACCAACTGTATTAACAACAACCAGCAGGGCCGCCGCTTATAGGCCTGCTGCAACATCAACTTTATTAACAACAACCAGCTGGGCCGCGGAACATTGGCCTGCTGCAACGAACCCAGCGTGACACTAAGACCACCAACTAAACCTGGTGAGTTCGTTCCGTAATACGGAAACCAATTTTTTTTTCTTCCCATATTTAATTTAGTAAACCATTTTTGGGTTTTAAAAAGAAAATACTACATACAGATAATCCACGTAGATGTAGGTGTTTAATATAAACCCAATTTAAATCTTATTGTATAAAATTTATTCTTTATTTGCAACATACGTTCATCTATGTAAGGGCGTGTACGTTTGCTACACCTTTTAAAGTATACATAGATGTAGGTATGTAATATAAATTTCATTTAAGACTTTTTACCAAATTTTTAGTTTTTGCTTGCGACATACGTACATCTATGTAAGGGCGTGTTAGTTTGCTACACATTTAAAAGTATACATAGATTAGGTATGTAATATAAACTTCATTTAAGACTTTTTACCAAATTTTTTGTTTTTACTTGGGTCATACGTACACCTATGTAAGGGCGTGTACGTGTGCTATACATTCGAAAGTATACATAGATGTAGGTATGGAATATAAATTTCATTTAAGACCGTTTACTAAATTTTAGTCTTTACTTGAGACATACGTACATCTATGTAAGGGCGTGTATGTTTGCTACACATTTCAAAGCATACATAGATGTAGGTATGTAATATAAATTTCAGTTAAGACTTTTTACCAAATGTTTAGTCTTTACTTGCGACATACGTACCTCTGTGTAAGGGCGTGTACATTTGCTATACATTTAAAAGTATACATAGATGTAGGTGTGGAATATAAATTTCATTTAAGACGTTTTGCCAAATTTTTAGTCTTTACTTGCGACATACGTACATCTATGTAAGGGCGTGGTCGTTTGCTACCCATTTAAAATTATACATAGATGTGGCTATGTAATATAAATTTCATTTAAAACCTTTTACAAAAATTTGTGTCTTCACTTGCGACATACGTACATCAATGTTGGGGCGTGCACATTTGCTACATATTTGAAAGTATACATAGATGTAGGTATTTAATATAAACCTCATTTAAGAATTTTTACATAAAATTTATTCTGTACTTGGTTCATATGAAAGTCTATCTAAGGGCGTATTCGTTTAAAAATACTTAGATTATAAGGAAAGGCGAAAACTATTGGCGTTGACGGCCAATAAGCACTGAACTTTTTGCACCACCAGTGCATGATTAACGAAACGTTAATATTTACAGCAACCCCAAATTGAAAAAATTAAATTTAAGCTCACCATTAAATTTAAAATCAAATGGAAAAAAAATTAAGGATCTGATATCAAATGCATAATCCTGATAAATGCATTGACTATATATGTATATTTATCCTTAAGAGACTATACAGGCCAATCTGTATGTATATACACATAATAATTAAAGGTGTTCATCCATTTTCAATGGCCCTTTTGTTTTTTTTTTTTTTTTTTTTTTTGCGGGGAGGCTGAAAAATGCCTAATGCACCATAATTGCTGCCGTCGCAGCAACCGTGTGTCCGTAGACTAAAAAACAGCCCCGTTCTGGAACCGTCGCCCACCCCGGCACCACTTTCGCATTACTTCGGGGTGGCGTTCCATATTTCTCATTTTTTAAGAGCCTACTGTTTTCCCTGCGTCCAGGTTCCCGCTATTTGCTCTGAGTGTCCATTTAATCACCACTGCTTCGCATGCGCATTTTCTGCGCTCCCTCTCAACATCCATCAGGCGTGTTATTACTATAAATGCCATTTTGCTCACTGAAGTCCAGCATTCTTTCCTGCTGCACATATGTGAAACTAAATTTCTCGTGGTAGGTTCCTCCCCAAAGACTCCATGCAAGGTGAGTCTTTCTTCTTGGAAACGGGGGCAGTAGAACATGACGTGTTCTGCGTTTTCTAACTCTGTGGTACACATTGGGCAATGAGGATCTTCCTCTATCCTACGCTTCCATAAATACTCTTTGAAACCTCCATGTCCACTCATTATTTGCGTGAGATGGTAGTTCAGTTCGCCGTGCTTCCGCTCATTCCATTGAGCTACGTTCCAAACTAGTGTGAAAGTCCAACGCCCTTTACTCGAGGCCTCCCACCGTTCTTGCCACTTAGCTATTGTTTGTGTCCTTGCTCTTTTCTTGTCTTCTTCAGATGGTCGCTCGATATTAGTGTTATACAGATCGGCCATTTCGCTTGCCAGTAAGTCCACTGGGATTTTCCGGGTTAGAACCAGGATCGCGTCGTCGGACACCGTCCGATAAGCACTTGCTATTCTTAAAGAAGCAAGTCGGTACGCTGCTAATATATATTTTTGATGGGTCTGTTTAGATCCATACCACACTGGTGCTGCGTATAGTATTATTGAGCTGGTTACTGTGGACAATAGCTGACGTATAACTTCGCTCGGACCAGCAATGTTAGGCATTATTCGCATAAGTGATCCATTAACTTTGGTAATTTTCTCCCCCACCGCTCTGAAGTGCTCTTTGAAAGTTAACTTAGAGTCAATGTGCACTCCTAAGTATTTTAATTATCCTTTGAGGTGATTTGATGATCCCCGACAGTTAAGACTAACTCGTTCGCCGACCGTTTGGAGCTTACTAATAACACTTCCGTCTTTTGGCTAGCCAACTCCAGTCCTGTATTGGTCAGCCATTCCTTTATTCTTGCTACGGCGTCATTACATAATGCTTGAAGCAGGTCCAGTTTCTTGGCCACTACTACCACTGCAATATCATCAGCATATCCCACAATTTGCGTGTTTTCTGGTAGATCAATCTTTAGCACCCCGTCATACATTACATTCCAAAGCGTTGGACCGAGAACAGATCCCTGTGGGACGCTTCCTGTGATTTTGTACTCTTTAGCTCCTTGATCCGTGTCAAAAAGAAGTACTCTGTCTTTAAGATAGCTACCTATAATTCTGCGTAAGTAAGCTGGAGTGCCGAAGCTTTGCAGCGCTGCCATTATCTGCATCCAGTTCGCAGTGTTAAAAGCATTCTTGATGTCCAACATAATCAGTGCACAGAACTTCCTTTTATTTTGGCCTCCAGAGATAGCTTCTCTAGCTATATTGACGACTGTTTGTATTGCATCTACGGTGGATCTTGATTTGCGAAATCCATATTGACTATTCGATAAGCCACCTGGTCTTTCTAGAGTCAGCTCACTAATTATACGCTCGAAAATCTTCCCTAGGGAATCCAGCATACAAAGTGGCCTATATGAGGATGGTTGGTCCGGCTGTTTACCACGTTTCAGCAATAGGACAAGTCTTTGTCGTTTCCACGGGAGAGGGAACACGCCTTCTTGCATACAGGCATTAAAAAGATCAGTAAATAATGTAGCCCTAGTTGTAATCGCGGCTTTAAGGGCTATGTTTGGTACTTCGTCGGGTCCTGGGGATTTGTTATCAGCAACTCTTTTTGCAGCGTCCAGCACCTCTTGCTCTGTAATTTGCGGAATTTCCGTACTTTCTAGATCCTCGCTTGGATAAGTCAAGCGATCTTGCGCCGGGAAAAGTGTTTCAACAATAATATTCATCAGTATCGGGCACGTAGGTTGCTGTGATATCGGTCCTTTAACTTTGGCCATCACAGTTCTGTAGGCTGATCCCCAAGGATCTAGGTCGACATTATCCAGCAGTTCCCTAAAGCATAACTTCTTGCTCTTTTTTATGGCATTTTTAAGTGCCTTTCTTTGTGCGACATAGGTGCTGTGTAGCTCTGCATATTGTGGTGATGAGCGTGCCCTCTGCGCTATTCTTCGTGCTTTGTGGCATTTTCTACGCTCTTCCGCAATTTCGTCATTCCACCAATATACCGGAGTGCGCTGTGCTTTTCCGCGACTTCTGGGCATGGCAGCATCACATGCCATACATAGCAACTTAGTGATTTGAACCGACTGGTCTTCCGCATGCGATTCTCGTACTATGGCGTCCTTCCAGATAATGTCAAATATTTGTGGGTCGAAAAGGTGCTGTTTCCATTTCCTACTTTGTCGATGTCTTGCTGCTACCGTTCGTGGAGTTTCGAGCAGCTCTACGCTAATAGCTTTATGGTCGCTGTGTGTGTAGACGTTGCTTATGGACCATTTTGCTCGTCTTGCTATTTCGCTGCTAGCGAAGGTGAGATCTATAATGGATCGTCTGGTACCTGTATCGAAGGTATATATCCCTGGTTCATTTAGGAGTTCTAGCCTCAAAGAAGTAAGACTTTCGAGGAGAACTCTCCCTCTTTCGTTGGTTCGTCTACTTCACCACACAGATGACCATGCATTGAAGTCTCCACACACTAAAAGCGGGTGTTTACCTCGTGCTTCAATGGTGATCCCGTATATCATGTCTTCGAACTCGGCGATGGTCATGCTCGGAGGGGCATAGCAACTGAAGACGTATATACCGTTGGTTTTTGCCCACGTGAATCCTGCTACCGTTGTCGTCATAATTTCCTGTGGGAGAAATTTCCCTGGTGCCCAAATTGAGGCTTTCCCTGCTGAATCTGCGAGCCAACCCTGCTCCTGGCGATTTTTGTATTGTTCAGAGAGTACCACTATGTCATATCCTCCTTCATAGACTGTTTGGGATAATAGCTCTTGGGCTGCCTCGCAATGGTTTAAATTGAGCTGCAATACCCTCATGAGACAGTCATTTTGCTGCCCTCTCGTTGTGGGCATTTAAAACTGCCTGCTGAATGTTGTCCCCCACATAGCGCGCATTTCGGTGCATTTTCGCAACTTGCAGCCTTATGACCTTCCTGGCCGCATTTCCTGCATAGGCTAGACCTATCTACAGTCTCCTTACATTTCTGAGCTATATGCCCGTAGCCCCAGCACCTATAACAGCGTTTTTCTTGCTTGAGCTCTCTAATTCGGCAGGAAACCCATCCTACCCGGATTCTTTGCGTATTAAGAACCGCCTTGGCATCATCCGCTGTAAGGCTTATAAGTGCCGACTTCGTGCCACTGTACCCTGTGCGTATGCTTTTTATGGCAGCCACATCTGGAAGTTTGATGTTGCATTGCTGGTGGAGGGCGTTGCAAATCTCCTCGGGCGTAGTAATCTCATCGAGGTCTCTGCACTGTAGCGTGACCATTTGGGACTTTGTTATAACTTTAGCCGAGTCCTTTAGTACCGCTTCAATTTCTGCTTGGTACGCGCTTGTTTTCCCATCTTGCGATTTTTTCAGCTCTAGTAACAGCTCTCCTTTCGCCGTTCTTCTAATCGTTTTGACGTCATCACCCAGGGATTTTAATTCGTCGCATTACGCAATATGTCGGCGTACGTCGCATCCCCCGCCTTGGAAATGATGATTGCATCCGGCCTAGCCTTAAGTGATTTTTTCTTGCTCTTCTTTTTGGCTAACTGCCACTCTCCCGTCTTTTGGGCTGCAGTTTCCTCTTTCCGCTCCGTCTCCTCTTGCGTTTCTTGCCGTCGTTTGTGTCCACCCACGTGCCCTGGTAAGACATCTTTTAGAGTAGTAGTGGGTTTTACCACGTTGTTCTCCTTGGTCGAGTACGAATTATTCCTCGGTCGCTTTCCGGGGGGTGATGGACTTCTATCCTTGGCGCATTCGCTTGCACGCAATTTATGTTCTAAATTCTTTACCTCTAGGGCCGACTCGATGTACAGCACTTTTATTACGGAGGCCAAGCGCTTGATTTCCGCGTGTATATTATTACGCCCTATGAAGAACTGCATCAAGTCCTCAATCGCCTTGCCTAGCTTGGTCATCTTTTTCTCTCCAGGGGGGTTTTGCTGATTTAACGCAGCTGACGCCTGCTTAATTAGCTCACTTAATAATGGTGTGCCCGTTTGAGCCTTGCTGTCGGAGTTCTTTTTGCAAAGCTTCGGTGTAGCACCCGGCGACAACGCTCCTTGCTTGCTTTCGGCCTGCGCTCCTTTGGGTTTCGTTACCACTTGCGACGAAATGTTAAGGCCCCCAGCCGATGGGCCACGCCCTTCTGGAGAGCGAGCTAGCTTCCTTCCTACAAATGGATTGAACGCCATTTCATTCTCCTGTGTTTGGTTTTTTATTTTAGTATTGTTGTTGTTTAGGCCACCAAGCTAAACCCAAGAATGAGCACTGCCAATAGTGACCCAGCCTAATGTAAACTATTTGTGTTTGCTTCTATCTACTTTCGCGCACTAACACCAACGCCTATATATGTCCGTGCAGGCGTATGTGTACGTGTTGGTGCGCGACTTTCCAATTTAACTTTCCAATTTAACTTTCGTTCTATTACCCCTCAAAACCGCTTTTCGACGGAATTGAAGGGTGAACGCGTTTTACAAGAAAGAAACTCTTTCACTTCTTTTTTGGAAACCTCCGTGCCAACTGCAGCCATCAGCCCTGCCATAGGTAAGATTTTCTTTTTAATTTGTATAACCTAACCTGTATATAATTAATTAAAGTGTGAATTAGCTTTTGTATATATATATTGTGAGTTAGCTTTGAACTAAAAGTAATTAAATTGTTAAATACTTGAATTTAATCTGCGGTGTGTTCTTTTCCTTTTTTTATCTTTTTTCAACGAGCGCAAAAACCCCTTGGGAACTCACTTGAGCTATCGAAGCCCCAAGAGATTTTTTCATGGTCCTACGACGCCGGAATAATTACAGACACAATTGAATACCAGCAACCGACTGGATAAACACAGCCCACCTGAGCGTTTCAAAAGTAGCCATCAATATAACCACACAAAAGCGTTTCACAAGCTAGCAGTTAGCTGCACCACACAAAAGCGTTTCAAAAGTATTCATCTATAACCAAAAGCGTTTCAAAAGCTAGCCGTTAGCAGAACCACACAAAAGCGTTTCACAAGCTACCAGTTAGCAGCACCACACAAAAGCGTTTCAAAAGTTAGCAGTTAGCACCACCTGAGCGTTTAAAAAGCGACAAGCATTACACCAGCAAACAAAAACGAGCGGTCAAACAAAGTCACAAAGGTACGTGGTTTGAGTTCAATTTTTTTGTTTGTTTTTTGCACAAGTAGGGAATTTACTTATACTAACTTCTCGGCGTACCAATATCGCGATTTTATTAAATAAAAACCAGATAATTATACGTATGTGTGGCAATTAAGTCACACAGATTTACTTAAAGTCTTTTGATTTAGTATTTTGTTTGCTGTAGCGCATATTTTCGAGTAATATTGCAGCCAGCTGCACAAATTCAACATAACCCCACTTTTTCACTGTAGTGTGGCAATTTCTTTGCAACAACACTTTAACGCACTTTATCACAAGTCACTGCCAATACTTTAGAAACACTAGACACTTAAGTGTAATAAATTGAACCAATTCATTAGGTTCTGACGTAAACCAGCGTTACTACCATTAAATCAAAGTCACTTAACCATATTTTCTTGTATACACAACACTAACACTGCGGTGAGTTGGGTGACAAGAGTGTTCGCATAAAAGCACAATCAGCTGAGAAAAAAAAAAATAAATAAAATAAAAAAATTATTAAAAATTTGCGTGTTTACCCCCTTGGCGGCAATCCATTATATTGGGCATATACCCACTAGCTACATCGTCCTATCTTAAGCTGAACGTGCCTTCGTGAACTACCCTATTAACAAGTTAGATCCATTTTGCCCTTAATCTCAGTACTGATACCATGTCGAAAGCGATGGAAAGTTACATCAGGATGGCTGATGAAGTCATAGAGTTTGAAGCTGACTTCAACTCCACACCCGACTCCGAACATACCAAGTATACTCTGGCTATCCAGCAAGAAGAGTTAAAGGCAAAGTGGAAAAAAGTAAAAACAGCCCATGATGAGATATTAGCTGGGGACACTCTAGAGGAAAAAAATATATCAGCTGTTAAGATAAAACACAAAAGTGCTTATGCAGTCTACTTGCGTTGCATGTCAAACATATCAACGCGACAGGCCACATTCAACAAACCCGACCCTAAGCCCGAAGAACAGCACGAAAGGGATACAAATATGCGTCTACCCCCGTGTGACACTGATGTGTTCAAGGGAGATTACTTATCCTGGCCTACATTCAGAGACCTCTTTACGGCCATATATATTTTAAATAAGCGACTCACCCCGGTAGAGAGATTGTACCACTTGATACAAAAGACCCAGGGTGAGGCTAAAGAGATAGTGCAAAAGTGCCCACTCACAAACGAAGGTTTCGGTATAGCGTGGCAAAACCAGACAGATACGAAA
This sequence comes from Eurosta solidaginis, assembly GCF_040869045.1. Classification (NCBI taxonomy): domain Eukaryota; kingdom Metazoa; phylum Arthropoda; class Insecta; order Diptera; family Tephritidae; genus Eurosta; species Eurosta solidaginis. The sequence continues at coordinate 56,955,373 of NC_090324.1, forward strand.
ACAAACGCATACTCAGCTGAAAACGTTGTTCAGCTTAGAGGCGGTTGAAAAGGAATGCGGCACTTCAATTAAAAAGCTGCAGCGAGACATCAACAACTGTATCGCATCCTTAAAGACACATCAAATCGACGTGTCCAATTGGGATGCAATTATAACTTATTTGTGCTCAACGAAATTACCAAAAAGCACACTAGCCTTATGGGAGCAAACGGTTCAAAATAAAACAGAAATATCCAAGTGGGAAGACATGGATAAATTTTTACAAAACCGTTTCCAGACACTTGAGACAGTCTCTGGCATAACTGAGGATAGCCTGGAAACCAAGAATCCGAAAACCCATAATGGTAGACAATCCACTGAAAACTCTCACAGAAAGCTAGGTGCTTTTATGACGAGTGTAACCAAAGGTGTGTGCAAGATGTGTAAATCCACTGAGCACAAACTACAACATTGCCAACGGTTCCGCACATTGTCGGTTTCCGATAGAATCACCTTCATTAAAAACAAGAAAGGGTGTATTAACTGCCTATCCTCAGGGCATACTGTGTCTAGGTGTTCAAGCTCCTACAATTGCGCCACCTGCAAGCAAAGACACAATACGCTCCTACATATTCAGGCAACGGACACCAACCAAAACGCAAACAACAATAATACCAACCCTGGCCCATCTGCCCAATCGCAACAGAGGCGCACCTATTCCAATAACCAAAGCACTGGAAATAACCAAAGCAATGGAAATAACCACTTCAAGGCCTGCTTTACAAACACAAGTAAAGGGGTTTTACTAGGTACGGCCCGCATCAATATATTCTACAACAACACCAACTTCTCCGCGCGGGCACTTATAGATTCGGGGTCAGAATGTACTTTCATAACTGAAAGACTTAAACATCGCATAAACTTGCCATCTCAGCGGATGTCTGCACATGTGTCAGGCATCACCAATCAAGTGTCAGCACAAGTAAAGGAGGCGTGTCATATACAACTGATCCGACAATAAATATTGCTACCACCGCGCTTGTGCTGCCGCAATTAACTGGCAATCTACCAACATGCAAGGTGGATGCCATGGCCATGCAGGCCTTCCCGAACTTAGTATTAGCTGACAAACGTTTTTTTGTCAATGAACAAGTCGACCTGATATTAGGAGGCGACATTTATGCACAGGTGATGTTAGGGGGAATAAAGAAAGACGTGTTAGGAACACTGCTAGCCCAAGAGACGGTATTCGGCTGGATATTGACCGGCCAAACCGAAACAATCTCACCCAGCGAGAAATATGTGTCCTTTGTCAGTGAAGTGCAATTAGACAGAGAGCTACGATCATTTTGGGAAACAGAGGAAGTCCCCAAGGACAAAACGTACAACCATGATGACAAGTATTGTGAAGAATTGTATAAGAACACAACGATTCGAAATGATAAGGGTAAATATATTGTATCCTTGCCTTTTAAACAGGAATTTCCAAAATATAAACAATTAGGTCCCTCATTAAAAATTGCGTGTTCACAATTCTTCCGAATGGAAACGCGTTTAGCTAAAGACCCACCATTACAGTCAGAATACAACAGGGTCTTAGCAGAGTATGAAACCTTGGGGCATATGTCCCGGGTACCAACACACATCCCCGCTGAAGATTGTGATACCTATTTTTTACCACATCATGCCGTCAAAAAGGAAGAAAGCACAACAACCAAAGTGAGAGTGGTGTTCAATGCGTCATCATCAACTGCAAACGGAGTCAGCCTCAACGACATCCTCCATCCGGGGCCAGTTCTACAGAATGATTTAACCATTCTCATATTAAGGTGGCGTTTCTTCAAATATGTCTTCAATAGCGACATAGAAAAAATGTACAGACAGATTCTGTTACACGATGATCACACTAAGTATCAACGGATTGTATTCCGAACAGAAAGTACGCAGCCAATACAACTATATGAGTTGAAAACGGTCACCTTCGGAGTTAACTGTGCACCGTACCTGGCAATACGAACACTGCTCCAGTTAGCGGACGACGTGGAACACAGCTACCCTATAGCATCAGATATACTACGAAATGCAATGTACGTTGACGACGTGCTAGCAGGAGGCCACACTATTACCGACGCTATTAAAGCAAGGGATCAAATAACTACAGCCCCGGGGGCAGCAGGATTCTCGCTGAGGAAATGGACCGCCAATTCGAACAAACTACTTAAAGGCCTACCAAAGGCTCACCTCCTAAACGAAGATTTCCTAGACTTCGAGGATACCAGTATGGTTAAAGCACTTGGCATCAGGTGGAACGCCCACGCAGATACCTTTTACTTCAAAACGAAACCCATAGAGGAACAGTCTAGCTTTACAAAACGGAAAATTCTGTCGGCGATAGCAAAATTATTTGACCCATTAGGGTGGCTGGCACCATTCGTGGTTACCGCCAAAATGTTGATGCAAGGCATCTGGTTAGAGGGAACAGGATGGGATGAAACCGTGTCGCCAGTCTCGCTGGATCGGTGGCAAAGTTTCATTGAAAGTTACCAGCACATAGAAAAAATTAAGATCCCACGCTGGGTACACTTTTCACCAACAGCCACAGTGGAGATCCACGGATTCTGTGACGCGTCAGAAAAAGCATACGCAGCCACCGTCTACCTGCGCGTCAATATTAATGAGCAAATATTTGTAAGCCTGTTGTTAGCCAAATCAAGAGTCGCGCCAGTAAAAACTATCTCCTTACCAAGACTAGAACTTTGTGGAGCAGTTCTCCTTTCAGAAACCCTAGAGTCTATCAACAAGAACCTTAATTTAGGCAAACATAAAACCTTATTATGGACTGACTCAACTATTGTATTAGCTTGGTTACGGAAACCTCCGTGTTCATGGTCAACCTTCGTGGCCCACCGTGTGACAAAGATAATAGACCAAGTTGGGAACACGGACTGGCGTCATGTGGACTCAGCGTCCAACCCTGCAGACTTAGCCAGTAGAGGGCTTTTAGCGCAAGAACTAGTGAACAATTCCTTGTGGTGGGAAGGCCCATCTTGGCTGCAGCAAGATGGCAAAGAATGGCCAAACCAGGAAATAAGCTACACCACAACCATGGAAGAAAAAAGGTTACAAGTCCACACAACCTCGCTTAACCGAAAAGACGAAGATATTGTAGACAGGTTTTCCGACCTTTCCCGGGCTTTAAGAGTTGTGTCCTATGTTCTACGGTTTTACAAAAGGACTCATCTGAAAACCTCCTTCAATGAAACATCACTGACGATTTCACCCATCGAGATTAAAGCAACGATGTGTCGACTGATCGTCAATGCTCAACGAAGCCATTATGCGGAGGAGTACAGAGCACTCCAAGAAAAAGGCTTAATCAAGCCAAAGAGCGATTTACAACCCTTGCACCCATTTCTCGATGAGGACGAGACAATCAGAGTCGGGGGGCGGCTCGAGGCGTCCAAGGACCTCTCGTATAACGAACGCCACCCCATAATTCTGCCTTATCACAGTGGACTGTATCGTCTCATCATACGATTTGTCCATAAAATCTCGTTACATGGGGGAAATCAGCTTATGCTGCGCCTGATCCACACACAGTACTGGATACCTCGCGTGAAAAATATGATACGATCAGAAATTCACAAGTGCAAGGTATGCGCAGTGCATAGGAAACAGGCGCAAACACAATTGATGGGCATTCTACCGACCGAACGAACCACCTATACCCTGGCATTCACTAACACCGGGGTAGATTTTGCCGGCCCCTTTGAGATAAAGAATTATCAAGGGCGAGGCTGTCGCGTGTCCAAGGGATATGTCTGCCTCTTTGTGTGTTTCTCCACTAAGGCCGTCCACTTGGAAGCGACTACCGATCTGAGCACCCGGTCATTCTTGGCGGCTTTTGCCAGATTCGTCGCGCGACGAGGCTGCCCGAAGAATGTGTATTCCGACAACGGAACCAATTTTTTGGGGCATCCAGAGCCCTCAGGGCGGAGTTCAAAACCTTCATGGCTGACTCACGCGCCGAGGTAGTAACAACCTATGCATACCAAAACCTGAACTGGCATTTTATTCCTGCGTCTGCTCCTCATATGGGGGGATTGTGGGAAGCGGGAGTGAAAAGTTTTAAATATCACTTCAAAAGGGTAGCATCAAACCTTAAATACACCTTTGAGGAATTCTCTACCCTGCTTTGCAGGATAGAATCCTGCCTCAACTCCCGCCCCCTAACGCCCTCTTCAAATCAACCGTCCGACTTAGAACCATTAACCCCGGGGCACTTTTTAATAGGGGGACACCTATTAGCACCCCCGGAGCCAGACGCGGACGAAAACCCCGCATCGATTATCAATCGATGGCAGCGACTAAAGGCGCTACACCACACCTTTTGCCGACGATGGAAGACGGAATACCTCGTCGAACTTCAAAAAAGGAATAAATGGCGCCAACCTAAAGCAAACATGAAGCTAAACGATCTAGTTGTCATAAAAGAAGACAACCTGCAACCCAATGAGTGGAGGCTCGGGAGGGTTATCAATCTCCATCCGGGATCGGATGGACGAGTACGAGTAGTGGATCTCATGACGGCAAAGGGAAAGGTTACAAGACCCCTCACTAAACTCGTGCTACTCCCATCCAGCGAAGAGGATCAGGGATCTAGAGAGCCGTAACCGAACCCACGACCCAGGCCCGAAACATATAACCTACGACCCCCCCCCCCCCCCCCCCATCCCCTTCCTTTTCAAAGATATATCTATCTGTTGTAATTCATGCTAGTTATCAACTGGCATGCTGAGAAGATACGCTATACTAAACATGCAACCGACTATCACACCCCCCCCCCCTCCCCCCCCCTCTTTTTCAAAGAAATGTCTATCTGTTGTGCTGCATGCTAGTTAGCAACTGGCATGCAGATAAAAGATAATACTTGTTTAGGCCCAATGCCTAACTTTTACCTGATTGACGGCGCCCCTCCCTAATGTTTTAATAATATTTCCAGCCACCCACACTCACGCCTACATTTGTGTGCATGCATGCACATGCATGCGTTTCATACACATGCACGTGTGTGTGTGCAGGTTGTCAGCACCCATGCACGTATATGTGGGGGTGGTTGTATGTGTGGCTTTTCCCCTCCTTAACACCAGAGGACTTTTTCGCGGCTTAGCGGTTGTCCTCAACGGGATAACCGGTCTCTTTTATGATCGACCGCCAAGCAGTTCACAACGCCCCGGATCACCATCGTCATTTTTGCGACATTAAGGTAACATTATACCAATTGTATATTTTCCTTTTACTTTCTAATTAAATAATATTTTATAACGAGGCAAATCCTCTTGTGTTTCTTTATTTCATTTCGAGAAACCCATAAACCCGAGATCGACCCGTGTGCGCCATTCCCATTGCCGGTTTACGACGCACTCAGGCCGAACATTGGTCCTTCGAGCCGGATAAAGAACTAAAAGCCTAAAATTACAGTCCACAACGCAGCACAATTTTGCCTACTAAAAATTTATTTGCCACAGCAGATCACAGCAGCCAAAAATCGACAAGAAAAAGTTGGAGGTTTTACATTGTACATAGGTGACCAGAGCCACAGCATATTTGCCAACCACAGCACAGCACAATCAACTTTTCCAGCACAAAAACCAATAAGAAGTAAGTGTTATATTTCTTGCCACTTTTTTTTTTTGAGTGTTGTTTTTTTGCAAAATAAAGAGAAAAACCCGTGTAGTGCGCGAAAAATTAAAATCAAAAAAAGAAGTGAAAAAGTGAAGTTATTTAGTGAGCACCATTTTTCTTTCCAATTTCAAAAATTAAATCACTTGGTTTATTAATTTATTTCGATCCTTGTGATTATCTGGTCTATCCCCCCACCAGTGGTAAGGTTTTCCAGACACAACACAAGGAAGAGGGTTACCTAACCTCATTTCCGCACCATACTAAATAGTTTTGTGTTGTTGTTTTTTTGCACATCACAAACACGAAATTGAGTTCAATTTAATTAATTAATCCGGTGCTCACTTCACTTTTTAAACACTATTTACACTTTTTTTTGCGCTTGTTTTTGCAATATCGCACGCATTTTTTCACTTTTTCAAAAATACACCCATTATCTGTGGAGGTGGCGAGTGGTCCCCCTTTTTTTGTTGTTGCCGCTGAGACAAAAAGTCTGTAAATTAAACCTTTTGCGGTTGTCGCTGCTGTGACAAAAAGTCCATAAAGTAAACCCTTTTCGTTGTCGCTACTCTGACAAATTCTGCAATAAACAAAATAAATAATAAACTTCGAATTTCAGTAGTGTTTATTTACGGCTGGGCAGGTATTTTTACTCTAAAGCGTTCCATTTCTATAATCGGCAATTTTCTCGTTAATAAACGTAAATAAAACAATGGAAACCTACATCCGTTTAGCAGAATCAATCGCAGAGTTTGATAAAGATTACAGCCTTATTCCGGAGAGCGACCATAGCAAACACACCCTTGCAATACAGCAGGAAGAGTTGCGGCTCTTGTGGAAGAAGGTAAAGTCTGCGTTTGATTCGCTATTGGGATCTGATGAGGTGTCAGCGGATGACGTTATGGCGATCAGAAAGAAGCAAAAGGCAGCATACGCAATCTACGTGCGATGTTCAGCGTCTATATCTGCTGAGGCAGAAAAATACAAGAAGGATGAAAAGAACGTCAACCCTGAGCAAGAACCTCATGGGCATAAAATTCGCCTCCCTGCTTGCGATACGGAAGTTTTTAAAGGGGATTATCTGTCTTGGCCAACTTTTCGCGACCTTTTCACGGCAATTTATATAAACAATTCCAGCTTGAAAGGGGTGGAAAAGTTATTCCATCTCAACAACAAAACGCAGGGCGAAGCAAAAGATATCGTTAAAAAATGCCCCCTCACAAATGAAGGTTTCGAGATGGCCTGGAAAAACTTGTGTGAAAGATACGAAAACAAACGTATCTTAGTTAACACACAATTACAAATTTTATTTAACTTAAAAAAGGTAGAAAGTGAGTGTGGCAGTTCAATAAAAAAGCTGCAAAATGATATAAATAATTGTATTTCGTCCCTCAAATGCCACAAAATTGACACTTCCAATTGGGATGCAATCCTGACCTATCTATGCTCAACCAAGTTACCAGAGAGCACGCTGGCTCTTTGGGAGCAAAGTATAGACCATAAAATGGACATATCCAAGTGGGAGGATATGGATAAATTCCTGTCTAATCGGTTCCAGACACTTGAAACAGTGTCTGGTTTTACAGGGCATGCCACTTCGAAAGTGCAAAAACCAAACGCGTCGCGACAATCAACGGAAACCCCTACGAAAAGACTTGGTGCTTTTCAAACGAAAGTATCCAAGCAAACAATAAAATCAATTTGTAAAATGTGTAAATCCCCTGAACACAGATTACGCAACTGTTCACGCTTCTGCGACTTAACCCCAGTAGAAAGGATTAAATTTATAAAAGCCACAAGTGGCTGCCTGAATTGCTTATCCCCAGGACACACCGTGACGAAGTGCACCAGTTCCTACAACTGTTCCAAATGCCACTCTCGTCACCACACGCTCCTGCATGCGGATACATCTCAGCACACGGCTGTACGCAATCCTTTCAAAGATGCGGATAATAGCCCAACAACTTCGGCACAGGCGCGACAATCTGCGAACCAGAATGTAAAATCCTGTCATGCCAATTCCAGCACAGGCGTGCTATTAGGAACTGCACGCGTACACATTCGCCATAATGGTACCGACTTCTCCGCACGGGCATTAATTGATTCAGGGTCTGAATGTTCCTTTATAACTGAAAGACTGAAACGCAGAATCAATTTGCCAGCGAGAAAAATGCATGCCCAAGTTTCAGGCATCACAAATTCGGTGTCAGCCCAGGTGAAAGAAGCATCCAAAATTGAATTACGTTCACCAGTGGATGCCTGCTTCAGCCTGACTACACCCGTTCTAGTCCTAGCCAAACTCACTGGGAATCTTCCATCCTGCCATATCAACGTCATGACTATGCAGGCATTCCCAGACTTGGTTTTGGCAGACAAGAGGTTCTACATCAACGAAGATGTAGACCTCATACTTGGAGGAGACATATATCCCCAAATTATACTGAGTGGTCTGAAAAAGAATGTACTAAATACACTTTTGGCCCAAGAGACAGTGTTCGGTTGGATACTAACCGGTCGCATCGAAGCACCGAGTCCGACGAAGAGCATCATGTCATTCTACAACGAGGTTGCGTTGGACAACCAATTAAAAGCTTTCTGGGAGGTAGAAAATGTTCCCAAAAACAAAATGCTTAATGAAGAAGAAAGGTATTGTGAACAATTATTCAAGGACACAACAAAACGTGATGAAAGTGGAAGATGTACAGTTTCGCTACCATTCAGGCAGGATTACCCTGAGAATATTAAATTAGGACCGTCCCTAAAGCGCGCATGTTCACAATTCTTCAGAAATGAGGGGCGATTACTAAAAAACCAAGAGTTAGGGAAAGAATATGTTCGGGTGTTATCCGAATACGAAACGCTTGGACATATGAGAAAAATTAAAAATAATATACCATCCGACGATTCGGATAATTATTTCCTGCCCCACCACGCCGTTGTAAAGGCGGAAAGTACCACTACCAAGGTGCGCGTCGTCTTCAACGCGTCAAGTCCGACGGCAAATGGCATTAGTCTAAACGACATACTCCACCCAGGTCCAGTACTCCAAGCAGACTTGCCTATTTTAATTCTACGTTGGAGACTTTACCGTTTTGTCTTTAATAGCGACATAGAAAAGATGTATAGGCAGATTTGGGTGACCGATAATCACGCCAAATTTCAAAGAATTGTCCATCGAACATCCCCCAACGAACCCATCAGTCTTTACGAACTAAAGACTGTCACATTTGGTGTAAACTGTGCCCCCTACCTCGCGATACGGTCACTTCTACAATTGGCTGATGATGTAGAAAATACGCACCCAATAGCATCGGGTATATTACGAGAAAGTATGTATGTCGACGACGTTTTATCTGGAGGACATACAATAGCGTCAACAATCAGAGCAAGAAACGAGATTCGCGAAGCATTACACTCAGCTGGCTTTCCATTGCGCAAGTGGACATCAAATTGTGAGGAAATCCTTCAGGACATCCCCAAAACGGATCTGCTCAGCGAGGACTTCCTAGCGTTTGAAGAGGCTAGCTCGGTGAAGGCACTCGGAATACGATGGAACGCGCATTCAGACATGTTTTACTTCACCGCAGGAGCTTTAGAGAGTGGCGAGAACATCACCAAACGCGTAATCCTATCCGCTATAGCCAAACTTTTCGACCCTTTAGGCTGGCTTGCACCAGTGGTCATAGTGGCAAAAATACTAATGCAGCATATCTGGTTAGAGGGCACCGGGTGGGACGAACCTGTCTCCCCAACTACCTTAGAACGGTGGGAAAATTTCACCCAACACTATAACGAAATAGATAACATTAGGATACCGCGATGGGTAAATTTTACGCCCGAGGACGACATCGAAATACATGGTTTTTGCGATGCATCGGAAAAGGCATATGCAGCAGCTATATACATGCGCGTAAAAAGGGACGATACAATTTTCACAAATCTCTTGCTAGCCAAAACCCGAGTAGCCCCAGTGAAAACCATCTCACTACCACGCTTAGAACTTTGCGGCGCCGTGCTGCTCGCAGAAATCACGGAATCAATATTCCGAAACATTCATTTGGGGCCAGCAAAAGTTCACCTCTGGACGGATTCAACCATCGTACTCGCTTGGATAAGAAAGCCGCCCTGTTCCTGGTCAACCTTCGTCGCACACCGAATCACTAAGATCATCGATATGGTCGGTAGCAAGGACTGGCTTCACGTGGACTCGGAATCTAATCCAGCGGATCTAGGAAGCAGAGGACTACTTGCATCAGAGTTGACCAACAATTCGTTGTGGTGGCAGGGACCTTCTTGGCTGCAAGAAGACAATTCCCACTGGCCAGCACAAGAGACCGAATACAAAACGTCCGTTGAGGAGAAGAGGGCACAAACATATGCCACGACAAGGGTAGATCATGTAGATATTCTCGACCGTTTTTCAAATTTACCCAGGGCCTTAAAGGTTCTCTCCTATGTTAGGAGATTTTATAAACGAACTCACCCAAAAACTAAAGCAATGTTCCACGAAAGGTCGTGCATAATCTCAGCCGATGAGATTAAGGCAACGACTCAAGCATTAATACGAGTCTGCCAGAAACAATTTTACGGGACAGAATATTTAAAATTGAAAAATAGGGAACCTATCGATCGAAAGAGTGAAATACTGTCACTCAACCCATATATCGACAAAGATGATATTATTAGAACAGGGGGGCGTCTAGGGGCTTCAAAGGACATGTCATACAATGAGCGTCATCCGATCATCTTGCCGTACAATTGTAGGCTGTCTCGCCTTACAGTTATGATGGCTCATCATGACTCCCTTCATGGCGAGAACCAGCTCATGCTCCGTCTTATCCGAACCCAATACTGGATACCGAATGTCAAGACCATGATCAGAGCCATCATCCACAAGTGCAAAACCTGCATTATTCACCGAAAGCAGGTACAGTCCCAACTTATGGGGACCCTTCCCTGCGAACGGACTACTTTTACCCGCGCGTTCACCAATACCGGGGTAGACTTTGCAGGGCCTTTCGACATCAAAAGCTACCGCGGTAGGGGATGTCGACTGTCAAAAGGCTACGTATGCCTTTTTGTCTGCTTTTCCACTAAGGCCATCCATTTAGAAGCCACTAGTGACCTTAGTACCCCAGGCTTCCTCGCGGCCTTTTCGCGTTTTATCGCGAGAAGAGGATGTCCGAAGAACATCTACTCCGACAATGGTACGAACTTTGTCGGAGCTTCCAGATCTCTACGATCGGAATTCAAAGCCTTCCTGGCAGAAAGCCGAGACAAAACAGTCTCCAAGTATAGCCATCAAGCATTAACTTGGCATTTTATTCCCGCTGGCGCTCCACATATGGGCGGCTTGTGGGAAGCGGGAGTGAAGAGCTTCAAAAGCCACTTCAAAAAGATCGCTTCTCCCCACAAATATACTATGGAGGAGTTCCAAACACTTTTGTGCCGGATTGAGGCGTGCCTCAACTCGCGCCCTCTCAGTCCGGGGTCGAATGACCCAACGGACCTGGAACCACTAACCCCAGGACATTTCCTAACGGGCAGCCATCTTCTGGCGCCGCCAGAACCGGATGTGAACGAAAGCCCGGCCTCCATAATAAACAGATGGCAGAAGCTCAAGGCCCTCCATCAAACCTTCTGCCTTCGTTGGAAAACTGAATACCTTTCCGAACTTCAAAAACGAGTGAAGTGGAAACAGTCAAAGCAAAATCTTAAAGTGGATGATCTAGTTGTCATCAAAGAGGACAACTTATCTCCCAACGAATGGAGGTTAGGCAGAGTCGTCAACGTACACCCCGGCGAAGATAACCGAGTACGTGTAGTCGACCTCATAACCGAGAAGGGTCAAGTCAGACGACCTTTGGTCAAACTGATCCTTCTTCCCACGGAGATAGATTGTGCGAGGACCAAAAGCTTCGCTTAACAATCCCCCCGTTCCTCCACATCCCTCCGTTCAAAAAAAAAAAAAAAAAAAAAAAAAAAAACTTCTATTTTTTTCATTTCAAAAAAAACCATCCCACTTACTCGTTATTCCAGAACGAGTATACCAGAAAAGCCTTTACGCAGACCCTCGGTCTGCCACAGAAAGCAAAGGCACTCGGCCCATAATCCTTTTAAAATTTTCAAAATTTCAAAACCCAGCGCTCGCCCACCGAGGCCAATCAACCACCCTAATGCAGATCCCCATCTGCCACAAAACACTTATTTTTAATTTTCACAACCAAACCCCATTTCACTCACTCACCCCGAGCGAGGACACCAGAACCCTAACGCAGACTCAGGGTCTGCCACAGAACGCAGATGCACTTAACCAAAGAATCGTGGGCACAATTATTAATACAATTGTTGCAATATGTGGAGGCTAAGTTGGGCAAAAATGCTCAGGAGCCGCCGGCAACGCGAATCCCGATGCGTTTATTTATGGATTTCAAGCCTGGCGGTGGCCTATGTATCATCTTCAGCACAATGTTTAGATTTCGTGCCGAGCAACGCGAAAAAAATTTTGATTTTTCCGTTGGTAAAAATCCACCACGTAAAGATCCAAATATCCAATTGGTGATTGACATTGAACAAGCGTTGGTTGAGGCAAATCTTCATCGTATACATTATATTTACATCAGACCAGAAGTAAGCAAAGATTTAGCACAACGATTACGTGATATACTAATTACCAGACGTGTAGAAATCGTATTCGATGAGGATGAAGCTACTCACATTATATATCCGGTGGTTGATCCTCATCCAGATGAATATGCACGACCAGTTTTTAAGCGCGGAAATCATGTAATGTTGCATTGGTATTATTTTCCTGAATCATACGACTCTTGGGCAGTAAATACTTTTGATTTACCCGAATTCGTCCCCGAAAATCCAGACTCAACTGGAGAACGTTGGCTTGTTTCGGCATCTTGGGTTTTGGATTTGGAGCAATATAATGAATGGATGGTCGAAGAGGATTACGAAGTCGATGAAATGGGCAAAAAGAAAACACATAAACATCGTATGTCTGTTGATGATATGATGTCATTTGGAACGGATGAAAAGAAACGCGTTTCTTCTGGTGTAAGTGGTACTACGACAGGTAAACAAAAGCGACGTCGTTCACCATCACCAAACACTTCGAAACCTGGCAAACGTAAGCGTTCGCCAGCCGTATTGCATAAAAAATTGCGTAACGAAGATGACGATGAAGATTTGACACGTGACATGGATGATCCACCAGCAGAACCGAATGTTCAAGAGGTTGTAAAATCAGCGCCCATGCAGTCAACTGCTAGTCCAGCACCAGGAGGAAAATCACGTGCTGACAGTGATATGATACCCATTAGAAGTGGCACTATGACAGATTTAGATGATGAAATGACAGGCTGTAGCGCGGCTCCGGCGCTTTCCACTGGCGATGGTGAAAATTCACAAACTGGTAAAACTAGTGACAACAGTAATACTCAAGAGTTCTCTTCCTCTGCCAAAGAGGATATGGAAGACAATGTTACCGAGCAAACCCATCACATTATTGTACCCTCATATTCGGCTTGGTTTGACTACAACTCTATCCATATTATTGAAAAACGTGCCATGTCGGAATTTTTTAATGGCAAAAATAAATCAAAAACTCCTGAAATTTATATGGCTTATCGTAATTTTATGATTGATACTTACAGATTAAATCCAACTGAATACTTAACCAGCACCGCCTGTCGCAGAAACCTAGCTGGTGATGTATGCGCTATAATGCGTGTACATGCATTCCTGGAACAATGGGGTCTTATAAATTACCAAATCGATGCAGAATTACGTCCAACACCAATGGGTCCACCTCCCACTTCACATTTTCATATATTATCAGATACACCATCTGGTTTGCAATCGTTGAATCCCCAAAAGACGCAACAGCCATCTGCAGCCAAAACTTTGCTTGACTTAGACAAGCCGAAAGTAATTAAAGATGGTAAAGAAGGTTCTGTTGAAGGTGACAAACCAACACCACAACAGCAGCAACAGCTGCCACAGCAGCAAATCAATAATCCACAACAACAGGGCGTATTGCAACAAACTCAACAACAGCAAATGAATATGAAAACAAAAACTGCACTGGCCAACATGTTGAATAGTCGCTTGGGTAACAGCAATGGTGGGGCAATACAAATACAACAACAGCAACAGACGATGGTCGTAGCAGCAGGTGGCACCCCAGTACCAGAACAGTCGCTTCAACAACAACAGCATCCCCAGCAAATAATACAACATCAAGTTGTGGTCGCTGGTAATGCCCCACAGTCTGGTATGATATTGCATCACAATCATCAGCAACAGCTGCAATATCAACAGCGCCAATTAAATATGGATCAAGTGGGTATCACTTCATCTCCTAATGATAGTGCTTTAAACATGATAATGGAACACGAGACCCAGCAAAATCAGTCCCAACTATCACAACAGCTGCCACGCGAAAGAGGTGATAGATCACCACCTGAAATTAGCGATATTGTATCATCTGTGGCGACAATAACGACCAGCACATCCATGGCATATGTAAATACTCCACACGGACTCTTTCCCATGCCATTGGGCAAGTCATCCAAATTGCCGCAAGTATCAAAAGCCAAAGCAAAATCCAAATTCCTTGGAAAATTTATGGCTAAGGCTGTTATGGATAGTCGAATGTTGGATCTACCATTCTCAATACCGTTCTACCGCTGGCTATTGAATGAAGAATATTCAGTTGGTTTAGCCGATTTGGCACGTGTCGCACCCGAAGTGCAAAGTACATTGGTAAGATTACAGGACGTGGTACTTGAACGCGATCAAATATTAAACGAATCGAAACTTGATGCAATGGAAAAGACTGAAAAGATTGAATCGCTGGATTGGGATGGATGCCCCATAGCTGATCTTGGATTGGATTTCGTTTTACCAGGCTATGCAAATATAGAACTATGCCGTGGTGGTCGTGATACGCCAGTAACAATTCACAATCTACATCAGTACATCTCATTGGTGACGTATTGGTTCCTTGTTGAAGGCGTGCAGAAACAATTTGAGGCGCTACGAGAAGGATTTGACTCGGTTTTCCCGACACAACGTCTGCGTATGTTTTATCCTGAAGAGTTGGAAAATGTTTTTGTGGTTCTGGTGCTTGCAACTACCAACGATGGGACTACCGACTGGAGTTTTTAAGTCTTTAACACCACAGCTAACAATTGTGCGCAAAACACTTGATGGTAATCAAAATCCAAACGAATATTTACCATCAGTGATGACATGTGTAAATTATTTAAAATTGCCTGATTATTCAAGTCAGGAAGTGATGCGAGAAAAGCTTAAAGTTGCCGCGAATGAAGGCAGCATGTCGTTCCATTTATCATAAATATTGCAATGTATAGCAACAAAATTTATTAAAAAGAACTAAGTGCTTATAATTGGCATAACGAATGATACACACATCTTCAGATGCATAAAAATGAAAGAAGTTGCCCTTATGTAAGTTATAACCCGATTCAAATATGATCGGTGGCAAGAGAACCAAAAAGAAGCCCGTTGGCGAAAATACTTCTTCGCGCTTCCAACTGGGATTTTCACCCGACATAACCTTCAAAAACAGACCAATCAATGCGCCAAGGAATACAACAACAATGCTTTCAGGCAAATATTGGAAGCCAGTCATTAACATTGAATGTATCAACAAAATACCCAACATAATAACGCAAATAACAAAGAAAATGGACAATGATGAATTGTGCTCTTGCTCGACAGCATGTTGGTCTGGTAATGGTGGGTCTGCAGTAGGTGTTGTAGCATTTTGTGTATTATTTGCAGGTGCCAATCCTGTAGCCGTAGATATGGTAGCGTTTGTTAATACATTGGTACTGAGTTCATTCGTATTTGGGATTGATGTATTTGATGATAGTGAGGAGGCGTTGATTCCAGCGGATTGTTTGTCAGCTGATGGATTGTTGCTGAATGTTGATTGTACTGATGACTTGTCTCCGGCGGAGCTGATATTTGGCTTACCACCACTTAGTGTTATATTCTGTGTGGTTTTTGTTGGTTGAATGGCAGCGGCGGAGTCCGATGGTTGGATACTTTTATTTATGGCTGTATTATTACTTAATGTGGCATTAATACCATTGGCATTATTTTCGCCCACTGAAGTTTGGACCAGCAAACAAATAGCACGTGCAAAGCCGCATGCCATTATTTTGCTTTTAAACATTTTTGCTGTTGGAGTTGACTGCTTCGTTTTATAGGGTTAATTAAGCCATTCGTATTATATTTTCCTTACTTTTTTAATTTTGCAAATTTACAATATTCACGAAAATTCCAATATACAATTTTTACTACTTTACAACAACAAAACTAACACGTCTACTCAATTAAAAAATTAGCAAGCGATTGTACTACGGCCACGCGCCGTAGTAAAAATAATGAAACAACGGAAAAATTCTTTCGATTAGTCCCGTTTGTTTCAATTCTGAGAAATTTACATTCTATACACGGGTGTGTATGAATGTGCACAATTTTTTTTGTCTTTGCGGCTGGTAAATATCTACCAGTGCATGGACTTTTGTAAAGGCAAAATGTTGGGGCACTGAAAATGGTAGTAGAAGTTTCGTGAAAACGATAACTACGGTTTATATTGGTACCAAAAAATTCCCAATTTATCGTAAAACAAACAAATCACAAATAAATCACATCCCAAAACGTCTACCTACCACAACCATTTTCCAAGGTACCAAAATTACTGCCGCCAAATAACCAAGGTCAGCTTGCTATCGTTTACGTAAAACTTTTTATTTTCCTTCAAATTATTCACAAAAAAAAACAAAAAAAAAACTGAGAAAAATAGCGCAGAAAATATTCGCGTACTCAGGCATTATATTTCTCCACTCAAAAATTTATTTCCTGTTTAAGTTCTGCACAAATTTTTTCAAAATTTATTGATTTGATCAGTATCGCCCCCTAATGGTAGTTGGGTGGGCTCTGCAATTCAATACTTTAAAATTATCGCAGTATACAGTATACGTTTTCAGTGCGAAAATACTGAAATATTGGTAGAATCTGGGTTTTGGTAGCGGTAGTAGTAGAAAATGAAAAATGGGCCAAAAAGGTATGTCAAACTACCAATGCGGTAAAGTACGGGCACTGACTGCCCATATACTTATACCAACGTATGTACATACATGCCGAGTTTTTAAATCTACATTATATTAGGGATGCACAAAATGATGCAAACGGGTACCGAAGAACCCGTTTCCGAAAAATCGGTACCGGAGCCAAACACCCTTCGGGAACCGTGCCATTTGCTAAAGGCCATCAATTAAACCGGACTAGAAGCGTATTTGGGGAAAGGTTGAATAAACAACTCTCATAAATAACCGAAAGGTAACACAAAAAGAGGAAAATGATACATTCTACAAATGATTCTCCTCATCCAAAACGAACATTTTTTTATTTTTTCTTTACATCGCATACAATTTTGCTGTCCAAACATTTTTTTTTGTGGCGGGCAGGGAAGTTGTTGGGTTTTAGCACCAACAACACAAATAACAGCGACTCAAAAGAACCCACGCTATACACTTTCTACCCGGTTCGGCACCAGAATGTGTGAACCGAAAATCGTAAATGCTCATTTTCTACAGCACTAGTGTGCCCGTGGCCAACTAAAACGCTGCCGGGTGACACAAAATAAACAAAATAAGGCACTAAAGACCCAGGCACATAACGTGCGGGGAAAGAGGCCATGCACATAATGCACGCCACATATGAATCTTTTTTTTTGCAGCGACAGATGTTTCCCCTTATGCGCGCGTTAATAAAATTTCCCAAATGCCCAATAATACAACTAGGGACCACTCGCCCATGCACTTTGACAATGACCCGACCCATTGAAACCTATTTCACTCCTTTCAGGAAAATGGGTCGTTTTGCCGCTTTAAAACGTAATGCTGCCACGAACGCAGCGCGTTATTCGTCGGAATGCCGAGTGTGTCTTGAGCGACACCCTATCCGCTTGTGCCCAACCTTTCGGGCGAAAAGGCCAGAAGAGCGCCTCTACGTAACCATTCGCGAAAGCTACTGCGGAAATTGTCTGGCGCCTGATCACCGCTCTAACGCGTGCCCAAGCCAAGGGCGATGCAAACGGTGCGGCGAGAAGCACCACACGATGCTGCACATCGCCTCGATCGACGAAGAGGAGCAGCTATTACGAGAAGCCCGCTCCAAGCCATGGAGCATCCAAGTGGAAGAGGAGCTAGATTCACCCCGAGAGCGGCTAGACGACTCAATCTCGTTATATGCGTCGGACGCTGGAACGGAGACTGGACCTCTTCGTCCACCCCGAAACCGAGATGCCAGCCGAACCGGAGCGGAGACGCGGTCTCTTCGCCCGACCACAACGCCTACAGCCAAATCATTTCGACCACTTCTGCAGCACGAGAGGAAGCGGCTCCAACAAGGGACAGCGACAGCCCAGCGCCATACATATAACGGCCGAGCGGAGACCCGGTCTCTTCGCCGGCAACCCAGGAACCCCCAACGGAGACGACATTCGCGCGACCGCAGAGCGGAGACACGGCCTCTTCGCCTGCACCAACGAAATCAGCCACAAGATCGTAGCCACGGAGGCAACACGCTGCAGCTCACCACCGTGTCCACCTTCCGGTCAGGGCTCGTAGCCCAACATCCAGCGGCCACCGCCACCATGATACCAACGGTAGCGATCACACCCACCGCGGTCGTGAAGATAGAAGCTGGGGGGCGGCTACACCTCGTCCGGGCCGTAATTGACGGATGCTCCCCCACCACCGTGATAGCATATGAGCTCGCCCAGGAGCTCCAACTCCCGGCCAGCAACATTGGCGGGCAAGCAGGATGCCTACTACGCATACGAGGAAGACACGGCCAAAATAAACGAATTGCAACCCATGCGGCGGTCGTGTCAAATTTTCGGCGAATGGCCCCCACGACCAGCGTCGACAGCGCCATAGCATCCCCGTACGCACATCTCCGTCTGGCGGATCCACAGTTTTATTCATCCGCCCCGATCCGCCTCGTACTAGGGACAGACGTATATGCCGAAATAATGCTACCAGGGATTCTGCCCACCACGTTTGGCCCTTTGCTGGCTCAGAGTACCATCTTCGGTTGGGTACTCTCGGGCACAACCAAGGCCTAACATCAAAATGTTCGGTAATGACCGACACAGATGAATTTTTTTATACTTTGTTATTTTTATTGAATTTTTGGTGTACACAGTTGCAAAAGACCTGCATTGTGAATTCGTACCAGCGAAAAATCTTTCGATTCCTCCATTGCCATACCTGCGTGTCAAATAATAGCTGACAGGGAGAACGGCAGTCGCGAATGGCCAGATAATGGAATAAGGGTTTGTTTTTTCTTTTGCTCGCCGTTATTAAATTGAAGTGCCATGAATTGTACATTTGTTTCAAATCAGCTTTCTTTTAAATTTGTATACCGAAAATCAGACTACATATTAATATTCATTTCTATAATCAAGTTTATAGATTAAATTTGAGCCACCAGCTATGCAGGCATTTTAAAATATGTAAATAAAGCAATATACCAGTCGTCTACAGAAATGTTTGAAAACCACTGGTGAGCTAATGATTTAGTTAATCGAACAACGATTGAACAGGTGATCGAAGCTGTTTACTATTGTGCACATTTCTACCAAACCTTCGCCACTTGTATGAATTCACAATGGAGGTGTGCGTTTAAAATCTTGTATCATTACAATAAGTTATTTTTATTGAATTTTCTTCATACACAATTCTATGCTTGTTCATTTCCAATGAATTTGTAATAAACGGCAAGAAATATGAACACGTATATCTTCTTACTTCTTTTCGCAATCCCTAGCTCTAGGCAAACCTGGCTCAGGCCTTGAACCATAACGCGAATGTGCCGAATGACCGAGGCATCAGCAACCAAGCTCGCACCCTGCGCAAACCATCTTGCGTGTCGCCAAGCCGGCGGACTGGCCGACGTTATGTTAAGTTAGATATAATTAGTTATAAGTTTTTTATTTTTTCCTCTTCTTCACGGTCGGTGATCCTTGGCGGACTGTGACGTTGCGTACCGCAAGGGGGGCGGCATGTTTAGGCCCAATGCCTAACTTTTACCTGATTGACGGCGCCCCTCCCTAATGTTTTAATAATATTTCCAGCCACCCACACTCACGCCTACATTTGTGTGCATGCATGCACATGCATGCGTTTCATACACATGCACGTGTGTGTGTGCAGGTTGTCAGCACCCATGCACGTATATGTGGGGGTGGTTGTATGTGTGGCTTTTCCCCTCCTTAACACCAGAGGACTTTTTCGCGGCTTAGCGGTTGTCCTCAACGGGATAACCGGTCTCTTTTATGATCGACCGCCAAGCAGTTCACAACGCCCCGGATCACCATCGTCATTTTTGCGACATTAAGGTAACATTATACCAATTGTATATTTTCCTTTTACTTTCTAATTAAATAATATTTTATAACGAGGCAAATCCTCTTGTGTTTCTTTATTTCATTTCGAGAAACCCATAAACCCGAGATCGACCCGTGTGCGCCATTCCCATTGCCGGTTTACGACGCACTCAGGCCGAACAATACTTTATATCAAAAAAACAGATGCAACTTAAGGTGGATATATAATATTTATTTATACTTACATAATGCATTTTTAATGGGAAATTGGCAAACATATTACTGGCACTCGGATGTTCACTGTCGGCGGCAAATACTAGTGATACCCAAATACCTTCGGCGTCGGCTGTCAAATCATCCGGTAGACCAGGTAAACCTTCTACAAAAACTTCACTTTGTCCCGCTTTGGCACCTTATAGGTGATATTTCATCAAACGCACTCCTCCAGTTTCGGCAACAACAACGAAATCTTATTCTTAACGGCCGCGGCGACAGACAACTGAAAAGTGCCACAAGGAAAAAAAATGCAAATTTGTATTATCTAAAACATACTGAATATCTACACATTATAGTATGCAAACTTCTATTTCTAGCTGCTGCTTAGCACAATTGCACCCAGCTGATAATAAAATTTGATGGCTGATTTCACCTTGCTACATAAGATCCGTTTTTTTTTTTTAAATTTTTCTTTCACTAAAGGTCGAGCCGGACCAATTTGAATTGAGTGATGAAAAAATGCTGTTTTTACATAGAAGTTACTCATTTTCACTCCCGCAACATACAATTTTTTTTTTCGATTTAATTATTCTAATTTTGGAGATCGCTAAATAATTCAAATTTTCCGCATCAAGATTTTCGAATCACCTTTATAAATTTTTTGTTATACGATAAGCGTATTTTTTGATCAGTGTACAATAGATTTGCCTTAAGCGCACTGCAGCAACCTTTTATTTGTATACATTTGTATTATGTATGACTGTATGTACAAATATGAATTTAACAACACATTGCAGCTGTCTGTTACTATCGCTCTTTATGAGTTTTTGCAATCTCTTGCGTTAAATTACCATTATTAAAAATAAATTTACAAACAGCTCTTACCTTTTGCAACAAGCCAATGGTTTGCAATACTTTGTGCCACTTCCTTAACGCTGTTTCATGACCAGATTTCTTGTTGACGTAAAGGCTCGACCCAATCTTGATTTGAATTTGGCAATGTTTGCCATTGCGCCAAATTCAGGATGCGAGCGCGATGGCTCATATCATTCGCAAGACGCTCCCCCAAGGACCGCAACTTAATAGCACATAACTGTGTAGTATTTAAAACGCAAATAGTTGTGCATCATACTTTTAAATGTAATTCTTTTTATCCTTTCTTCCACCTTTAACTGCTACCACTAAATTGTGTGGGTGGAAACCACACACAAGTCGTTATAAAACAAGTACAATGGTCTCTGTTGATTTTCACAAACAACTTGTGCACGTTTTAGTTGCTCCAGTGCGGAAACCCATAGTTGAAGCTCAAAATGTAACGTCCCATGCATCCAGGCAACATCAGCTTCGCATTCCAATTTTGTGCGCGCGTCAAATGCCCCGAATCACACAACTACTGTAGCTGCTTCTCCTTCTGTTTTTCCGACATTAACAGCATTTAGACTCTTTGACCATAATGATTATAGGAAAGTTCAATTTCACAATTGGCATAACCTTCTTCCAATTGAGCAATAACAGCGGCCTCAACCATGTTTAATTTGCTTTTCAAAACGACACTTAAGATACGCATAAACTTAACTGAACAATATTAAATCTTAAACAAATTTTTGCTTGAGCTTTAGACGTTATTAAATAATGGCCACTAATAACTCATAAAAATTCAATTTGTCACGCTCCGTCAACACATTGGTCTCGCTTGTGAAAATTTCTGTTACACGCCCACGGCTAATACAGCTTAACTCAGCCAAGCAAACGTGCATATGTACTCATGCACATTTTTAGTGCCATGTAAAGGAATTTGAACAAATACGTGGAACATCAACAAAAAAGGAGTGATTTAAACCACAGCTGGTTTATATTCGTGTATAAGTAATCGATTTTTGCAGAAGTTAGCTGCGAATAGTAAATACTAAAGTTTCTAAGGTATAAAGACCTAGCGAGGTCCTCTAGCCACATATATACATACCTACAAACAAACGCGTACATCCTCCAGCTTGTTTAGCGGTGGTTTTATATCGAAAGGACAGTGGCCTTTTGAAGGTGAAACTACAGCATGACAACGCCGTCAGCAGTGCAACGAAGTCAACGTCAAAGATGACATTAACAGCGAGTACGTTATTCTGGAAAATGAAAATTTTAAGTGCATAATTAGAACATTGCAGTGACAGGCAGACATTGTTTAAAGTGTTTTCGATTTATATACCTAGAATATCTGCGATCACAACAACCAAACCGATGATTGCCATATCCCAACAAGGTATAAGAGCAGCAATTGTCTCAGTTTCTTGACCAGATTCGGTAACGCCATTAGTGGCGAGTGGGCGAGAGCGTGGAATTAAATTCTCACGCGTCATAACCGTGGAGACAGCCCAACGATACAATACATAGCTGAACTGCTCTTTGAACGCTTGGCCCATCGGATTGAATTTGTGAGCACGAGGTGCTTGTACAGTGCAATTGTAGAGAAACGCATATTGGCGCGCAATCGCTTTGCATTGACGCAGGGCCGCGGTTAATACATTCGAACCGCATAGCATTTCCATTTCCTTCGAAGTAAAATACAATACCGTATTATATTTCTCCGGCAAAAAATCAATGTAAGGCTTCCAAAAGCTGTCTGGTTTCAAAGCTTCTAGCATAAGAACGTAGGACAATTTCAAATTAGACATTGAGCCGAATTGTGCCGGACTCTCTTCTAAATCGAGATTCCCCTCTGTGAGTATAAGTTTGCGTGGTATGCTACAAAGCAATTCATCTTCGGCTATATTGAGTGTAGCTTCCAAACCCAGCTCATACCCGGGAAATTGAGCTATGCGCACCCCATCATAACGCACGCAATTTGCGCTGACCCAACTATAGAAATTTTCAATGTTTGCCAGGCGCGCAGTAATGCTTGGATTGGATGTTGAGCGTTGCAGCGGCGCTTCAAGTATTTGCACATGATGCAGAAATGACTGTATTTCAGTATATTGATCCCAGCCTTCTTTCGGGTTAATGGGTTGTTGGAAGCAAATTTCGAAAAGCGTTTTAATGAGCGCACTCAATTCATTACGTTTTTGTAGCGTGAGTGTAATTTCTTTAACGACGATCATATTCAGGAAGCTCGCCAATCGTTCAAAAGCGCAAAAGCCATGTAATTTGCTTTTCCACCCATCTATTAATTCCGTCCTCACCTGGAAAGAAAGAAAATGAAAATTAACAATGTGTGTAAAAATTATAACTGATGCGTACCTCGTTTTTTTTTTTCAATGACAGGAAATTCATTGAAGGGTAATACAATCCACTTTCACAATAACACAAGGTACACTACAAAAATTCATATGGTGTTGCCAGATGCTAGGGCGGCAAACCGGGAAAAACGCGATCACATTTATTTTTTTCCCCCTGCCTTCCTTTTTTGGGCCGTGTTTTACGAATTAATAACCTGAAATAATTGATCTTCTATAAATATCCTATTACCACCCAGATCAAATACACCTGATTTCTTATAGTGGGGTTAATGTAGAATGTATTTATCACATTTTACAATAGTTTTTTGCTGATTACACTGTAGGGGCGTATATGGGCGGAACGCCTCAACCGATGCCCCCCCCCCCCCCCCCCCCGAGGACGGCGGCAGGCCAAGTAACCGTCGTTTTACACAAATAGGGCTCGGCTTTATAACCAAAGGCAACCAGTGCCGGATCTCCGGGCGAGTATAGTACTCGAAGAAAAATCCCCCAATCCGAGAAGGCCGGCACCAGAACCTTGCCTGGGCACGTGCGCCGACTCCGACCGTCAGATGTCCCTGCCCCTCGTGCAGGCTCCGCTGCTCCCAACTCGTGGTACTGGCTTCACAATCTATAGAAAACAAATGAAAAATAAGAGAGTTTCAATCAATGTTTATCTCAGATTAAGGAATAAATAAAACTTACCTCTGTTTTCTTTGGCACGTTCGGCATCCTCGATGCTGCTTTAAAATGATTAATTACCCTGCAAAAACGCTCTCGTCACTCCACGTCATTTGACTAGTCATTTGACAGTCATAGGTTATTTTCATAATCACATTTGCTTGGGCGCGGGTAAGTTTTATGACCTAATTTTTTGTAGGGTGGCCACACAACCAAATACGTTCCACAAAGTCATCCCCGTGCGCCATCTGTCGGCAAAATACTTACAGCCGGCCGAAAGCTTACCGCGTGGCTACACTTAAAGCCAAATCTGTCAGATCGCACACGAAGCGCACCGTCATAGAGAAGTACTTGCCATTTTAAACAAATCGCGTGGACATAAAGATAATTTACATAAAAACCACGTTGTATACCGAATTTATGTTCAAAATAAATCCAAAAAAAAAAAAACACAAAATTCAAGGCTCTTGTGCAGCTAACTGCCTAAGTAATTGTAGCTTGTTGCCAACCTCTTGCGAATATCTTCTCAACACCCAACTCCCCTCAAATTCTAAACCCCGACCAATGACAATTACCACTTTTCAGGTCCAGTATGACCCGGTACACGACTCTACGCAGGAAGGCGGAACGCATGGCCCAGCGGTACCCGAAACCATGCCACCTGTGCGACAAACGACATCCGATCCGGTTATGCCCGGTCTACCGAGCCAAATCGGCCGAGGAAAGGCAAAGGGAAGCCGCATTAGGACGGTACTGCGGCAACTGCCTGTCAGTGGCACACCGCACCGCCGACTGCACGAGCAAAGGACGTTGTCACCAGTGCCAAGGGGACCACCACACCACGTTGCACCAGAGCTTCGACAATCCGGAGCCCCAGGAAATTGATACCAGGCCATGGAGCGTTCAGATGGATAGCGAGGACGAACACATTCTGTCTCTTCAAGCATCAGAAATAGGAACTGACAGCGGGCCACGCGAGCTAGAAGAAGGAGAATTGGACGAAGCCGGAGCGGAATCACGGCCTTTCCGCCCGGCCACCAGTAGGAAGGTGGAACCAAGGAAGTTCCGGCCCCCACTCGCACACGAACGCCGCAAAGATGGAGCGGAATCACGGACTTTCCGCCCATCAACTACACACCAACGTCACCAAGGAGCGAGGAAGCGGGGCTCAGATCGTCACAAGGGAATAGCGGAATCACGGACTTTCCGCAGCCCGAACCGGCGTCAACGCACACGAGGAGCGGAATCACGGACTTTCCGCCCCCGTCAAGGATACGAGTTAGAGAGAGTAGGTTCGCAGGGCCAGCTCGAACGACATTCTCGACGTCTGCCAGCTGCCTTCAGAACTGGGCAAATTACGCGGGAGATCGTAGCACTTCGGCCCTTTACATCGATATCGCCAACTGCCGTGATCAAAATCGAGGCGCGAGGGCGGTTGCACCTGATACGCGCACTCATCGACGCGTGCGCCACAACTTCTATAATTTCACGCGACCTGGCTCGACAGTTACACCTCGACGAAGAAAACTACGGATCACAACGAGGGTGCCTCTTGCGAATAAGGGGTAAACATGGGCAGAACCGTAGGCTCACGATTCACGCTACGATCGTTCCCAACTACGCCCGTGTGAGTCCAAGCGCGAACGTCGACCCTTCGGTCGCGACACCCTATACCCATATGCAGCTCGCCGATCCAACATTTTTTGTGTCAAGTCCGGTTCGACTCGTGTTGGGAGCCGATATATATCCGGAGCTGATACTGCCGGGCACATTGCCATCTACGTTTGGCCCTTTTTTAGCGCAGAGCAGTATATTTGGCTGGCTCTTGTCTGGAGCATGCCGCTTCTAAATCTGCCTCAACCCTCGAACTAGCTTCACGTGCCATTCGTGTGAAAAGAGGTGCAAAAAATTGAACTCAACCACGTACTATTTCCTAACGTTTACTTTTTCTTTACTACAGCTCCACGATTTACGGATGGAACCGAAATACCAATTACTGTATCAAGCAAAAGGTCGCCATGCCGCTGCCCTTATTGGGACATCCATGAATTTTGTGCATTTAAATATTAGTTAGTATTAAGTTGATCAGGGGAGATGGCCGCAGGGATCTACCGATGTTGCTTCTAGCAAGGGGGGCCGGCATGTTTAGGCCACCAAGCTAAACCCAAGAATGAGCACTGCCAATAGTGACCCAGCCTAATGTAAACTATTTGTGTTTGCATCTATCTACTTTCGCGCACTAACACCAACGCCTATATATGTCCGTGCAGGCGTATGTGTACGTGTTGGTGCGCGACTTTCCAATTTAACTTTCCAATTTAACTTTCGTTCTATTACCCCTCAAAACCGCTTTTCGACGGAATTGAAGGGTGAACGCGTTTTACAAGAAAGAAACTCTTTCACTTCTTTTTTGGAAACCTCCGTGCCAACTGCAGCCATCAGCCCTGTCATAGGTAAGATTTTCTTTTTAATTTGTATAACCTAACCTGTATATAATTAATTAAAGTGTGAATTAGCTTTTGTATATATATATTGTGAGTTAGCTTTGAACTAAAAGTAATTAAATTGTTAAATACTTGAATTTAATCTGCGGTGTGTTCTTTTCCTTTTTTTATCTTTTTTCAACGAGCGCAAAAACCCCTTGGGAACTCACTTGAGCTATCGAAGCCCCAAGAGGTTTTTTCAGTTGTTGCTCATCATTTATTTAATTGGGTCCCCACTTGAGGCCGCTATCTTGGTCCGAGTGTGCAGTTACCTATATAGATCCCGTGGTTGTCTATGCGAAGGCAGAGAGGCCACGTGAAGGTTGACGCAGTCCCTCATGAAGACTGCGTTCAGAGCCAGATCAGTATTAATCGGGAGGATCTCAACCGAACCTGCACCACCAACTTAATGATGACGGACTTTGAACGTACCCCAAGGCCTGCCAAGGTTTTAACGGGACGGAGACGAATGGGACATTAACCGGAAAGTCATTTCGACGGTGTGTCAAGCCGTGTACTGAGATTTCCGAATGCCACATTCGCCAGCCCTTAACAAACATATCCGAGTCGTTGATTCCAGTATACCTTAATTAAGACCTTACTGGGCTCAGTCTTAATGTGACAATCACCTTAAATTTACAAATAATTTACCTCTTTACCTTCCTGAGTGTGTATCCCACGTCGTATAGTTGCCTCCCTATCTTGGGTAGGTATTCCCTCGAAGCAACCCCGCACTAGGCTGTGGATGCTTAATTCAGGGCGGCATCTACTCGCCCTGTCACTGGAGGTTCTCAGGGTGCGTTAGGCCTTTTAAGCCAAACCCTCCTCACCAGCCGCTCTTGGTCGAGGGCTGCTTATTTGATATTCGCAGCTAACCTAACTAATAGGCCGTTCACTGTCCGCCAGCAGTGACCCCCTTGGCCTGAGCTCAGCCACATATCGAAAATTAGTACACTTATACATACATAGAGATATACAGGTTTTCTCTGATTTTCAACTTCGCAAACTAACATACTATATAGTTTAGACAATTAATTTAGAAAAGTTTAGTCTGTACCTTTCCTATACACAATGCGCATAAACGAATTAAATGAAATAATTAAACACATTGGAAACATACAAATAACTTTTTTTTTGTCCAGATGCAGGTAAAATGCATTGAACATCCTCAAGAATACTGTAGAAGTCTGACAACAATTGCAATTGTTCGAAAGCATCGTATATTTATAGCTAAATCTGCGAAATCAGAGAGCGTTTCTTATTAAAGGCTTAGAGCTCTTCTTTAACTTTTCCCTCTTACAAAAAATTTGTAGAAGAACCATAAGAACTGCTTCCATGAGCCGTAGCGTTATATTAATTAAACAAAAAAAAAAAACAAAAATTGTATCATTGTTTTTTTTTAAATGAACTGTAAATAAAAAGTTTGTAATAATGGGAATGTGGTGTCTACATTCAATTAGAAGGTACTAGGGTATGCAGGTAAGGGCCACCGAAAATTTAGGTGCGTCGGTGGCCATGGATTTTGAGGGTGGGCTCAGCACCGGCCGTCGCAACAACACCCGCGGCGCCCCCAAGTTATATTCGGCCCTTTTTGTTTATCCCCCTTGTGTATTTATTTTCAGAATTTTTTTTCCTCTGATTTTCAGAGTAGTCACCGGTCATGTCCGGTTCGGTAATTTGTTTTTTGCGTTTAGTTTTTTGAAGTTACTTTTTGTTTGAATTTTGAATTTGAGTGTTTTAACGGTCTATCCGTGGCATCCGGTTCGACCGGATGTTGTTTTATTTTGAATTTCCAGCGTTTTGAATTAGTTCTGCGCTGTGTGACCATTTAAAAGGCATGATAGGAACGTTTTCTTGTTATGGCGCAGGACAGCAAGGTTGGCAAGAACCCAACCCAGCCGACATGACTATCCACAGTGTAACCCCAGATCATGCCGACTGCCTTCCTTGCTGCTCCCATAAAAGATGCGATTCCATAACATGGTTATTGACAGTAAACCAATTAATCATTAGTATTCGAGCGACAAATAAAATCAAATTTCTTCAAACGAAAGCTTTTCACGCTTGCATATCCTTTTCAACTGATTGAAATCCAATTTTTATATTCAATAAAATCCAATTAAAACTTCAAAAAGAATTCGATTTTATATTGTCATACTCTAATAGCAGTGCCGGCGGATTACACAATTTATAAACGCACATAAAAAAGTAATAAATTACTTGTGAAAAACATTTTCACTTTTCTTCAAATTTCTCCAAATTTGAATATAAAGTTATTCAGCTCTTAATTTTCGCGATTATTAGTATTTTTTTATTAATATTCTTAGGTCAAACCCTCTATTTTTCACTGAACGATAATTTTTCTTCTCGAGCATTTTTTTGAAAGGCACCGGCCCACCCTAATGCTCACATTTGTTGTGTAAATTTATTTAAACAATTTAACTATTATACCGCAAGGCCATTTATAAAAAAATACATTATTTTTCAGAAATGATCGCATTTCTGATGTTAGGCCAATACACTTGGCTGTATTTTTTATCACCCTGTTTTTATACTCAGCTGAGCAGAGCTCATAGAGTATATTAATTTTGTTCGCATAGCGGTACCCCGTAACGGCATAAACTAATCGAGATAGATATAGACTTCTATATATCAAAATGATCTGGGCGAAAAAAGAAATTAATTTAGCCATATCCGTCCCTCCGCCCGTTTGTCCGTGAACACTATAACTTGAGTAGCAGTGCTCTAAAGGCAACAACCTTTTCCACATACATTGTGTTCATATCCGTCAGTCAGACGTCGAATTTTTATTGAACTCCGTGCAGAGTTTTTTTTTTAATATTGTGCTACTCAGCGTTGGAATTCCCTTCGCTCTCCTCCCCCAACTCTGGTGATGGACGAAAAGACTATTGCCATAAACTCGAATTTGTCAGAAAATAATACTTCAGAATCTATGAAATCTAAAGTGACCATTACTGATACTTAGCATAGACTTGACTTGACTTGAGAACTGTCAGTTACATTTCTGTTAAATGAAAAAAACTTAGCAACACTTAACTTGACTTAGAAGTCTGATGAATTTTGATTTTATATGTAACTTCTAAGTGACGTTTACATTTTGAGATGCCATTTGTTTGTTTCCATTTCATTTTGACATTTTGTCATACAAATTGAGATTTATTGATTATGATGCCAGATTGTATGCGCTAAGTGGAGTATAATCGTGGCTAAGTTGCCAAGTTTACGCCAAGTCAAGTCTATGCTAAATATCTGTAATGGGCCCTTAAAGTCCGTGCACACTAAGCGACGCGACACGCACCGACAAAATATTCTTTGCATGTATTCTTATGGAACCATGCACTCCTAGCGACAGTCGGAAGTCACGACACGACCAAGTTGGCCAGTTAGGCAAAAATTGCGCGAATATTTTGTGGAACGTGTCGCGTCGCTTAGGTGCACGGACTTTTAAGCCTGACAATGTGATAAAAAGCGACAACACTAATAAAAATTTCAATAAACAACAACCAACATTGTTATCTTTATTTAACATAATATCTTTTCTTAGAGCAGAGAATGCTCGTGTTTTTAATGTGGTCAGTGCTCCAAAAGATGATAACAAAAACACTCAGCTCTCAGCTCTCCTCGCGTTTCAGCCTGATATGGTAGAAAAATACAATAAAATTGCTTCACTTACTTCGGAAATCAATTGCCTACGCGGCTCTTTTGAAGTCGCAGTTAAACAAGTTATGAGTAATGCCGATGTGTGGAATGGTAATCCCTCTCATCTGCCACCTCATCCGCCACCCAAAACTAATGAGAATGCTAACAAACCAAATACTAATAGCACAACGAACATTGTGACGTCAGTACATGAGAATACTCGATCACCTATTGCTGTTGATGCTGTTGCTTGTACCATTAAAACCGGGACGCCTAGTGTTGTGACGTCAGCGCATGCGGATACAATAAATCATAATGTTGTGACGTCAGTGTCAGTGAATGCCCAACCATCCATACTATCGGCTAGTGTTGCTCCTTGCACTACTAAAACGTCAAAGCCTAGTATTGTGACGCCAGTGCCTATGAATCCTCAATCATCTGTAACATCGGTTAGTGCTATCTATATTAGTCCTGCTGCTGCTTGCGCTACTAATAAAATGGTGTCAAATGCTGTGACGTCGGCGCATCAGAATGTTATTTCAATTTCAAATAATACTCGCAATACATCTGCATTCATAATTACGGCCGTACCAATAACCGATATTTCTGCTTCTTCTTCCTCCACTCACGCGCCTATTTATAATGATGGACAGCGCGCAAATGTGTCTAAAACTAGAACCAAAATGAAAAAAAAACAATCCTCAAATTCTTATTAGAAGATCTAACGCGTCGAGCGTTACAAATGGATACATATATCGTCTTTTTCGCCATCTGTAACTGAAGATAATATAATTGAATACGTGGCTAGGCAAGCTAAATTAAATAAATCCACGTTAAGTTGTACGATGCTAATAAAAAAAATTGTTTCATTGGCACAACTGAGTAGAGTTAGCTTCAATTTGGGAGTTCCTGAGTCATCATTTGACAAATTGCTCAGCTCCGAAATTTGGCCGACTAATGTTACGGTGAAGCCTTTTCAGTTTTTTCGGAAGGCTCACAAAAAGCCACCTCGCACACAGTAGGGAGAAATATCCCCACTAATAACAGCAACAACGAATTAAATATATATTTTCACAATGTATCTGGCATAAGAACAATGTGCAAAAATGGATTACGCTATCTTTGTCTTCATCGAGATATAGCTCAATGAAAATTTTTTTGACAATGAGTTCTTCTACTCAAAACTTTTCTCTCTTGTCTGACCACCTCTGCGTGCTTGGTGACTCAACCTTTGTAATATTCACTGGTCAGCAAATGTTTCCAGTTATGGTCTCACGCCTAATAACCTTTGTTCGAATCACGAACTGTATTTCATTGATAATTTATTGAGCCTTAATTTAAAGTAAATTAGTAATTCTGTTAATGCTCTAAATAGATTATTGGATCTAATGTAATATCTTCTAAATACAATTAAAGACAAAAGAATTTTGATGTGCGCTAAAGTGTAGCGCTCAAATCAGATTGTTTCATTTATTGATAAAATTCATTCCTATTTTCACAAAAGTTCTTAACCTATACATATGTACATACTTACATTAATATTTACATACTAGAGGTGCATGACTCAATAGTGAGAAATGGTTTGTCAGCAAATTATTATATTGACCTATATATTGTCAATATGATTCCCGCTTGAGCAGTTTGGTATGACGTATCAATGTATTGGGCGATTTGGCAAATGCGAATGAACTCATGGTGGTTAGTCGGCATGTGTTTACATATTGAGTTGAGATTCCTTTATTGTTTTTTTTTGTGTTTGGTGCTTATTGTGAGTAACGTGGGATGTTTATTGTTTGTATATTTAGAAGATTTTTGATTAACGTATTTTGGTTTAAATTAAGTCCTTATCTTTATTGGTTCTATAGCTCATTTAGTAAATTGTGCAAAGCTATTTTCCTATCAAAATATTTCTATATATATAAGTTAAGATAAAAAATTTCTTTGAAATAGTATTTCTAACAAAGGGTATAGGTAAAAAATGGTTTATATTTCCTTTCCTTTTCATTGTTATTCTTATTAAACAATTTTTTAATAGTTTTTTGTTTTGTTTTTATACGTGCTGAATATTAAATTTGTAACTAACTGCAAAGGCAATTGCAGAGCTGTAATTGATGGAAGAGCCGTGTGGTTAAGTAATAGTAGGGAGGTACAGTGTTTGGAAAAAATTTTCGTATCTTTATATTTTTTGTTTTCTTCGTATTTTCCAGCAATACATTTTTGGTCTGGACGGCCACCGTTGTGTGATGGTAGCGTGCTCCCCCTACCACACCGTATACCCTGGGTTCGCACCCCGGGCAAAGCAACATCAAAATTTTAGAAAGAAGGTTTTTAAATTAGAAGACAAATTTTTCTAAGCGTGGTCGCCCCTCGGCAGTGTTTGGCAAGCGTTTCTGGTGTATTTCTGCAATGAAAAGCTCTCAGTGAAAACTCATCTGCCTTGCAGATGCCGTTCGGAGTCGGCATAAACATGTAGGTCACGTCAGGCCAATTTGTAGGGAAAATCAAGAGGAGTACGACGCAAATTGGAAGAGAAGCTCGGCCTTATATCTCTTCGGAAGTTATCGCGCCTTACATTTATTTATTAATTATACTTTTGGTCTTTTTCGTCGTGCGATTTCTGCGGCGGCCACCAAGACAGAATCTTCATGACTTTTATGAAAAATTTATTTTTATTTTTACCGGGATTGCCACATGCACAACCTCTTTGGTTAGTGCAATTATTTCATCTTAGAGAACTTGGGTATCAATTATTATTTTATAAATTCGCCTACTGCAGTAAATATGCAATTCTTAATCACCAATTTGTCCCTCAGGACAACTGTTTTTTCCTTGTTTTCAAGTCCTAGATTTCCGACTTATTTCAGCCTGGTCGAATATTGTCCTAAGTCAATAACTTCCTCAACAATCTGGTTGCTTGAAAATTTTCTACGCTACCATTTTTCTATCCGAAGAGGAAAATGAGCGCGACTAGTCTTTTGTTGCAAATTTATATAGCGCTTTAATATATATATATAGGTTGTGACTTTTTCTTCATTTTTGCTGTTGTTGGTAAGATTATTATTTTATTTTTTAAGTTTGCATACTTCCACCGACACGGAGTTTCTTTTCAAATGTAATTTGAAAGAATCGTTATTTTTGGTATACATTTTCTACCGTGATAGCTTTTGTGGTTGGTATTTTCATGTGAACTACTATGGATTTTTGCTATTGCTTCCTGATTATCTTTGTTTTTAAAGGTATCAGGAGCGATCAATGGAATTATGCAAATTCTTGATTTGCCATTGAATTTAGGCGGGGCTAATAAGCTAACTTTACTGTCAATTGAGAAATTTGAAGGTTAATTTTACTTGACTTGTTTATTGCTCTTCCTCAACTTTGAGTTTGGAAATTTGAACAGAGAGAAAAAAATTTAGACGCGCTGTTGCACGGTATTCAATTGCCTATATTTAAATTTTATATAGTTTTTAAGTATAGCGGCTATCGCTATGATTAATAGTCCTATCGTGCATATTAAAGCACCTAGCCTAATGTCGGTGGTTTTTGTGTCCTCTTGGGCTTGTGGCTCATATTTCATCAATTTGTTGTCAACTTTTTCCTCTTCAGAGGTTTCTTTACCGAATTCATAGCCAGCTATCGCTATCATTATGCCTTGGGCTATTTTTGTCCACCAAGACTTTTCGATTGAAAGAGAAAATTCAAGAGAAAATAAAAATTTATTGGGGAAAAAATTTGCTAATTTAAGCTTTAATTTTAATCTTTATTCAAGCATTCCATTTACTCTTGACCTTCATTAATTTTTAATAAATTCACCTTATTTAATTAATAGATATTTTAACAGTTTATTTCTAAAATTGTAATTTTAGTTTTACTTTAGAATTTTTTCATTTCTAAATTAGATATTAAAAAATATTTTCTAATTTTATTTTTAAATTTAAATAGTTAAGTACACTTTTATTTTCTTTTGTTTAATTAATTTTACAAAATAATTAACATTTGTTTTAAATTTTAGAAATGTAGTTTTTTTCAATTTACAAAATATTTTAAAATTAATTTTTATGCCATCTTGCTTTTATTATTTATGTTTCCTTATGTTTTAGGCAAACTAAGCGTTTTTAGTCCACAAGATGGTTGGCGCTCGATATAATATTTTACGATTAAAAAAGGCAAACATGCGAACGATCGGAAGTTTCGTGAAGAATTAGAAAAGACATTTTGTTTTATTATTTATATATCAAAGATGTGAATACATTCGATATAATGACATTGCTATAAATTTGTTATCGCAACTTATCGATATATAATATACACGCTTAAGTTCAAAGACATAGTACTTATACAAAATAAAGGCAATATGAGAAATTATAACGTGATTGATTTAAAGCTTAAACATTCACCCCCCCTTGAGAGCACAAAGGGTTATCAACAGGTAGTCGTCTTATTTTAGCAGTGGCCCGCTGAACTTCCTACCCTCACGATACCGTCATTGCCTGGATGTAGATGAATTATGCGGCCAAGCTTCCACTGAAGCGGCGGAATGTTTTCTTCCTCCAAAATGACTACATCACCAATATTTAATGGCGGACCTGACTTAACCCATTTATTGCGACATTGCAAGCTTTGCAAGTAATCTTTATGCCATTTGTCCCAGAACTGTTGAAAGTACCATTGTAATTGCTGGTACCTCTGCAAGCGATTGAAGTTTTCGACGCCTTTTACATCTGGTTCAGGAATCGCATTTAACGCAGTGCCAATAACTAAATGGCCAGGAGTAAGGGCAGGTACATCACAAGCGTTTCCAGGCACTGCCGTGATCGGTCTAGAGTTGAGTATTGACTCGATTTGGATGATAAGAGTATTAAATTCTGAAAAGATTAGTGCAGAGTTATTCATTATTCGTTTGAGGTGGTACTTAAAAGATTTAACGGCAGCCTCCCATAGCCCGCTGTTTAAGCGACTTAAACTATGAACATTTTTCGTTCATTTGTTTCAGTAGCCATTGAGTGTGCTTGTAATTCTCAACTGGTTAGTGAAATATTCTAAAGACATAGTTTGAGTTTTTTAATTAAAAGCGAGGTTCTTCGGATGGTGTGCTAATACATCAGAGCCCAGTGCTCGCCTCCATATCACACTTTGAAGGGGTTCTTCAAATAGAAGATGAGGTGGCTCATTAGAGCGAAACCTCAGAGTGCCCAACGCTCGCCCCAAATTAAATAAATAGAGGTTTTTCTTGTAGAAAATGGGGTGCCAATACCTCAGAGCCGTCCCGTGCTCGCCTCCATATCACATTTTAAAGGGTTCTTCAAATAGAGGATGAGGTGGCTCAGTAGAGCGAAGCCTCAGAGCCCCCAGTGCTCGCCCCCAAATTAAATAAATAAAAGGTGTACTGATGCTATGCATCCTCCCATGAATTAAACACACCAATAACACTAAAACTACCCAACTTAATAAACTGAATCACTTAAAATAAACACAAATAAATAAAGGTGTACTGATGCTATGCATCCTCCCATGACTTAAATACACCAACAACACTAAAACTACCCAACTCAATAAATGGAATACATTAAAAACAAAAACCCCATAAACTCAATACAGTCCATTAATAATAATAATTTATAAATTAAAAAAAAGGGAATGCTTGGTGGGAGTTGAACCCGCAACCCCGGGCGTTTGGTCAGGTACGTCAGCCACTGTGCCACGACTCATACGCTTACAAGCACATAAAATTACTCATTTATAACTCTTATTAAACTGCTCGCCCTCAATTGCCCAAAGCTTAGACACCCGCCAAAGTGTGGAGAACGGGGAGGTATATGCTTCCACAGAATGCCGTTAATAGCACATTCCCTTGCGATTTCGTCTTGAGATTGTTTCTGCTGGAATATACTGAACAGCTCTTCTAGCTCTTTTCGAGCGCCCACAAAATTGGTAGCGTTATCGCTATACAAAACCGCGCAACGTCCACGACGAGCTATAAAGCGTTTCAAAGCCATAAGAAATCCCTTGGTACTGAGGTCGTCAAAGAGCTCCAGATGCGTGGCCTTAGTGACGAAGCATACGAATATGGCTACATATGCCTTTGTTGGTGCCGTACCGCGGCGGCGAAAATGAATAAAAAAAGGTCCACAGTAGTCAATTCCAACAACATTAAACGGCCTTGATTGTTGTACTCGCAATTCAGGCATATCTGCCATGAGTTGATCGTGCCTTAGTGGACGTGCTCTGGAGCAACGAACACAATGATGAACGATGGAGCGGACAGCAACTTTCCCGTGAATAGGCCAAAACGTTTGTCTCGTTATGCTAAGGAGTGCTTGCGACCCAACATGATGATTGATAATGTGTAAATGAGTCAATAGTGTTTGTGTAAAGACATGGCACTTGGGAAGTATTATTGGATGCTTGCTGTTGAAATCTAAAGCTAAATTCCGTAAACGTCCACCTACCCTAAGAATTCCCTCATCATTAATAAAAAGCATGAGAGCCTTAAGTTTACTTTGCTTTAGCACAGTATTATTGCATCTCAATGAGCGAAACTCTGAAGTGAATTCCTCTTGCTGAATTGATTTTACAATAGCAATCAATGCGAGTCGAAGTTCTTCTGGAGAGAGTACACCTGAGCGACGATTTGATTTAGTGATTGTGCAGTTATTCTTAAAACGTAATATGTATGCGACTACATTGAGTAGACTTTGATAGTTGTTGTGATATTTGACATTTTCTATGAAGCTTATTTCGTGCGAGGCTGCTAGAACAAGTTTTATTTTTTTTCTTTGTAGAATATCGTCATTGTGATGAATTCCCACAGGCGGGGCAGGCCAAAAATCTTCAGATTGTTTTAAAAAACAAGGGCCGTTATACCACAGGCTGGAATGAATTAATGCCTAAGGTAGTACCCCACGTGACAGTAAATCAGCTGGATTGAGATCGGTTGGTATGTAGCGCCATTGAGAAAATTGACTGCTTTCCTGAATTAACGCAACCCGGTTAGCGACAAATGTTTGCCAGCAGCACGAATCTTGTTGGAGCCAATTTAAAACTATAGTGGAGTCGATCCAATAGTTGATGCTCTGAAATTCTAGGAAATTAAAAATTGTTTTTATGCGTTTTACCAGCTCGGCCATTATGACTGCAGCACACAATTCTAGCCTTGGCAGACAACATTTTTTAAGCGGCGTTACTCTTGTTTTAGCGCATAATAATTTAATGGTGACAGCGTCCCCGTCTTCAGAGATACTTTTCACATATAGGCATGCTCCATACGCATCTTCAGAACTGTCTGAAAACTCATGAAGCTCATATTTTGCACACGGTGCAAACGCTTGGCGATCGATCTCAAAATCATTTAGGCAATGTAGCTGCTCTTGAAAGTTTTCCCATCTACTATGGTACTCTTGCGGCAGTGCCTCGTCCCAGCTCAGCTTTAAACGCCATAATTGCTGCATGAATATCTTGGCAAGTACTACAACCGGGCTAATTAGACCAAGAGGGTAAAAAAATTTAGCAATTTCAGAGAGAATGCTGCGTTTTGTAAATGTTTTTGGGCTCTGTGCAGGCGGTTTTTGATAAAGAAACTTATCTGTAGAAGGGTTCCAAATGTGACCTAATGTCTTGACAGCATTTTTCCCCTTAATTTGAAAAAACTTCTCCTTATCTTCTTCGGGTACAGCCGACAAAATGTCATTATGATTGGCGCACCATTTCTTTAACTCGAATTTCCCTCTCAACAGCATTGACTCTAATTGTCTCTGCAAGATCTTTGCATCTTGAACAGTATCAGCACCTGTTAATAAGTTATCGACGTAGAATCCATTTAGAGCCGCTTGTGCGGCGTAAGGAAAATGTTGGCCTTCATCTGTACAAAGCTGTTGTAAAGCGCGTGTTGCCAAAAACGAAGCAGATGCTGTTCCGTACGTTACCGTACATAATCGAAATATCTCAGTGGGATCACCTTCACATGAACGCCATAAAATGTAATGAAAACGTCGATCATCAGGATGAATTGATATCTGGCGGTACATTTTTGTGATGTCCGCTGTAAAAACGTATATAAAATATCGAAAACGAAGCATTGTTGTAAACAAGTCAGACTGAATCACGGGTCCAATCATAAGCAATTCGTTTAAAGAGACACCAGTGCTTGTTTTGGATGAGGCATCAAAAACAACCCTAATTTTTGTTGTGGAGCTAGAAGGCTTAAATACACAGTGATGAGGAATTACGTAGTGTGGAGTTTTAATATCCGAAGGTGCAACCCTTTCCATGTGAGATAAATTAATAAACTCTTCCATAAATTCTACGTATTGTACCCTCAGTTGCTCATTTCTGCGAAATTTTGCCTCTAGCAAATAAAATCTTTTTAACGCAATATTGTAAGATTCTCCTAACATGTTGACATTCTGTTTGAATGGAAATCTTACTTGGTATCGACCGCATTGCATGCGAGCAATATTTTTTTGGAAGTGCGCTTCGCATTCTCTTTCTTCTTTTGTTGTTGTATTGTGAGATGGACAGCTGAATTCCTCAATTTTCCAAAAAGCTTTAATCGAGTTATGGAGCATTGAATCTTTGCTTACGTCGGTAAGCGTTGTAAAATAGCTACTTGTATTTTCAGATTTTAGAGCGGAAAGTTTTCCCGCCACTACCCAGCCTAGCAACGTATTCTGTGCTATCGGCAAGTTAGGCCCAAGCTTAATTTGACCGACTGAGAGTATATCATAAAATAAATCTACACCAATAAGAAGATCAACACGTCGCGGAGTGTTGAAAAACGGGTCGGCTAAGGGAATATTTTTTGGAATGTTCCACTCATCAATACAAATTTTGCGATCAGGCATCTGCCCAGTTATATTAGGGAGAATTAAGGCCTCCAAGGTGGAAGAAAATTCATTGAAGCGCGATTTTATTGTCAAGGAAGCTTTAAACTTTGTTGACGTTTGCATGTTGTTTGCAGACGTGAAAGATGTAGGAGAATATTGACGTTTGATTCCAGCGGTTTTAACAATGCGCTCGGAAATCATGTTTAACTGAGAACCGGAGTCCAAAAGTGCACGGCACGTAATATTTTGATTGAAATTGTTAACCAAGTGTAGGATAACAGTTCCCAGAATATTGCTATCGCTCGATTTGCTATGCAAGGTGACTTGAGGATTAGCTGTAAAATTGAGACTTGGAGATTGCAAATTAGTAGAAAAACCTGTTTGATGGTTGTTGTTGCTGTTCACTTGC
Organism: Eurosta solidaginis; assembly: GCF_040869045.1. Taxonomy (NCBI): domain Eukaryota; kingdom Metazoa; phylum Arthropoda; class Insecta; order Diptera; family Tephritidae; genus Eurosta; species Eurosta solidaginis. Next base: position 56,994,948 of record NC_090324.1, read on the forward strand.
GAGACAGAAGTATTCATTTGGTGCAGTAATGAATGGTGCTTATGACCACAAGAGTGGCATTTAAAATTAGACGGGCAATTTAATGCAGTATGATTATTTGTTTTTAAACAGTTTTCACATAACTTTAGCTCTCGAATTTTTTGTAATCGTTCCTTTACAGGTAAGTTTATGAATGATATGCATCGATAAATTAAGTGACCTGATTTATGGCAAAAGTTGCATATAATTTTTGTGGCCGTGAATGTTTTATGTTGCTTTTGATTTTTAGATGGGCTTGTGTTAGTGGAATTGAGATTGCTCAGAGAGTTTGTTTGTACATTACCTTCTAATATTTGGCATCTTTTCTTCAAAAATGTCATTAGTTCAGTAAGCGTTGACATACGATCTGTAGCAGATTCCTCATTCCATTTTAAAGTGGTTTGGGCATCCAATTTTGACGTTATTAAGTGAACAACTAGGTCATCCCACTGATCAACTGGACGATTTAGGTTACGCAATCCAACCATGTGATTGTTCATCTTGTCGATTAGATTTCGCAGATCGGCAGGGTTTGCATTAGTAATTTTAGGATGATGGAACATAAGTTCGATGTGCCTTTTGCCGATCACTCTTTTATTTTCAAATCGCTCTCGGAGACGCTGTAATGCAACCTCATAATTTTCAGATACTATCTTCAACCCTTCGATAGTTGCCTTAGCAGTACCTTGTAACTTTGCTACCAAATGATGAAATTTCGCGAGAGTTGTGATGTGCTGGTTATTGTGTACCAGTGAAATGAACTCATCGTACCAACTCATCCAAGCAGTAACCTCACCTGAAAATGAGTGCAGTTCTATCTTGGGTAATCTAATGGTGTCATACCTTTCTGGCGTTAAACTATCCACAATTGTTGTGTTGGCTCCATTGTCCAATTTACCGAGCATAACCTTTATGTTGGATGCAGTTAGGTAATATAGCTCCTCGTACGTGGATCGATGATGCTGTGCAGTTTCTTCAGGATCTCTTTCCTCAATTTTTGGCTGGACGCTGATAAATGTGCTGAATGCATTTTCCAGTGCTTCAAGGCGAATGGTTAGCTCCGATGATGAAATCAAGGTAGGATCTTGCTTCATACGTTCAATGTATTCACGGGTGCGCTCCATTTGTTGCTCGCACACGGTGCGACGGGTATTCAGGAAGGTAGCAGCCTTTTGTCCCTTTGCAGAAGCAGTGGAGTTTGTACTTCCTGCGCCTTCGCCCTGTTTAGCAGACATGTTTGCACAAATATTTGTTAAATATAATTATCTCGCCGGGGCCTCCAAATGTTTTTAGGCAAACTAAGCGTTTTTAGTTCACAAGATGGTTGGCGCTCGATATAATATTTTACGATTAAAAAAGGCAAACATGCGAACGATCGGAAGTTTCGTGAAGAATTAGAAAAGACATTTTGTTTTATTATTTATATATCAAAGATGTGAATACATTCGATATAATGACATTGCTATAAATTTGTTATCGCAACTTATCGATATATAATATACACGCTTAAGTTCAAAGACATAGTACTTATAGAAAATAAAGGCAATAAGAGAAATTATAACGTGATTGATTTAAAGCTTAAACACCTTATTTAATTAACATTATAAAAGAAGCTATTGTTTAAAATTTGTTTCTAAAATTTTTGATTTTCTAAAAAAAGTTTTTCTTTGAATTTATTTTACAAAGTATTGTTTAAACTTAAATTGTATGTTATTATTATTTTTTCTACGCCACATTTGGCTTCAATCTTTTTCCCTACTTTTAGGTTTAGTTTGTGTCATTTTTAAATGTAACATCAAATTTTGGAAAACAAATTTGTTCATAAAAAAATTCCTAAGCAAAAATTGAATTTTTGCTAATAGTGAAGCGTCTCAGGGCCGCTCAATTTATTCTAATTTTTAAACATACATAACATTATTAATTGCCATTCGAAATTCTCCTTTGTGGTGTATTCTATATTCAACTTGAATTTTGCCCGCTCGTTGCCAGTTGGTTATCAATTTCAATGTTTAGTATACTTCTTTACCTAATCCTTGCCGTGTATGAGTAAAGCTGATCTTTTTATGGTAGTAATTAATTTGTCCTCTAGTGATTCTTCTTCACTTTGATATTTGCCAAAAAATCCGAATGAAAGGGCTCCATTTGTAACTACTCCAATCTCATTTGTGTTCTCCGTGTTGTCTTTTATTTTCATTAATTAACAAGAACTGTTTAACTGTTTAAAAATGGACAGGATCTCTGGGCAGTCACATCTTTAGCAGTTTTGCCAAATATTGACCTAGACTGACAGGATCTTCCTCCAACTAGATTGTTTAGCAGTTTTGCCAAGATTAATCTATTTTGGCAGGATCGCCATGTAATATGTTCGAAGGCGAATCCTGCTTGGTTTATATCCAGGATTTTCCTCCAGCAAGGTCTTCAGCAGTTTTGCTGTTTCTTGACCAAGCTGGCAGGATTGCCATGTAATATCTGGGAAATTCAATTAAAGACAAAAGGATTTGGATGTGCGCTAAAGTGCAGCGCTGAAATCAGATTGTTTCATTTATTGATAAAATTCATTCCTATTTATACAAAAGTTCTTAACCTATTCCTATGTACATACTTACATTAATATTTACATACTAGAGGTGCATGACTCAATAGTGAGAAATGGTTTGTCAGCAAATTATTATATTGACCTACATATGTCCAATAACTATATTCATAATATTGAGTCGAATATTAAATCGAATCCTAAAACTTTTTGGAACTATATAAAGTCAAAAAAAGGTGGCTCCAGTGTACCCTCTTGAGTTTTCCTTGATGATCAACCTGCGCGGTCTCTAAGAGAGGCAGCCAACGTATTTACTAAGTTTTTTTAGTAAAATTTTTCTCAGGGTGATAATAATAAAGTGCTAGATTTTTCATTGAATGCCTTTAGTATCCTGAACTTCGGTGCGCTTAATCTCTACTGAGAGGATGTTAGTAAATCTATTATTATTATGCCCAAATCCTCCTCCCAAAATGACGTTGATGGGTTTTCATCTGTCTTGTTAAAAAACTGCCCAGCCTTGGTCGATCCTTTGAGTTTGATTTTCAATAAATCATCATGGGACTTTCATCGATGATTATAAGTTCACCTCGATTACGCCCGTTTTCAAAATGGAAATAAGAACGATGTGCGTAACTGTAGACAAATATCCAAGCTGTTCGCAATTTCTAAAATTGTTGAGCATGCGGTGAACGCCAAGTTGAGTTTTGCTGTTAAATCCCTTATATCCCTCAGCCAGCACGGGTTTGTTGCTGATAGGTCTACGGTTTCAAATCTTGCTGTTTTTAGCGAATACTGCGTAGAGTCTTTCTCTGCTGGACTACAGGTTTATTGCATTTACACTGGCTTCTCCAAAGCTTTTGACAGAGTTCCTCACACAGTTTTGATAAAAAAATTAAGCTGTCTTGGTTTTCGTTCAACGTATCTTTTGTGGATAAGTTCTTATTTAATACTGCGTTGTTACCATTGACATGAAAATGTCTAGTCCGTTTGTTGCGAATTCTGGCGTTCCCCAGAAAAGTATACTAGGCCCAATTTTATTTATATTATTTATTAATAACATCAGCAGTTGTTTTTCGTTTGCAAAATGTTTACTTTATGCAAATGACTTAAAAATATTCTCAGCTATTGAATCGCTAGAAGATGCCATAAAGCTGCAAGCTGATGTAAATAAGCTTCACCAATGGTGACTGAATTCCTGTCTCTCTTTAAATACGCATAGATGGTTCCAAATTATTTATTCAAAATCAGCTAACATTTTGTCTACAAAATACAGTATATCTAACTGTGAACTTTAATGTGTTGAAGAGATTAAATACCTGGGTGTCGTCTTCGACAAAAGGTTTTCTTTCATTAATCACATTAACTGCGTATCATCGAAAGCAAATTCTATGCTCGGATTGGTGCGGCGCAATGCCTCAAAACTCTCCTATACCTTTAAGCTGATCTACACGTCATACGTTACATCTCATATTGAATATACTATCTTCATTTGCAGACCAAGCAACCAAACGGCCATTTGTAGAATTGAGAGAATTTAAAAAATTTTCCTTAAATATGCCCTTGGACCGTTAAACTTTTCGGAGCCGATTCCTTCTTACTCTTCACGTCTTTTACTTTTAAGCTTCAAGTCTTTGGGAAATCGTAGATATATACTGTTCTTGCCATTCACGTATAATACTATTAAAGGCTACATTGATTGGCCATATTTGCTGGGAAGGATTCGATTTAATGTTTCCCAGAGATCTCTCAGAAATTCCTTTCCATTTTATTGCGATTATTTCAGAAGGAATTACGCTGGCAATGCTCCCGTTGCGCGGGAGCTTAATTCAATAAGTAATTCTGCTGCTCTGGATTTTTCTATACAAAGGGCTAAATTTATGAATATTTTGAATTCTGCTTCCTAGATACACCGATTACTTTTAGGAATAAGTATTTTTTTAAATTTCATTGTATTATAGTCTGTAAGGATTAAAATTCGTATACTTAAACAAATAAAACAAATAAATAAATATATATAGAGATATATTAATGAAATTTGGTATGTAAGTTAGAGGGCACCCATCTCAGATCGCTATTTAAAATGAACGAAATTGGACTATAACCACGCCCACTTTTTCGAAATTTCGAAAACCCGAAAAAGTGTGATAATTCATTACCAAAGGTGGATAAAGCTATAAAACTTAGTAGGAGAGTTGACTTTATGACGCAGAATAGAAAATTAGTAAAAATTGGCAATCGTTGAAGATATCGTGATGAAATTTTCTAAATATAAATAAGCAAAATAGGATAACGAACAGGCCCAATTAAAAAAATTTTTTTTATAGTAAAATTTTAGCAAAAAAATTTAATATCTTTACAGTATATAAGTAAATTATGTCAACATTCAACTCTAGTAATCATATGGTGCAACAAGATACAAAAATGAAAGAAATTTTCAAAATGGGCGTAGCTCCGCCTTTTCTCATTTAATTTGTCTAGAATACTTTAAATCCCACAAGTCGAACAAAAATTTACCAATCCTTGTGAAATTTGGTAAGGGTATAGCTTCTATGACGTTAACTGTTTTCTGTTAAAATGGGCGAAATCGGTAGAAGCCACGCCCAGTTTTTATACACAGTCGACCGTCTGTCCTTTCGCTCGACCGTTAACAGGATAACTTGAGCAAAAATCGATATATCTTTACTAAAATTATTTAATAATTTGGGTTGTAGTTCTATAAATAGAACAAAGACAGCAACAATACCAAGTTACTCTGAAACCGCCTTACAAACATGCATAACTTCAACACATATTTACATACGAAGTATGTGATGTGTTGAAGAATAATATATGCAAAAGAAGGCAATTGGGAAAAACTTTACAACAACTAAGGCATGAAGTAGCTGAATTCGTTTGTAACAATTTCAACTATCGTAGGAGTGCGGTTTCGAATCCCACTCCCGGGAGAAAAGTTTGGAGAGATTTACAAGGTATAGTCGAAAGAGCTGTCGCCTTGTCCGTCCTGATGTCAGGTTGTTTAAATTTTTCCCAAATTATTAAATAAATTATAAAAATTAAAATTGCTTGAAATAAATGTTTTCATACATTTAAAACAATACGGGCAATCCCCGATTAACTCTTTAATAAACTTAGTTCACGTAGTTATCTGAACTCACTTTATCTTGGTATTAAAAATGGGCGAAATCCGACTATGACGACGCCCACTTTTTCGATATCGAAAATTTCGAAAAATGAAAAAAAATGCCATATTCTATACCGGAAATAAACTGGGATGAATTACTGTAGGGACTTGATACCTCTAACTGCTTCTCCACGTTCAAATCCATTCTTTTTAGTCACTGTGTGGATAAAATTCCGGTAAAGCGAAAGAGGCCGTATAAACTTACGTGGTATTCGAAAGAATTAAAAAAACTGAAGAACATAAAAAACAAATACTTGCGCAACCTCAAACGTTCAAAGAATCATATATTCTTTACTAAGTAGTAGCACTATTTAAATATATTTAATCATTTACATAAGTTTCTGTACAATAACTACACTGAAAGAAATGGTGCTAGTAAAATCAACAAAACTGTTCTGCTTGACTTAACGGAGATTCGTTGAAATTGACCGAATTACGGTTAATTCGACCGAGTCCTTTGTCGAGCGAACAAATTAGTTTAGTCATTTCAACAGAAGAGAAATTGTTAAGAAGTTAACAAAATTCTGTAAAATTTACAGATTTCTAATCAATCTAACTGATTTTTTTGTTAACACAACTGATCTCATTGGTAATTTCAACAGCGATCAACAGTCAATACATGAGCAAATTTCAAAGAGAATTTTACGCTCCCTGCCTCTCTACTTTGTACTTATGACGATGGTGCATTTGTTAAAAAAAAAACACCAAAATAAGAAAATCACCAAATCGAAAAACACACAAAATGGGAAAACAACAAAAAACTAGTTTTTCGGTTATCAATACAAAACGAAAAACCCTTCTTTGAATTTACTGTGCAAAAAATTATGAGATAACGGGACACCTATTTATCGGGTACAATTTTGCAGCTTCTCCTCCAAGCGAAATGCAAAATTGCGCCCCTTGTTGCAAAAGTTTTGTGTGAACGAACAGGATTTTTCCAAAGTTAGTAACGTTTTGTTCAAGTTTTTACGAATTTTCACTCTCGCTGACGTATCTAATAAGATAATAAAAAACATCTTTTTAATGTTGATGTTTCCAACACCTTAAAAGTTTGAGTTTTTTGAAATCGTTTCAACTTAAAGTGTTACACCCAAGAGGTGCGATGCTTTTAAGCAACAAACTAATGCTTCTTCCGCTTTAACAGTTTATGACGGCTGATCTCGTAGTAGTTTGGGCTAAAATTCCAACCCCAAGAGGCGAACAAGAGGCAATCTTGGCCTCTGTTTATTTCCCGGGGGAACCGGGAACCCCAACAACCGAAACAATAGCCCTCATCAAATACTGGAGCAGAGTGGCACACCATGGATCCTCTGCTGTGACGCAAATTCCCATCATACAACATGGGGTAGCACGAACATCAACAGCAGGGGTGAGTACCTCCTTGAGTTTAACAGAAGTAATAATATAAGCATTATCAATCGGGGCAATGAGCCCACCTTTGTAAATGCTATTAGAGGGGAAGTTTTAGATCTTACTCTGTGCAGCCATAATATGGCCAGCACCGTCACTAACTGGCATGTTTCAGGAGAGGAATCAATGTCGGACCACAAACACATTGTATTCGACATTGGTCACTTTCTGGAACAAATGCCAGCTTTTAGAAATCCCAGGAAAACGAACTGGGAGCTTTTCCGTTTTATTATTGAAGAAGCTGGTAACAGCTTACGGTGACTTATAACCACCGTGCAGGAGTCTTATAAGGAAGCTGAACAGCTCCACTCAGACATTAAAACAGTTTTCAATGAGAGTTGCCCTCAAGGAAAGATACGTACACAACGTGATGTGCCTTGGTGGAACAAAAAGCTTGGGCAGCTAAGATGCCAGGCTAGGAAGCTGTTCAATAAAGCGAAAGATACGGGCGACTGGGATTCATACAAAGTCGCTCTAACATCTTACAATAAAGAACTTAGGAAATCTAAAAGGGCTACCTGGAGAGAACAATGTGAAAATGATCTTCCAGCAGCGGTTCGACTACAAAAAGCCCTTTCTAGAGATCATAGAAATGTAATTGGCATGTTGAAAAAAACAGATGGGCGCTACACCACGCGGCCGGAAGAGACGAGCAAACTATTACTCGAAACACAGTCAGTGGTAATGAAAAAAGCCTAGCAACAAAGCTCACCACTGTGAAACGAGTGCAATGGGCGCTGTCTAATTTCAGCCCATTCAAGTCACCAGGACCGGATGGGGTTTACCCTTATCTGTTAAGGGATAAAGCATATAGCCCCAGTCCTGTCCACTTTATATAAGGCATCACTACTGCTCGGTCATATCCCGAGCAGGTGGGCAGAAGTTAAGGTAGTATTCTTACCAAAGCCAGGGAAATCCGATCAACTGCCCTCGTCGTATCGACCAATAAGCCTGAGCTCGTTTCTCCTAAAAGGTGTGGAGAAAATCTTAGATCAGCATATCAGGGAGGTCAATCTAAATAAACTTCCTCTGTGTACGAATCAGTTTGCCTACCAGTCAGGGAAATCCACGGGACGGCTATTCATAGTCTCACGGTAAAAACGAAAAGGCTCTAGAGTCAAAAAATATAGCCCTCTGCGCTTTTATTGATATATCAGGGGCTTTCGATAACACAACACATCAAGCTATCGAACAAGCTATGATTGAAAAGGACATAAGCCCTATAATAATACGATAGGTGCTGTCTATGTTAAAGAGTAGAAAAATCCATCTGGAACTGGGAGGAACAACTGAATCAATTGCGGCCACAAGAGGCTGCCCCTCTCCTGTGGACCCTGGTCATTGATAACCTCCTTCAGTTAATGAAAACCAAGGGATTTGACACACAAGGATATGCAGATGACCTAGTTATTTGCATCACAGGGATGCACGAAGATACAATGTCAGATCGCATGCAACAAGCCCTTTGCAGCATAAAGACGTGGTGCGATACCAAAGGATTGTCTATAAATCTTAACAAAACTGTTATAGTGCCTTTCACCGGGAGAAGGAAAGTATCCATCCCAGAACCATCCCTGGGTGGTACAAAAATACAATTCTCACTGGAGGGTAAATATCTAGGGGTCACACTGGATAGAACCCTCACGTGGAATGCTCATTTGGATGCTATCCTAAACAAGGCAACAAGAGCTTTCTTCGCCTGTACTCGTATCTACGGAAAAACATGAGGGTTTGTCCAAAAATGTTATATTGGACATTTAATACTGTAGTAAAGCCAATAGTCACCTATGCTTCTCTAGTTTCGTGGCAGAAGGCCACGAAAAGAAAGGCAACGGCTAAACTAAGCAAACTTCATCGATTAGTTTGCGTTGGCATAACGGGTGCGATGAGAACCGCTCCTGCTAACGCACTTAGTGATTTAGTGGGAATACCTCCCTTCCCTTTTCTGATAGAGAAAGAGGCAACACTAAGTGCACTAAGACTTCCAAATATTTCGAAGTTGAAGGAAGGGAATATGATAGGGCATATGAAAGTAATAAGGAAATTCATAGGAAATCCCTCATTAAAACTGCGTGGCGTAATGTCCCCTAAGCTCAGAATCTCACGGAACTTTGAAATGTCCATTGTGGACAGGACCCACTGGGAAATAGGGAATCCTTATAACGACCCTTACTCAGAGGTCTGGTACACGGATGGATCGAAATTCGATGACGGAAGAACGGGAGCTGGCATCTATGTGCCAAACTTAAAAAAATCGATACCAATGGGATGTTATCCCACCATATTTCAGGCAGAAATTCATACAATAGAGGCCTGTGGTAGAGAATGTCTGCGAAGAGGCTAAACATGGAAGAGCATCTATATTATGTCGGACAGCCAGGTGGCACTGCGTGCCTTGCAATTCTACACAGTTACATCTAAGCTAGTGGATGAATGCACTGAAATCCTTAATGCCCTGGGAGCCAAAAACAAGGTTTTGTTGGGATGGGTTCCCGGACATCAGGGACATGAAGGTAATGAACATGCAGATTACCTAGCAAAGCAGGGTGCTACTCAGCATTCTATGGTCCAGAGCCCTTTTGTGGACTCACAAAAGCGCACACCAGGGAAACTATAAGTAACTGTGAAACTAAACAATTCAGACGTCACTGGATTGATTGCCCAGGGCAAAGACAGGCGAAACTGTTAATACTTCCGGCAACGAAAGTATCAGCCAAACTCATTAACCTAAGCAGGGAGGACCTAAGAACTCTTACTGGGTACTACACGGGACACTGCGGTCTACGATATCACCTAAGTAAATTAAATCTATCTGATACCCAAATTTGTGGTTTCTGTGAGCTGGATAATGGAACGCCGGTACATATTCTCTGCGAATGCGTCGCTCTAGCTAGGCAGAGACTATCCGATCTAGGTGGTGGGACTCTTAATCCCTATGTGATATGGAGCAAAAAGCCTGAAGAGGTACTTAGATACATCAAGAGCCTCCAGATACAAAATTAGGCTGAAAGGTCTTACACAATAGATCTGCACAAAGGTCGCAGTGCTTCCAGACCTATTAATAATAATAATAATAATAATAATAAAATAATAAAGTGTTACGAAAATTAAACTTGCCGAATTACATGTAAAGATACTCCAGTGGTGAATTACCTTCCTGCGATTTGATTATTTACTTTTCTATAACTTACAAGTTCTCTATTTAAAACATTACGTCAAACATTTACACTAAAAGTTTTGTTCGGAACAATCAAATGTGGCAACTACATGTGAGAGAAGAAACTGAGATTGAGCTGAGCTGCAACTGAAAGAATTGAGAATCAGTTTTGTGACTACCATCTTCGTTTCTATTTGCAAAGCGAAGTTCAAAATTTTAAACTAAATAAATTATAAAATATAAAATTTGGTGAAAGTGTGTATAATAAAACAAAATAAAAAAGCGTATAATGTTTAATATGTGATATTTGATGTGCGCCCATTTGAAGTTCGGTTAGTAAGTGCCACCGTGGTGTGATGGTAGCGTGCTCATAGGTACATTCGTTTAAAGCTGTCGCAACAACTTTTTTTGATCATTTGACTACTAAAACGGTCAATTACGGATCAACGATTTGTGCGCAGTTGATTCAACATCTTGTTGCGATGGATAAAAATTGACAGAAATTTCGGTTGAATTGACCCGTATTTCGGTTGATTTTACTAGTATTTTTCTTTCAGTATACCAATTTAAAATAGTTACTCACATCATCAGCACGTATTCCCAATTCAGTACATAATCAGCAACATGTTAACCAAATATAGGCACGATGAACATCGGCATTAAAGCCCTTGGCTTCAGCTCTATAACCGACGGCACGCTTGACGGAGTGTGGAAGATTAAAACCACCATACAGGGATCCAGACCCAATTTTACAGATTTAGTTTAACACGGAATTGTAATTATCCCTGCTGAAAACAACAAAAGATATTTATTTAACGTACTGAAAGTATATTTTTCCCATACCTTCCCATTGTAAGACGTAATGTCGGTTGAATATCTTTTGTAAACTCATCAATTTCGGTGAATACCAGTAGTCTAAAATCACGTGGGCCTGATGCGCCGTTGTCGTAGGTATGATTCCGCCAAGTATACTTACTTACTTACTTAATTGGCGCTTAACCGTCTAAACGGTTATGGCCGTCCAACAAGGCGTGCCAGTCGCTCCGCCAACAGGCGCCAATTGGTCACACCAAAGAAGTTTAAATCGTTTTCCACCTGGTCCTTCCAACGGAGTGGGAGCCGCCCTCTACCTCTGCTTCCATAGGCGGGTTCCGATAGAAACACTTTCTTGGCCGGAGCATCATCTTTCATTCGCTGGACTATGTTGATGTCTGAGTATAGCTCGTACAGCTCATCATTAAATCTTCTTCGGTACTCGCCATCGCCAACGCGTAGAGGTCCATAAATCTTTCGAAAAACTTTTCTCTCGAACACTCCCAAAGCCGCTTCATCTGCTGTTGTCATGGTCCATGTTTCTGCCCCATATAGCAGGACGGGTACGATAAGTGACTTGTAGAGTATGATTTTAGTTCGCCGAGAGAGGACTTTACTTTTCAATTGCCTACCAAGTCCAAAGTAGCATTTATTGGCAAGATTGATTCTTCGCTGGATTTCAGTGCTGATGTTGTTGCTAGTGTTGGTGCTGGTTCCCAAATAAACGAAATCTTTTACTATTTCGAAATTATGGCTGCCAACAGTAGCGTGGTTGCCAAGGCGCATATGCGCTGACTCTTTGCTCGATTACAGCAGGTACTTCGTTTTGTCCTCATTCACCATCAAACCCATCTTTACGGCTTCTTTTTCCAGTTTGGAGTAAGCAGAGCTAACAGCGCGGGCGTTTAGGCTGATGATATCAATGTCATCAGCATATGCCAGTAATTGCACGTTTTTATAGTATATTGTTCCAGTGCCGTTAAGTTCTGTAGCTAGTATAATTTTCTCCAGCATCAAATTAAAGAAATCGCATGATAGAGGGTCACCCTGTCTGAAACCTCGTTTAGTTTCGAACGGCTCGGAGAGGTCCTTCCCAATTCTGACTGAGCTGACGGTGTTGCTCAGCGTCACTCAGACATAGCGGCATATAGGCAGCTCCTTTTCGTGCTGTCGAAGGCGGCTTTAAAATCGACGAAGAGGTGATGTGTGTCGGTTCTTTTTTCACGGGTTTTTTCCAAGATTTGGGGCATTGTGAAAATCTGGTCGATGGTAGATTTACCAGGTCTGAAGCCGCACTGATAAGGTCCAATCAGCCGGTTCACGGTGGGCTTCAATCTTTCGCACAATATACTTGAAAGGGCCTTAATGCGATATTGAGAAAGCTGATTCCACGATAGTTGGTGCATTTTGCAGTATCCGCCTTCTTTTGGACTGGGCAAGGAACACTTAGATTCGGGAATACACTCTTCTGCCCATATTTTGCTAAGAAACAGCTGCATGCGCCTTACCAACTCCTCGCCGCCATACTTGAATAGCTCCACAGGCAACCCATCAGCGCCCACGGCCTTGTTGTTTTTCAATCTGGTTATTGCTATTCTAACTTCGTCATAATCGGGCGGGGGACATATATTCCATCATCATCGATTGCGGGATCGGGTTCTTCATCTCTGCGCGGTGAATTGCTGCCTCCATTTAGGAGAACAGAGAAGTGTTCCCTCCATAATCTAAGTACTCTCTGGACATCAGTTACAAAGTCGCCGTTTTCGTTCCTACAGGAGTTTGCCCCGGTCTTAAAACCTTCCGTCTGTCGAAGTATTTTTTGGTAAAATTTTCGGGCGTTATTCCTGGTGGCTAGCAGCTCAAGCTCCTCGCACTCGCGCCTTTTTGCTTCTGCTTTTTTCTTCCTGAAAAGGCATCTCGCTTCCTTTCTCAACTCACGATAGCGTTCAGACACTCCTCTTGTCGCGCTCGCTTTTAACGCAGCCCTGTAGGCAGCGTCTTTTCTTTCAGTTGCAACGCGGCATTCTTCATCGTACCAGTTGTTTTTTCGTGGTCGCCGGTAACCAATTTTTCCTCAGCTCCTATATTCCTTCAGGATGAGTTGTGCTCTAAGAGAGCAGGTGTGAGAGTCGAGTTGCGAAATCATTGGCAGTCTGCTGTGATTGAAGCTTTTCGACGTCTATCTTTCCTTGTGTTTTTTGTTCCTTGGTTTTAGCCGCGTTGAGGTGGGTGCGTATTTTGGCTGCAATGAGATAATGGTCCGAGTCGATGTTAGGTCCTCGGATCGTGCGCACATCTAAAACACGAGAGGCATGCCGTCCGTCTATCACAACGTGATCGATCTGATTGCGAGTATTTCGATCAGGAGACAGTCATGTTGCTTGATGTATCTTTTTATGCATGAACCTCGTGCTAGATATGACCATGTTTCGAGCACCGGCAAAGTCAATCAGCATCAGTCCGTTAGGAGAAGTTTCATTTTGTAGGCTGAACTTTCCGACTGTAGGGCCAAAAACACCTTCTTTGCCCACCCTGGCGTTAAAGTCACCAAGCACGACTTTTATATCGTGACGGGGGCAGCGCTCGTATGTGCGTTCTAATTGTTCATAAAAAGCTTCTTTCACCTCAACGTCTTTCTCCTCTGTCGGCGCATAGGCGTAGATGAATGATATATTAAAAAATTTTGCTTTTATTCGGATAGCGGCGAGACGTTCGTCCACAGGTGAGAACGCCAGAACTTGGCGACAAATTCTCTCCCACCAAGAATCCCACGTCAAAACTGCGCTTATTCGTATGGCCACTCCAATAGATGTCACAATTTTTGATCTTCTTTCTTTCTTGCTTCGTCCAACGCATTTCTTGGATGGCGGTGATGTCAGATTTTGCTTTGACGAGGACATCAACCAGCCGGGCATCTGCACCAATCCCATTCAGGGAGCAGACGTTCTAGGTGCATGCCCTCAATTCATTGTCCTTCAAACGTTTGCAATGGTCGTCATAAATAGAGAGTGTATTTATCCGAGGCTTGTTGTTATATTTCATTGGAGTATGGTTTTACGTGGCGGGTCCCAAGCTCCGCGTACAACCCACTCAGTGGGGGTGAAAATATTACTTGGCACGTTTATATAGCGAGCCGCTTGCTCCAAGACAGACGCCCGCTTGTAGCCGCACTTAGAGGTGTACAGACGCTGCCGATGAGATCTCCCCCGGCTAGTCCTTAAACCGATTATGTCAGAGTGGCCTAGCCAGGTTGTCGCCTTCTCACATTAGCTCACGGCTAAACGGATGTTTAGCGGCTACCCAGAGGATACTTGGCCGCAAGCGACCGGCAGTAATGAGCTGCTTGAACCGCATGCAAAAGAATCGATCTGGCCATTCCCAGGTGAATGGCGGTGAGAAGCTCTCCCCACTTTCCTGGACTTCTACACACGGCTCCACCCTCCATGCGCCATGTATACATGCATATAAATTTCACAAGTGTTTGCATTTATATACGATTATAAATTGAATATTATCTAAAAGACGTGGTGTTGAAAAGGATTTTCAAACATCCCTTGCCCATAATGTATGCGGGAGTAATAGTTTACCACTTACAACCAAGTCTATTGCGATAACGCCCCACGTTCCCAACGGCTGCAGGAGTTAAGACATCCACATAACAACGCCTTACCACATGCCAAACCTCAACTGAGAATTTGTGCCACAAGGTACTGGCGGATACTTGACTTCATAACAGCATAACTCATCAAATGGAGAACGATAGCACGGCGGAAAATTATGCTACTCGAGGAAAAAGTTTGTTTGACTTGTAAGCTTTAATCAGAAATATCAATTTTAGTCAATCTTAAACTATTAAGTTTTGTTTCGGGTGAGAATGTAATGGATGGCGCGTCGCGTGTACAATACACAATTTGCCTTGAGTTGTGGTATGTATAAGGCAATTTGTAGGATTTAATGTACGTCAGTACTTAAAGGATTTTAACTAAGTTATTAACATGGAGTATTTTATTATGTGCACTGTTAACGGTTAAATACTTGTAACAAATATTGTGCTAAGTCACAAATATGAATTGTTTTTTCTAGCGTGGTATCTCGCCTGCGTAATTTTAATAAACCAGTTTTGCGCGTACTGTCGTGAATGATTAGTGTGTATGGTATACCTAAGTTATGACATTTTTCAAATTCAGCATTCAATTCATCTTGAGACTTCGTAAAAATTTGAGTTTCTTTTGACAAACGTAGGCCGGCGTGTTCTAGTATGAAATGGATATGTGTAGCAAGGTCTTCTAAATCGGTTAAATTTATACCTCTGTGAAAATATGTCACAGCGCATTGATAAAGAGCCAATTTTCTGTGAAGCAACAGCATATCTTCATGTTCATTACATACACTATCAAAAATAATAGCATCCGCTGCAGCGTGTCACTGAACATATAACACCGCGTATAATTTTTTTTGTCTGACAACTATCCACATTAGTTAGTTCTTTGATATCATTTGCACTTGCCGCAGCGCCGTTAAAAGGTATGCAAGTTATATCCTCTACGGTGTATATGGCATATGAAAATTGGTCGCGCCTAATCTGCATTTGCATATATGTATATATTGCCTTTCTAATTCCACAACTCAAATTGTATATTTCATACTTAAGTGTTTTAGAACTAGACGGTAACACTAGCTGTTATTTGACATTTTGGTATTATCATGTTGTCCGCTTTGTCATTCGTTTTTTACAGTCCACTATACCGCGTGCATAGCAATACGTTCCTACTGCTTAAATTATTGTAAATAAAGTTAAATGAAATAGTATAAATATTGTTCGGTCTTTATTTAATTAATTGGAACTAGCGTATCATCAGTATACGCTGTACACCGCAACCCGCATACATAATCCGCTACACAACTTGCTGGTCCTTCGAGCCGGATTTGTAAACTCGCATATTCATCATAATTTCACATCTCTTTTCGTGAAATAAATTGGTTCAACTTTAACAACAACAACAACATCAACAGTTATAAAGTGTTCTGATTTAATATACATAAATTTTAGCAAAGGCAAATCGGTCCAGCCATAATACATACATATATACATATTTTTTCAAGTACATTTGGGAGTTCCATAACAAACATCTCCATCAAATAAATTCACAAACATGGCTTCAGTGAAAGTTCGCGACTCAGCTTTAAATGCAATTAAAAGGTATGTACAAACTAGTAAAGCTGATTCAACTGCAATCGATACCGATGCCATATCGACATATTTCCAATTACTTGAAGAGCAATGGGCACGTTTTTGCAAAGCTCAAGAAGAAGTAGAGCTTTCATTTGGGGAAGACAATGCTTCTGTAGAGGAGCAGTCACGCGTCCAAGCTGAAGAAAGGTATGCAATAGCCACAACAAATTTCAAACGCCTTTGCATGCCTGAAAAGCAACCGCAGTTCTTACAAAATCCAGTTCACGTTGCAACCGCTCATGTGCCTTTACCAAAATTACAACTGCCGTCTTTTAGTGGTGATGCCACAGAATGGCTATCGTTCCATGATACCTTCTGCTCGTTTGTTAACGCAAATACGAGTCTGTCGGACGGACAAAATTTACAATTCGAAATTGCTTAAAAGGCGAAGCGCTCGATTTGGTAAAGGGCTTAGCCATATGCGATATCAATAATAGTGAAGCTTGGGATTTGCTTACGTCGAGATACAAAGTAATGCGCGTAATAGTAGAGAGCCATGTCAAAGCTTTGACTTCGATTGAAAAGGCAACCAAAGATTCAGCCAAGTCAATCAAGCTCGTTTTAGATCCTACTTTGCAGCATATCGGAGCCTTACGCGCGCTAAACCATCCTGTCGAATTTTGGGATGACTGGTTAGTGCATTTGACAGTTTCCAAGCTGGCGCACGAAACCCACGAACAATGGGAGTTATCTCTCGATGTAGACGATTTACCGTCGTTCAACGATCTTCGGGACTTTCTCGAAACACGCGCTCGCTCATTGGAAATGGTCCCAGTAGTCAATGCAACACAACGTCAGTCAACAAAAAATGTTTTACACACCACATGCACTAAACCAAAATCCGCATCATCCCATTTTAACAAATTGTCGGCATGTCTCTTCTGCAAAGGTGACCATAAAATATATTCATGCTTACAATTTATTCAACTTGACCCTAAGTCTAAACTATCCGCTATAAAGAAAGAAGGCGCTTGCTTGAATTGCCTTAGCAAGGGGCATATTCTAGCAAAATGTCACCGCACGTCGGCATGTCGCATATGTGAACGACGTCACCATACTCATTACATGCTAGTTTCATCGATCAAACCGTTGGGTCCGCAGCCAACACAACTGGCCAGCACGTAAAGATCGCATCTCACTATGCCGATAGTGAGCGTGTGATTTTATTGGCAACCGCTGAAGTTCTTCTGAAAGACAACGCTGATTCTTGGCAACCCGCTCGTGCGCTACTAGATAGTGGTTCGCACGCTTCATTTATTACCGAATCCTGCGTTCAACACCTTCATACAAGAGCAGAATGCAAAATCACAATTTTACCGCGGTCGTTGGGTACCAAATTCTAATTTAACGAACTCGTCAGTAAGTTTTGGGAGCTCGAGGAACTAAATCCTAGAAAGCATTACACACCAGAAGAAACCCTTTGTGAGAAGCTCTTCGATGAAACAACTCAACGAGCAGACGACGGGCGCTACATTGTGCGTCTACCGCTTAAGGAGGGAATCGAGCTCGGTGAGTCTCGAAACGCCGCAGTCCGAGCCCTACTCCGCATGGAAAAAAGGTTCGCGAACGATAAAAACCTTCATAAAGGGTACAGCGATTTCATGAAAGAGCTGGTTGAGCTTTGTCACATGGACTTAGCAGGTCCAAGTACATCCAATACATATTATATGCCGCATCACGCAGTGGTCAAGTGCCACTACCAAGTTGAGAGTCGTCTTTAACGCCTTCATGAATACTTCTTCGGAAAACTCTCTAAACAAACGACGCGCTGATGGTAGGTCCATAGCTGCAGCAAGATCTCTTTTCGATTTTAGTGCGATTTCGTACCCATCGCTATGGGCTCATAGCGGATGTGGAAAAAATGTATCGGCAAGTTTACGTTGCTTTGCAAGACGCCGATTATCAGCGCGTAGTTTGGCGTAAGAATACATCAGAGCCGATACAAGATTTCCGACTTTTGAGAGTAACATATGGTGTTGCTTCTGCTTCACACTTAGCCATCAAGTCATTACAACGAGCAGCTACGGACGCTACCAACACAAACGAAATGGTAGTAGAGGTGGTTAAGAAGGATTTCTATATGGATGATCTGCTTACCGGGTCACATACTATTGATGAACTTACCATGCTTCAGAAGGACGTATCAAATGTACTCAGTCAAGGTGGGTTCGAGATACGCAAATGGGCGACAAATTGTTCAACGCTAAGAGAGCGCATACCTCACGCGTCTAAACAAGTGTCAGACTTGTTGGCGGACGGTAACGAAATTCGAACCCTGGGTACAATTTGGTGCACGGATACCGACTCGCTCTCTATAGCCGTATACTTGGATGAACTGCGTGACACACTAACAAAACGAGTTTTCCTATCGGATTCTAGCAAAATATTCGATCCCTTAGGTATAATCGCGCCATGCACGATTCATTCTAAGATTTGGCTGCAAGGGATTTGGAGAACAAAGGTGGATTGGGACGAACCAGTTCCCGAAAACGTATCAAAGGGATGGTTGCATCAACGCGACGAGCTACAGAAGTTAACATCACTAAAGTTAAACCGCTGGTTGGGAACTCGCAATATTAACGTTTCAGAGTTTCATCTCTTCACCGACGCTTCTGAACTGGCTTATGCAGCTGCGCTTTACTGTCGTACTCAAAGCACAAGTGGTGAGATACAAGTTGTCCTGGTTGTTGCTAAAATCAAGGTCGCTCCACTCAAGACTACTACGCTACCCCGCTTGGAGCTTTGTGCAACTCATCTAGGTGCAAAACTAGTTCGTCATGTTCAGAGTAGTTTCGGCTGCACATTCGAAAAAGCAGCGTTTAAACGTTTTACAAATCACAGAGGTCACTGCCAACATGTTTATTCCGATAATGGCACTAATTTCGTTGGTGATAATAAAGAGCTACGAGCTGCCTACGAGCGATGTATCAAGGACGCAAGGTCATCATCGTATTTTGCTGACACTCAAACAGCATGACATCTTAATCCACCAAGTGCACCACACATGGGCGGCTTCTGGAAAACCGGCATTAAGCGCGTCAAATACCACCTCAAACGTGCGCTAGGCCCCACGCTATTATCTTACGAAGAATTTACAACTGTATTAACTGAAGTTGAAGGCTGCGTAAACTCGCGTCTATTTGTTGGATCCCTACGGAAGTCGAAGACTTCCAAGTTTTAGCGCCGTGTCACTTCATTATCGGCGAACCTTTGGAAGCCCTGCCCGATCTTAACGTGGAAGCCTTTAAGGGAACTCTTTTTCAACGCTGGCAAGCTATCACTACAATACGCCAACATTTTTGGAAGCGCTGGAGGGATGAATATTTGGTCAATCTTCAAAAACGTACAAAGTGGTTCCGACCAAGTCAAAGCTTACAAGTAAACGATGTGGTAGTCATACACGACAACACTGCTCCTCCTAAGAAATGGAA
Source organism: Eurosta solidaginis (assembly GCF_040869045.1). Classification (NCBI taxonomy): domain Eukaryota; kingdom Metazoa; phylum Arthropoda; class Insecta; order Diptera; family Tephritidae; genus Eurosta; species Eurosta solidaginis. Next base: position 57,014,724 of record NC_090324.1, read on the forward strand.
ACTTGGGCGCATACTTAACGTTCATCCAGGTACCGATGGCTGCGTTCGTGTGGTCAACGTAAAAACTTCAGATGGCGAAATGTTACGACCCGTAGTTAAGTTATATTTACTGCCAACAAAAACAGATATTTTTAATAACTGATATTAATTTAAAGATTTTGAAATCAAACAATGTATAAATTTTAAATATTTTGAACAGTCTTTCAAGGCGGCCGGCATGGTCGCGCCTAATCTGCATTTGCATATATGTATACATTGCCTTTCTAATTCCACAACTCAAATTGTATATTTCATACTTAAGTATTTTAGAACTAGATGTAACACTAGCTGTTATTTGACATTTTGGTATTATCATGTTGTCCGCTTTGCCATCCGCTTTTTAGAGTCCACTATACCGCGAGCATAGCAATACCTTTCTACAGCTTAAATTATTGTAAATAAAATTAAGTGAAATAGTATAAATATTGTTCGGTTTTTCGCATACATAATCCGCTACACCAAAAATTGTGATTTAATAGCGACAGCTTGAATGACATGCAGTATATGCAATTCAGATGCAGCATACAAATTGTAAGGCTCCAACAAATATCTACTTGGATCAGCACTACATCGCATCCACCATATTTTAGAAGAACGTTGTGCATTAAAGAATATATTTAAACCGTTAGCAGGGTGTATAACATCTGTTACCAATAATACACGCTTCAAAGATGGATCAATACTCGTTTTCTCAGCATAAATAGTTTGTATAGATTTAAATATTATTTTTTCCTCTTTAGTTTCAGTATCACGAAGGTTTTTAATTCTATTTTGAAAATCTGCTGTATTAATAAAATTATATCTATGATTCGAATGACGTAATCATCCAACTTAATATCCATAAACTTTACAACTGTTTCCTTATCTAGTGTGTGTGTTTGTTGCCAATGTTTCAAAAGTTGTTCGCTATATTTAATACCATATTCCAATCGTTAGCATCAATGGACGCAGTTAAGTAACTAGTTGCACGTAATTTTTCAATGCCCTTTTTTATTTGGTGCATATTACACTTTTATTAATCGCATGAAAAGTTCTGTTCCTTTTGTTGCAATGGTATATTACCAGGAGGATATACCAAATAATCTTCCTCTGCGACTTTGGCACCACGTAGCACGTCTTCACGGCAGTCAACTTCCGTTACTTGATCTGCCCGCAAATAGAGATTTTGATCTTTCAACTCTGTATATAATGGCGCTACGTTTGTCGTATCTATATTTTTTATTTTTTCTGCAAATTCTATACTGTTTTCTAATGTTTTTAAGGCTTATTTGCTGTCCAAATTGACTAACACCAAGCGCTCCAGTAGTTGTATATTTGCACTATCGATGACTGGTTTTTCGTCAACATGAAAGCTTTGCTTTATAGGCTCTGACGGCACCTTGCTGGGAAATTTTAATTGCTTGAAGTCTACTTTCTTTTCTTTAATGTCTGACAATTTTTTATTAGTTTCTCGAAACAATGTGCAATAGAAACGAATTTTTTGTGTAATGACCTTGTGGGTCAACTTTCTCTGTGCCTGGTACGCAGTTTTCGGTAATCCAATTTGGTTAATCTGCCATCAAATAACCTGAAAAAAAGAGAAAAAATCCATTAATAAATTGCATCAATGGGCATCGCAAAGGTGTGCCAACTGACGGGGCGGGGGACGCCGCTTTGGAGCACCCCTTTGCGATGCCGGTAACCTAAAAACCAGAAAACCCCAATCAATCCGGTGTCCTCGCCCATCTCCACCTGAAAAATAAAATAAAATTAATTAATTATAAAAAAATACAAGAAAATTAATTTATAATAAGAGATAAAAGAAAATATTAAACTTACTTACCATTTTTTCTCTCGTCCACATCGTACGTACGCTACCCACGCGCGATAAATTTCAACAGGATGAACCAACGGAAAGTGAATCAGTCGATTTATTTCCCGTTGGTTTCAATTCAATTGAAATTTACATTATATACATTTGTGTGTACGAATGTTCACTTTTTTTTGGGTTTTGCGGTTGGTACACTTGTACAAGTATGCGGACTTTTAAAGGAAAAATGTTGGTAGACAAAAAATGAAAATAGTAGTAGTTGGTAGATTTTCATCCAAGAAAACGAAAACAATAGCTACATTTTTATATTTGTACGAAACACTGGTTATTTATTGTAAACCAAAGAGTGCACATTTCCCTGATTCCAATGTACCAAAAATACTGCCACAGATAACCGATTTCGGCACGTTATAGTTTTACTTACAGCTTTTATTTTCGTTCAAATTATGTACAAAAAATGACGTAAATAGTTCCGAAATATATTTGCGTTCTCATTTGCTGCATTTATTTACTAAACAAATTTATTTCTTGTTTAAATCTGTTCACAAATTTTTCAAAATTGACTGTTTCGGCCAGTATCACTTCTCAATATTAGTTGGGGGTTCTCGGCAATTAAATATGTTTACCAAATAATCACAGTATTTAGTTTCAATGCGAATATATTGAAATGGTGGTAGATTTTTGGGATTTGGTGATAGAAGTAATCGAAAAGGAAAATGGGTCAAAAAGTTGGTAAATCTACCAATGCGGTAAAGTCCGTGCACTGGCTGTTGGTATACTTATACCAACGTATGTACATATATTTGCTATTTTTTTTTCGTGCTGCGTCAAATGACGCACGCTGGTATCGAAAACCCGCAAGAGAAACAAAATCGGGATCGGCTTTTTTGACCAATACTGACGCCACGGGCAGTCCCAAAACATACTTACGCATAAAAATAAAGGCAAAAACCTCATTCAAAAATAATGCTGCTCTCATTTACAAAAAAAAAAAAAAAAAAAAAAAAAATGTTTTTTTCATTTTTTGCTTTTTTTTGCCGTCGGTACTGCCTGGTTTTTTTTGCTGGGGGGTAGGACTTGTTGTTTTCAACAACAAACATTACAAACAGTCATGATTAAAGCTTCGGTACAAAAAATTCGTGTCCCGAAATGGAAAGGTCCCAAAATGAAAAAGTCAGCTCTTTCTACGGCCATAGACCAATGAGAAAAAAAAATCCATATATATTCTCACTTTACAAATTCACCACACCAGCCCTCAGCTGACCAAAACCCATACGACAGGGTTGCACGGAACATTTCGCATAATGATACGGGCAGACAGAACCCGTCGTGTAGCAAGCCTCGCCAATCTGACAATGCAGGTCAGAAATCTTCTGCCGATTAGAATTTTTTTGATTTTAATAATCCTGCCATATGCAAGCCCCCTTTTGACGAAAGAAAAGACCATTAACTTCGTTCACCATTCAAAATAACGCCGTCCCTCTGAAAAAGGCGGCAACAGAGATAAATATACCTCAGCCTATCAAAATGAACACACGCCCCCGCACTTTGATAATGACCCGACCTATTCAAACATACTGCATTCCTTTCAGGAAAATGGGTCGTTTTGCCGCCATGCAACGAAATGCTGCCAAGAATGTAATGCGTTATAAGTCGGAATCCCGCGATTGTTTTCAGCAACACCCCATACGCTTATGCCCCATCTTTCGGGCCAAACAATCCGAGGAGCGCCTTTACGAAGCGATCCGCGGGAGCTATTGTGGAAATTGCTTGGCGCCAGATCACCGCTCTAACGCGTGCCCACGCCAAGGACGATGCAAACAATGCGACGAAAAAAATCACACTATGCTACATATCTCCTCGAGTGATGAAGAGGAACAGCTACTCCACGAAGCCCGCTCCAAGCCATGGAGTGTACAAGTTGAGGAGGAGCTGGAATCACCCCGAGAACGAATCGACGACTCCATATCATTATATGCGTCAGATGCTGAAACGGAGACTGGGCCTCTTCTTGCAGCTCGAATCCACCAAACTGGAGTGGAGACTCGGTCTCTTCGCCCGAATACAACACTAGCAGCGAAATCAGTTCGACCGCTTTTGCAGCCTGAGAGGAAGCGGCTCCAGCACGACACAGCGACAGTTCAGCGCCATACACGCGACGGCCGAGCGGAGACTCGGTATCTTCGCCGGAAAACCAAGAACCCTCAACGGAGATGACATTCGCGCGACCGCAGAGCGGAGAAAAGGCCTCTTCGCCTGCAACCACGACACCATACCCATCATCAGCCGCAAGATCGCAGCCACAGATCCAGCAGGGCTCCTAGCCCCGCATTCAGCTGCCACCGCCACCATGATATCGGCGGTAGCGATCACCCCCACCGCGGCTACACCTCGTTCGCGCCTTAACCGATGGATGCACCCCGCCACAGTGGTTTCGGATGAGCTCGCCCAGGAGCTCCAACTCCCTACCAGCAACATTTGCGGGCAAGCAGGATGTCTGCTACCTATCCGAGGAAGACACGGACAGAACAAAAGGATTGCGACCCATGCTGCTGTCGTATCTAATTTTCGCCGAACGACCCCCGAGACCAGCATCGACAGCGCCATCGCAGCCCCGTATGCATATTTTCGTCTGGCGGATCCGCAGTTCTACTCATCCGCCCCGATTCGCCTCGTGCTAGGGACAGACGTCTATGCGGAGATCATACAGCAGGGATTCTGCCAACCACGTTCGGCCCTTTGCTAGCTCCGAGTACCATTTTCGGTTGGTTACTCTCGGGCACAACCAAGGCCTGAAATTAAAATGTTCGGCACCGACCGAAACACATTGTTTTATACTTTTACCTTTCATTACCTTCTTCGGAACCAACCGAAATACATGAATTTTTATACTTTATTATTTTTATTGAATTTCTGTTGTACCCAATTACAAAGAGGTGTGCGTTTACAATCGTTTGTCGTTATAATACTTTATTTGTTACTGAAGTCTCGCTTACACCGAAGTACATGAATTTTCGCATTTTCGTTATTTTTTACTGAATTCTCTACATACAAAATCCTTTGCTTGTTCATTTCCAATGAATTTGTAATAAACGGCAAGAAATATCAACACATAAATCTTCTTACTTCTTTTCTCAGTCCCTAGCTTTAGGTGAACCCGTCTCGTCAAACTCTAACCATGACGGGAAAAGTGGCGAATGGCCAAGACATCAGCAACCAAGCTTGCACACATGAAAACCATCTTGCGTGCCGCCAAGCCGGCGGACTGGCCGTCGTTAGGTTAAGCTTTAGTTATAATTAGTTATACGTTTTTACTTATTTTTTTTCCTCTTCTTCACGGTCGGTGATTCTTGGAGGACGGTGAGGTAGCGCACCGCAAGGGGGCGGCATATTTAGGCCCAATGCCTAACTTTTTCCTGATTGACGGCGCCCCTGCCTAATGTGTTAATCACATTTCCAACCACCCACACTCTCACGCCCGCATTAGTGTGCATGCATGCACATACATGTGTTTCATAGACATGCATGTGTGTCTGTGCAGGTTGTCAGCACCCATGCACATATTTTTTGGGTGACTGTGTGCGTGACTTTCCCCTCCTTAAAAACCGGATGACTTTTTCGCGGCTTAGCGTTTGTAATCAGCGGGACAACCGGCCCCTTTTTCGATCGACCGCCAAGCAGTTCACGTCGCCCAGGATCACGATCGTCACTTTAAACACAAAGGTAACATTGTATCAATTTTACATTTTCTTACAGTCTAATTAAAATACTATTATAACGAGGAAATCCCTCCTGTGTTCTTATTTTCATTTTGAGTAAACTACCACGGCCAGATCGACCTTTGTGCGCCCACCCACTGCCGGTTTACGACGGACTCAGGCCGAACAATAATATTCGATGTGTGCATAAAACTGAATCATGTACCGCGCTCTTGGAGAACTGCTCGTATAGCTTTCCTTCCAAAGGTGGGGAAGTTCGGTCATATGTATCCCAAAGACTATAGACCCATTAGCTTAACATCAAATCTGCTTAAAACTTTTTAGAGGCTAGATAGATATGTATCCACAACACATCATGCGTACCCCAAAGGCAAGTCGGTAGACGCAGCATTGCATAGGGTAGTAATTAGCATAGAGAAAGCCCTAGAATATAAGGAATATGCTCTAAGAGTCTTCTTAAACATTGCGGGGCTTTCAATAATTTTTTAAATTGGGCGATCGTGGATAAGCTTAATTACATTAAGGTACATCCAGCCTTAACCAGATAAATCTGCTGAATGTATGAGTTCACGAAATCAGTGGACAGGGGCACGCTGAAGGAGAGGTGCTATCACCACTGCTGTGTACGCTGGTCATCCACCAACTGGTCAGGCGATTCGATGAGGGGCCCGTAAAATTTTTGGCTTACGTAGATGACGTTTCAATTGTCATAAGTGCAAAGTGTCTTCCAACGATTAGCACCTTGATGAATCGGGCGTATCGGAATATTTATACCTGGGCATCTAATATCGGGTTGACAGCCAACGTGGAGAATACGGATATGGTCTTCTTTACTAAGAGGTACAATGCCCCAAATAGGACAGGCTTAAGTTAGGAGGGGTCACTCTACAGGAGAAACCTTGCACAAAATATCTAGGAATCATCCTAGACAGTAAGCTGTCGCGGAAGCTCGACGTGTAGGAGAGGGTGAAAAAGGCCTCAACGGAACTTTATGCATGTAAAAGAATGCTCGGGTGTACGTAGGGTTTATCGCCCTCTCTTTCTCATTGTGTATTTACAGCGATTGTAAACCCTATTCCATACAATGGAGTTCTTGTTTGGTGGAAAGCCACACAAAACAACCTACCTAAAAAAATTAAAATGGGTATGGAGGCTACCAATGCTTAGCATTACGGGAGCCTAGAAACCAATCCCGACGGCTGCACTGTATTCCATTCTTCACATTTCACCTGTAGACCTGATAGTAAAAAACATAGCGTTAACAGCTGCAGCCATAGTAGTATAGCATCATCAATTACAGGCTGAACAGATTGCCTATCTGCGCTTCGAGGGAGATCTTAAAGCCACAATAGAGGTGGATGGTTGGCGCAAGGGTTCTGAAATGGCAGAGGGGCGCTACATGTGGACATAGATGGTTCCAAATTAGTGGAAGGTGTAGGATCTGCGGTATACTATGCTGATCTAAGAATAAAAGATCCTATATGATCCTATAGCGTTTTCCAAGCGGAAATATTAGTCGTAACCAAAACACTGGAAGATAATAGCTTAAACTGCAGCCGTGTTAACGTTCATATTGACAGCCAAGCAACAATTAAGGAAATAATCTCGCATAGCACATCATCTAAAAATATGTTAAAGTGTAAGCAGTATCTGGAAAGAATCGGGACACGCAGAAGCATACATCAATATTGGGACCCAGGGCATATGGGAATGAAAAAGCAGATAGACTAGCTAAAAAGGACACATCCCTTGAAGCTTGCTCCGTAGCATGCTTCCAATTAGATTGGGCGCGATAAAGAGAAGGCGAGAGGTGCACATGATCGACCATGCAGAAAAGGCGTGGGTTCAAGCACGGGGCTCTAAATTGTCGCAGATTATGTGTAGGTCTTACAACCTTAGACTAACAAAGTTACTTCTATCATTAAAAAGAGATGACTGTAGACTCATGACGGGTATTCTGACTGGACACTGCCTTATGCCGTTACATGCCTTTATATTATGCTTGGTCAGTGATAGCAAACTTAGGACGGGCGGGTTGGAAGAGGAAACGATCAAGCATATTTTGTGCTCGTGGCCTGCGCTTGCCAGGCTAAGGCTCCAGCTATTAGGAGTGATACAGCTGTCAGATCTAGAAGAGGCAAGTGTCTTAAGTCCTAGAAGGCTTCTAGTATTTGCCAAGAGGAAGGAGTTATTTTACAACATAGGTCCTGGTTTTTAATCGGGTTTTTCAGTTTGGTCTTTAAATAAACTTCTGGTAACACTACGGACTTATTCAGTCTATGTATGCCAGTTCAACCTAACATAACCCAAAATTAATAAAATAACAAAGCATTTGTTTTAAAGGCAAACAGAAAGTTAAGTTTTGTAGACCACTGTAATTAGAAAAAATTCCTTTACAATTGTTTTTCTTTTATCGGTCTATGGATGAAGGACTCTGGGTTCGAATACGATCTTCTTCACAACTTTGTACGGGCCTTCCCAACTGCACCGAAATTTGGATAGAACAACTTTCCGCCGGTGAGGGTTGTATAACAGTACCAAATCTCCCTCCAAGAAACCTTCCGAATTTTTGTTCTCGTCGTACCTGTATTTCCTCTTACTACTCATTATCCTGGTTCGTTCCCTCACACTCTGTTGTTTGGCCAATAATCTACTTCGTAGAGCTTTTGCTTAACCGATTGGCGTCGCATAATCAGTATCGTTCCAATGTTTCACAAGTGTAGTGCGCCCTGGCTTGAAACTGCCCTCGTATTCTTTCTGTGAAATTCTTTCCTTCGTTCTAGTGCGTACATTAGGGTTTTGTCAATGCCAGTGTTTTTCTCACAGGTGCCTTCGGTTTTGATTTTTTGGCCCATTCGTTCCATCAACCCTTGGCCGATCTGCTGCCTTTGACCTGTGTGGCTTTTGACGAATGTCTTTCACCAGCATTCGCTTACTGCTAAGCCCTTGCTCAAAACTGAAGTTAAGTGGCACATCCTTATTCTTATACTGCACAATCCTTCTCTGCATATCGATCATCAAAGATCTCTGCCACAACGAATTTGTGTAGTTCCATGACCTCCCCAATTAAGACTTTACATACCACTTCTCCTTGGACTTGGTTATACTCGCCAGTTATCGTACGCAATCTTGCTTCAGGTAATGGCTTTACTCTCCTGTTGACCAAATCAGATCGGATTAAAGAATGAGATGCGCCTGTATCTACAGTCAGTACACGCTCCTTGCCATCCATATTTCCTTTGACGGTAAGACGGCTCGATTTCCTTCCAGTTTGCGAATTAGGTATCACACGACATTCAATAGCTGGGGCAAGTTCTCGATCTTTACACCTGACTCGCTCTTACTTATCTCCTCCAGCTTTGCGTTAAGACCAGTCAAGTTATAACTACCATGACCGGTGCTGCTGTGACGTGCAATGTGACTCCGGTTACCGCACTTGAAACACTTCATAACTCCGCCATTTTTGTGTTGTAATCCCTGCGGTGCTTCCAAAAATGTGTCTACCCAATCTGGTCTTTCTACTTCCGCGCGTTGAGCCTTGTATGCGAGCTTACTCTGGCGCTGTTTCCTGAGTCAGTGCATGGGAGACCGTTTCAGGAAATGTTAGCTTTGGGTTCGCATATGTAGTTCGTTTCGTTTCGACATCCCGTATTCTATTTATATAGCTCTGAATTTTAACCGTCTCGATATATTCCACGGGTGCCTCTGTATTTGTGAGATAAGCCTATCTTTCAAGATCCCACAAAGTCTCATTCGCTTTTTGGTAATGGTTTTGCAACTCATTTTGGTATATCTGTTTTCTATGCTCGCTTCCATAACGTCTCTCGACAGCGGCCATCAATGCTTCGCTTGCACTTTGGAATAGTCTGCATGATTTCAGTTGCATAAGACCTTTCAACGCTTCTATCTCGGCATAAATTTTGTCCTCGAGTTGTAAAATTTTTGCATCCTGCTCCTCCAGTTTCGCAAAGAGCTGCAATGATACATGTTCCGAAATTTGTGTCGACATTCCAGATATACGTGCCTCTTGCGCTTCCAGTTGAGATGACATATATGTCATCTGTTCTTCCAATTGAGATGACATTTGCGACGCCATTTCTGAAATGCGTGCCTGCTGTGACTCCAGCTGATATGACATTGCCGATATTTTGCAGATATTGTGCTCGTCACTGTCTGCGGTGTTCCTTTTTTTCTTCCATTTTTTTGTTGGCTCTTCCACATCAGGATAAAAGACATACTCGTGGGCATTGATTCCTTCAAATACGAATCCTACTTTTAGTCGTCTTTGTAGCTGGAATTTATTGCCAGTAGTAGCAATCCACGGACTTCCAACTCCTCCTTCAGTTGCTGGATCGTCAATTCACTCAACTTTGCTACGTCCAAGTTGTATTCCCAATCTTGGGGATTTATTCAACAATTCCTCTTCTCACACCAATTGTAACGAATTTACTGAAATTCCGCTTATTCCAAATCTTCTGCTAACGTTCGAATCACTAAACTGTTGAATAAATAACTTCAATATTGAATAATGCAAAAATGGCCTTTATTAAAGTATTTCACAATAACACTTCTACTACTCGACAGATAGCGTGCTTAAATCAAACTGAATTACTGATTGCTCAGCTGGCACTCTTTTATACTCTGTGCTGTGTCGCTTTCATACTTCTAGGCGTTTCTATTTCTAGAACAGACATCGGCAAAATCAAAATGCAGATGTGTTAGTGAGAGCGCGATAATCGAGCAAAACAATTGATGCATCGGTTTGCGTAGTTCATTCGCTTATTAGCAAGCAACAAGACAAGGTCGTTTGTTATTATAATTTTAATGCGCACAATGGCAAGAAAAAGGTTTATGCAATTAAATACATTGGCCCGTAATCATAGTCGCTTAAAATCTTGCCTAAATTAAAAATGTGATTTAAAATTTTGGTCTGTCATAGACATATTAAACACAGTTTTCAGCTAAAATAAGTGTGGAGAGGATATCCGCATGACAAAAAGGCATTCATTGGCGCTATGAAGAAATTTTTTTGAAGTTTTAAAAGTTCACCCTGTTCCTTACAACCGTGGTTACTTGACTCCACGTATAAAAAATGGTAATTCTCTACTTTACAAAAACTTTTACAATGCCACAAAAATTGTCAAAGAAGTACCTGAAAACGCGTTTTAATCATAATCCGGTGGCGGATAATTATCATTAAATTCTATTTAAAAGTTGTCAGCAAACATTATGTATAAATTCGCTGTTTCTTATCAGCCGTCAATTTAAAATTGAGTGCAAAATCTATTAATTGAACATGAACATACTTATGTAAAGAAAATTTATTTAATTTCGTTCTAAAAAAATTATTTAAATCTCGCAACATAAACGAATAGGTAGTTAAAGCGGATTTGGGCTCCTTAAAACAAAGAAGCAACAAGGCTATTAGCTCATACACTCGTATTCATGTTGGATAGTTTATATAGTTTGTAAGAATGTTGTAAAGAAAAGTTGTTTGCATTATGACAGATGTGTGTGTGGGTACCTTTCATGGGGGTGATGCGCCTTGCACTCACCGGCGTCACCCCAAATCGTAGACTCGTAGGTGTTTTTACACCCTCCCTCCCTCATTTAGGGGCAGAGCCTCCTCGTGGTGGCACCTGGTAACGTTTCGGCGGCTAATTCGAGCGGCGACCTTTCTTCCCACCCCCCCTTAACCCTATCTTCCTTTCTTATTTCTCTTCCTTTTTATCTCCCTTTCGCCTTAATGGCTGGATCAAGGTGTTATACGACCCGTGACAAGGACCAGCCTGGCTGGGAGCCCATAAATAGGCCAGTCGCTAACGGAGTGCATCGAATACCGGGCGTCCTTCGATGCTATTAAGCCTTACCCGGACATCGCGGAACTCTGCCAGGTGGACCTTCCCCCTCCTCCGCTACTCGTGGGATGTTTTAGTACGGAAGAAAAATTTTCTAAAAATAATAAGGAGGGAGGCTCTCCAAATAAGAAGCCGACAGGAGCTTGCTCCGCAAAGGCTACGGCTCAGCCGGACCTCAAGTTAGCTGAGAGAACTCCTGCAGCGGCAGATAGACAGAAAAGGGCCGAGAGATTATCCGGTTCGAGTAATCCGAGGGCCAGTACCTCTCACGGAGAGGGTACTGACCGGGAGGACATCAGTGCTACTACCTCCAAGGGCCAATCAAGGCAGGAAAGGGCTGAGGGAAAATCCAGCTCGGGTATTCCAAAGGCCGGTACCTCTCGGGGAGGGGCCACCGACGGGGAGGCTTTTGGGGCGCCTGCCGCCCATCTCGTAGCAACCAGAACTGCTGCCACTCGTCGTCAATCGTCTGGCAGTTTGGCTGGTGGGGGCTCCAGGGGTGTGGGGGTGACCGGCTCTAGGGTCAAGGGAGTTAAAAACCCAGTCACCAGGACAAGCGATGGGCTGCCCGGATCCTGCGTAGGAATGCCTCCTCGCCGATAAGGGATGGGGAAGTTTCCGCGGAGGACTGGGCGAAGGCTCAGCGTGACCTTGCTTGGGCGAAGCAGATGTTGCCGGAGTTCAGGCTGGGCTGGGTCGAGAGCGATGAAGCCTTGAAGCGCCAGCGGGCTATGGATGACTCCAGCCCTACGACACCGAAAAGGGTCAAGACACCGGGAGGCTGGACTCGGTCTTTCGCCGAAATAGCCAAGGATCGGCAGATCAGTGGTGTTATGGACGAGAGCAGCGAAGATGGCAGGATCCCGAAACAGCAGTGGAAGTGGATTGAGGCAGCGCTGGCTACTGTGGCTGTTAAGGTCAAAAAAGTTAACCCTAGTCCGCCGCCTTCTTATACCGATGCTGGGTGGTTCCAGGGCAATATCAAACTAATTGCGTGTGACGACGCCAGGTCGGCGAAGCTTTAAAAAGCCGCCGTCTCGCTGATAGGGGAGGTGTATCCGGGCGCGCGCCTCAAGGTAGTGGAGGCGTGTGATATCCTCTCACGACCAAGGGCGAGAGCCTGGGTTCCAGTGACGCCAACGGACCCCGCTGATATCCTGAAACTGCTCCAGGGGTACAACTCGGGTCTACCGACCCAAAACTGGAAGGTGGATAACGTGGAGAAGACTGAACGGGCCACGATGCAGATAGTCCTGCTGCTCAACAGCGCAAGCGTCGAAGCGTTGAAAAGGCAGGAATTCAAGTTAAGCTACGTCTTCGAGAATAGCGGTAAATCCACGAAACGATTTCATCCTACTCGGAGGCGACGCCAATGTTCATCACGCCCAGTGGGGCAGCAGTGATACAAATGACCGAGGTGAGTCTTTATTTAACTATCTGTTAGGCACTAATCTAAGTATATGTAATAGGGGAAATGATCCCACTTCCATACTAGGAACCGCGAAGAGGTCCTTCACATAACCCTGGTCACAGATTCTTTCAGTGACCTAATCGTTTCATAAAATAAAAATAAATGTAAGGCGTGATAACCTCCGAAGAGATCTAAGGCCGAGTTTCTCTTCCAATTTCCGTTGTGGTCCTCTTGATTTTCCCTACAAATTGGCCGGACGGGACCTCTATGTTTTATGCCGACTCCGAACGGCATCTGCAAGGCAGATGAGTTTTCAGTGAGAGCTTTTAATGGCATAAATACACCCGGAGCGCTTGCCAAACACTGCCGAGGGGCGACTCCGCCTAGAAATGTTTTCTTCTAATTGAAAAACCTTGCTTTGCCCGGGGTGTGAACCCGGGCACGTTACCGTCGTGGTAGGCGGAGCACGTTACCATCACACCAAGGCGGCCGTGTCATGGAGAGTTCTAAAGGAGCACTCCTTTTCTGACCATAGATGTATAAGCTTTTCTATATCACAGGCGCACACAAGTCCTAAGTACATACAAAATATTAGAAGAACGAACTTGGGCTACTATAAGAAGATAATAGGTAAAAAGCTATCTGAAGAGGTGTGAGCCCCAGAAAGCGAGGAAAAGCTAGACGTGTTTTTAAATAATTTCAGTCAAAAATATAGGAATGCTTTAGATAGGGCTTGCCCGACTAAAAATGTTTTGGAAACTCACAAACCACCATGGTGGTCGTCCGATCTTGATAAGCTTAGGGAGTCATGTAGGACGGCCTTTAATAAAGCAAAGCATGATGGACATGAATCCTCATGGTCTGCTTATAAAGCAAAAATAAATATATATAAAAAAGTAATTCGAAATGGAAAGCGATCCTCCTGGAGGGATTTCTGAGGCAGGATTGAATCCACATCCGCGGCCTCTCGGTTAAGGAAGGTGCTATCGAAATCTCCAACTCAGCTAAGTTACGTCCAAAAGGTGGATGGGTACTGGACGGACTCCAGCGCTGAAACCATAAACTTGCTAATGGATACGCACTTCCCATCAAGTGCGGGCGTGCTTCAAATATTGCCAGCGGAGGGTCACCTAATGATCAGCTGATAAGCGAAATGACAGATGATAAACTGATAGGCTGGGCTTTACAGACCTTCCCCTATAAATCGCCGGGGCCGGATGGAATTTTTCCGGCTCAGCTACAATATACTGCCGAGCTTATAAGGCCCTGGATTTAAGGGATGTGTATAGGTTGTCTTACGCTCAATTACGTACCAGTATCGTGGAGGGAAGTCAACGTGGCCTTTATCCCCAAGGCGGGAAAACCCTCCCACTCTAAACCAAATGATTATAGGCCTATAAGCTTATCTTCTTTTCTGCTTAAAGCACTCGAAAAAATCCTAGGGGACTACATCAGGAGGAGGATTGAGCCGTCGCTTCTTTCGCAAGCTCAGCATGCCTCAGCTGAACACGACCTGCACTCACTGGTATCCGTTATCGAAAGTTCACTAGACCTCAAGGAATATACATTGGCGGCATTTCTAAATATAGCGGGTGCTTTCAACAACGTTCTCCCGGAGGCCATCACCTCGGCGCTGGCCGATCTGGGGGTGGACGCGTGCCTGGTTGAGTTTATATACAATCTGCTTACGCGTAGGCATATTAAAACCGAGCTAGGTGGATGCGTGATCCGCAGACCGGCCAGCAGAGGCACTCCGCAGGGAGGTGTTCTCTCTCCGCTACTATGGGTGGTTACCGTCAACCAACTACTACGCCTCATGGAATCAGAAGGTAACCAAATGATCGCGTATGCAGATGACATCTGCGTCACCATGCGGTGGAAATTTCCGCAAACTTTTTGCAACCTAGTGGTAGGGGCACTATCCAAAATTTCGCACTGGGCCACAGCCACAGGTTTGGAAGTCAACACGGATAAAACCGAGCTTGTCCTCTTCACGAGGAGGTACAAAGTACAAACTCTAACACCGCCAGAATTGGGGGTACGGTTTTAACGTTTAGCAACAAAGTCAAGTATTTGGGAGTCATTCTGGATAGTAAGCTATTTTGGAGTAACCATATAGTGGAGCGATGCAAGAAGGCAGCAGCAGCGCTGTTCACCTGCAAGAGGGCAATTGGGACCTCCTGGGGATTCTCCCCTAAGGTGACATACTGGATTTATACAGCCCTTGTGCGCCCGATTCTTCTTTATGGTGCCTTGGTCTGGTGGCCTGCACTAGCTAAAACTACCTATCATGAAACGCTTCAAAAGGTACAACGGAGTTCGGAGCTCTGCATCACCGGGGCTCTCGGCTACACTCCATCTGAAGAACTCAACAAAATGCAATACCTTCCACCTCTTGACCTAGTAGCGAAGGGAATAGCGGTCATCGCCGCTCTACGCATAAGGGAAACAGGTCTCTGGTCAAATAGATCTAGTGGACAGCAGCAATCCTGGGCACGAACGCCCCAGTCCCAATACCGGTGCTCACTGACTACTGCACGCCAAAGAACGTCTTCGTTAAAAACTATAGTATATATATACCATCGTGACAGGACTGGAATAGCAGACAACATACGGTACCGGGTGTCATCAAGATATTCACGGATGGTTCTAAGCTTGACGGGAAGGTGGGAGCAGGCCTCTTTTCGCCGGATCTGGGTCTAGAGGTCTCTTTTCGCCTACCAGATTACTGTAGTCTTTACCAAGCGGAAATGCTGGCAAAACACAGGGCTGTGAACCATCTCGGTTCTATGCCTAAGGATGGTAAACCGGTGTTTATTTTCTCAGACAGCCAGGCCGCATTAAAGGCCCTGGACTCATTCGTTAACAACGCAAAGTCGGTCACTGAATGCCGCAGATTTCTTAACGAGATGACTCAGCATTTCAGTATCCGCCTTATATGGGTACTTGGGCACAGGGTTATTGAAGGCAATGGCAGAGCAGACGAGCTGGCCAGAAGAGGCACCAACGACCATATCCTTCCGGGAAATGATTCAGTAGGTATACCCATCGCCACTTTCAGGCTTCGTGTGAACACAAGCACTATAAGAATTGCAAATGGACTATGGTCAACCATATCATCGTGTGAGACATCCAGGCAAACCTGGCCCTCATATGACAAGGGGCGCACAGAAGCGCTTCTGATTTTAAACAAATCAGTTCTATCGTCCCTGATAAGGGTTCTAAAAGGGCATTGCTTAATAAGCACGCATGGTGCTAGAATGGGGATAACTACCTTCGACTATTGTCGCAGCTTCAGATGTACAGAAGAGGAAGAGAGTGTCCAAGGCAGTCGGCGCTTCCCAAGGCAGTCGGCGCTTCCCAAGGCAGTCGGTTCTATGTACCGGAGCGACTCGGGATTTTTCCCGACCAATGAATGTCATTTCAGTGTAACCCCATTTAATTTGTTGCGTCCCTCCTACAAATTGTCATCCTCCCAGCAGCTCCTTGCAGCGGGACTGCTCCATATTCTCTTGCTCCGGGAAGGTATCAAATCCAATCCGGGTCCGTCTCCTGACCCCGGTCCTGAGAAATGTTTTTGCTGCATCTGTCGGAAAAGAATCTTTTTAGGACGGTCATACTCTGTTCAGTGTGTCTCGTGTAAGGGATGGTTGCATCGGACAGGTTGTTCTGGGCTTGACCTCAAAACCCGACGTCCACGTAGCTTTTATAAATCCTTTCTGGCTCCTTCTGTTCACGCCCAAGGGCGTCCCGTAGTCTACGCCTAAGCGGCCCCCCCACTACCTGACAGCAGCCCCGCTGCTCTGAAAGCCACAACAAGTACCCGGTTCTGCTCGCGCCCACGGCGACAACAATTCAAGCAGCTGCTACCACTCATAACTACTATCTTTGTAGTAGAGTCAGAAGCAATGCTGAGCATCAGCCCCTGCCCTCGTCTTCTCCCCCGCTCTTTTCCGGCAGGAATTGTGTAGGTTAAGGAAACATACTCTTAGTCCCTACCTCCGTTTGCACCGTTTGCCAGCACAGTATATATATGTTTGCGACATCCGCCCAATGCAGCTCCTGCCTTGGGTGGTGCCACTTTCCTAGATGTTCTGGTCTCCGAGACGGCAACCCCCGACGGGTTTCATCGCGCCATGTTGCCAGGTAGCAAACCCAAATCATCCGGGTACCCCAATGCTTGCCCAAGGACGCCCAGTCCCAGGGCCTCAACCGCAACTGCGTCCTAGCCTTCCTCAATCCAGGCGTAGTCACCCGTCACTTACCCCCAAAGTGGCGACGTCCCCCCCTATGCACTTCAGAATTCTGCAGTTAAACTGTAATGGACTAACTGGGAAGATTACGGAGGTAGTCGATTTCGTGAAGCGGCATAACATCCGCATTGCTGCGATTCAAGAGACTAAACTCACAGCGAGATCTGCATTACAGACCTGCTCTGGATATAGTGTCCACAGAAAATATCGCGAGAGCGGAAATGGAGGCGGTATCGCGTTTGTCATACACCACTCTGTGCGATATTATATATTTGATTCTGGCATCGACTGCAGGGACAATGTCTTAGAACGTCAAGGCCTATCTGTCCGGTCAGGCGATGCAAACCTAGAAATCATCAGCATCTACATCCCTCCTGCCACCTGTTGCCCCAGTGGATACCGGCCTAATATCAGCGCCTTACTCACTGGCAACAATCGCTTTATCTTAGGCGATTTCAATGCCGATCACGATCTATGGCATTCAAATTTTCTGGCGGAGAGTAGGGGTGAGATGTTGGCGGATCAAATAGAAGAAACGACGTTCTGCACAATAAACGGAGACGCCCCCACACGTATGGTAGGAAGCTGTTACAGTTCGCCAGATATCTCAATCGTGAGCGCAGAACTCGTAAACTGAGTCAACTGGCAGCCGATGGAAACATTGGCATCCGACAACCTGCCTATACTTATTTCGCTCGAGCCTACCGCTGACTTCATCATCACAGAAAAACGCACTATCATAAACTTAAAAAAGGAAAGTGGGACGAAATAAATCTTTTACAGACTACCTCTTTGCTGCCCTCCCTATCTCGACTGATGCCCGCCAAAGGGAGCATGCCTTCCGCAAAGTCATTGAATCCGCCTCCGCACGTTTCATTCCCGCCGGGAGAATTCCCGAAATTCGGCCCACTTCCCGGCGGAGGCCTTAATCTTAGCGAGAGAATGTGACCTTATAAGACAGCTTGATCCATGCGATCTCCAAATAAGGGATATAAACCAACGCATCAGATCGCTTGTGGATTAACACAAGCGGGCAAAATGGGAGGAGCACCTAAGAGGCTGTAACCTCACTACCGGTGTGGGTAAACTTTGGTCCACCGTAAAGTCCCTATCGAATCCGTCTAAGCACAAAGAAAAAGTTTCCATCGCCTTTGGCGATAAAGTGCTGACGGACGCGAAAAAATAGGCGAGCGCTTTCTGCCGAAAATATATAATGCATTCTACGGCCGACAAAGATAGACGGAGCGCCAACAGACACGCACATAAACACAAATGCAGCGCGTCACCAATCACCAATACCGCTAAAGAGGTTGAGGACCCCATTTGTCATGCTAAACCATCCAAAGCAGTGGGCCCAGACGGCATAGCCATGCCAATGCTTAAAAGCCTAGGGAAAGAGGGTTTCAAATATTTAGCTCATGTCTTCAACCTGTCTCTTTCCACCTTTGTCATAACCGAAAAATGGAAAATGGCCAAGGTGGTCCCGCTACTAAAGCCTGGGAAACCAGCTAACATAGGAGAGTCGTATCGTCCGATATCCCTCCTATCGCCAGTAGCAAAGACGCTTGAAGCCATTTTGCTCCCCTATTTCCAAGCAAATTTGCAGCTATCCTGTCATTAGTATGGCTTCAGAAAACTCCATAGCACTACCACCGCGCTAACTGCCATTAGCACCCAGATAAATTGCGGTTTAAATCAAAACCCCCACCATAGAACAGTACTAGTAGCCCTAGACCTATCAAAAGCTTGTGATACGGTCAACCATGGCTCGTTACTGCAAGACCTGGAAGGGTCTACCCTTCCCCATGTCTTAAAAGGTGGACCGCAAATTATCTGGGTAGTCGGCAGGCATCGGTGCAATTTAGAAACGAAACATCAAAACCAAGAAGAATTAAACAAGGGGTGCCACAGGGTGGTGTCCTGTCCCCACTTTTGTTTGATTACTACATATCTAAGCTACCTTCACCACCGGAAGGAATCACAATCGTTTCCTACGCTGATGACTGCACAATAATGGCAACGGGCCCAGGCCCACAGATCTATGAGCTATGCAATAGAATAAACGGCTACCTCCCTGATCTCTCCATTTTTTTCGCCTCGCGAAATCTGGCATTATCACCGACTAAATCTTCCGCGACCTTATTTACAACATGGACGTCCCAAATGTCGTCCATTTTGAACATCCACGTCGATGGCACTACGCTACCGACTGTCCTACACCCCAAAATCTTGGGTGTGACGTGTGAGCAGGATCTACATTTTGGTGAGCACGTATCCGCAATTGTTCCGAGAATTCAGAGCCGTAACAAAATCCTCAAATCCCTCGCTGGCAGTACTTGGGGAAAAGATAAAGAAACGTTCATGACTACATACAAAGCAATTGGCCAGCCAATTACGTGCTACGCGTCACCCATATGGTCGCCAAGCCTAAAAATTACCCACTGCAGGGCTACAGGCCTGCCAAAATACTGCTCTCAGAATCGCCACGAGATATGTTCTTATGTCTCCAGAACACCATCTGCATAATGAGGCGAGAATACTCCCCATCAGGGAGAGAAATGAGATGCTGACCAAACAGTTCCTGTTGAATACCCAGAAACCGCATCCCAACAGACATCTGATTGATGAGCCATCACCGCCTAGGGGCTTAAGGAGTCTTCTCCGTAAGCATTTTGAGGAAATACGGCACCTGAGAACCCAGCCGTATGAAGCGACAAAACACAAGCAGGTCCTTGGTGAACTCCACAAACAGGCGTCGTACCTTTATGCCTGGAATTGCCGGTGAATCCGGTACTCAAAGAAAAGTATCCAAAACTCGCGGAAGAGGAACGCATACTCCCCAGGGAAACGCGTGTCACTCTTGCTCAACTTTGTTCTGGATACTGTAACAGGTTAAACTCTTACCTATCAAGAATCAACCCCGATATAAAAAATGTATGCCCCGCTTGAATATTGTCTCCACATGACACCAACCACCTCTTTAATTTTAATGTGGAACCAACGCCTCTAACACCCCTTTCCTTATGGTCCACCCCTGTTGAAACAGCAAGTTTTCTTGGACTCCCGTTAGAGGATATTGATGACAATTTTTGATCGGTCGCCACTGTTAGGTGGTGCGAAGCACTGCTACAACAACAACAACAACAACTGAGTGTCCAGTACCTTCTCTGTCATTGTCCAGCGCTTAGTAGGCGTAGGTTATCCATCCTTGGTAAACTTTTTCTACATGACCTCGCTGAGGTCTCTAGCTATGAAGTAAAGGCTCTAGCAAAATTTATAATTTCCACGGCGTGGTTAAACCCGCTTTAGGCAGGGTAGGGGTCCTTTTTGAGACCGTATAGGGTATTACAATGGGCCCATTGGTGGCCTAAGTACTGAGCTGTTACCATAGTGTCCAGCTCAGCCCTTGCAAACTAACCTAACCTATTACAAATGTGACGGCCAAAATGATGCAAACCTTAAATGTTAGGTGGCCCTAACCGTTAAAGCCGCGTAATTTGATTGAAATCGAATATGGATATGTCTAACCTCGATACTAATAAGTATGCAGGGCATTCAATGATAATCAGGTTAAATCGAATTTAAGTTTGCCTTCGTAGAGTGAGCATAAATAAAGGAATTTTAGTATAGTTTTCCATAGGAAAGAAGGGACCTAGAATGTTGAGCCATTGTTAATGGACCTGCAAAGTGTAAGTCCTTTTACATTAGAAAATCATTGAACTCAAGTCGATCATGACATAGACTAAGAGGGAGATAAAGGGGGGAAGTAGTTCAGCAGCGCCCGTACCAATCAGTTCTTACAATTTTTGTTGCTAACTCTTGTCGTATTCCGTGCTTTATTTCACGCTTTATTTTAAGAGGAATTGGAAAATGTGAAGGGGAATAGAAGACACAAAAGGAAATGTCAGCAGAATTGAATTCAAAAATTCTGTAATGTAATTCAATAATTAGAAGTCGGAAATAAGAACTTGTTCTTTTATTAATAGATATTCACAAAAAACCAAAATAATTACCCTCAAACGGCTGCGAAACTGGTGAAAATTGTATCAGCGCAAAACGTCTTTTTAGTTAATTTTTTCTATGTACAACAATATCTTCAAAATTATATCAACCACTTGAAACTCTTAAACTTTTTTTTTCAAAAAATATCTTGGCAGAGTACAAGTATTACTTGCCGCCTTCGGATTATTACTTCCGAAATTAAAACGCGTAATTTTACACCTCTACCGAAATTTTTTGACATGTACTAAAAATCGACGCCTGTGGTAAATAATTTCTTCCATTGAATATTTATTTCTAAATTTAATGCCAAATTTAGTATAGGATGCTACTTTTTCCTCAAAAGATACTAAAATACCAAAACTCACAAATATCTATGAATGCGGAATAGTCTTAATTAAAGGTTTCGCATATGTGGAGCCAAGTAACCATCGCATATTTTAAAATTGTGTAATTTTCGTCACAAACATATTAATACGCATTCTAGGTATAATAAATAAGGTCCTGACGTATATTTGCTTGTCAGGGAAGCCTTTTTTCATTACCATTTAAGTTCATCGCGTTTAAATAGCAAATTGTTTGATTTCTCGCAACTTTTGACAGCAGACCACCAACTTAAATCCTATTTTAAAAATTAAAATCGCGCTCATGTCATTTTAAATTTAAAATAATTTTTTAGAGGTAAAATAGTGTTTAAGTGGACTATAACAGACTTAAAATGATAATTAATTTAGAACCATGTTTAAACCAATAAAACTCTATTTTATTTCGACTATGACTACGGGCCATTGTATTTGCCCAAACAAACGATCTTTGCTTGTTGCTTGCTAATAACATTCGTCAACATTGCGAGCGACGCACACAATCGATATTGCTGCGCCAAATGCAAATTATGAATTATTCGTAGCTGAGGCCGCTCAAACTTATATTTATTTCTTTAATATAGTGTTTCTAAAAACTAATAAATGAATTCGATTTTTTTTATCTTTACTATTTCTATTAAACGAAGATTTTAATTGCTATTTCATTTTATTTGGGTCATATTAAACTTAGAACCAAAAAAAAATTGTAGCTAATTATTCGGAAGATTTAGTAGCTGTAGTTGTTGGAAGAGCAAGGTAATTTATAATATTAGTAACTCAGCTAGTGGGTAGACGGAAGGTACAGTGGATGCAAACATTTTTCGTATCTTTAAATGTTCTTTTCATATTTTGGATATTTTCCAGCAATATTTTTATTAGATCTTATATGTCATGCGATTTTTCGCGGCGGCCACCAAGACAGAATCGTCATGATATTTATGAAGAATTATCTAATTCTTACCGGGATTCGTCACTTTCACTACCTCTAGGGTTAGTGAAATTATTAGATCTTAGAGAACTTCTTTTTAAATTTGGCTACTGCAGTAAATATTTCATTACTTTTCACCAATTTGGCCTTCAGGACAACTGTGTTTTTCATTATTTTCAAGTCCTAGATTGCCGGCTTATTTTAGCCTGGTCGAATATTGTCCTAAGTCAATAACTTCCTCAACAATCAAGTTGTTTGAAAATTTTTCTACGCTATAATTTTTCTATCCTTTTGGGATAAAAACCAGCGCGACTAGTCTTCTTGTTACAAATTTGTATAGCGCTTTATATATATATATATATATATATGTTCTCTTGTGACTTTTCTTCTTAAATCATAATTCTAATATTGTTATTTTGTTTTTGAATTTTGAATATTTCTACTGACACGGGGTTTCTGTTCAAATATAATAAAAAATTTTCGACTTACTTTTCCAAAAACAAAATACAATTTTTCAAATTTAGAAAAATTAAAAAATAACAATAATTATCATTAGAAAAAAATTATTGTTCTGG
The DNA here is from genome assembly GCF_040869045.1 of Eurosta solidaginis. Lineage (NCBI taxonomy): Eukaryota > Metazoa > Arthropoda > Insecta > Diptera > Tephritidae > Eurosta > Eurosta solidaginis. Next base: position 57,037,678 of record NC_090324.1, read on the forward strand.
CCTTGAGCTCGATTCGAACCTTGAATGATAATTTGAAAAAGTTATTATTTTTGGTATAAATTTTCTACCGTGGTAGCCTTCGTGGTTGGTATTTCCATATGAACTGCTGTGCATTTTGTTATTGCTTCCTAATTATCTTTGCCTTCAAAGATATCAGGAGCATTCAAAGAAATTATGCAAATTCTTGATTTGCCATTTAATTTGGGCAGGGCTAGTGAAGCTGCCTTTACTCTCGATTGAGACATTTTGAAGTTTACTATTTGGGGTTTATTTGAATTATTTATTGCCCTTCCTCAGCTATGGGTTTGGAAATTTGAGAAGCAATTTTAGATACGCTGTTGCACGTTTTTCAATTGCCTATATTTAAATTTCATATAGTTTCTGAGTATAGCGGCTATTGCAATAATTAATAGCCCTATCGTGCATATTAAAGCGCCTAGCCAAACATCGGAAATGTTTGGAGTGGTTTTTGTGTCCACTTGGGCTAGTGGCTCATATTTTACTATTTCGTTTTTCAGATACTTTATTTTCTGAACTTCCTGAATTTTCCTTCCCTAATTTATATCCGGCTAATGCTATCATTATGCCTTATGCTATCCTTGTCCGCCAAGACATTATGAAGAGAATAAAAAAATTCCTTTTCACTGTTTTCCTGTTTCTTACAAAAAATTAATTTAAGCTTTATCTAAGCATTCCATTTTATTTATGACCTTTATTATTTTTGCCTTATTTAGTAGACATTATAAAAGTTATTATTTAAAAGTTTATTTCTAAAAATGTTTGTTCTTAAAGCAAAAATTTCTTTAATTTCATATTTTGAAACCTCCTGTAATTACTTTCCTGTTTCCCTAAATAAGGGGGTAAATTCAATAATAAATTTTCTTTTATTCTTTCTTTTAAACACTCCATTTTACTTATAACTTTCGTTAATTTATTTTGCTTAATTAACATTTTAAAAATTTTTATTTAAAAAAAATTGTATTCTATAATTAAAATTTTCTTTTTTAATATTTTTGTTTAAGTTAAGATTTTTTAACATTTCAAAAAAATTTTATAATTTAATAGCTTAGTATAGTTTATTTTCTTTCAACTAATTTTGCAAAATATTACTTAAGAATAATTTCTATGCTATTTTTATTTGTTTATTTACTATTTGTTAGTATTTTTTTTTTATAAATTATTTGAAAAAATTTCCCTTAAATTTTAAGTAAGAATTCTTAATTTTGAAAATAAAAATTCCTAAGCAAAAATGTTAAATTGTTGCTTATAGTGCATCGTCCGTAAGGCAGCCCAACTTTTTCTACTACTTAAATTAATTATAATACTTAAATTTCGCCGTCATTCGTGTTGTCAGTCGGGATTTGGGTTTTTGGTGTACCGCTATTCCAGTTAATTATGCCATTAAAGCCGCATGTTCGTGCTGTCAATCACATGCCATGCACACCTTTTGGTTCCGGTTTATTCCAGTCTATTGCGTCACTTTTTGTTGTATACTTCTTGTAAGATTTCTTAAAAATTGGACATTTACAACTTTGTAAAGCAATTATATATTTTACTTCCGATAAATCCTTTTTAGGATTTGGTAATTACTATAAAGTTTCAGATCTTTTTTTTTTATACATTATTTGAAAAAATTTCCCTTAAATTTTAAGTAACAATTCCTAATTTTGAAAAAAAAAAATCCTAAGCAAAAATGTTAAATTTTTGTTCATAGTTAAGCGTCCGTAAGGCCGCCCAACTTTTTGTAATACTTAAATTAATTATAATACTTAAATTTCGCCGTCATTCGTGTTGTCAGTCGGGATTTGGAATTTTTGGTGTACCGCCTATTCCACTTGATTATACCACGAAAAGCCGCATATTCGTGTTGTCAATCAGGATTTGGATTTTTGGTGTACCGCCTATTCCACTTGAATAAGCCTACACTGCCATGCATACCTTTTGGGTCCGGCTTACTCCAGTCTATTGCGTGACTTTGTGTTGTATACTTCTTGCAAGAGTTTTTAAAAATTGGACATTTGGCAAAAATACTATGGATACCACCCTCGGTTTCGGGGGGACCCGCGGGTAATTTTTCGACTTTTGTTTAATATCTCTTGAACGAGCTAAAATTTTTCCTTTCCGCCTTCGGATTATTAATACTGAGGTCAATACGCGTCGTTTGACACCTCTCTGGATATTTTTGATAGCGTATTAGCAATCGACCCCTCAACTACACCTTTTCCAGTTTAAGTTGAGAAATTTACAACTCAAGTCTAGAAATTTACAATTCAAGTTCAGAAAATTGCAATTCAAGTTCAGAAAATTACAACTCAAGTTCAGAAAATTACAATTCAAGTTTACTAGCAAATTACAGATTGAATTCAGAAATTTATAAGTAGGGTGTTAATTTTCAAAAGTTATTTTAATTAATTGGATAAATTATAAATTGTTTTTGTTGTGCAGATAGATCCACTTCGACATGCCCAAGTGCTCATGGTTTATTAACAATTGTTTTTGTTTTTATCGGCCTATTGATAAATGTTTCAAGGTTCGATTCGAGCTCAAGGCCAGAACAATCATTTGTTTTAATGATAATTATTTTTATTTTTTAATTTTTCTAAATTTGAAAAATTGTATTTTGTTTTTGGAATAGTAAGTAGAAAATTTTTCAGACAACCTTCCATAGCTGGGCAGATAGGTCATTTCGAAGGGTGCTAAGCCTTCATCATCAGTACGCTTTAGGCACGCTGCGTAACAATTTAGCTATACAGCGGTGGTTTGTTTGACTGGCAAATTTGCTACTTCTATTCCTTTTACCAACTATATTCATTCAGTGTTGCGCCATCTGGTGAAAATCACTGATAATGCTAGATTTTTGTTTATTGTCAATTACTTTGTTTGACATTCCCAAGTGCACATGGTTTATTAACAATTGTTTTTGTTTTTATCGGCCTATTGATAAATGTTTAAAGGTTCGATTCGAGCTCAAGGCCAGAACAATAATTTTTTTCTAATGATAATAATTGATACTTTTTTAATTTTTCTAAATTTTAAAAATTGTATTTTGTTTTTGGAATAGTAAGTAGAAAATTTTTCAGACAACCTGCCATAGCTGCGCAGATAGATCCATTTCGAAGGGTGCTAAGCCTTCATCATCTGTACGCTTTAGGCACGCTGCGCTAACCATTTAGCTATACAGCGGTGGTTTGCTTGACTGGCAAATTTGCTACTTCTATTCCTTTTACCAACTATATTCATTCAATGTTGCGCCATCTGGTGCAAACCACTGTTAATGCTGGATTTTTGTTTATTTTCAATTACTTTGTTTGACATTCCTAAGCGTTCATGGTTTATTAACAATTGTTTTTGTTTTTATCGTCCTATTGATAAATGATTCAAGGTTCAATTCGAGCTCAAGGCCAGAACAATAATTTTTTTCTAATGATAATTATTGTTATTTTTTAATTTTTTAAATTTGAAAAATTTTATTTTGTTTTTGGAATAGTAAGTAGAAAATTTTTCAGACAACCTGCCATAACTGCGCAGATAGATCCATTTCGAAGGGTGCTAAGCCTTCATCATCGGTGGAGGCTGAGCTCAGGGCTCCACCGGGGTCACAAGGTGGTGGATCGTGAACGGCCTCTAGTAGGTTAGCTGCAAATAACCAATAAGTAGTCCCCGACCAGGAGCGACCACAGTGGAGGGCGTGGCGCAAAAGGCACACATACCCAATGAATCTTGGTGGCAGGGCGAGTGGGTGCCGCCCTAAATCTTCATGAAGCATCCTCAGGATCGAGCCCAGTAAGATCCTAACTGCGACAACTGGAAAATGTTAAGGAAAAGATTGCTATGGGCTGGCGTGGATGGTATTCTACCATCTTAGTAGCCGAGGGTGACACCTCGCCGTAACGGCTGGTGGGCTAATATCGTCTTCGTCTCCGTATCGTTAAAACCTTGGCAGGTCTCCAAGTACGTTCGAAGCCACGTCACCATTAAATTGGCGGTGCAGGCTCAGTTGAGATGACTCCTGACTTGCGCCGGATTCTGACTCTAAACACGGACTCTCATAAGGGCCTGTGTCAACCCTCGCGTGGCCTCCCTGCACATGCAAAGATAACCACGGGAATCTAAAACGGCGACTGCACATCGTGCGGAGATAGCGGCTTGGAGCGGAGACCCAACTGAAAAGAAATGAGCCAAACAATTGATATGCGTAAAAGTAACGATGTTAATGATAGCGGCGTAACCGCTTCTCAAATGAGCAGCAAGGTGCTCGGATCACCGGTGTTAAAAGCTGCTACCAATGCGACAATAGCACCAGCAGAGAAACAAGTTGGCGGGTCAGCAATGGCCAGGGATACCCCACGACGAACGCAAGGGGAGTCAAAAGCTATGGAAAACAGTAGGAAAGTAGATGCCACCCCATCTACCCCTGAACAGCAAGGTGACGGCAATGACGGGCGGGAAACCTCCGTATGTGGTGCAACACCGGGGAGGACAAGTCAAGTTGACCTCCTCGATTATGCAAGAATTGTGCTGCGCAGCATGCAGGCTGCTGCGGCCAAACAGAAAAATGTGTCGATGGACATAAAGAACGGCATGGCACAACTTGAAGAGACACTGAGTCGCATGCGCTCTTTATTAGAGGGTAAATGAGGCTTCTATGAAGACAATCTCGGGCGAGGCGTGGACGACCGTAAGGAACCGGAAAGCCAAACCACGCCCTGAGAAAGAACAAAGTACACCACCTGGACAAGCCAAGAAGGCAAAATGAAAAGGCAAGCCCAGAAACAGACGGGCCGCAACTTTCGTAGTTAGACCAGCCAAGGAAAAGAACTACGCTGAAGATACAGGGACCGTCATACGCTCCGTCCGAAAAACCAAATCCAGTAGTGTACTTATCGAAACTGCATGTTGCGGCGATAAATCAGCTTTCATCCAAGCGATAGGAAGCGCTGTTGGGGAAGCGGGCGAAACCAAGCAGCTTACACAGCGAATGCGGATAGAAGTGCTGGGCATTGACTGTCTGGCAACCGCCGAAGAAGTTGCCGAGGCTGTTAGGAAAGCTGCTCGCGGGGAAATGATGGGACAGGCCCGTGTGCCTATTTTCTCGTTAGACCAGCGTTAACAGAAGATGGCAGCCATTGAAATGGACGAAGCTGTTGGTGTCCTTTTACGAGCCAAGGACAAGATCTGTATCGGCTGGCTGCAATGCAGGGTTAGACAGAGGGTAGACGTGCAGCGATGCTTCAGGTGTCTAGGCTACGGACACCAAAAAGCAGACTGTAAAGGCCCTGATAGAAGCAGTGCTTGCTGGAAGTGCGGACAGAGTGGCCACCAGGCCTCGGCCTGCACGGAAACCCCAAAGTGCTTTTTATACCAGTCAGAGAAGGTCGACCACCTTCCCGGATCTGGAGCATGCAACACTTTCAGGGAGGCACTCGCTGCCGCAAAGGCCAAACAGGCGCGCAAGTGACCAGGTTCATCCAAGGCAACCTGAACCGAAGCAGGTTAGCCGACAGTCTGCTGGACCAACTGGTTCTTGAAAACAGAGCCAGTTATGCCATCACCAGCGCACCTTATATAGTCAGGAGTGACTGGCACGTAGACTTAACAGGTGCTGCTGCAATCTGGATCCTAGACGCTGGCACCCACGTACGAAACCGTGATTTCGGAAACGGCTACGTACGCGTAACAGTGGCGCACACCACACTAGTGAGCTGCTACCTGTCCCCAAACGATCCAATTCAAGGGTTTAAAGATAAGCTAGAACTACGCGAAGACGATTTGCGTGATGAAACCGGTAACTTGGTCGTCGCTGGAGATTTCAATGCTAGGGCTGTAGAGTGGGGAATGCCCCAGACTAACTCCAGAGGAAGGCTAGTGCTAGAAATGGCTGCCCGACTTGGATTGGTCATTCTGAATACCGGCACGACCCCGACATATCGGCGACCAGGCTTTGCACACTCTATCTCAGATATTACATTAGTATCGGAAAACCTGCTGTCAAAGGCGGCTGGATGGAGGGTAATAGAGGATCTCACGGGTAGTGGCCATAACTACATCACCTTCCATATTATTGACTCAGTGCAAAGTCGGACAGGGAGACCGCCCCGTATGAAAACAAAATGGGACGTCTCTAAGGTTGACGCTGCAAAGTTATCCGCTGTTGTACAAGCGAGCGCACGACAGATATTCGACAGTGCCGAAGCGGCGAAAACTACGGTAGAAGCCACCATGCGTTGCCTGAACAACGCATGCAAGACCTTAATGCCACGAAAAGGGCCTAGGAGAGGTAAAAAACAAGTGCACTGGTGGAGTAGCGAAATCGCCGAACTACGCAGGGTATGCCGCAGAAAGCGAAGGCTGGCAACCCGCGCACGCAGCAGGCCGGACGCGCTAGAGCAAGCGGAGGCATACAAAAGAGCAAAAAAGGTTCTCTGTGCCGTCATAAAGCAAAGCAAACTTGATAGCTGGAAAAAGCTTTGCAAAGAAGTTGATCATGATCCTTGGGGACAAGGGTATAAAATAGTAAACGGGAAATTGCGCCCACCGAACCAAACGATGGATGAGGGAAAGATGCGAAGTATAGTAGATGCTCGGTTCCTCACTCGCACAAGCAGAGAGGGTGACCACCCACGAAGGCTACGACGTGCAGCCGTTCAGTGAAGGTGAGCTAAAAGCGGCCGTACACAGAATGAAGCCCGGTAAAGACCCAGGACCGGATGGGATACCAGCTCAAGCAATAAGACTGGCTGCTAAGAGCAGTCCTGAGTTGTTGTTGCACATGTATAACAAATGCCTGGAAGCCAGGATCTTTCCTACAAGGTGGAAGACAGCGCACCTCGTGCTAATCCCGAACTCCCCGTCGTCTTTTCGACCATTATGCATGCGCGACATGGCCGGGAAAATGTTGGAAAGCCTCCCTAAACAACGGCTGATAGCAGCCATTGACGATGGAGGTGGTCTGTCCCATCGGCAGCATGGGTTCCGGAAAGGTCACTCCACAATAGATGCCATAGCCGAGGTTATAAATGCGGCAAGGAAAGCCGAAACCGCGTGCCACCAAGCTAGGCCGGTTTTCTTACTGGTCACGCTGGACGTGAAACATGCCTTCAATTCCGTCAGGTGGGACGATATGCTCGATGCGCTGAAACACTCTTTCAAGGTACCTCCTTATCTACTAGCCATATTAAGGGACTACCTAAAAGATCGCTGGCTCACGTACGAAACAAGTCAAGGTCAGAGAAAGGTGAGGATAACAGGCGGAGCAGCCCAGGGATCGGTGTTAGGTCCCGACCTCTGGAATTCTTCGTATGACAACCTCCTTCGTTTGCACATGCCAGAAAATGCTTTTCTTGTCGCTTTCGCAGACGACGTGGCTGCCGTAATTACAGCACGGAACTGCGAGCAGGCGCAGCTTAAATTAAACCCAGTAATACGTAGTGTAAACAGATGGATGAGTGACCATGGACTTCAGCTCGCGACAGCGAAAACTGATATCGTAATCCTCAAGAAGAGCGAATTCCCACCATTATGAATATGATGGTTGGAGAACAACAAGTACAAACACGCAGCTCCACGAAATACCTTGGGGTGAGACTAGATATCAAGCTAACCTTCTCGGAACACTTTCAAGGAGCCTGTGGGAAAAATGCACGGACCATAAGATACTTAAGCCGATTAATGGCAAACATAGGCGGGCCAAGGCCATCTATAAGAAAGCTGCTTGCTTCCGCTTCGGATTCTATACTCTTGTACGGTGCAGAAATTTGGGCGGATGCAATGAAATTCCGAAAGTATCGAGCAACTATTACTTCTGTCCAACGCAGAGGGGCGCTACGAATTGCCTCAGCTTACCGCGCGGTATCCGCAGACGCATATATTGTTATTGCGGGAACCATACCGATACATCTACTCGCTGAGGAGAGGAAATCAATTTACCACCTCCGAGGAGAAGTTGCTGCCGCGCAGGCGCGAAAAGATTCTATCCGACGCTCGCAACATCAATGGAGCTGCAGCACTGGAGGCAAGTGGACCAGGGAACTGATTCCCGAGCTGGAGTCATGGTTCGAACGGCCACATGGAAAGGTCGACTTCTACTTGACACAGTTTTTAAGTGGCCACGGCTACTTTCGGGAATACCTCCACAGGATGGGCAAGGTTGAAAATCCGAATTGCTTATACTGTGGGCTCATAGACGACGTACGCCACACCTTTTGCGAATGCGATTACTTCGCACAGCAACGAAGAAGATTGGAAGTAACACTAGGCGACCTATCCCCGGGCAGTGTCATCCCTAAAATGACCTGCGGAAATGACAGACGGGACATGGTCAGCAGATATGCAAGGAATATTCTCCTCGCTAAACGGCAAGATGGTTGCTTAGCCCAATAACGTGAGAGTAGCCAAAGAGCTCACGTAGCGCGCTTCCGTACCCGAAGTTATGCTAAACGCGGTCCCTGGTGCGGAAATGGCGCGGGCCGTGGGAGGTTAGGTTTTAGTGGGTAGCCCATGAAGAAAAAGAAAGGGAGTCCTACACTCGGAGAGGCTCGCTGCTACAGGGAGTAGCACCGAGGCTTAACAATCCGGTTAGTGCATAAAACATTTCCTCCTTCCACGTAACCAAAAAAAAAAAAAATGCCTTCATCATCACTACGCTTTAGGCACGCTGTGCTAACCATTTAGCTATACAGCGGTGGTTTGTTTGTCTGGCATATTTGCTACTTCTATTCCTTTTACCAATTATATTCATTGAGTGTTGCGCCATCTGGTGCAAATCACTGATAATGCTACATTTTTGTTTATTGCCCATTACTTTGTTTGACATTCCAAAGTGCTCATGGTTTATTAACAATTGCTTTTGTTTTTATCGGCCTATTGATAAATTATTCAAGGTTCGATTCGAGCTCAAGGCCAGAACAATAATTTTTTTCTAATGATAATTATTGTTATTTTTTAATTTTTCTAAATTTGAAAAATTGTATTTTGTTTTTGGAATAGTAAGTAGAAAATTTTTCAGACAACCTGCCATAGCTGCGCAGATAATTTTTCTAAATTTGAAAAATTGTATTTTGTTTTTGGAATAGTAAGTAGAAATATAACAATAATTATCATTAGAAAAAAATTATTGTTCTGGCCTTGAGCTCAAATCGAACCTTGAATCATTTATCAATAAGCCGCCTACTTTTAAAAGAAGGTAACTTAAAAGTTTTGTAAGCTGTAATTTCGCAGTAGTTGAAGATATCATGATGAAATTTGCCAGGCACGTTGCTCCTATTACTATATGTACGCTAAATAAAAATCAGCCAAATCGGATGACAAACACGCCCACATTTAAAAAAAAAATTTTTAATCAAATTTTAACAAAAAATTTAAAATCTTTACAGTATATAAGTAAATTATGCCAACATTCAACTCCAGTAATGATATGGTGCAACCAAATACAAAAATTAAAAAAATTTTAAATGGGCGTGGCTCCGCCCTTTTTCATTTAATTCGTCTAGAATACTTTTAAATCGAACCAAAATGTACCAATCCTTGTGAAATTTGGTAGGGGCTTAGATTCTGGGACGATAACTTATTTCTGTGAAAAAGGGCGAAATCGGTTGAAGCCACGCCCAGTTCTTACACACAGTCGACCGTCCGTCCTTCCGTTCGGCCGTTAGCACGATTGACGTACTTATCTGAACTCACTTTATATTGTTATAAAATATGGCCGAAATCCTACTATGACCACGCCCACTTTCGCGATATCGAAAATTACCAAAAATGAAAGAAATGCCATAATTTAGTACCAACCTAAGCATGCCGGCCCCTTGCGGCGAGCAACTTCGAAACGACCGTAACGCCCCAACAACCAAGTCCCAAAGGGCTCGCGAGAACGAATCTCAACTTAAAATTAACAAATCTCAACTTAAATTTAGACCCTGCAGTAAATGCGTATGGAAGAAAAAATAGTATGCCCAGGATACGTAATTCGACCGACGCCAGACGCTTCTTCGTGGGATTCCTGTGAATAAAGAAATGTTAGTCGAAATAGACGTGGGTTGATTTTGGTGCACATTTTTTTTTATATACGAACTAACGTATCGAGTGAATTTGTGATATCCATTTGCAAGTCACAGCAAGTGGAAGTTAATTGTGTTTTAAACGCATACTTAGCACCTTTTGATTATCGGCTAAGTCCCCCCACCAGTGGTAAGACTTTTCCGACCCAACTCAAGGCAAGACAGTCAGTGGATTTTTCCTTTTACAACAAAATTATCACTGCACTGTGCACCCACAACTCGGTTTCTATAGACAGTCTTTTCGGTTGTTGATTTTCGGCAACAATCTACATAACCTCTCACTTGGTTGATGAACTTGCAAAGAAATACCACAATATTCACGCATTCATAATATTCTGCAACCACAGACAATTTTTTTCTAAAACATATCACCTTCGTTGGGTGGCTTGTAGTCATTTTTGCTTAATAGCGACAATCAATCATAGAATTGTTGCAAATCTCTCATTTGTGAATACACTTAATTCATATTAATTCGAAGGCATTTAATATAGAATATTTTTTCACCGAATTATATACATATAATCAATTGCATTATTTTTGAACGGAAATCAGTTTGTTAATCAGTTGCGAACTGAAATAATACCATAAAGCCAAAAATTAACACTGCGTTGGGTGGCTAGTGGCTCATCACAATTGGTCACAAACACAATTTTATACTGATCGTTTTATATTATATAGCTGTGTGTTTTCAGCGTTTTTTATAATAAATAATTAAAAGTGTAATTTTCCACATTAAGTTGGATAAACAAATTTATTTTCTTATTTATATTGGGAAAGATACCCTGGTTGGCTACTCGGGAATACTCAGCGTTCAATTTCACTTTGTATACATATTAAATCCTCCTCAGAATTTCTATCTGTGGTTCACATCACTAAGTATACACATTAAATCCTCATCGGGATTTCTATCTGTGGTTCAAATTTCTAGAATTACACACATTAAATCCACAGGATTTCAATTTGAGTTTAAAAGCTCGAGGTTGACACACTATATCCACATCGGGATTACATCTGCGTTTTTTAAACTTTTTTAGACACGCTAAGTTTTCAGAAAATATTTCTATCTGTGTCCAATACACTTTTAGACACATTAAATATTTGCAGACGACTTCTCTTCTCTGCATTGCACATCACTGTAGACACATTAAATCCTCGTCAGGATTTCTATCTGTGTTTGATATCACTTTGTACACACTAGAGCCTTTTAGGATTTCTATCTGTGCTGCATATCACTACATGCACATTAAATCCTCGTCAGGATTTCTATCTATATCACTGTATATACATTAAATTCTCGTCAGCATTTCTATCTGTGCTGCATATCACTACATACACATTAAATTCACGTCAGGATTTCTATCTGTGGCTTACATAATCCTCGTGAGGATCTCTATAAGTGGTTCATACCACTGGCCACACATTACATTCACGTCAAGATTTACATCTGATTCAAATTTTTGTCTTATCACTAAATTCACATAAGATTGCCTTCTGTGTTAACACATACAATCAGATCTGAGTTTCAATCCGTGTATTTTTAAAGATTTCACTTATAAAGCACAATCACAGCAGGAGTGATAGCTGGACTACGTTCAAAAAAAAAAAACAAAACACATTGATAATTTTTGCTGTGGTTGCATTTACACCAACGCCACTAAGTCGTTTACCTCCAAGCTCGACACCTTCAAAGAAACAAAATATTCAGATTAATTAAAGCAATGGAGACATATATTAGATTGGCGGATTCCATAGTCGAGTTTGAACAAGACTTCAACTCCTGCTCGGCCGAATCACGGAACAAGCACACCCTTGCACTATTGCAAGAGGAGCTAAAGGCACTATGGAAGAAGACCAAGTCCGCATATGAAGGTCTCCTCAGCAATCCTGAGCTGTCCAAAGAGGAACTCAGCTCGATAAGAAGGAAGAATAAAAGCTGCTTCGCATGCTACCTGCAATGCATGTCTGCTGTGGCGGCTGAAGCCGAAGCTATCACCCCACAGCCGGCAAAGGTTGAAGCAAAGGATGAAGACTCTTCGCGCCGTGGACATAAAATGCGGCTTCCGCCTTGTGACACCGATGTATTTAAAGGCTACTACCTTTCCTGGCCAGCCTTTAGAGATATGTTCACGGCGATATACATTCACAATACTGATCTGAAAGATGTCGAGAAATTATATTATCTAAAACAAAAAACTCATGGAGAGGCAAATGAAATAGTGGGTTTTGCAACCGCCTGGAAAAATCTAAGCGACAGGTACGAAAATAAACGTATCCTCGTCAACACACAACTAAAACTTTTATTTAATCTGACGGCAGTCGAGCAGGAGTGTGGAACATCAATTCAAAAATTGCAACGTGAGATCAACAATTGCATTTCTGCGCTACAATGTCATAATATTGACATCACAAATTGGGATGCAATTATAACTTACTTATGCTCCACAAAACTCCCTGAATCTACACTGGCTCTTTGGGAACAGACCGTAGAACGAAAAACAGATATTCCGAAATGGGAGGATATGGACAAATTCCTGTCCTATCGCTTCCAGACATTAGAGACGGTTTCCGAACTTAGGGGTAATAAAACAACAAAAACACCCAAAAGTCAGAGTTCGCATTCTAGGGAAAATTCTACAAAACTTGGGGTTTACCAAGCAAGCGTACCAAAGTCGGCATGTAAGATGTGCAACAGTACGGAGCACAAATTACGAAATTGCCAAAAATTCCGTAGATTGCCCACGTCAGGAAAAATCGAATTTGTCAAAAACAATAGTTACTGTCTGAATTGTCTGTCGGGTGGACACACCGTGACACGATGCACTAGCCAATTCAATTGCAGTACGTGCCACGCAAGGCACAACACCTTGCTCCATCTTCCGACAGCACAACCAAAGACAACTCCCCAACTGTGGACTCAAAACGCCACCGACAATACACCTTCAACCTCACAGCAGGGTAGGGCAAGGATGGAGTCTGAAAAAAGACAAGATAATGCTAATAACGTCTCTTCATGTCATGCTAGCACCACTAGAGGGGTGTTATTAGGAACAGCACGTGTTAATATACACTATAATGGAGTAAAATTTTCCGCCAGAGCGCTGATAGACTCTGGGTCCGAATGCTCTTTCATAACAGAAAGACTAAAAAAGCGAATAAACCTTCCATCCAAACGTTTGCATTTGCAAGTGTCAGGAATAAATAATACACCATCTGCACAGGTGAAGGAATCATGTGTGATTACGTTAGGTTCGCTTACAGACCCCTTAGTGAGCATCACTACAGTGGTCCTAGTCCTGCCTCCATTAACAGGGGACTTTCCGACCTGCCAAATTACCGCAACGACTCGACAAGCGTTTCCTGATCTGATTCTGGCGGAATCATGAATTAATGAACCAGTCGACCTTATACTTGGAGGCGACATTTATCCCCAGATAATACTGAACGGTATAAGGAAGAACGTTCTAAATACGCTTCTCGCCCAAGAAATCGTCTTCGGTTGGATTCTAACTGGTCGTGCAGAAGTACCTCACCCAGCTAATACACGGTTATCCTTTTTTAATGAAATCAGCCTAGACAAGCAACTAACCGCTTTCGGGGAACTTGAAAACGTACCTAAGAAAAGGGCACTTAACGAAGATAATGCCTATTGCGAGGAACTTTTCAGAGCTACAACAGAAAGAAACTCCGATGGCAAATATACTGTCGCCCTTCCTTTTAAACAGGATTTTCCTATTAACATCTCCTTAGGGCCTTCCCTAAATGGCGTCTGCTCCCAATTCTACCGGAATGAGACGCGCCTAGCCAAGACACCGGCCCTACAAACAGAGTACAATAGGGTACTAGCGGAATAGGAGACATTGGGACATATGTCAAAAGTTCCAAAAATCATACTACCCCACGTGACCGATTGCTACTTCTTACCCCATCATGCGGCTATAAAAGAAGAAATCACCACGACAAAAGTTCGTGTGGTATTCAACGCTTCGTGTCCCACAGCCAATAGCACGAACCTAAACGACGTACTTTATACAGGCCCAGTACTTCAGGCCGACTTACCGATTCTACTCTTTCGATGGAGATTTTATAAATATGTTTTTAATAGCGATATCGAAAAGATGTAGAGGCAGCTATGGGTAAAGCCAAACCAAACACAATTCCAGAGAATAGTTTTTCGCAACAATCCTAGTGACCCTATCAGCGTCTACGAATTAAAGACAGTCACCTTTGGAGTCAATTGTGCTCCTTATCTGGCGATAAGGACACTGCACCAACTAGCAGACGACGTTGAAATTTCATCACCAATTGCCGCAGATATCTTACGGACAGGTATGTACGTCGATGACGTTCTAGCCGGGGGACATAGCATCGAATCCACACTCAAATCTCGCGATGAAATCACAGATGCTTTACAGTCCGCAGGTTTTTTCCTTCGCAAATGGACGTCAAATTGCTCAAGAATACTGAAAGGGATACCCAAATCTCATCTGCTCAACGAAGGCTTTTTGGAATTCGAGGACACGAGTACGGTCAAGACCCTAGGCATTCGATGGAACGCGCATGCGGATTATTTTTACTTCACCGCAAAACCAATTGAAAATCGGGATATGTTAACGAAAAGGGCAATACTTTCTGCAATCGCTAAACTTTTTGATCCTCTAGGCTGGCTCGCCCCAGTCGTCATTGTTGTCAAAATCATTATGCAAAGCATTTGGCTAGAAGGGACTGACTGGGACGAACCAGTGTCGGCAGGAACCCTAGACCGATGGCATAATTTTATGCAGGAATACCCCTCCATTAACGGAATTCGTATCCCACGTTGGGTGTATTTTACGCCAACCAACGACGTTGAAATACACGGCTTTTACGACGCCTCGGAAAAAGCTTACGCCGCGACAGTCTTTTTACGAGCAAAGATAAAGGATGAGGTCTACGTTAACTTATTAATAGCAAAAACAAGAGTAGCACCCGTTAAAACAATTTCCTTACCCTGATTAGAGCTATGCGGTGCAGTGTTGCTGGCCGAAACCATCGAATCAGTGCGTGAAAATTTGCATTTAGAAAATTTCAATCTATAGGTGTAGACAGACTCCACGATTGTTTTGGCGTGGATAAGAAAACCCCCTTGTTCTTGGTCAACCTTTGTCGCTCATCGAGTAACGAAAATAGTAGAAAAGGTAGGAGACAAATCCTGGCACCACGTAGAATCCGCATCCAATCCTGCAGACCTGGCTAGCCGAGGACTATCAACGAAGGAGTTAGTTAATAACTCTTTGTGGTGGCAGGGACATTCTTGGTTACAAGAAGATAAGACAGAATGGCCAATACAAGAAAAGGACTATCGGACTAACATAGAGGAGAAACGGGTGCAGGTTCATACAACTTCAAAAATAAAAGAGAAAGACGACATCCTCGAACGGTTTTCCAATTTATCCAGGGCCTTGAGGGTCATATCGTATGTTCGAAGATTTATCCAAAGAACCAATCCTAAGACAAAATCTTCTTTTAAAGCGGCATCGCACTTCATTTCACCCGATGAAATCCAGGCCACGACAAGTCAGTTAATAGCTTTCTACCAACGGAGGAACTATTCGGAGGAACTTTCGAGTTTAAATTCCGTGAAGCTCATCGGTTCAAAGAGTGAAATCCTCCCTCTTACCCCCCTTGTCGATGAAAAGGGCATATTGAGGGTGGGCGGTCGTCTTTCAGGGGCCAAGGATCTTCCCTACAGTGAACGGCACCCGATCATTCTATGACTGCCGGCTCACACGACTTCTTGTCCAGTTCATCCATAAAGACACCCTGCATGGGGAGAACCAACTTATGTTTCGTCGCCTACGCACACAATATTGGATCCCTAGGGTCAAAAATATGATCCGATCGGCCATACACAATTGCAAAACGTGCACAATATTCCGCAAGCGGACCCAAACCCAACTTATGGGAGACCTACCCTCAGAACGAACCACCTTTTCCCGGGCTTTCACCAATGCGGGGGTAGATTTTTCCGGACCATTTGACATCAAATCTTATAGCGGAAGACGATGCCGCATGTCAAAGGGTTACGTCTGCCTCTTTGTTTGCTTTGCAACCAAGGCGATTCACTTGTAAGCCACTAGTGACCTCAGTACTGCCGCATTCCTGGCAGCTTTCGATAGGTTTGTCGCTTGGCGAGTATGTCCAAAGAACATCTACTCCGACAACGGAACCAACTTTGTCGGAGCCTCCAGAGCGCTCCGCTCAGAACTCAAAGCTTTCCTGGCGGACGCTCGCAACCAAACTCTATCCAAGTACAGTCACCAAAACCTGACCACCAGGAGCTCTTCACATGGGCGGACTGTGGGAGGCACGGGTCAAAAGCTTCAAGAACCACTTCAAGAAGATCGCTTTGGGTCACAAATTTACCCTTGAAGATTTCAGCACACTACTTTGTCGAATCGAGTCCTGTCTCAATTCTCGACCGCTAAGCTCCTCCTCCAACGAGCCGTCTAATTTGGAGCCCCTTACTCCAGGCCATTTCCTCGTTCGAGGGCACCCGTTAGCTCCACCGAAGATCGACGTCAGCGAGAATCGCGCATCACTCGTCAATCGATGGGAAAACTTAAGGTGCTGCATCAAACCTTCTGCATACGGTGGAAAACGGAGTATCTCACCGAATTGCAGAAGTGCGTTAAGTGGAAGCATCCACAATCAAACCTTAAACAGGGAGACTTAGTCGTCATTAAGGAGGATAATCTGCCCCCTAACGAATGGAGACTAGGTCGGATAGCCAACCTTCATTATGGCCCCGATAGCCGAGTTCGAGTCGTGGAACTGGATACGGCAAGGGGACAAACCACCAGACCAATCACGAAATTGGTCCTACTACCACCCTCCAGTGAGGGTGAGGGAGACTTGTAAATCCTACCCGTTATAACAAATCGCGTAAACCAGCTCTCGGTAACCCCGAAGGAGGCCAACAACCAGTTTAACCCAGCTCTCGTTCAACCCGAACGAAGCCAACAAACCACTTAAACGAGCTCTCGTTCACCCCGAACGAGGCCAACAACCAGTTTAACCTAGCTCTCGTTCAACCCGAACGAAGCCAACAAACCACTTAAACCCGCTCTCGTTCACCCCGAACGAGGCCAACAGAACCCTACCGCAGATCCACTATCTGCCACAGAATACAATTGACTCAATAACCACGATTTGGTCTTAAAACATCTAATATTTTATTACCGTAAGGTAATATAGTTTAACATCATACCTCTTAAATCTGGTCGCGTATCAAACTCCGTTATGTTGTGCGCAGGTTCTGCATGTTCCTGTGGGTTTGGCTGTAGTAGCATGTGAAGCAGCTGTTTTGTTCAACGTTGTGTCGCCTTTAAATTAACTGACTTGAAATTAAGGTGATTTAGCTATCATTACTACCTACTTACCATCATAAAGTAATTCCGACCACATCGGGGTGCTTGTATTCCGATAGCACTGGTAGATACAGCAAGATACTCATATGTCTTCCTCCGAGCGCGGTAGATTCGACTCCAATTTCGAAGCGCGGCCACCAAGTCCAGACCCTATTTGGCTACAAGATCGTGAATATGAGGCATTGGTATTGCCGGAACCTTCTGCTGATTTATTAATGAAACATGACTTAATAATCAAGGCATTGGGCGTATATGCAGTATTGCAACGTTTTCGTCATTTAGTACGCTTATCACCATTTCGTTTTGAGGATTTTTGCGCTGCATTGACAAGTGACGAACAAAGTGCACTAATTGCAGACGTACATTTTATGTTAGTGAAGGCATTTTTACGTGAAGAAAATCTTCGGGGAACTCACTTTGGACCACTCGATCCAAAAGATACGGTGAATATAAGTTTCCTATCTAATTAATGGCATCACGTGGCCGGAGGTATTACGTAGCTATGTAGAGAGCGATATAATTTTTAGTCGCGAAGTATATAATATTTTATGTGCTGCTGGCGATTATCCATTTACGTGTGTTAACGATCGTATTATAGTTTTACAATTTTTAACCAATCAATTTTTACAAGCAATGCTGTACGAGACGTAATGTTACAAGAGGATTCAACCCATTACGATGATCATTGTCGTAGATGTCTAGATTAGGTGATCTCTTATGCTGCGCAACATTCGTAGATGGTAAAAGCATTGACAGAACCGTTCGATTTGTACGCTCTGCATGAGCATTCGCACGAGGAGTTTGCACTGCATTTAAAATATGCTTAATAACATTTTCCTGACAATACTGTTGGAATTGTTTGGATGCGAACGCTGGTCCGCGATCAGTTACAATTCGTTCTGGTATTCCAACATAACTGCTGATTTCTTTCAACAGCTCAACAACATGCTTCGTTACGGTACCCTTTACTGCTCTGAGAATCGTGAATTTGGTAAACGAATCAACTACAACGAGAACATAATCATTACGCTTAGATTACTTCAGAAATGGACCTAAATGATCTAAATGAATCGTTTTAAACGGTATTGGTTCCATATCACTGAAATGATATTGACCTTCTTTCATACCACCAATTTTTTTGTTGTACGCACATTCAATGCAGGTTGCTATATACTTTTTAATATAATTTCTCATTCTTGAAAACCAAAAGTTCCTTCGAAGCTTCTCGTAAATTTTTTCAACGCCCAGATGACCAGATTTCACATGACAGTCATGAACTATCTGCCATTTTAACGATTTTGGCACAACCCAAAGACGTTGATTATTTACCATGCGATACAACCGTCCATTTGCGAGACAATAATCAACTTTAATTTGCTTATCGTTTTCGTGAATTTTTTAACAATTTCTTTAATGTTGTCATCTTGAAGTTGCATACTAAAAACCCAGTCGTCTTCTTCAATCTCCACCTTATCTATTTTTAGTGAAGCAGTTTCGATGTCATTGGGCGGTTCATCTGGGTTTCGACTGATTGCATCAACATGTAACATACGCTGTCCTGATCGATGTTCTACTTCTATTTCAAAATCTTGTATACGTAACCACCGAGGAATTAATTCCTTTTTTTGCATGGCAGTTTTTATTGCACTACAATCAGTGCACTACACATAATAACGAAATCTTTCAAGACTTTCAACCACAGCTAACGTTTCCAACTCATAACTATGGTATTTACGTTCTTCTGTTGTTGTAGATCGAGAATAATAAGCAACAGCCTTCCAATCGTCTACTTCTCTCTGTAAAAGTACACCCGCCAAACCTATTTAACTTGCATCGGTGTGAATTTGATGTTCTGCATTTGTTCGATATGCAGCTACTACTGGTTTATTAACCAAAGCAGATATCAATTTATTGAATGTATCTATTTGCCCTTCTTTCCACTCGAAAATTTGATCTTTACGTAATAGCATTTGTAAAGGTTCGGAAATAACAGCGTAACATGGTACAAATTTTCGAAAATAGCCTAAAAACTGTCGAACTTCAGTTAAATTTCGTGGCTCAGGAAAGTTTTGAACAGCAGCTGTCTTTACGCTTCCTGGACAGATTACATTTGGTGTCAACTCATGACCAAGGAACTGTATCGATTCTTTTAAAAATTCGCATTTTTTTGGATTAAGTGTTACATTCAAATTACGAAGTATTTGAAAAATTCGCTCAAGTTTCTCAAACATTTCAACAACTGAATTACTTCCGATGAGTATATCATCCATATAATGCAACATATCACCCTTTTGCGTTTGTTCTTGAATTCGTGCCATTAAACGTTGAAAGACGGTTGGCGCATTCTTTAACCCAAATGGCATTCGCTTGAATTCATACAGACCTTCTGTCGTAATAAAGCTGTATATTTCCGACTATTGGATTCGATTGGAATTTGATAGTACCCGCTATTTAAATCGAGTACGGAGAAATATTTATACTGCATGGCTTCATGCAGTCGTTCCTCTATATTTGGCATTGGATATACTTCTTTTTTTGTATGTTGATTTAATCGCCTGTAATCCACTCACATACGATCAGTTCCATCTTTTTTCTTTACCATTATTACAGGGCTAGCAAATTAAGACTGAGATTCACAAATAATATCATTATCTAACAAATCTTTTATCATATTCGAAACCAAAATTTTTTTTGGTTCGGGAACTCTATATGGACGTTGACATATGGGCTCGACACAATCGACCTCAATTTTCATTTCAATGAGACTAGTTTTACCAATTTCACTTAAATTTTCGGCAAAAACATTTCGGTACTCTGCCAAAAGCTTCGTTAGTTGCAATTTTCTGTTATCGTAAGTTGTGTTATTTTCCAATTTTATTTTATAAATTTTGGAATTGTGATTAAAATTCAACTTACCGTTATTAATAATTACAATAAAGTCATTTATGAAAATTTCGTGCCCTAAAAGCACATCAGTTGACAAAAAATCATCTTGAACGACATACATACATGTGAAGTTGCAAATTTATTGTATCAACTTGCATACTAACGTTAATTTTATTTTTAGAAATTTTCGTACCACCACATTACACCTTTCATTTTCATTATACAGGGCATAATTTTACAACTCATTTTTTTGGCTATCGACTCACGTACCATGTGACAATCACTGCCACTATCAATAAATGCAATTAATCGTTCACCATTAATGTATATTTCTTTTTCAAACATTTTACTAGTTTCTCATGCTCTCACATTCACGTTTTTACCACAATTTACAGGATCATTACGCGGATGCACTCTTTGACAGTCTTTGCATCGTAGACGATTTTGAGGTTTGGGGCAATTACTAGACAAGTTTCCCTTTTCGGAACAATTATAACAAGTTAACTTTTCACTGGATTTTTCAAATTTTCCATTAGGAGCTGTTTTTGTTTCTGTTTTTTTCGATGTATTGTCATATGTATTCCGCGACGTTGTAGGCAAATTTTTTAAATATTCGTCAAAGCGATTGCAGATTGTAAATCACGATATTTTAAACCTTCACGAGTATATTTTATAATTGCTCATTCACTTAATCCGTACCGTTTACCCGTTGCGCTCATACGAAA
This sequence comes from Eurosta solidaginis, assembly GCF_040869045.1. Lineage (NCBI taxonomy): Eukaryota > Metazoa > Arthropoda > Insecta > Diptera > Tephritidae > Eurosta > Eurosta solidaginis. Next base: position 57,058,747 of record NC_090324.1, read on the forward strand.
ACAATATTCAATAACTTTTTCACCTTGTTTTCGTGTCGTACTACTCATAATATAGTTTATATCAGCCTCGTCCATCTTCGTACCGAATTCTTCAATTAATGCATTTGAAAAATCACGCCACGTTGCAAACAAGCTTTGTTGACCGTCTAACCATAAACGTGCTACACCCTTCATTCGACTATACACAGCCAACAGTACGCAATTTTCTTCCCAAACATACGCATTCATAGCACTATTTACACGCTCAATAAATTGTTCGGCAGTTAACGCAAGATAATTAATAGGATCAAAATCAGGAATAGTTTCTGCGATTTCTTTCACTGAATACCTATTATGAACACTTTTCATACTAGACATCTCATTCACATTTCCAACCACTGGAATGCTAATCACCGACCTTGGCTGAGACACAGATGTCGCATTCATTTGTGTCAGAGCATTTAACACACCCGATAACATTTCTTTTAATTCATTAATTTGTTCATGAAGAGAACCATTTTGACTATGTGTCGTTTCGAGCTCTTCGTCTACTATATTTTGACTACACATTTCAATCTCATCCGATCTTAACAGTTCCGACAATCGCAATATTAATTCGGCTTTCGTACCGGTAGTATTCAAGTTCTTTTCACTAAGAAAATCTTTCAACTGTTGCACCGTTAATGATGCAATTTTAACCAACATTTTCTCTTTTATTATCATATATTTAACATTGATTAATTTTCGTTAACAACTATACAAACAACGTATGATCATATAAATTGCCCGTTCTCACTCTTTACGTTCGAATGATACCATTTTTGAGTTTCACAAAATCGCAATATTTATAGCTGATGTCCCAGAGACACGAGGTTCGGATGCAAATTAGGTATGCATATTGCACAGAGGCAAATTTCACAAAATTAAATTGCAAATCGATTAAAAACACATTTATTTCGTTTATGTTTATTTCACGACGCGAATTCGTCTCACTTCTGAACTAATAAAATGGTAAAATTATAAAACTAATTGGTTTTAATTTAAAATTCGTTCACCAAGTTTTACAATTAATTCGAAACTGAAGAAATTATATCAAATATTTCAAAGCTTGCTTATTTTTCTTTGCCAAGAGCTCTAGATAAATTTACAGTAGATCAGTTTACAGTTGATTTGTTTACAATAGTGAGAAGTCCCTTGAGGTGCTTTTCAATAGACATTTCCCATGGGGGGATGATTCAGAAGAGCCAGCAGACAGCACTCACACTTCGATCACGGAGCGGTTAGTTAGGGCTTGGTGACCGATCCAATTGGCGGTGAAGATGTTCTCTAAATTTAAATCGCCGCATCCAGATGGTATATTCCCTGCCATGCTGTGATTTTCAAGTAGAGCTGTCGCGGGATGGCTTAAAAAACACACACATACATTTTTTTTTTTAATTTACAGAACATACACAAATATTTTGGTGAAAATACTGGTTTATGTTCCTCATGTTGAATCGCAGAATATACTACACAGTGATATGTGTTTGTATGACATGGGTATCAAATGAAAAGTATCAAAAAGTATTTTAAAATGGAGTGGGCCTTAGTTCTATAGGTGGACGTCTTTTCGAGATATTTCCATAAAGGGGGACCAGGGGTGACTCTAGAATGTGTTCGTACAATATGGATATCAAATGAAAAGTGTTAGTCAGCATTTCAAAAGATAGTGGGCCTTAGTTTTATAGGTGGACACTTTTTCGAGATATAGCCATAAAGTTGGGCCAGGGGTGACTGTATAATATGTTTGTGCGATATTGGTATCAAATTAAAGGTATTAATGAGGGTTATAAAAGGGAGTGGCCCTTAGTTGTGTATGTGAAAGCGTTTTCGAGATATCAACCAAAATGTGGAGCAAGGTGACTCAGAACATCATTTGTCGGGTACCGCTAATTTATTTATATATATAATACCACGAAAAGTTTTCCTGCCGTGATCTCTAAGGCTTTTGATTTCGCCCTGCACAACTTTTTCATTTTCTTCTACTTAATATGGTAGGTGTCACATCCATTTTACAAAATTTTTGCTAAAGTTATATTTTGCGTCAAAAAAACCAATCCAATCACCATGTTTCATCCCTTTTTACGTATTTGGTATAGAATTATGGCATACTTTTCATTCATCACAAAGATTGGTAAATTTTTGGGCGACTTATGACATTAAAAGTATTCTAGACAAATTAAACGAAAAAGAGCGGAGCCACACCAATTTTGGAATTTTCTTTTATTTTTGTATTTTGTTGCACCTTTACTGGAGTTGAATGTTGACATAATTATTTATATACTGTAAAGATATCAATTTTTTGTTAAAATTTTACATTTAAAAGTTTTTTTTTTTTAAAGTGGGCGTGTCATCATCCGATTTTTCTAGTTTTTTTTACAACACAAGGTCAACACACCTACCAAGTTTCATCGCTTTATCCGTCTTTGGTAATGAATTATCGCACTTTTTCGGGTTTTCGAAATTTTCGATATGGGCGTGGTTATAGTCCGATTTTATTCATTCTAATAGAGATCTGAGATGAGTTCCCAGGAATTTACATACCAAATTTCATTAAGATACTTCAAAATGTACTCAAGTTATCATGTTCACGGACACAAGGACGAACGGACGGACAGGGCTAAATAAATTCCTTTTTTCGCCCAGATCATTTTGGTATATAGAAGTCTACATCTATCTCGATTAGTTTATGCCGTTACGGGGTACCGTTATGCGGACAAAATTAATATACTCTGTGAGCTCTGCTCAGCTGTGCATAATAACACTTTAGTCATAATATTAAAATGGTCTACGATTGTAGACCACGTGCTTAACCACGTAATAGGAATCCACGTGCCCAACGAAGGGTTAAAATAATATTCGATGTGTGCATAAGAATGAATCAGGTACCGCATCCTTGGAAAACAGCTCGTGTTGCCTTCTTACCAAAGTCGTGGAACATCGGTCACATGTATCTCAAAGACTACAACCCCATTAGCTTAACATTATTTCTGCTCAAAACTTTTGAGAAGCTGATAGATGTGTACATAAAGTTCCACGTGAATAAAAAGCTGCTTTACATAACACAACATGTGTACACCAAAGGCAAATCAGTAGACACTGGCTTGCAAAGGATGGTAATAAACTTAGAGAAAGACTAGGAATATAAGGAGTATGCTCTAGGAGTCTTCTTAGACATTGCCGGGGCTTTCAACAATGTTTCTAAATGGGCGATCATGGCTGGTCTTAACTACATTAAAGTACATTCAGCCATACTCAGATGGATTGTAAAAGGCCACGAAATCAGTTGACAGGGGCACGCCGCAGGGCGGGGTGCTATCACATCTGCTGTGGACGCCGGTCATCAACTAACCCCTGCCCCGATTCGATGAGGGACTCGTAAAATTTACGGCTTACGCAAATGACGTTGCAGTTGTCCCAAGTGGTATGTGCCTTCCAACGAATAGCACTTTGGTGGATCGGGTGCTTCGGTATATTCATACCTAGAAATTTTATGCCCGGTTGACAGCCAACGCAGATATGGTCTTGTTTGCTAAGAGGCACAAGGTCCCAAATTATGCCAGCCGTAAGTTAGGGGGGAAGGGGGGTGACCCTACAGGAGAAACCTTGCAAAAAATATCTAGGAATCGTCCTACAGAGTAAGCTGTTGTGGAAGCTCAACGTGAAGGAGAGGTTGAAAAAGGTCTTGTTCGGTGGAAAGCTACACAAAAAAGAACCTACCTCAAAAAATTAGAGGAGGTATGCAAACTATCAAAGCTCAGCATTACGGGAGCCCATGCCATTCTGCAAATTCCACTCGTAGACCTGCTAGCAAGCAAAACATTGCGTTAACAACTGCAACGAAACTTAGTGCCACGGAGCAGCTTAAGCGGAGACCATAGTAGTATGGCGTCATCCATTATCGGACGAACAGACTACCTGATTACCTATCTTAGCTTCGAGGGGGCTATTCAAGCCACAATAGAGGTGGATGGTTAGCGCAAATGTGCTCAAGTGGGGCACTAGAACAGATGGTTCCCAAGTTGTGGAAGGAGTAGTGTCTGCAGTATACTGTGCTGGTCCAGAAATAAACATATCCTACAAGCTGCCAGATCACTGTAGATTTTTTCAGGCGGAAGTATTAGTCGTAAATAAAGCAGTCGAAACATTGGAAGATAAGAGCTGAAACTGCAGCCGCCTTAACTTTTATATTGACAGCCAAGCAGGAATTACGGCAATAATCTCGCATAGCACAGTATCTAAAAGTGCATTAGAGTGTAAGCACTCCCTGGAAAGCATCGGAACAGGGAAAAGCACACATCTATACTGGGTCCCAAAGCATATTGGAATAGATAGGAACGAAAACGCTGTTGAACTAGCTAAAAGGGGCGCATTCCGTAGACTTCCCAATTAGATTGAGCGTGATTAAGAAAAGGCGAGAGGTGCACATGATCGAACACGTGATAAAGGGGTGGCTTCAAGCGTGGGGTGGTAAAGTTTCGAAGATTATGTGCGGGTTCTGGCATCACATGCCTTTAAATTAAGGTTGGTCAGTGATAGCAGATGTAGGAAGTGATGTTGGAGGAGGAAACGATCGAGCGCGTTTTGTGCTCGTGCCCTGCTCTTGCCAGACTAAGACCCCAGCTATTTTGAGTGATACAGCTGTTAGATATAGATGCAACAAGTGGCATAGGTCCTAGAAAGCTTCTAGTATTTTTCAAGAGGACGTCGTTATTTTATAACATAGGTCCTGGTTGAATTGGGTTTTTCAGTTTGGTCGTTAAATAAACTTCTGCTAACACTACTGACTCATTCATTTATGTGAGGTCACTAAACCAGAAAAATACTTTCTTACATATTTTGTGTCGTTTCAATTGTTTAATTGCAGTTTTTAACCATTAATGTTAACAAAATTACCAACGAGTGGGAAACATAATTTCACTTGCAAGATGCGAAAGAACCCTTAACCAAAGTGTTGAAGACATGTATGAAAACCTCATCCAAGACGAGGACTAAAATTGATAAATATACAAATGAGAATATAATATTGAAATAATATATATATATATGAATTACTTACCTTTATACTTACCTTATACTAAGATACCTATGTATACTTACACCCTTATGAAGTACTTAGGTTTATACTTACCCAAAATACATGCCTGAAATATCTTTATATTTGCCTTTAAAATAATTACGTATCCTCACCCTGTAAGGAATTGTATATACTCACATTTATATGGTTGAACATTTACCATTTATGTATAACCCAACACCGTTAGATACTGGAATGCAAAATACTTATCTATGTACATACATATTTGTTTAGACCAACAGCCCAAACTATAAAACATGTTGGGTCGCCCTCGCACTTGCTTTATATTTTTTAACAGATCCAGTCGAACCGTTTATGTTAACCATGCAAATAAACATCGCAGGAATAAATAAACAGTTCGACTGGCAAGTGGGCTTAACAAAAACACAAAATTTGGAACTGCCAAAGTTTGTATATTATTGGATTTGCGACCAGCAGAAACAACAACATAACTTCACATCTCAAAATAAAAAGGTACGTGGTTATTGAGTGTGCACAATTGTTAATGAAAAAACTAGTTAAAGTGAAGTGCGCGAGTGATTTTGTGGAAAAATAAAATACAAAGTTTTTTTGTACAAATAGCCCATTTGTCCATCAAATATTTCTTGCCGCCGACGGTAAATAATATTTGACACGGCTTAGGGTCTTCAGTGTGGATTACCACACGCAAATATTTGTACAAGAGTGTTTGGGATTTTTTAATAGAAAAGTGCAAGTAGTTTTTTCAAAAATAAATTAATTCAATTTACATTTATATGACTTGCACTTCTCTGTTATTAACAGCCCACAACAACAACAATGCACTGTGTAATTAACCTCACTTTTGGGTTTGGTTCATCACAGTTGAATTAAAGAAAAAAATTTATATCACAAATATCACTTGATCACTCACACTTCGATCCAGCGAAACAGCACGGTTTAAGCGGTTAAGCGCCAATTAAGAAAGTAAGTAATTACTCTACTGAGGACCTCGCAGTTGTGGCCGCTGAGCGGAAAGTAAGCGATATTTATTCTGACCATGGCCCATACTGTGGAGGTTCCACCGCAGGAGTGCAAGAGGCTAGTTCAGGACGAAGTGCGGCTGGTTATAGGCCGGATGCAAATGAGCACCACAATGCGTGGTGAGGAGGAGATACGAATGATAAAGGCTAATCTCTATTTTTTATACAACCTGCAAATTGCAGATAGCCCACAGTGAAAGTATTCCTACATACACTGGTCCAACATCCAGCAATGTTCTTGATATTACATTGAGCTCCGAACGTGATATATCAAGGTATGTTTGAAGGTTCTTGCTAGACCATTCTTCTCCGACCATGCGTGTATCAGCTTGAGCATCCCCTAAAGAGTGTATAGAAAGGAGGAACCTTTAGAGACCCTAAGTCAACGAACAGGACGAAATTCCAGAAAGATATATTTACAAAATTGGGATAACCCAAAGAGGTTGCCAATGTGGAGGAACTGGAGAAGTCCAATGATTTCCTAACAAGAACGCTTATGACTGCGTATAACAGAGCTTGCTTTCTAAGAAAATTCAGAGGAAAACCAAAGCCGCCGTGGTGGAGCAATGAGCTGAGTCTTCTAAGAAGACATGTAAAAGAAATGTTTAATCTAGCAAAGACCGCGGAAGGCGAAGCGGCCGGGACGAGCATAGGGATCTATTGAGGTTCTACAAGCGTAAAATTTCCAGGGCGAAGAGAGTCTCATGGAAAAATTTCTGTGCGGACATATAGTGCTCCAGCGAAACAGCACGGTTGAAAAAAGTTTTAGCAGAAGGAAACGTAGGCCAGGGACTTTTAAAGAAAGAGAACGAGGAATGGTCACGTAATAGTAATAAAATAGTAAAATTATAAAACTAATTGGTTTTAATTTAAAATTCGTTCATCAAGTTTTACAATTAATTCGAAACTGAAAAAATTATATCAAATATTTCAAAGCTTGCTTATTATTCTTTGCCAAGAGCTCTAGATAAATTTTCAGTATATCAGTTTACAGTTGATTTGTTTACAGTCGGCCTTTCCTGATTAATTGATACGACCTCGCATCAGTTTACATCTTCTCCTTCGGATTCATCTTCTGCACAACATATGTCATCGATTTTTGTTGGTTCACAGTAACTCTTTAATTTATCTGAAGCATAAACAGATTTATATGGTCGCTGTTTACATCTACTTCCCGGCAAATCTTGGATTACATATCGGTCCCGATCGAGCACTTTACCAATTTCAAAGGGGCCTTTATAACGTGGTTCAAGCTTTCGTGAAAAACCTGTACATGGCGGTGCGTTCTCTGCTAGAACTAAATCACCTTCTTTATATACATGTGGTATTCGATGATGGCTGTCAAATCGTTGTTTTGCTTTTAAACGTTTTTCATTGATTCGCATAGCAGCCTCTTTTCGAATTTGTTCTATATCACAATTTATTTGATTATCATCATTGAGAGCAAGAATAAGCTTATTTTTCAAAATATCTCGGGGTGTAAAATTGAAAAGTAATTCGTGTGGCGTTTTATTAGTAGTTCCGTTTCGCATGGTATTGATAGACCATTGAATTTTGCTTAATTCATTATCCCATTTATCGTCTGCAGTCGTAGATGGTAAAAGCATTGACAGAAAGTTCGATTTGTACGCTCTACATGAGCATTCGCACGAGGAGTTTGCACTGCATTTAAAATATGCTTAATAACATTTTCCTGACAATACTGTTGGAATTGTTTGGATGTTAACGCTGGTCCGAAATCAGTTACAATTCGTTCTGGTATTCCAACATAACTGCTGATTTCTTTCAACAGCTCAACAACATGCTTCGTTACGGTACCCTTTACTGCTCTGAGAATCGTGAATTTGGTAAACGAATCAACTACAACGAGAACATAATCATTACGCTTAGATGACTTCGGAAATGGACCTAAATGATCTAAATGAATCGTTTTAAACGGTATTGGTTCCATATCACTGAAATGATATTGACCTTCTTTCATACCACCCATTTTTTTGTTGTACGCGCATTCAATGCAGGTTGCTATATACTTTTTAATATATTTCGCATTCTTGAAAACCAAAAGTTCCTTCGAAGCTTCTCGTAAATTTTTTCAACGCCCATATGACCAGATTTCACATGACAGTCATGAACTATCTGCCATTTTAACGATTTTGGCACAACCCAAAGACGTTGATTATTTACCATGCGATACAACCGTCCATTTGCGAGACAATAATCAACTTTAATTTGCTTATCGTTTTCGTGAACTTTTTTAACAATTTCTTTAATGTTGCCATCTTGAAGTTGCATACTAAAAACCCTGTCGTCTTGTTCAATCTCCTCCTAATCTATTTTTAGTGAAGCAGTTTCGATGTCATTAGGCGGTTCATCTGGGTTTCGACTGATTGCATCAACATGTAACATACGCTGTCCTGATCGATGTTCTACTTCTATTTCAAAATCTTGTATACATAACCACCGAGGAATTAATTCCTTTTTTGCATGGCAGTTTTTATTGCACTACAATCAGTAACAACTTTGACGTTTTTGCCAGACACATAATAACGAAATCATTCCAGACTTTCAACCACAGCTAACGTTTCCAACTCATAACTATGGTATTTACGTTCTTCTGTTGTTGTAGATCGAGAATAATAAGCAACAGCCTTCCAATCGTCTACTTCTCTCTGTAAAAGTATACCCGCCAAACCTATTGAACTTGCATCGGTGTGAATTTGATGTTCTGCATTTGTTCGATATGCAGCTACTACTGGTTTATTAACCAAAGCATATTTCAATTTATTGAATGAATTTATTTGCGCTTCTTTCCACTCGAAAATTTGATCTTTACGTAATAGCATTTGTAAAGGTTCGGAAATAACAGCGTAACATGGTACAAATTTTCGAAAATAGCCTGATAAGCCTAAAAACTGTCGAACTTCAGTTAAATTTCGTGGCTCAGGAAAGTTTTGAACAGCAGCTGTCTTTACGCTTCCTGGACAGATTCCATTTGGTGTCAACTCATGACCAAGGAACTGTATATATTCATTTAAAAATTCACATTTTTTTGGATTAAGTGTTACATTCAAATTACGAAGTATTTGAAAAATTCGCTCAAGTTTCTCAAACATTTCAACAACTGAATTACTTCCGATGAGTATGTCATCCATATAATGCAACATATCACCCTTTTGCGTTTGTTCTTGAATTCGTGCCATTAAACGTTGAAAGACGGTTGGCGCATTCTTTAACCCAAATGGCATTCGCTTGAATTCATACAGACCTTCTGTCGTAATAAAAGCTGTATATTTCCGACTATTGGATTCGATTTGAATTTTATAGTACCCGCTATTTAAATCGAGTACGGAGAAATATTTATACTGCATGGCTTCATGCAGTCGTTCCTCTATATTTGGCATTGGATATACTTCTTTTTTTCTATGTTGATTTAATCGCCTGTAATCCACGCACATACGATCAGTTCCATCTTTTTTCTTTACCATTATTACAGGGCTAGCAAATTCAGACTGAGATTCACAAATAATATCATTATCTAACAAATATTTTATCATATTCGAAACCAACATTTTTTTTGGTTCGGGAACTCTATATGGACGTTGACAGATGGGCTCGGCACAATCGACCTCAATTTTCATTTCAATGAGACTAGTTTTACCAATTTCACTTAAATTTTCAGCAAAAACATCTCGGTACTCTGCTAAAAGCTTTGCTAGTTGCAATTTTCTGTTATCGTACGTTGTGTTATTTTCCAATTTTATTTTATAAATTTTGGAATTGTGATTAAAATTCAACTTACCGTTGTTAATAATTACAATAAAGTCATTTATGAAAATTTCGTGCCCTAAAAGCACATCAGTTGACAAAAAATCATCTTGAACGACATACATGTCAAGTTGCAAATTTACTGTATCAACTTACATACTAACGTTAATTTTATTTTTAGAAATTTTCGTACCACCACATATACCTTTCATTTTCATTATACAGGGCATAATTTTACAACTCATTTTTTTGGCTATCGACTCACGTACCATGTGACAATCACTGCCACTATCAATAAATGCAATTAATCGTTCACCATTAATGTATATTTCTTTTTCAAACATTTTACTAGTTTCGCATGCTCTCACATTCACGTTTTTACCACAATTTACAGGATCATTACGCGGATGCACTCTTTGACAGTCTTTGCATCGTAGACGATTTTGAGGTTTGGGGCAATTACTAGACAAATTTCCCTTTTCGGAACAATTATAACAAGTTAACTTTTCACTGGATTTTTCAAATTTTCCGTTAGGAGCTGTTTTTGTTTCTGTTTTTTTCGATGTATTGTCATATGTATTCCGCGACGTTGTAGGCAAATTTTTTAAATATTCGTCAAGAGTTTCACGCATCTCTTTCATTGTATTAAATTTCAAAACAGCGATTGCAGATTGTAAATCACGATATTTTAAACCTTCACGAGTATATTTTATAATTGCTGATTCACTTAATCCGTACCGTTTACCCGTTGCGCTCATACGAAAACAATATTCAATAACTTTTTCACCTTGTTTTCGTGTCGTACTACTCATAATATAGTTTATATCAGCCTCGTCCATCTTCGTACCGAATTCTTCAATTAATGGATTTGAAAAATCACGCCACGTTGCAAACAAACTTTGTTGACCGTCTAACCATAAACGTGCTACACCCTTCATTCGACTATACACAGCCAAGATACGCACTTTTCTTCCCAAAAATACGCATTCATAGCACTATTTACACGCTCAATAAATTGTTCGGCCGTTAACGCAAGATAATTAGTAGGATCAAAATCAGGAATAGTTTCTGCGATTTCTTTCACTGAATACCTATTATGAACACTTGTCATACTAGACATCTCATTCACATTTCCAACCACTGGAATGCTAATCACCGACCTTGGCTGAGACACAGATGTCGCATTCATTTGTGTCAGAGCATTTACCACACCCGATAACATTTCTTTTAATTCATTAATTTGTTCATGAAGAGAACCATTTTGACTCTGTGTCGTTTCGAGCTCTTCGTCTAATATATTTTGACTACACATTTCAATCTCATTCGATCTTAACACTTCCGACAATCGCAATATTAATTCGGCTTTCGTACCGGTAGTATTCAAGTTCTTTTCACTAAGAAAATCTTTCAACTGTTGCACCGTTAATGATGCAATTTTAACCAACATTTTCTCTTTATTATCATATATTTAACATTGATTAATTTTCGTTAACAACTATACAACCAACGTATGATCATATAAATTGCCCGTTCTCACTCTTTACGTTCGAATGATACCGTTTTTGAGTTTCACAAAATCGCAATATTTATAGCTGATGTCCCAGAGACACGAGGTTCGGATGCAAATTAGGTATGCATATTGCACAGAGGCAAATTTCACAAAATTAAATTGCAAATCGATTAAAAACACATTTATTTTCGTTTATGTTTATTTCACGACGCCAATTCGTCTCACTTCTGAACTAATAAAATAGTAAAATTATAAAACTAATTGGTTTTAATTTAAAATTCGTTCATCAAGTTTTACAATTAATTCGAAACTGAAAAAATTATATCAAATATTTCAAAGCTTGCTTATTTTTCTTTGCCAAGAGCTCTAGATAAATTTACAGTAGATCAGTTTACAGTTGATTTGTTTACAATAGTGAGAAGTCCCTTGAGGTGCCTTTCAATAGACATTTCCCATGGGGAGATGATTCAGAAGAGCCAGCAGACAGCACTCACACTTCGATCACGGAGCGGGTAGTGCAGGGCTTGGTGACCGATCCAATTGGCGGTGAAGATGTTCTCTAAATTTAAATCACCGCATCCAGATGGTATATTCCCTGCCATGCTGTGATTTTCAAGTAGAGCTGTCGCGGAATGGCTTAAAAAACACATACATAATTTTTTTTTTTTAATTTACAGAACATACACAAATATTTTGGTAAAAATACTAGTTTATGTTCCTCATGTTGAATCGCAGAATATACTACACAGTGATATGTGTTTGTATGACATGGGTATCAAATGAAAGGTATAAAAAAGTATTTTAAAATGGAGTGGGCCTTAGTTCTATAGGTGAACGTCTTTTCGAGATATTTCCATAAAGGGGGACCAGGGGTGACTCTAGAATGTGTTCGTACAAAATGGATATCAAATGAAAAGTATTAGTCAGTATTTCAAAAGATAGTGGGCCTTAGTTTTATAGGTGGACACTTTTTCGAGATATAGCCATAAATGTGGGCCAGGGGTGACTGTATAATGTGTCTGTGCGATATTGGTATCAAATTAAAGGTATTAAGAGGGTTATAAAAGGGAGTGGCCCTTAGTTGTGTATGTGAAAGCGTTTTGGAGATATCAACCAAAATGTGGAGCAGGGTGACCCAGAACATCATCTGTCGGGTACCGCTAATTTATTTATATATATAATACCATAAAAAGTTTTCCTGCCGTGATCCCTAAGGCTTTTGATTTCGCCCTGCAGAACTTTTCATTTTCTTTTACTTAATATGGTAGGTGTCATACCCATTTTACACAATTTTTTCTAAAGTTATATTTTGCATCAAAAAACCAATCCAATCACCATGTTTCATCCCTTTTTCCGTATTTGGTATAGAATTATGGCATGCTTTTCATTCATCACAAAGATTGGTAAATTTTTGGGCGACTTATGGCATTAAAAGTATTCTAGACAAATTAAACGAAAAAGAGCGGAGCCACACCAATTTTGGAATTTTCTTTTATTTTTGTATTTTGTTGCAACTTTACTGGAGTTGAATGTTGACATAATTATTTATATACTGTAAAGATATCAATTTTTTGTTAAAATTTTACATTTAAAAGTTTTTTTTTTTTAAGTGGGCGTGTCATCATCCGATTTTTCTAGTTTTTTTTACAACACAAGGTCAACACACCTACCAAGTTTCATCGCTTTATCCGTCTTTGGTAATGAATTATCGCACTTTTTCGGTTTTTCGAAATTTTCGATATGGGCGTGGATATAGTCCGATTTTATTCTTTTTAAATAGAGATCTGAGATGAGTTCCCAGGAATTTACATACCAAATTTCATTAAGATACTTCAAAATGTACTCAAGTTATCGTGTTCACGGACACACGGACGGACGGACGGACAGGGCTAAATGAATTCCTTTTTTCGCCCAGATCATTTTGGTATATAGAAGTCTATATCTATCTCGATTAGTTTATGCTGTTACGGGGTACCGTTATGCGGACAAAATTAATATACTCTGTGAGCTCTGCTCAGCTGTGCATAATAACACTTTATTCATAATATTAAAATGGTCTACTATTGTAGACCACGTGCTTAACCACGTAACAGGAATCCACGTGCCCAACGAAGGGTTAAAATAATATTCGATGTGTGCATAACACTGAATCAGGTACCGCACCCTTGGAAAACAGCTCGTGTTGCCTTCTTACCAAAGTCGTGGAACATCGGTCACATGTATCTCAAAGACTACAACCCTATTAGCTTAACATTATTTCTGCTCAAAACTTTTGAGAGGCTGATAGATGTGTACATAAAGTTCCACGTGAATAAAAAGCTGCTTTCCATAACACAACATGTGTACACCAAAGGCAAATCAGTAGACACTGGCTTGCAAAGGATGGTAATAAACTTAGAGGAAGATCCGGAATATAAGGAGTATGCTCTAGGAGTCTTCTTAGACATTGCCGGGGCTTTCAACAATGTTTCTAAATGGGCGATCATGACTGGTCTTAACTACATTAAAGTACATTCAGCCATACGCAGATGGATTGTAAAAGGCCACGAAATCAGTTGACAGGGGCACGCCGCAGGGCGGGGTGCTATCACATCTGCTGTGGACGCTGGTCATCAACTAACCCCTGCCCCGATTCGATGAGGGACTCGTAAAATTTACGGCTTCCGCAAATGACGTTGCAGTTGTCACAAGTGGTATGTGCCTTCCAACGAATAGCTCTTTGGTGGATCGGGTGCTTCGGTATATTCATACCTAGGAATTTTATGCCCGGTTGACAGCCAACGCAGATATGGTCTTGTTTGCTAAGAGGCACAAGGTCCCAAATTGTGCCAGCCGTAAGTTAGGGGGGGGAGGGGGGGGGGGGGTGACCTTACAGGAGAAACCTTGCAAAAAATATCTAGGAATCGTCCTACAGAGTAAGCTGTTGTGGAAGCTCAACGTGAAGGAGAGGTTGAAAAAGGCCATGTTCGGTGCAAAGCTACACAAAAAAGAATCTACCTCAAAAAATTAGAGGAGGTATGCAAACTATCAATGCTCAGCATTACGGGAGCCCATGCCATTCTGCAAATTCCACTCGTAGACCTGCTAGAAAGCAAACATTTCGTTAACAACTGCAACGAAGCTCAGTGCCACGGAGCAGCTTGAGCGGAGACCATAGTAGTATGGCGTCATCTATTATCGGACGAACAGACTACCTGATTACCTATCTTAGCTTCGAGGGGGCTATTCAAGCCACAATAGAGGTGGATGGTTAGCGCAAATGTGCTCAAGTGGGGCACTAGAAGAGATGGTTCCCAAGTTGTGGAAGGAGTAGTGTCTGCAGTATACTGTGCTGGTCCAGAAATAAACATATCCTACAAGCTGCCAGATCACTGTAGATTTTTTCAGGCGGAAGTATTAGTCGTAAATAAAGCAGTCCAAACATTGGAAGATAAGAGCTGAAACTGCAGCCGCCTTAACTTTTATATTGACAGCCAAGCAGGAATTACGGCAATAATCTCGCATAGCACAGTATCTAAAAGTGCATTAGAGTGTAAGCATTCCTTGGAAAGAATCGGGACAGGGAAAAGCACACATCTATACTGGGTCCCAAAGCATATTGGGATAGATAGGAACGAAAACGCTGTTGAACTAGCTAAAAGGGGCGCATTCCTTTAAGCTTGCTCCGTAGACTTCCCAATTAGATTGAGCGTGATTAAGAAAAGGCGAGAGGTGCACATTATCGAAGACGTGATAAAGGCGTGGCTTCAAGCGTGGGGCGGTAAAGTTTCGAAGATTATGAGCGGGTTCTGGCATCACATGCCTTTAAATTAAGGTTGGTCAGTGATAGCAGATCTAGGAAGTGCGGGTTGGAGGAGGAAACGATCGAGCGCGTTTTGTGCTCGTGCCCTGCTCTTGCCAAGCTAAGACTCCAGCTATTTAGAGTGATACAGCTTTCAGATATAGATGCAGCAAGTGGCATAGGTCCTAGAAAGCTTCTAGTATTTTCCAAGAAGACGTCGTTATTTTATAACATAGGTCCTGGTTTGGATTGGGTTTTTCATTTTGGTCGTTAAATAAACTTCTGCTAACACTACGGACTCATTCATTTATGTGAGATCACTAAACCAGAAAAATACTTTCTTACATATTTTGTGTCGTTTCAATTGTTTAATTGCAGATTTTAACCATTAATGTTAACAAAATTACCAACGAATGGGAAACATAATTTCAGTTGCAAGATGCGAAAGAAACCTTAACCAAAGTGTTGAAGACATGAATGAAAACCTCATCCAAGTCGAGGACTAAAATTGATAAATATACAAATGAGAATATAATATTGAAATAATATATATATATATATGAATTACTTACCTTTATACTTACCTTATACTAAGATACCTATGTATACTTACACCTTTATGAAGTACTTAGGTTTATACTTACCCAAAATACATGCCTGAAATATCTTTATATTTGCCTTTAAAATAATTACGTATCCTCACCCTGTAAGGAATTGTATATACTCACCTTTATAAGGTTGAACATTTACCATTTATGTATAACCCAACACCGTTAGATACTGGAATGCAAAATACTTATCTATGTACATACATATTTGTTTAGACCAACAGCCCAAACTCTAAAACATGTTGGGTCGCCCTCGCACTTGCTTTATATTTTTTAACAGAGCCAGTCGAACCGTTTATGTTAACCATGCAAATAAACATCGCAGGAATAAATAAACAGTTCGACTGGCAAGCGGGCTTAACAAATTCTGTTATTGTGTTTCTTGAATTTTTAACATCAACGTGTAGGGACGTATCAAACCGGCGATTCCAGAATCATCAAAAAGGTAACCTACCACTATATGTATTTATTACTGTACTTAATCTTTATTTCGAATAAAGATATTTATATTCAAATTAAAAATACTACTTCTTGACCGGCACCATCCCTGAACTGTGGCCCGGCCAAGACATTGGTCCTTCGAGCCATTTTATTTTAATCCAGCGACCATTGGGCCAACCAACAGTGTTTAAATATTATCAAACCAGAGTTTATATATTATCCGTGCGATCATATTGAGAGACATCAGCTATTACGATAGTATTTGGTATTTGAGGAGTTATTTGGTGAGAAGCTATTTGCTGCAACAACAACGCAAAATTTGGAACTGCCAAAGTTTGTATATTATTGGATTTGCGACCAGCAGAAACAACAACATAACTTCACATCTAAAAATAAAAAGGTACGTGGTTATTGAGTGTGCACAATTGTTAATTAAAAAACTAGTTAAAGTGAAGTGCGCGAGTGATTTTATGGAAAAATAAAATACAAAGTTTTTTTGTACAAATAGCCCATTTGTCCATCAAATATTGCTTGCCGCCGACGGTAAATAATATTTGACACGGCTTAGGGTCTTCAGTGTGGATTGTCACACGCAAATATTTGTACAAGAGTATTTGGGATTTTTTAATAGAAAAGTGCAAGTAGTTTTTTCAAAAATAAATTAATTCAATTTACATTTATATGACTTGCACTCCTCTGTTATTAACAGCCCACAACAACAACACTGCACTGTGTAATTAACCTCACTTTTGGGTTTGGTTCATCACAGTTGAATTAAAGAAAAAATGTATATCACTTGATCACTCACACTACGATCCAGCGAAACAGCACGGTTTAAGCGGTTAAGCGCCAATTAAGAAAGTAAGTAATTACTCTACCTCGCAGTTGTGGCCGCTGAGCGGAAGAGTAAGCGATATTTATTATGACCGTGGCCCATACTGTGGAGGCTCCACCGCAGGAGTGCAAGGGGCTAGTTCAGGAAGTGCGGCTGGTTATAGGCTCGGATGCAAATGAGCACCACTATGCGTGGGGAGGAGGAGATACGAATGATAAAGGCTAATCTCTATTTTTTATACAACCTGCAAATTGCAGATAGCCCACAGTGAAAGTATTCCTACATACACTGGTCCAACATCCAGCAATGTTCTTGATATTAATTTGAGCTCCGAACGTGATATATCAAGGTATGTTTGAAGGTTCTTGCTAGACCATTCTTCTCCGACCATGCGTGTATCAGCTTGAGCATCCCCTAAAGAGTGTATAGAAAGGAGGAACCTTTAGAAACCCTAAGTCAACGAACAGGACGAAATTCCAGAAAGATATATTTAAAAAATTGGGCTAACCCAAAGAGGTTGCCAATGTGGAGGAACTGGAGAAGTCCAATGATTTCCTAACAAGAACGCTTATGACTGCGTATAACAGAGCTTGCTTTCTAAGAAAATTCAGAGGAAAACCAAAGCCGCCGTGGTGGAGGAATGAGCTGAGTCTTCTAAGAAGACATGTAAAAGAAATTTTTAATCTAGCAAAGACCTCGGTAGGCGAAGCGGCCGGGACGAGCATAGGGATCTATTGGGGTTCTACAAGCGTAAAATTTCCAGGGCGAAGAGAGTCTCATGGAAAAATTTCTGTGCGGACATATAGTGCTCCAGCGAAACAGCACGGTTGAAAAAAGTCCTAGCAGAAGGAAACGTAGGCCAGGGACTTTTAAAGAAAGAGAACGAGGAATGGTCACGTAATAGTAATAAAATAGTAAAATTATAAAACTAATTGGTTTTAATTTAAAATTCGTTCATCAAGTTTTACAATTAATTCGAAACTGAAAAAAGTATATCAAATATTTCAAAGCTTGCTTATTTTTCTTTGCCAAGAGCTCTAGATAAATTTACAGTAGATCAGTTTACAGTTGATTTGTTTACAGTCGGCCTTTCCTGATTAATTGATACGACCTCGTGTCAGTTTACATCTTCTCCTTCGGATTCATCTTCTGCACAACATATGTCATCGATTTCTGTTGGTTCACAGTAACGCTTTAATTTATTTTAAGCATAAACAGATTTATATGGTCGCTGTTTACATCTACTTCCCGGCACATCTTGGATTACATATCGGTCCCGATCGAGCACTTTACCAATTTCAAAGGGGCCTTTATAACGTGGTTCAAGCTTTCGTGAAAAACCTGTACATAGCGGTGCGTTCTCTGCTAGAACTAAATCACCTTCTTTATATACATGTGGTATTCGATAATGGCTATCAAATCGCTGTTTTGCTTTTAAACGTTTTTCATTGATTCGCATAGCAGCCTCTTTTCGAATTTGTTCTATATCACAATTTATTTGATTATCATCATTGAGAGCAAGAATAAGCTTATTTTTCAAAATATCTCGGGCTGTAAAATTGAAAAGTAACTCGTGTGGCGTTTTATTAGTAGTTCCGTTTCGCATGGTATTGATAGACCATTGAATTTTGCTTAATTCATTATCCCATTTATCGTCTGCAGTCGTAGATGGTAAAAGCATTGACAGAACCGTTCGATTTGTACGCTCTGCATGAGCATTCGTAAGAGGAGTTTGCACTGCATTTAAAATATGCTTAATAAAATTTTCCTGACAATACTGTTGGAATTGTTTGGATGTGAACGCTGGTCCGCGATCAGTTACAATTCGTTCTGGTATTCCAACATAACTGCTGATTTCATTCAACAGCTCAACAACATGCTTCGTTACGGTACCTTTTACTGCTCTGAGAATCGTGAATTTGGTAAACGAATCAACTACAACGAGAACATAATCATTACGCTTAAATGACTTCGGAAATGGACCTAAATGATCTAAATGAATCGTTTTAAACGGTATTGGTTCCATATCACTGAAATTATATTGACCTTCTTTCATACCACCCATTTTTTTGTTGTACGCGCATTCAATGCAGGTTGCTATATACTTGTTAATATAATTTCTCATTCTTGAAAACCAAAAGTTCCTTCGAAGCTTCTCGTAATTTTTTTCAACGCCCAGATGACCAGATTTCACATGACAGTCATGAACTAGTTATCTGCCATTTTAACGATTTTGGCACAACCCAAAGACGTTGATTATTTACCATGCGATACAACCGTCCATTTGCGAGACAATAATCAACTTTAATTTGCTTATCGTTTTCGTGAATTTTTTAACAATTTCTTTAATGTTGTCATCTTGAAGTTGCATACTAAAAACCCAGTCGTCTTCTTCAATCTCCACCTCATCTATTTTTAGTGAAGCAATTTCATTCATGTCATGTCATTAGGCGGTTCATCTGGGCTTCGACTGATTGCATCAACATGTAACATACGCTGTCCTGATCGATGTTCTACTTCTATTTCAAAATCTTGTATACGTAATTACCATCGAGCGATTCGAGGAATTAATTCCTTTTTTTGCATGGCAGCATTTATTGCACTACAATCAGTAACAACTTTGACGTTTTTGCCAGACACATAATAACGAAATCTTTCAAGACTTTCAACAACAGCTAACGTTTCCAACTCATAACTATGGTATTTACGTTCTTCTGTTGTTGTAGATCGAGAATAATAAGCAACAGCCTTCCAATCGTCTACTTCTCTCTGTAAAAGTACACCCGCCAAACCTATTTAACTTGCATCGGTGTGAATTTGATGTTCTGCATTTGTTCGATATGCAGCTACTACTGGTTTATTAACCAAAGCAGATTTCAATTTATTGAATGTATCTATTTGCGCTTCTTTCCACTCGAAAATTTGATCTTTACGTAATAGCATTTGTAAAGGTTCGGAAATAACAGCGTAACATGGTACAAATTTTCGAAAATAGCCTGATAAGCCTAAAAACTGTCGAACTTCAGTTAAATTTCGTGGCTCAGGAAAGTTTTGAACAGCAGCTGTCTTTACGCTTCCTGGACAGATTACATTTGGTGTCAACTCATGACCAAGGAACTGTATCGATTCTTTTAAAAATTCAAATTTTTTTTGATTAAGTGTTACATTCAAATTACGAAGTATTTGAAAAATTCGCTCAAGTTTCTCAAACATTTCAACAACTGAATTACTTCCGATGAGTATGTCATCCATATAATGCAACATATCACCCTTTTGCGTTTGTTCTTGAATTCGTGTCATTAAACGTTGAAAGACGGTTGGCGCATTCTTTAACCCAAATGGCATTCGCTTGAATTCATACAGACCTTCTGTCGTCATAAAAGCTGTATATTTCCGACTATTGGATTCGATTGGAATTTGATAGTACCCGCTATTTAAATCGAGTACGGAGAAATATTTATACTGCATGGCTTCATGCAGTCGTTCCTCTATATTTGGCATTGCATATACTTCCTTTTTTGTATGTTGATTTAATTGCCTGTAATCCACTCACATACGATCAGTTCCATCTTTTTTCTTTACCATTATTACAGGGCTAGCAAATTCAGACTGATATTCACAAATAATTATTCTGTTTTATGAGCTCTAGGCCTGTTTTAAATAAAACAACTCCGTTTGTTGCTTATATGTATTTAATTTCGATATTTCGATCTCAATCTGAGATCATCATCAGGACTGTAATAAAAAACAATAAAAACACACATTCAGTTACACATAAAAAACATATCCATCTCTTAAACATATTATATTTCACATAAAAACATGCTAATCTACTTAAACATAATGCATAAGCGCGACTTACATCTTCCGCTGTGATGCAAAGACTAAAAATTATGAAGAAAAGTGATTATCGGAACCAACGAAAAAATAAACAGAGAGTGTAAACATGTA
Organism: Eurosta solidaginis; assembly: GCF_040869045.1. NCBI lineage: Eukaryota > Metazoa > Arthropoda > Insecta > Diptera > Tephritidae > Eurosta > Eurosta solidaginis. The sequence goes on from NC_090324.1 coordinate 57,079,734, forward strand.
GATAATCAAATGAAATACCGTAATTGTAAACAAAAATTGAGAAAAATTTACAACAATAATATGGCAAGCGGCGAAAATAATAATACTGTAGGTATGCATACAAGTAATCAGGTGTATAGTTATTGTACCAAGGCACAGAAACTACATGAGTGTGCATGTGCAGAGAATGGAGCAAATTGTTATTATTTTTGTTTTATTTTATCAAGAGTATTGATTGTGCTTTAAAATCAGGTTGCGGTAGGCGTAAGCACAATGATCCGTGTCAGCCTTAAAATTCATCCTTCTATCATTAGGGGTGTTCACTATGTGAAGCATTTCTAAAGTAAAACGCTTATGATAATTTTTCTCCTCTTCCAAAATTTTTATATTTTCGAAATCCGGGTAATGTCCGGTATCCTTACAATGAGATGATAGAGCCGTTTTGTTGTCAGAAAAATTGTTCCTTAATTTTATATTGGATTTGTGAGCGGATATCCTTGTCTTCAGTTTTGATTTTGTAGTACCCACATATACTTTCTCGCATACGTGGGACCCGTCGCCGTTGCAAGGAATCCTATAAACAACATCCGATTTTTCTTGTATTGGTATTGGGTCTTTTAATCTGCTGAACACCTTTTTTAAAGAATTTCTGTAGGTAAATGCTAGCTGAACATTATCCATATCATACATTTTTGAATGTTTGATCCTTTCTGAAAGCCCAGGGATATATGTGACGGATTTAAAGATTTTGGCATTTTGATTTTTCTCCTTATTATCTTTACCTAGACGCGAGTAATAATTATATATAAGTTTGTTCACTAATTTAATTGGAAAATCATTCTTTTCGAGGGTATCCTTTATAAGTTTAATATTTTTGGTATGGTAAATTCTATCACTAATTGAGAGAACTCGCCTCACGAAATTATTGGCCGTGTTCACTATTACTCCTCTATCATGCTGTGAGTTGAAGTTAATCAGTCTGCCGGATGCAGTAGGTTTTTTGTACCAGTCTAATGCTAATTGGTTGTTCCTCCTAATCACTAGGGTGTCCAGAAAAGGTATTTTTCCGTCCCTCTCTACTTCAATAGTGAATTTAATCGATCGGTGGTATCCGTTAAGTAGGTTAAGCAAAATATTTGTGTCCTCCGTTTTTATTATCGCGAACAAATCATCTACATATTTCGTAAGCATTCGTGGTTTGTTCGGCGCCTGCATTTCAAACCGGGATAAAAGTTCCTCCATCACAATATCCGCAATAACCGGTGACGCTGGGGATCCCATGGGCATTCCCGATCGTTGCTCGTATATCTTATCCTTATATTTGAAATACCGATTTTCCTTAATGCAAAACTTGACTACCGTCAAGAAAAGTTCTTTCGTCATGGACGTGTGCTCCTTTATCATTTCCCACTTTGCACCTATTATGTCTAGTGCTAAATCAACTGGTATGCTGGGAAATAAAGACACGACGTCGAACGACACCAAACTCTCGTCGTCATGCACATACGTATTGTGTATCTTATTTTTGAACTCAGCTGCATCTTTGATGTTGTATTTGGATGAAGAGGTCAGATTTTTCAGAATTCGTATGACAAATTTGCACAGATTATAGGACGGAGACTTGACGGACGAACAGATAGGTCTAAGTGGAATTCCTGCTTTATGGATTTTGGGCAGGCCATAGATTCGGGGGGGATAGGAAGTTTTACAATTAAGACTAACTTTTTCTTTTAAATCAATGACATTGTTGTTGTATAATTTATCCACTATATCGTTGTTTTTCCTTTGAAGCTGATTTGTAGGGTCGCGTTTTAATACTTTATACATAGAAATATCATTAACAATTTTCTGCATTTTTATGTCGTATTCAGTTCTGTCCATTAACACTGTGACATTTCCCTTATCTGCATTGAGAACTAAGATTTGTTCATTCTTTTTCAAAAATTGTTTTGTGGCTCGCAGTGTGTCTACCGTGAATTTGTCTCTAGCTGAAATTTTTGTTTTGTTAATGTGGTTCTGTAGAAGTGCCGTCAAGTTGTTCCTTTCGATTTCCTGTTTATCTTTTTCTTTAATAGTTTGAATGTGATTTTCCCCATCTGCTATCAATTTGAATAACGGGAATTCTTTAACCAACGTGGGCAGAGCATGTTTGGGACCAAGGGAAAGAAGCCACATGATATTTGTCGGTATTTGTATATCCGTCGTGTTACAAATATATTCAGGTATCACCCTAATGTTAAAGCTTTGTTCCTGTTTTTGTTTTAGATGTTCGTACTTGCTAACTTGTGTATTTTTCATGTTGGTCTTGAGAGTATTCGTCAAAAGCTCTTCGCTTTTAAAGAATGTCGTGGCATCGTGTGTTGTAAGGGATTGTGTTATTAGTGTTTTTAACCTATTTACCTCTTTTCCTTTTTGCCGTAGAATTTCATGTTTTATTGTGATTAGTAAGTTTAAAAGTTTGTACCCGATCCTCTCCATGTATGTATTTACGGTGTTCGATAGTTTTGTTGGTATTTTGTGGCTATTGATGTTGTTGTTAATAGTGTAAAGAATGGTTTTGGTTGCATTGGTTATGAAACTCGGTGTAACTCTATTTCTCCTACATCTCTCCAAGAACTTTGTTGATTCTGATATTCTCGCGATTTGCTGTGTGTTGCGTTGGTATTGTTTAATATTTCTCTTGGTTTTGTTGTTGTAACCATTTTTGATGTTTTTGTAAACGTTTGTGTTGCCGTTTACCTCTCGGTGTGCTCTCCGTTTTGACATAATTAATTTGTTTATTGGCCGTTAATGAATAAATATATATATTATTCTGTTTTATGAGCTCTAGGCCTGTTTTAAATAAAACAACTCCGTTTGTTGCTTATATGTATTTAATTTCGATATTTCGATCTCAATCTGAGATCATCATCAGGACTGTAATAAAAAACAATAAAAACACACATTCAGTTACACATAAAAAACATATCCATCTCTTAAACATATTATATTTCACATAAAAACATGCTAATCTACTTAAACATAATGCATAAGCGCGACTTACATCTTCCGCTGTGATGCAAAGACTAAAAATTATGAAGAAAAGTGATTATCGGAACCAACGAAAAAATAAACAGAGAGTGTAAACATGTAGATAATCAAATGAAATACCGTAATTGTAAACAAAAATTGAGAAAAATTTACAACAATAATATGGCAAGCGGCGAAAATAATAATACTGTAGGTATGCATACAAGTAATCAGGTGTATAGTTATTGTACCAAGGCACAGAAACTACATGAGTGTGCATGTGCAGAGAATGGAGCAAATTGTTATTATTTTTGTTTTATTTTATCAAGAGTATTGATTGTGCTTTAAAATCAGGTTGCGGTAGGCGTAAGCACAATGATCCGTGTCAGCCTTAAAATTCATCCTTCTATCATTAGGGGTGTTCACTATGTGAAGCATTTCTAAAGTAAAACGCTTATGATAATTTTTCTCCTCTTCCAAAATTTTTATATTTTCGAAATCCGGGTAATGTCCGGTATCCTTACAATGAGATGATAGAGCCGTTTTGTTGTCAGAAAAATTGTTCCTTAATTTTATATTGGATTTGTGAGCGGATATCCTTGTCTTCAGTTTTGATTTTGTAGTACCCACATATACTTTCTCGCATACGTGGGACCCGTCGCCGTTGCAAGGAATCCTATAAACAACATCCGATTTTTCTTGTATTGGTATTGGGTCTTTTAATCTGCTGAACACCTTTTTTAAAGAATTTCTGTAGGTAAATGCTAGCTGAACATTATCCATATCATACATTTTTGAATGTTTGATCCTTTCTGAAAGCCCAGGGATATATGTGACGGATTTAAAGATTTTGGCATTTTGATTTTTCTCCTTATTATCTTTACCTAGACGCGAGTAATAATTATATATAAGTTTGTTCACTAATTTAATTGGAAAATCATTCTTTTCGAGGGTATCCTTTATAAGTTTAATATTTTTGGTATGGTAAATTCTATCACTAATTGAGAGAACTCGCCTCACGAAATTATTGGCCGTGTTCACTATTACTCCTCTATCATGCTGTGAGTTGAAGTTAATCAGTCTGCCGGATGCAGTAGGTTTTTTGTACCAGTCTAATGCTAATTGGTTGTTCCTCCTAATCACTAGGGTGTCCAGAAAAGGTATTTTTCCGTCCCTCTCTACTTCAATAGTGAATTTAATCGATCGGTGGTATCCGTTAAGTAGGTTAAGCAAAATATTTGTGTCCTCCGTTTTTATTATCGCGAACAAATCATCTACATATTTCGTAAGCATTCGTGGTTTGTTCGGCGCCTGCATTTCAAACCGGGATAAAAGTTCCTCCATCACAATATCCGCAATAACCGGTGACGCTGGGGATCCCATGGGCATTCCCGATCGTTGCTCGTATATCTTATCCTTATATTTGAAATACCGATTTTCCTTAATGCAAAACTTGACTACCGTCAAGAAAAGTTCTTTCGTCATGGACGTGTGCTCCTTTATCATTTCCCACTTTGCACCTATTATGTCTAGTGCTAAATCAACTGGTATGCTGGGAAATAAAGACACGACGTCGAACGACACCAAACTCTCGTCGTCATGCACATACGTATTGTGTATCTTATTTTTGAACTCAGCTGCATCTTTGATGTTGTATTTGGATGAAGAGGTCAGATTTTTCAGAATTCGTATGACAAATTTGCACAGATTATAGGACGGAGACTTGACGGACGAACAGATAGGTCTAAGTGGAATTCCTGCTTTATGGATTTTGGGCAGGCCATAGATTCGGGGGGGATAGGAAGTTTTACAATTAAGACTAACTTTTTCTTTTAAATCAATGACATTGTTGTTGTATAATTTATCCACTATATCGTTGTTTTTCCTTTGAAGCTGATTTGTAGGGTCGCGTTTTAATACTTTATACATAGAAATATCATTAACAATTTTCTGCATTTTTATGTCGTATTCAGTTCTGTCCATTAACACTGTGACATTTCCCTTATCTGCATTGAGAACTAAGATTTGTTCATTCTTTTTCAAAAATTGTTTTGTGGCTCGCAGTGTGTCTACCGTGAATTTGTCTCTAGCTGAAATTTTTGTTTTGTTAATGTGGTTCTGTAGAAGTGCCGTCAAGTTGTTCCTTTCGATTTCCTGTTTATCTTTTTCTTTAATAGTTTGAATGTGATTTTCCCCATCTGCTATCAATTTGAATAACGGGAATTCTTTAACCAACGTGGGCAGAGCATGTTTGGGACCAAGGGAAAGAAGCCACATGATATTTGTCGGTATTTGTATATCCGTCGTGTTACAAATATATTCAGGTATCACCCTAATGTTAAAGCTTTGTTCCTGTTTTTGTTTTAGATGTTCGTACTTGCTAACTTGTGTATTTTTCATGTTGGTCTTGAGAGTATTCGTCAAAAGCTCTTCGCTTTTAAAGAATGTCGTGGCATCGTGTGTTGTAAGGGATTGTGTTATTAGTGTTTTTAACCTATTTACCTCTTTTCCTTTTTGCCGTAGAATTTCATGTTTTATTGTGATTAGTAAGTTTAAAAGTTTGTACCCGATCCTCTCCATGTATGTATTTACGGTGTTCGATAGTTTTGTTGGTATTTTGTGGCTATTGATGTTGTTGTTAATAGTGTAAAGAATGGTTTTGGTTGCATTGGTTATGAAACTCGGTGTAACTCTATTTCTCCTACATCTCTCCAAGAACTTTGTTGATTCTGATATTCTCGCGATTTGCTGTGTGTTGCGTTGGTATTGTTTAATATTTCTCTTGGTTTTGTTGTTGTAACCATTTTTGATGTTTTTGTAAACGTTTGTGTTGCCGTTTACCTCTCGGTGTGCTCTCCGTTTTGACATAATTAATTTGTTTATTGGCCGTTAATGAATAAATATATATATTATTCTGTTTTATGAGCTCTAGGCCTGTTTTAAATAAAACAACTCCGTTTGTTGCTTATATGTATTTAATTTCGATATTTCGATCTCAATCTGAGATCATCATCAGGACTGTAATAAAAAACAATAAAAACACACATTCAGTTACACATAAAAAACATATCCATCTCTTAAACATATTATATTTCACATAAAAACATGCTAATCTACTTAAACATAATGCATAAGCGCGACTTACATCTTCCGCTGTGATGCAAAGACTAAAAATTATGAAGAAAAGTGATTATCGGAACCAACGAAAAAATAAACAGAGAGTGTAAACATGTAGATAATCAAATGAAATACCGTAATTGTAAACAAAAATTGAGAAAAATTTACAACAATAATATGGCAAGCGGCGAAAATAATAATACTGTAGGTATGCATACAAGTAATCAGGTGTATAGTTATTGTACCAAGGCACAGAAACTACATGAGTGTGCCTGTGCAGAGAATGGAGCAAATTGTTATTATTTTTGTTTTATTTTATCAAGAGTATTGATTGTGCTTTAAAATCAGGTTGCGGTAGGCGTAAGCACAATGATCCGTGTCAGCCTTAAAATTCATCCTTCTATCATTAGGGGTGTTCACTATGTGAAGCATTTCTAAAGTAAAACGCTTATGATAATTTTTCTCCTCTTCCAAAATTTTTATATTTTCGAAATCCGGGTAATGTCCGGTATCCTTACAATGAGATGATAGAGCCGTTTTGTTGTCAGAAAAATTGTTCCTTAATTTTATATTGGATTTGTGAGCGGATATCCTTGTCTTCAGTTTTGATTTTGTAGTACCCACATATACTTTCTCGCATACGTGGGACCCGTCGCCGTTGCAAGGAATCCTATAAACAACATCCGATTTTTCTTGTATTGGTATTGGGTCTTTTAATCTGCTGAACACCTTTTTTAAAGAATTTCTGTAGGTAAATGCTAGCTGAACATTATCCATATCATACATTTTTGAATGTTTGATCCTTTCTGAAAGCCCAGGGATATATGTGACGGATTTAAAGATTTTGGCATTTTGATTTTTCTCCTTATTATCTTTACCTAGACGCGAGTAATAATTATATATAAGTTTGTTCACTAATTTAATTGGAAAATCATTCTTTTCGAGGGTATCCTTTATAAGTTTAATATTTTTGGTATGGTAAATTCTATCACTAATTGAGAGAACTCGCCTCACGAAATTATTGGCCGTGTTCACTATTACTCCTCTATCATGCTGTGAGTTGAAGTTAATCAGTCTGCCGGATGCAGTAGGTTTTTTGTACCAGTCTAATGCTAATTGGTTGTTCCTCCTAATCACTAGGGTGTCCAGAAAAGGTATTTTTCCGTCCCTCTCTACTTCAATAGTGAATTTAATCGATCGGTGGTATCCGTTAAGTAGGTTAAGCAAAATATTTGTGTCCTCCGTTTTTATTATCGCGAACAAATCATCTACATATTTCGTAAGCATTCGTGGTTTGTTCGGCGCCTGCATTTCAAACCGGGATAAAAGTTCCTCCATCACAATATCCGCAATAACCGGTGACGCTGGGGATCCCATGGGCATTCCCGATCGTTGCTCGTATATCTTATCCTTATATTTGAAATACCGATTTTCCTTAATGCAAAACTTGACTACCGTCAAGAAAAGTTCTTTCGTCATGGACGTGTGCTCCTTTATCATTTCCCACTTTGCACCTATTATGTCTAGTGCTAAATCAACTGGTATGCTGGGAAATAAAGACACGACGTCGAACGACACCAAACTCTCGTCGTCATGCACATACGTATTGTGTATCTTATTTTTGAACTCAGCTGCATCTTTGATGTTGTATTTGGATGAAGAGGTCAGATTTTTCAGAATTCGTATGACAAATTTGCACAGATTATAGGACGGAGACTTGACGGACGAACAGATAGGTCTAAGTGGAATTCCTGCTTTATGGATTTTGGGCAGGCCATAGATTCGGGGGGGATAGGAAGTTTTACAATTAAGACTAACTTTTTCTTTTAAATCAATGACATTGTTGTTGTATAATTTATCCACTATATCGTTGTTTTTCCTTTGAAGCTGATTTGTAGGGTCGCGTTTTAATACTTTATACATAGAAATATCATTAACAATTTTCTGCATTTTTATGTCGTATTCAGTTCTGTCCATTAACACTGTGACATTTCCCTTATCTGCATTGAGAACTAAGATTTGTTCATTCTTTTTCAAAAATTGTTTTGTGGCTCGCAGTGTGTCTACCGTGAATTTGTCTCTAGCTGAAATTTTTGTTTTGTTAATGTGGTTCTGTAGAAGTGCCGTCAAGTTGTTCCTTTCGATTTCCTGTTTATCTTTTTCTTTAATAGTTTGAATGTGATTTTCCCCATCTGCTATCAATTTGAATAACGGGAATTCTTTAACCAACGTGGGCAGAGCATGTTTGGGACCAAGGGAAAGAAGCCACATGATATTTGTCGGTATTTGTATATCCGTCGTGTTACAAATATATTCAGGTATCACCCTAATGTTAAAGCTTTGTTCCTGTTTTTGTTTTAGATGTTCGTACTTGCTAACTTGTGTATTTTTCATGTTGGTCTTGAGAGTATTCGTCAAAAGCTCTTCGCTTTTAAAGAATGTCGTGGCATCGTGTGTTGTAAGGGATTGTGTTATTAGTGTTTTTAACCTATTTACCTCTTTTCCTTTTTGCCGTAGAATTTCATGTTTTATTGTGATTAGTAAGTTTAAAAGTTTGTACCCGATCCTCTCCATGTATGTATTTACGGTGTTCGATAGTTTTGTTGGTATTTTGTGGCTATTGATGTTGTTGTTAATAGTGTAAAGAATGGTTTTGGTTGCATTGGTTATGAAACTCGGTGTAACTCTATTTCTCCTACATCTCTCCAAGAACTTTGTTGATTCTGATATTCTCGCGATTTGCTGTGTGTTGCGTTGGTATTGTTTAATATTTCTCTTGGTTTTGTTGTTGTAACCATTTTTGATGTTTTTGTAAACGTTTGTGTTGCCGTTTACCTCTCGGTGTGCTCTCCGTTTTGACATAATTAATTTGTTTATTGGCCGTTAATGAATAAATATATATATTATTCTGTTTTATGAGCTCTAGGCCTGTTTTAAATAAAACAACTCCGTTTGTTGCTTATATGTATTTAATTTCGATATTTCGATCTCAATCTGAGATCATCATCAGGACTGTAATAAAAAACAATAAAAACACACATTCAGTTACACATAAAAAACATATCCATCTCTTAAACATATTATATTTCACATAAAAACATGCTAATCTACTTAAACATAATGCATAAGCGCGACTTACATCTTCCGCTGTGATGCAAAGACTAAAAATTATGAAGAAAAGTGATTATCGGAACCAACGAAAAAATAAACAGAGAGTGTAAACATGTAGATAATCAAATGAAATACCGTAATTGTAAACAAAAATTGAGAAAAATTTACAACAATAATATGGCAAGCGGCGAAAATAATAATACTGTAGGTATGCATACAAGTAATCAGGTGTATAGTTATTGTACCAAGGCACAGAAACTACATGAGTGTGCATGTGCAGAGAATGGAGCAAATTGTTATTATTTTTGTTTTATTTTATCAAGAGTATTGATTGTGCTTTAAAATCAGGTTGCGGTAGGCGTAAGCACAATGATCCGTGTCAGCCTTAAAATTCATCCTTCTATCATTAGGGGTGTTCACTATGTGAAGCATTTCTAAAGTAAAACGCTTATGATAATTTTTCTCCTCTTCCAAAATTTTTATATTTTCGAAATCCGGGTAATGTCCGGTATCCTTACAATGAGATGATAGAGCCGTTTTGTTGTCAGAAAAATTGTTCCTTAATTTTATATTGGATTTGTGAGCGGATATCCTTGTCTTCAGTTTTGATTTTGTAGTACCCACATATACTTTCTCGCATACGTGGGACCCGTCGCCGTTGCAAGGAATCCTATAAACAACATCCGATTTTTCTTGTATTGGTATTGGGTCTTTTAATCTGCTGAACACCTTTTTTAAAGAATTTCTGTAGGTAAATGCTAGCTGAACATTATCCATATCATACATTTTTGAATGTTTGATCCTTTCTGAAAGCCCAGGGATATATGTGACGGATTTAAAGATTTTGGCATTTTGATTTTTCTCCTTATTATCTTTACCTAGACGCGAGTAATAATTATATATAAGTTTGTTCACTAATTTAATTGGAAAATCATTCTTTTCGAGGGTATCCTTTATAAGTTTAATATTTTTGGTATGGTAAATTCTATCACTAATTGAGAGAACTCGCCTCACGAAATTATTGGCCGTGTTCACTATTACTCCTCTATCATGCTGTGAGTTGAAGTTAATCAGTCTGCCGGATGCAGTAGGTTTTTTGTACCAGTCTAATGCTAATTGGTTGTTCCTCCTAATCACTAGGGTGTCCAGAAAAGGTATTTTTCCGTCCCTCTCTACTTCAATAGTGAATTTAATCGATCGGTGGTATCCGTTAAGTAGGTTAAGCAAAATATTTGTGTCCTCCGTTTTTATTATCGCGAACAAATCATCTACATATTTCGTAAGCATTCGTGGTTTGTTCGGCGCCTGCATTTCAAACCGGGATAAAAGTTCCTCCATCACAATATCCGCAATAACCGGTGACGCTGGGGATCCCATGGGCATTCCCGATCGTTGCTCGTATATCTTATCCTTATATTTGAAATACCGATTTTCCTTAATGCAAAACTTGACTACCGTCAAGAAAAGTTCTTTCGTCATGGACGTGTGCTCCTTTATCATTTCCCACTTTGCACCTATTATGTCTAGTGCTAAATCAACTGGTATGCTGGGAAATAAAGACACGACGTCGAACGACACCAAACTCTCGTCGTCATGCACATACGTATTGTGTATCTTATTTTTGAACTCAGCTGCATCTTTGATGTTGTATTTGGATGAAGAGGTCAGATTTTTCAGAATTCGTATGACAAATTTGCACAGATTATAGGACGGAGACTTGACGGACGAACAGATAGGTCTAAGTGGAATTCCTGCTTTATGGATTTTGGGCAGGCCATAGATTCGGGGGGGATAGGAAGTTTTACAATTAAGACTAACTTTTTCTTTTAAATCAATGACATTGTTGTTGTATAATTTATCCACTATATCGTTGTTTTTCCTTTGAAGCTGATTTGTAGGGTCGCGTTTTAATACTTTATACATAGAAATATCATTAACAATTTTCTGCATTTTTATGTCGTATTCAGTTCTGTCCATTAACACTGTGACATTTCCCTTATCTGCATTGAGAACTAAGATTTGTTCATTCTTTTTCAAAAATTGTTTTGTGGCTCGCAGTGTGTCTACCGTGAATTTGTCTCTAGCTGAAATTTTTGTTTTGTTAATGTGGTTCTGTAGAAGTGCCGTCAAGTTGTTCCTTTCGATTTCCTGTTTATCTTTTTCTTTAATAGTTTGAATGTGATTTTCCCCATCTGCTATCAATTTGAATAACGGGAATTCTTTAACCAACGTGGGCAGAGCATGTTTGGGACCAAGGGAAAGAAGCCACATGATATTTGTCGGTATTTGTATATCCGTCGTGTTACAAATATATTCAGGTATCACCCTAATGTTAAAGCTTTGTTCCTGTTTTTGTTTTAGATGTTCGTACTTGCTAACTTGTGTATTTTTCATGTTGGTCTTGAGAGTATTCGTCAAAAGCTCTTCGCTTTTAAAGAATGTCGTGGCATCGTGTGTTGTAAGGGATTGTGTTATTAGTGTTTTTAACCTATTTACCTCTTTTCCTTTTTGCCGTAGAATTTCATGTTTTATTGTGATTAGTAAGTTTAAAAGTTTGTACCCGATCCTCTCCATGTATGTATTTACGGTGTTCGATAGTTTTGTTGGTATTTTGTGGCTATTGATGTTGTTGTTAATAGTGTAAAGAATGGTTTTGGTTGCATTGGTTATGAAACTCGGTGTAACTCTATTTCTCCTACATCTCTCCAAGAACTTTGTTGATTCTGATATTCTCGCGATTTGCTGTGTGTTGCGTTGGTATTGTTTAATATTTCTCTTGGTTTTGTTGTTGTAACCATTTTTGATGTTTTTGTAAACGTTTGTGTTGCCGTTTACCTCTCGGTGTGCTCTCCGTTTTGACATAATTAATTTGTTTATTGGCCGTTAATGAATAAATATATATATTATTCTGTTTTATGAGCTCTAGGCCTGTTTTAAATAAAACAACTCCGTTTGTTGCTTATATGTATTTAATTTCGATATTTCGATCTCAATCTGAGATCATCATCAGGACTGTAATAAAAAACAATAAAAACACACATTCAGTTACACATAAAAAACATATCCATCTCTTAAACATATTATATTTCACATAAAAACATGCTAATCTACTTAAACATAATGCATAAGCGCGACTTACATCTTCCGCTGTGATGCAAAGACTAAAAATTATGAAGAAAAGTGATTATCGGAACCAACGAAAAAATAAACAGAGAGTGTAAACATGTAGATAATCAAATGAAATACCGTAATTGTAAACAAAAATTGAGAAAAATTTACAACAATAATATGGCAAGCGGCGAAAATAATAATACTGTAGGTATGCATACAAGTAATCAGGTGTATAGTTATTGTACCAAGGCACAGAAACTACATGAGTGTGCATGTGCAGAGAATGGAGCAAATTGTTATTATTTTTGTTTTATTTTATCAAGAGTATTGATTGTGCTTTAAAATCAGGTTGCGGTAGGCGTAAGCACAATGATCCGTGTCAGCCTTAAAATTCATCCTTCTATCATTAGGGGTGTTCACTATGTGAAGCATTTCTAAAGTAAAACGCTTATGATAATTTTTCTCCTCTTCCAAAATTTTTATATTTTCGAAATCCGGGTAATGTCCGGTATCCTTACAATGAGATGATAGAGCCGTTTTGTTGTCAGAAAAATTGTTCCTTAATTTTATATTGGATTTGTGAGCGGATATCCTTGTCTTCAGTTTTGATTTTGTAGTACCCACATATACTTTCTCGCATACGTGGGACCCGTCGCCGTTGCAAGGAATCCTATAAACAACATCCGATTTTTCTTGTATTGGTATTGGGTCTTTTAATCTGCTGAACACCTTTTTTAAAGAATTTCTGTAGGTAAATGCTAGCTGAACATTATCCATATCATACATTTTTGAATGTTTGATCCTTTCTGAAAGCCCAGGGATATATGTGACGGATTTAAAGATTTTGGCATTTTGATTTTTCTCCTTATTATCTTTACCTAGACGCGAGTAATAATTATATATAAGTTTGTTCACTAATTTAATTGGAAAATCATTCTTTTCGAGGGTATCCTTTATAAGTTTAATATTTTTGGTATGGTAAATTCTATCACTAATTGAGAGAACTCGCCTCACGAAATTATTGGCCGTGTTCACTATTACTCCTCTATCATGCTGTGAGTTGAAGTTAATCAGTCTGCCGGATGCAGTAGGTTTTTTGTACCAGTCTAATGCTAATTGGTTGTTCCTCCTAATCACTAGGGTGTCCAGAAAAGGTATTTTTCCGTCCCTCTCTACTTCAATAGTGAATTTAATCGATCGGTGGTATCCGTTAAGTAGGTTAAGCAAAATATTTGTGTCCTCCGTTTTTATTATCGCGAACAAATCATCTACATATTTCGTAAGCATTCGTGGTTTGTTCGGCGCCTGCATTTCAAACCGGGATAAAAGTTCCTCCATCACAATATCCGCAATAACCGGTGACGCTGGGGATCCCATGGGCATTCCCGATCGTTGCTCGTATATCTTATCCTTATATTTGAAATACCGATTTTCCTTAATGCAAAACTTGACTACCGTCAAGAAAAGTTCTTTCGTCATGGACGTGTGCTCCTTTATCATTTCCCACTTTGCACCTATTATGTCTAGTGCTAAATCAACTGGTATGCTGGGAAATAAAGACACGACGTCGAACGACACCAAACTCTCGTCGTCATGCACATACGTATTGTGTATCTTATTTTTGAACTCAGCTGCATCTTTGATGTTGTATTTGGATGAAGAGGTCAGATTTTTCAGAATTCGTATGACAAATTTGCACAGATTATAGGACGGAGACTTGACGGACGAACAGATAGGTCTAAGTGGAATTCCTGCTTTATGGATTTTGGGCAGGCCATAGATTCGGGGGGGATAGGAAGTTTTACAATTAAGACTAACTTTTTCTTTTAAATCAATGACATTGTTGTTGTATAATTTATCCACTATATCGTTGTTTTTCCTTTGAAGCTGATTTGTAGGGTCGCGTTTTAATACTTTATACATAGAAATATCATTAACAATTTTCTGCATTTTTATGTCGTATTCAGTTCTGTCCATTAACACTGTGACATTTCCCTTATCTGCATTGAGAACTAAGATTTGTTCATTCTTTTTCAAAAATTGTTTTGTGGCTCGCAGTGTGTCTACCGTGAATTTGTCTCTAGCTGAAATTTTTGTTTTGTTAATGTGGTTCTGTAGAAGTGCCGTCAAGTTGTTCCTTTCGATTTCCTGTTTATCTTTTTCTTTAATAGTTTGAATGTGATTTTCCCCATCTGCTATCAATTTGAATAACGGGAATTCTTTAACCAACGTGGGCAGAGCATGTTTGGGACCAAGGGAAAGAAGCCACATGATATTTGTCGGTATTTGTATATCCGTCGTGTTACAAATATATTCAGGTATCACCCTAATGTTAAAGCTTTGTTCCTGTTTTTGTTTTAGATGTTCGTACTTGCTAACTTGTGTATTTTTCATGTTGGTCTTGAGAGTATTCGTCAAAAGCTCTTCGCTTTTAAAGAATGTCGTGGCATCGTGTGTTGTAAGGGATTGTGTTATTAGTGTTTTTAACCTATTTACCTCTTTTCCTTTTTGCCGTAGAATTTCATGTTTTATTGTGATTAGTAAGTTTAAAAGTTTGTACCCGATCCTCTCCATGTATGTATTTACGGTGTTCGATAGTTTTGTTGGTATTTTGTGGCTATTGATGTTGTTGTTAATAGTGTAAAGAATGGTTTTGGTTGCATTGGTTATGAAACTCGGTGTAACTCTATTTCTCCTACATCTCTCCAAGAACTTTGTTGATTCTGATATTCTCGCGATTTGCTGTGTGTTGCGTTGGTATTGTTTAATATTTCTCTTGGTTTTGTTGTTGTAACCATTTTTGATGTTTTTGTAAACGTTTGTGTTAATGATATTTCTATGTATAAAGTATTAAAACGCGACCCTACAAATCAGCTTCAAAGGAAAAACAACGATATAGTGGATAAATTATACAACAACAATGTCATTGATTTAAAAGAAAAAGTTAGTCTTAATTGTAAAACTTCCTATCCCCCCCGAATCTATGGCCTGCCCAAAATCCATAAAGCAGGAATTCCACTTAGACCTATCTGTTCGTCCGTCAAGTCTCCGTCCTATAATCTGTGCAAATTTGTCATACGAATTCTGAAAAATCTGACCTCTTCATCCAAATACAACATCAAAGATGCAGCTGAGTTCAAAAATAAGATACACAATACGTATGTGCATGACGACGAGAGTTTGGTGTCGTTCGACGTCGTGTCTTTATTTCCCAGCATACCAGTTGATTTAGCACTAGACATAATAGGTGCAAAGTGGGAAATGATAAAGGAGCACACGTCCATGACGAAAGAACTTTTCTTGACGGTAGTCAAGTTTTGCATTAAGGAAAATCGGTATTTCAAATATAAGGATAAGATATACGAGCAACGATCGGGAATGCCCATGGGATCCCCAGCGTCACCGGTTATTGCGGATATTGTGATGGAGGAACTTTTATCCCGGTTTGAAATGCAGGCGCCGAACAAACCACGAATGCTTACGAAATATGTAGATGATTTGTTCGCGATAATAAAAACGGAGGACACAAATATTTTGCTTAACCTACTTAACGGATACCACCGATCGATTAAATTCACTATTGAAGTAGAGAGGGACGGAAAAATACCTTTTCTGGACACCCTAGTGATTAGGAGGAACAACCAATTAGCATTAGACTGGTACAAAAAACCTACTGCATCCGGCAGACTGATTAACTTCAACTCACAGCATGATAGAGGAGTAATAGTGAACACGGCCAATAATTTCGTGAGGCGAGTTCTCTCAATTAGTGATAGAATTTACCATACCAAAAATATTAAACTTATAAAGGATACCCTCGAAAAGAATGATTTTCCAATTAAATTAGTGAACAAACTTATATATAATTATTACTCGCGTCTAGGTAAAGATAATAAGGAGAAAAATCAAAATGCCAAAATCTTTAAATCCGTCACATATATCCCTGGGCTTTCAGAAAGGATCAAACATTCAAAAATGTATGATATGGATAATGTTCAGCTAGCATTTACCTACAGAAATTCTTTAAAAAAGGTGTTCAGCAGATTAAAAGACCCAATACCAATACAAGAAAAATCGGATGTTGTTTATAGGATTCCTTGCAACGGCGACGGGTCCCACGTATGCGAGAAAGTATATGTGGGTACTACAAAATCAAAACTGAAGACAAGGATATCCGCTCACAAATCCAATATAAAATTAAGGAACAATTTTTCTGACAACAAAACGGCTCTATCATCTCATTGTAAGGATACCGGACATTACCCGGATTTCGAAAATATAAAAATTTTGGAAGAGGAGAAAAATTATCATAAGCGTTTTACTTTAGAAATGCTTCACATAGTGAACACCCCTAATGATAGAAGGATGAATTTTAAGGCTGACACGGATCATTGTGCTTACGCCTACCGCAACCTGATTTTAAAGCACAATCAATACTCTTGATAAAATAAAACAAAAATAATAACAATTTGCTCCATTCTCTGCACAGGCACACTCATGTAGTTTCTGTGCCTTGGTACAATAACTATACACCTGATTACTTGTATGCATACCTACAGTATTATTATTTTCGCCGCTTGCCATATTATTGTTGTAAATTTTTCTCAATTTTTGTTTACAATTACGGTATTTCATTTGATTATCTACATGTTTACACTCTCTGTTTATTTTTTCGTTGGTTCCGATAATCACTTTTCTTCATAATTTTTAGTCTTTGCATCACAGCGGAAGATGTAAGTCGCGCTTATGCATTATGTTTAAGTAGATTAGCATGTTTTTATGTGAAATATAATATGTTTAAGAGATGGATATGTTTTTTATGTGTAACTGAATGTGTGTTTTTATTGTTTTTTATTACAGTCCTGATGATGATCTCAGATTGAGATCGAAATATCGAAATTAAATACATATAAGCAACAAACGGAGTTGTTTTATTTAAAACAGGCCTAGAGCTCATAAAACAGAATAATATATATATTTATTCATTAACGGCCAATAAACAAATTAATTATGTCAAAACGGAGAGCACACCGAGAGGTAAACGGCAACACAAACGTTTACAAAAACATCAAAAATGGTTACAACAACAAAACCAAGAGAAATATTAAACAATACCAACGCAACACACAGCAAATCGCGAGAATATCAGAATCAACAAAGTTCTTGGAGAGATGTAGGAGAAATAGAGTTACACCGAGTTTCATAACCAATGCAACCAAAACCATTCTTTACACTATTAACAACAACATCAATAGCCACAAAATACCAACAAAACTATCGAACACCGTAAATACATACATGGAGAGGATCGGGTACAAACTTTTAAACTTACTAATCACAATAAAACATGAAATTCTACGGCAAAAAGGAAAAGAGGTAAATAGGTTAAAAACACTAATAACACAATCCCTTACAACACACGATGCCACGACATTCTTTAAAAGCGAAGAGCTTTTGACGAATACTCTCAAGACCAACATGAAAAATACACAAGTTAGCAAGTACGAACATCTAAAACAAAAACAGGAACAAAGCTTTAACATTAGGGTGATACCTGAATATATTTGTAACACGACGGATATACAAATACCGACAAATATCATGTGGCTTCTTTCCCTTGGTCCCAAACATGCTCTGCCCACGTTGGTTAAAGAATTCCCGTTATTCAAATTGATAGCAGATGGGGAAAATCACATTCAAACTATTAAAGAAAAAGATAAACAGGAAATCGAAAGGAACAACTTGACGGCACTTCTACAGAACCACATTAACAAAACAAAAATTTCAGCTAGAGACAAATTCACGGTAGACACACTGCGAGCCACAAAACAATTTTTGAAAAAGAATGAACAAATCTTAGTTCTCAATGCAGATAAGGGAAATGTCACAGTGTTAATGGACAGAACTGAATACGACATAAAAATGCAGAAAATTGTTAATGATATTTCTATGTATAAAGTATTAAAACGCGACCCTACAAATCAGCTTCAAAGGAAAAACAACGATATAGTGGATAAATTATACAACAACAATGTCATTGATTTAAAAGAAAAAGTTAGTCTTAATTGTAAAACTTCCTATCCCCCCCGAATCTATGGCCTGCCCAAAATCCATAAAGCAGGAATTCCACTTAGACCTATCTGTTCGTCCGTCAAGTCTCCGTCCTATAATCTGTGCAAATTTGTCATACGAATTCTGAAAAATCTGACCTCTTCATCCAAATACAACATCAAAGATGCAGCTGAGTTCAAAAATAAGATACACAATACGTATGTGCATGACGACGAGAGTTTGGTGTCGTTCGACGTCGTGTCTTTATTTCCCAGCATACCAGTTGATTTAGCACTAGACATAATAGGTGCAAAGTGGGAAATGATAAAGGAGCACACGTCCATGACGAAAGAACTTTTCTTGACGGTAGTCAAGTTTTGCATTAAGGAAAATCGGTATTTCAAATATAAGGATAAGATATACGAGCAACGATCGGGAATGCCCATGGGATCCCCAGCGTCACCGGTTATTGCGGATATTGTGATGGAGGAACTTTTATCCCGGTTTGAAATGCAGGCGCCGAACAAACCACGAATGCTTACGAAATATGTAGATGATTTGTTCGCGATAATAAAAACGGAGGACACAAATATTTTGCTTAACCTACTTAACGGATACCACCGATCGATTAAATTCACTATTGAAGTAGAGAGGGACGGAAAAATACCTTTTCTGGACACCCTAGTGATTAGGAGGAACAACCAATTAGCATTAGACTGGTACAAAAAACCTACTGCATCCGGCAGACTGATTAACTTCAACTCACAGCATGATAGAGGAGTAATAGTGAACACGGCCAATAATTTCGTGAGGCGAGTTCTCTCAATTAGTGATAGAATTTACCATACCAAAAATATTAAACTTATAAAGGATACCCTCGAAAAGAATGATTTTCCAATTAAATTAGTGAACAAACTTATATATAATTATTACTCGCGTCTAGGTAAAGATAATAAGGAGAAAAATCAAAATGCCAAAATCTTTAAATCCGTCACATATATCCCTGGGCTTTCAGAAAGGATCAAACATTCAAAAATGTATGATATGGATAATGTTCAGCTAGCATTTACCTACAGAAATTCTTTAAAAAAGGTGTTCAGCAGATTAAAAGACCCAATACCAATACAAGAAAAATCGGATGTTGTTTATAGGATTCCTTGCAACGGCGACGGGTCCCACGTATGCGAGAAAGTATATGTGGGTACTACAAAATCAAAACTGAAGACAAGGATATCCGCTCACAAATCCAATATAAAATTAAGGAACAATTTTTCTGACAACAAAACGGCTCTATCATCTCATTGTAAGGATACCGGACATTACCCGGATTTCGAAAATATAAAAATTTTGGAAGAGGAGAAAAATTATCATAAGCGTTTTACTTTAGAAATGCTTCACATAGTGAACACCCCTAATGATAGAAGGATGAATTTTAAGGCTGACACGGATCATTGTGCTTACGCCTACCGCAACCTGATTTTAAAGCACAATCAATACTCTTGATAAAATAAAACAAAAATAATAACAATTTGCTCCATTCTCTGCACATGCACACTCATGTAGTTTCTGTGCCTTGGTACAATAACTATACACCTGATTACTTGTATGCATACCTACAGTATTATTATTTTCGCCGCTTGCCATATTATTGTTGTAAATTTTTCTCAATTTTTGTTTACAATTACGGTATTTCATTTGATTATCTACATGTTTACACTCTCTGTTTATTTTTTCGTTGGTTCCGATAATCACTTTTCTTCATAATTTTTAGTCTTTGCATCACAGCGGAAGATGTAAGTCGCGCTTATGCATTATGTTTAAGTAGATTAGCATGTTTTTATGTGAAATATAATATGTTTAAGAGATGGATATGTTTTTTATGTGTAACTGAATGTGTGTTTTTATTGTTTTTTATTACAGTCCTGATGATGATCTCAGATTGAGATCGAAATATCGAAATTAAATACATATAAGCAACAAACGGAGTTGTTTTATTTAAAACAGGCCTAGAGCTCATAAAACAGAATAATATATATATTTATTCATTAACGGCCAATAAACAAATTAATTATTCACAAATAATATCATTATCTAACAAATCTTTTATCATATTCGAAACCAAAATTTTTTTTGGTTCGGAACTCTATATGGACGTTGACAGATGGGCTCGACACAATCGACCTCAATTTTCATTTCAATGAGACTAGTTTTACCAATTTCACTTAACTTTTCAGCAAAAACATCTCTCGGTACTCTGCTAAAAGCTTCGTTAGTTGCAATTTTCTGTTATCGTACGTTGTGTTATTTTCCAATTTTATTTTATAAATTTTGGAATTGTGATTAAAATTCAAATTACCGTTATTAATAATTACAATAAAGTCATTTATGAAAATTTCGTGCCCTAAAAGCACATCAGTTGTCAAAAAATCATCTTGAACGACATACATGTCAAGTTGCAAATTTACTGTATCAACTTGCATACTAACGTTAATTTTATTTTTAGAAATTTTCGTACCACCACATATACCTTTCATTTTCATTATACAGGGCATAATTTTACAACTCATTTTTTTGGCTATCGACTCACGTACCATGTGACAATCACTGCCACTATCAATAAATGCAATTAATCGTTCACCATTAATGTATATTTCTTTTTCAAACATTTTACTAGTTTCGCATGCTCTCACATTCACGTTTTTACCACAATTTACAGGATCATTACGCGGATGCACTCCTTGACAGTCTTTGCATCGTAGACGATTTTGAGGTTTGGGGCAATTACTAGACAAATTTCCCTTTTCGGAACAATTATAACAAGTTAACTTTTCACTGGATTTTTCAAATTTTCCATTAGGAGCTGTTTTTGTTTCTGTTTTTTTCGATGTATTGTCATATGTATTCCGCGACGTTGTAGGCAAATTTTTTAAATATTCGTCAAGAGTTTCACGCATCTCTTTCATTGTATTAAATTTCAAAACAGCGATTGCAGATTGTAAATCACGATATTTTAAACCTTCACGAGTATATTTTATAATTGCTGATTCACTTAATCCGTACGGTTTACCCGTTGCGCAAAACGAAACCAATATTCAATAACTTTTTCACCTTGTTTTCGTGTCGTACTACTCATAATATAGTTTATATCAGCCTCGTCCATCTTCGAACCGAATTCTTCAGTTAATGCATTTGAAAAATCACGCCACGTTGCAAACAAACTTTGTTGACCATCTAACCATAAACGTGCTACACCCTTCATTCGACTATACACAGCCAACAGTACGCACTTTTCTTCCCAAACATACGCATTCATAGCACTATTTACACGCTCAATAAATTGTTCGGCAGTTAACGCAAGATAATTAGTAGGATCAAAATCAGGAATAGTTTCTGCGATTTCTTTCACTGAATACCTATTATGAACACTTGTCATACTAGACATCTCATTCACATTTCCAACCACTGGAATGCTAATCACCGACCTTGGCTGAGACACAGATGTCGCATTCATTTGCGTCAGAGCATTTACCACACCCGATAACATTTCTTTTAATTCATTAATTTGTTCTTGAAGAGAACCATTTTGACTCTGTGTCGTTTCCAGCTCTTCGTCTACTATATTTTGACTACACATTTCAATCTCATCCGATCTGAACAGTTCCGACAATCGCAATATTAATTCGGCTTTCGTACCGGTAGTATTCAAGTTCTTTTCACTAAGAAAATCTTTCAACTGTTGCACCGTTAATGATGCAATTTTAACCAACATTTCACAAAATTAAATTGCAAATCGATTAAAAACACATTTATTTTCGTTTATGTTTATTTCACGACGCGAATTCGTCTCACTTCTGAACTAATAAAATAGTAAAATTATAAAACTAATTGGTTTTAATTTAAAATTCGTTCATCAAGTTTTACAATTAATTCGAAACTGAAGAAATTATATCAAATATTTCAAAGCTTGCTTATTTTTTTTGCCAAGAGCTCTAGATAAATTTACAGTAGATCAGTTTACAGTTGATTTGTTTACAATAGTGAGAAGTCCCTTAAGGTGCTTTTCAATAGACATTTCCCATGGGCCAGCAGACAGCACTCACACTTCGATCACGGAGCGGGTAGTGCAGGGCTTGGTGACCGATCCAATTGGCGGTGAAGATGTTCTCTAAATTTAAATCGCCGCATCCAGATGGTATATTCCCTGCCATGCTGTGATTTTCAAGTAGAGCTGGAATGGCTTAAAAAACACATACATAAATTTTTTTTTTTAATTTACAGAACATACACAAATATTTTGGTCAAAATACTAGTTTATGTTCCTCATGTTGAATCGCAGAATATACTACACAGTGATATGTGTTTGTATGACATGGGTATCAAATGAAAGGTATCAAAAAGTATTTTAAAATGGAGTGAGCCTTAGTTCTATAGGCGGACGTCTTTTCAAGATATTTCCATAAAGGGGGACCAGGGGTGACTCTAGAATGTGTTCTTGCAATATGGATATCAAATGAAAAGTGTTAGTCAGTATTTCAAAAGATAGTGGGCCTTAGTTTTATAGGTGGACACTTTTTCGAGATATAGCCATAAAACGGGGCCAGGGGTGACTGTATAATGTGTTTGTGCGATATTGGTATCAAATTAAAGGTATTAATGAGGGTTATAAAAGGGAGTGGCCCTTAGTTGTGTATGTGAAAGAGTTTTCGAGATATCAACCAAAATGTGGAGCAGGGTGACCCAGAACATCATCTGTCGGGTACCGCTAATTTATTTATATATATAATACCACGAAAAGTTTTCCTGCCGTGATCGCTAAGGCTTTTGATTTCGCCCTGCAGAAGTTTTTCATTTTCTTCTACTTAATATGGTAGGTGTCACACCCATTTTACAAAATTTTTTCTAAAGTTATATTTTGCGTCAAAAAACCAATCCAATCACCATGTTTCATCCCTTTTTCCGTATTTGGTATAGAATATGGCATGCTTTTCATTCATCACAAAGATTGGTAAATTTTTGGGCGACTTATGTCATTAAAAGTATTCTAGACAAATTAAACGAAAAAGAGCGGAGCCACACCAATTTTGGAATTTTCTTTTATTTTTGTATTTTGTTGCACCTTTACTGGAGTTGAATGTTGACATAATTATTTATATACTGTAAAGATATCAATTTTTTTTTAAAATTTTACATTTAAAAGTTTTTTTTTTTAAAGTGGGCGTGTCATCATCCGATTTTTCTAGTTTTTTTTACAACACAAGGTCAACACACCTACCAAGTTTCATCGCTTTATCCGTCTTTGGTAATGAATTATCGCACTTTTTCGGTTTTTCGAAATTTTCGATATGGGCGTGGTTATAGACAGATTTTATTCATTTTAAATAGAGATCTGAGATGAGTTAACAGGAATTTACATGCCAAATTTCATTAAGATACTTCAAAATGTACTCAAGTTATCGTGTTCACGGACACACGGACGGACGGACGGACAGGGCTAAATGAATTCCTTTTTTCATATTCATATTCATATTCATATTCATATTCATATTTATATTCATATTCATATTCATATTTATTGAGTCAATGGCAGAAACCTTACTGACTAGATTTACAAGTTTGCAAATTAACTTAAAACTAAGCAACTAAAATTAATTAATTCAAGGATGAGATAAATTTTCTCGATAGTAAGACTCAATCCGTAACTTAAACAAAGGCCTGGGCATTGCAAAGTCAAGATTTAGCATTGTGGAAATTTTATTAAACTCTTCGAGACCTCTTGTGAGAGGGGCAAAGCTAAGGTAATTGGTTCTCAGAACTTCACCGTAGAATATATTATGAGAGCGTAGAGATCTACTAGGAACTAGAAAATTTAACTGCTCCAACAGAGCTGAGCAATCAATAGTACCAGAGATAATATCGTAAATAAACATTAAATGTTGTACTGAGCGTCTGACATGCAGTGGCATAACATTTATAAGCATGCACCTGTTTATATAAGGTGGTAGGGGATTAACAAAATGAAGGGGTAGGAGGGCGAATCGAATGAATTTACGTTGAATCCTTTCAATTCTAGCAGAGTATGTGCTGTAAATGGGATTCCATATGATAGAGGCGTACTCTAATTTAGATCGCACTAATGAATTTTACAATATACTCCTAGTGTGTGGGTCCTTAAAATCCTTCGCATAACGTCGTAAAAAAGCTAAATTAGCATACGCTTTTGGTATAAGATAGTTAACATGGTTAACGAAAGTGAACGAAGAGTCGAAAATGACACCAAGATCACGAAATTCTTTGACCGAGGCAAGATATGTATTAGCGATATAGTATGTTGACGTAAGCGTACTTGTAGTTCTAGAAAACGTTATATGCTAACATTTGCTACTGCTAAGTCTCAGATGATTATTAAAAGCCCACACATTAAGAGCATCCAAATCTCTCTGTAGGAGCAATGCATCAGATACAGTGGTGATACGCCTAAACAGTTTTAAATCATCAGCATAAAGTAATTAATTTGAATGTTTTAAATATAAGCGACGTCATTAATGAAGATAACAAATAAGATTGGACCGAGAATACTACCTTGTGGCACCCCAGAGGTTGCCAAGAACTCATACGACTTCATATTCTCGATTTCAACAAATAAAATTCGGTTTGTCAGGTATGACTTTAACCATGACAGAAAAGCTGAATGGAAACCAATGTACTCAAGTTTCTGAAGAAGTATCTTGTGGGACACTGTATCAAACGCCTTAGCAGCAGAACACAGTAAAAAGCAGAAACACAGTATTATGAAAAAACAGCTAAGTTTGTCACTGTTGAACGACACGCAACAAACCCATGCTGACATGGATCGATTATTCCTTTAATAGCAAAAGCCGACTTCTCCTTTACTACTTTCTCAAACAGTTTTGAACAGGTTGATAGTTTAGAGATTGGCCTGTAGTTTGCTACCTCGCTCTTATTTCCAGACTTGAAGATTGGAGTAATAGAAGCCAATTTCCATCGATCAATGAAAACGCCAGTGGACAATGACACATTAAAGATATGGTACAACGGCACGCATAGCGAACTGCTACATTTTTCAACCAAAAAAGAAGACAGCCCATCAATATCTTTTTTTAAAGAAGATTGTAGGGACGAGATGCCAATAATAATATCTGATTCCGATACCAATAATGAGCCAAAGTCCAAGGAATTAGCTGTATCAGAACCAAACCTAACATCAGAAATATTAGAGTCAACAACAAAATTAGATTTGAAAAAATCAGCAAAAAGGTTCACTGTTTCCACTAAACTGTTTGAATTAATGCCATTAAAATTGACAGAGGTTGGAATATTGGAGCAACCTTTTTTTGTACGGACAAAGTTCCAAAAGGCCTTGGGATTTTGCTTTAACTCTTCTTCGAAACGGGAGATGTATTTATTATATAAAAACTTATCAAGCACATTGAACTGATTCATGTATAATAAATATCGATCTCTAAATGAAAAGTCGTTGGTTGCTTTGTACAACTTAAAATACTTATTTCTAAGATTTTTAAGCTTTTTTAACCTGGTATTGTACCAGGGTAATTTATGTATTTTGCTTCGAAGAAGGGGGAGATTTATACTAAATATATCAGATAACTGCAGCAGAAAAATTTCAAAGCATTCAGAGGCATTTTTAGGACAGAAAATAGACTTCCAGTCAATTTCAGCAATACTCGAATTGAGTGCATCAAAATTTGCATCTTTGAAATTGTAGGAGGGAGTATTTTGAGTGGTATTGTTGTTAAGTACAAATTCAATGAATTTTAATAATAAAGATAAGGGTACGTGATGCATGTCCGATTTGCAGATAGGAAATTGACACTCAGATAAGTGAGAAATTAAATTTTCATCGACAAAAATAAGATCCAGTATGTTATTTAGCTGGTTCACAAATGAATTAATCTGAACAAAGTTGGCACTAAAAAGAGTATCTAAAAAATATATTTCATGTTGATGATTGATATTCATAGGTGTTAATAGATTGTCATTTAGCAATTTTGACCAAACAACCCTGTTCATATTAAAATCACCCAAAAAGCAAAAATGACTGTTTACATTTTTTTCGTAAACTTCAAAAATATTATTCACATGCGCGCAGTACAGAGACTCATTACTACAAGGCGGAATATACGAAACACAAATAAACAGCTTTCCAAACAGCCCACAAATAGAGACACACATTTGGTCCAGTAGCGAGTCAGTATTGGGGAGCTGAACGAAAGAAGAAACGAGGGTACGTCTTACGGCAATTAGTACCCCGCCACCTCTTTGGCATCCCGTTTTGATTGGATCCCTATACTTACGATAGGTATGAAACAAAGTAGTATCAAAAAATTCTGCGTCAAAGAAATCATTGTTGAGCCAGGTCTCAACTATGACATACACAGCTTTAGTTCTCATCCCCGAGATATTTTGGTAGTAAATATTTACATTATTAAAAATTGAGGATTATTTACTAGGGGTTGAGCGTTTGGCCGTTGCCCTTTTGAAAAAAACGAAACGGCTTTACTTTAACATCAGTTGGCCATATACAAGAGTCTAGTAATTTACTATAGATTGAAGTCGAGACCCCAAGTTTAAAATTGCATCTTACTAACGAGCTAGAATCTATGTTTTTCTTTACTAACTTATAACAATGAATCAGAGATGGCGAAATATTCGCATTTTTTGATACATAACTGATGATATCACTTGCATTAACTGACGGCTTGAATGAGGATAAATGTAACCATTTTAGGCGAACAGCTAGATTAAGATCAGCATTTACATTACTGCCTACAACGATAGTAGCAGCCTTCTTGGATTTGTTTGTCTTAATTTCACGCCAGATCATTTTGGTATATAGAAGTCTATATCTATCTCGATTAGTTTATGCTATTAAGGGGTACCGTTATGCGGACAAAATTAATATACTCTGTGAGCTCTGCTCAGCTGTGCATAATAACACTTTAGTCATAATATTAAAATGGTCTACGATTGTAGACCACGTGCTTAACCACGTAACAGGAATCCACGTGCCCAACGAAGAGTTAAAATAATATTCGATGTGTACATAAGACTGAATCAGGTACCGCACCCTTGGAAAACAGCTCGTGTTGCCTTCTTACCAAAGTCGTGGAACATCGGTCACATGTATCTCAAAGACTACAACCCCATTAGCTTAACATTATTTCTGCTCAAAACGTTTAAGAGGCTGATAGATGTGTACATAAAGTTCCACGTGAATAAAAAGCTGCTTTCCATAACACAACATGTGTACACCAAAGGCAAATCAGTAGACACTGGCTTGCAAAGGATGGTAATAAACTTAGAGAAAGACCCGGAATATAAGGAGTATGCTCTAGGAGTCTTCTTAGACATTGCCGGGGCTTTCAATAACGTTTCTAAATGGGCGATCATGGCCGGTCTTAACTACATTAAAGTACATTCAGCCATACTCAGATGGATTGTAAAAGGCCACGAAATCAGTTGACAGGGGCACGCCGCAGGGCGGGGTGTTATCACATCTGCTGTGGACGCTGGTCATCAACTAACCCCTGCCCCGATTCGATGAGGGACTCGTAAAATTTACGGCTTACGCAAATGACGTTGCAGTTGTCACAAGTGGTATGTGCCTTCCAACGAATAGCTCTTTGGTGGATCGGGTGCTTCGGTATATCCATACCTAGGAATTTTATTTATTTATCAGCCAACGCAGATATGGTCTTGTTTGCTAAGAGGCACAATGTCCCAAATTGTGCCAGCCGTAAGTTAGGGAGGGAAGGGGGGGGTGACCCTACAGGAGAAACCTTGCAAAAAATATCTAGGAATCGTCCTACAGAGTAAGCTGTTGTGGAAGCTCAACGTGAAGGAGAGGTTGAAAAAGGCCTTGTTCGGTGGAAAGTTACACAAAAAAGAACCTACCTCAAAAAATTAGAGGAGGTATGCAAACTATCAATGCTCAGCATTACGGGAGCCCATGCCATTCTGCAAATTCCACTCGTAGACCTGCTAGCAAGCAAACATTGCGTTAACAACTGCAACGAAGCTCAGGGCCACGGAGCAGCTTGAGCGGAGACCATAGTAATATGGCGTCATCTATTATCGGACGAACAGACTACTTGATTACCTATCTTAGCTTCGAGGGGGCTATTCAAGCCACAATAGAGGTGGATGGTTAGCGCAAATGTGCTCAAGTGGGGCACTAGAACAGATGGTTCCCAATTTGTGGAAGGAGTAGTATCTGCA
Organism: Eurosta solidaginis; assembly: GCF_040869045.1. Lineage (NCBI taxonomy): Eukaryota > Metazoa > Arthropoda > Insecta > Diptera > Tephritidae > Eurosta > Eurosta solidaginis. The sequence goes on from NC_090324.1 coordinate 57,108,369, forward strand.
GTATACTGTGCTGGCCCAGAAATATACATATCCTACAAGCTGCCAGATCACTGTAGATTTTTTCAGGTGGAAGTATTAGTCGTAAATAAAGCAGTCGAAACATTGGAAGATAAGAGCTGAAACTGCAGCCGCCTTAACTTTTATATTGACAGCCAAGCAGGAATTACGGCAATAATCTCGCATAGCACAGTATCTAAAAGTGCATTAGAGTGTAAGCACTCCCTGGAAAGAATCGGGACAGGGAAAAACACACATCTATACTGGGTCCCAAAGCATATTGGAATAGATAGGAACGAAAGCGCTGTTGAACTAGCTAAAAGGGGCGCATTCCTTTAAGCTTGCTCCGTAGACTTCCCAATTAGATTGAGCGTGATTAAGAAAAGGCGAGAGGTGCACATGATCGAACACGTGACAAAGGCGTGGCTTCAAGCGTGGGGCGGTAAAGTTTCGAAGATTATGTGCTGGCATGACATGCCTTTAAATTAAGGTTGGTCAGTGATAGCAGATCTAGGAAGTGCGGGTTGGAGGATGAAACGATCGAGCGCGTTTTGTGCTCGTGCCCTGCTCTTGCCAGGCTAAGACTCCAGCTATTTTGAGTGATACAGCTGTCAGATATAGATGCAGCAAGTGGCATAGGTCCTAGAAAGCTTCTAGTATTTTCCAAGAGGACGTCGTTATTTTATAACATAGGTCCTGGTTTGGATTGGGTTTTTCAGTTTGGTCGTTAAATAAACTTCTGCTAACACTACGGACTCATTCATTTATGTGAGATCACTAAACCAGAAAAATACTTTCTTACATATTTTGTGTCGTTTCAATTGTTTAATTGCAGTTTTTAACCATTAATGTTAACAAAATTACCAACGAGTGGGAAACATAATTTCACTTGCAAGATGCGAAAGAACCTTTAACCAAAGTGTTGAAGACATGAATGAAAACCTCATCCAAGTCGAGGACTAAAATTGATAAATATACAAATGAGAATATAATATTGAAATAATATATATATATATGAATTACTTACTTTATACTTACCTTATACTAAGATACCTATGTATACTTACACCCTTATGAAGTACTTAGGTTTATACTTACCCAAAATACATGCCTGAAATATCTTTATATTTGCCTTTAAAATAATTACGTATCCTCACCCTGTAAGGAATTGTATATACTCACCTTTATATGGTTGAACATTTACCATTTATGTATAACCCAACACCGTTAGATACTGGAATGCAAAATACTTATCTATGTACATACATATTTGTTTAGACCAACAGCCCAAACTCTAAAACATGTTGGGTCGCCCTCGCACTTCCTTTATATTTTTTAACAGAGCCAGTCGAACCGTTTATGTTAACCATGCAAATAAACATCGCAGGAGTAAATAAACAGTTCGACTGGCAAGCGGGCTTAACAAATTCTGTTATTGTGTTTCTTGAATTTTTAACGTCAACGTATAGGGACGTATCAAACCGGCGATTGCAGAATCATCAAAAAGGTAACCTACAAATATATGTATTTATTACTGTACTTAATCTTTATTTCGAATAAAGATATTTATATTCAAATTAAAAATACTAATTCAAACCTTTCTTGTTTTTCCGTCCTACTTCTTGACCGGCACCATCCCTGAACTGTGGCCCGGCCAAGACATTGGTCCTTCGAGCCGTTTTATTTTAATCCAGCGAACATTGGGCCAACCAACAGTGTTTAAATATTATCAAACCAAAGTTTATATATTATCCGTGCGATCATTTTGTGAGACATCAGTTATTACGATAGTATTTGGTATTTGAGGAGTTATTTGGTGAGAAGGTATTTGCTGCAACAACAACACAAAATTTGGAACTGCCAAATTTTGTATATTATTGGATTTGCGACCAGCAGAAACAACAACATAACTTCACATCTAAAAATAAAAAGGTACGTGGTTATTGAGTGTGCACAATTGTTAATTAAAAAACTAGTTAAAGTGAAGTGCGTGAGTGATTTTGTGGAAAAATAAAATACAAAGTTTTTTTGTACAAATAGCCCATTTTTCCATCAAATATAGCTTTCCGCCCACGGTAAATAATATTTGACACGGCTTAGGGTCTTCAGTGTGGATTATCACACGCAAATATTTGTACAAGAGTGTTTCGGATTTTTTAATAGAAAAGTGCAAGTAGTTTTTTCAAAAATAAATTAATTCAATTTACATTTATATGACTTGCACTTCTCTGTTATTAACAGCCCACAACAACAACACTGCACTGTGTAATTAACCTCACTTTTTGGTTTGGTTCATCACAGTTGAATTAAAGAAAAAAATTTATATCACAAATATCACTTGGCACCAGTAGTTTATTCACTATTAAATAGCAGAATTTAATTTGATTGTAATACTTAGTGGACGGAACGTTTTTCCTCCGACTCTTGTGAAATTTTTCACTTTTTCTGACAATTCAAACAATACTGTGCTATATATACATATTACATACATTATATATTATATTATACATATATTATATATATATATTATACATATATACATACACACAAGCACATAGTTGGTTGGCGAGCAATTACTTTTGGTTTTAACACGTATGTTTATACGTATATATATATATATTTCATACAGTCCACTGGGTTTTTACTCCGAAAATTATTAAATTTGAGTTTTATTTTTTTCAAAAGAAATATTTTACATACGAAATTTTACTGTAAATTTATTAAAATTTTATTCAATTACTTGGGTTCTTTTTGTTGGTGGAAAACGTTTTCTAATTTTTATATTCGTAAATTGGGTAATTCGACAGATTCTGTCTCTGTACGTATTTTTTTTTTTTTAAAAATCAATTGTTTCGATTTTTTTAATTTTCAATATGGAAGCATAGTTGACACAATTATTGAGTTCGACATCGAATTTTTAAGCATATCCACTAGCGAACACTCCAAAAATTCGCTGAAAATTCATCAGCAGGTGTTGAAATCGATGTGGGAAAAAGCTAAAGAAGTTTTTGATGCGTTACTACAATCAGAAAATATATCTGAGAAGAATGTTACGGCAATTAGAAAAAAAAATAAGTCGTGCTATACTGTTTTTGTGCGGTGCATGACAAAAATAAATGACCTGGCAGAACAACTTGAGAAGGCAGAGACGGAAAACGATGCTGCCTTCACGCCACGCAATTTGCATTTAGCACCTTGTGATACTGAAATATTCAAAGGTGATTATTTCTCATGGGCAACTTTTCGTGGCATGTTCACGGCCATTTATATTCTAAATAAAAGCCTGTCGCCAGTACAAAAATTATACTATCTCATACAAAAAACCCAAGGTGAAGCCAGAGAAATCGTTAAGAAATGCGAATTGACGAATGATGGTTTTGATATAGCTTGGAAAAATTTGTGCGACAGGTATGAAAACAAGAGAATATTAGTCAACAACCAATTAAAGATTCTTTTCAGCCTACAATCAGTCGAAACTGAATGCGGTAATTCACTCAAAAGATTACAAAGGGACATAAATAATTTCATATCCTCGTTAGTAAGTCATCATATTGACATATCTAATTGGGATCCAATTATTACATATTTCTGTTCAACTAAGCTTCCTGATGTGACCCTTTCGCTATGGGAACAGTCCGTAGAAAACAAGACAGAAACTTCCTAGGGGCGAGTATGGACCTATTTCTAACAAATCGTTTTCAAACGTTAGAATTAGTCTCAGGTTTAAGAGGTACAAAGAGTACAAAACCTCAAAAGGTACAAAACTCAAAGCAGGCCTCTGAACATCCTCCAAAGAAAATTGGCGCCTTCGAGGCAAGTGTATCTAAAGGCACTTGTAAAATGTGTCAAAGCAATGATCGCAAAATTTATGCGTGTTCAAACTTCAAAAATTTGAACACCAATGAAAGACTTGCTTTCATAAAAAGAAATCACTTCTGCCTCAACTGTCTGTCATCGGGGCATTCAGTGTCAAAATGTACAAGTGCATACAATTGCAGCAACTGTCATTTAAGACATAATACCCTTCTGCATTTACAGACAAGTAAGGCAAAACCTACACCGGTAAATAATTCTGCAGATTTAGCGGAAGAGCAACCGTGCACTTCAAAGCAAGCTCAATCCCAAAATGGATCTGCAAAACAAAAAAAACAAGAAAGATAAAACTACAGTAAAATCTAATTTTATTAATACCAGTAAAGGTGTTTTACTAGGCACAGCTCGCGTCACCATTCATTATAATGGTACAGATTTTTCGGCCAGAGCTCTCATAGATTCGGATTCTGAATGCTCTTTTATCACTGAAAGACTCAGACGAAGAATCAACCTGCCAACTCGAAAGATACATGCTCAAGTTTCGGGCATCAATAATTCAGTTTCTGCGCAGGTAAAAGAGGCATGCGCCATTCAGTTGCGGTCCCCAGTTGACCCACTAATTTCTATTGATGCTTTAGTCCTAGTTCTACAACATTTGACAGGTAATTTCCCAACATGCGATGTTAGTGCATTAACACAACAAGTATTCCCCGATCTTGTGCTTGCGGATAAACGTTTCTTCGTGAATGAGCCAGTTGACCTTGTTCTGGGCGGGGATATTTATCCGCAAATCATATAATACGGTATCAAAAAAAATATTATTAGCACTATTTTAGCTAAAGAAACTGTCTTTTGTTGGATACTGACTGGTCGTGCTGATGCAGCCAGTCCAACCAATCATAATCGGGTATACTTTTACAATGAGATTGCTTTAGACAAGCAGCAGAGGTCATTTTGGGAGCTCGAAGACCCACCGAAAGCTAAAGCCTGCACATTAGATGATCAATTTTGTGAGGAATTGTATCAACGCACAACGCAGCGGAATTCTGATGATACATTGTGTCGCTTCTGTTCAGGTCAAAATTCCCAGGAGAGATCAATCTAGGTCCGTCATTAAGAATAGCGTGCTCGCAATTCTATAAAAATTAAACCCGACTTAGAAACATCTCGATTTACAGAAGGAATACAATAGAATCATACTAGAATACGAGACTATGGGGCAAGACTAGATTCGATTCAATCGGCCAATGCAGTCGATAATTATTATTTACCACATCATGCAGTAATAAAAGAAGAAAGTATCTCTACCAAAGTTAGAGTTGTTTTTAATGCTTCTTCGCGTTCTTCAAATTGTTTCAGCCTGAACGATGGCCTGTTCTGGTCCTGTGCTTCAGGCTGATCTACTAACATTAATTCTTCGCTGGCGACTTTTCAGATATGTCTTCAATAGCGATATTTAGAAGATGTATATATAGGCAAATCCTAGTAGATGATAATCATACAAGATACCAAAGAATAGTTTTCCGCTCAAGTCCAGATGATCAAATCAGTCTGTGCAAGCTCAAAACGGTGATATTTGGTATCAATTGTGCTCCTTATCTAGCAATAAGGACTTTCTTAAACTGGCTGATGATTCCGAAAAATCTCATCCAATCGGCTCAAATATCCTACGAAAAATTATGTATGTCGACGACGTTCTTTCGGGAGGGCATACTATTGCATCTGCGATCAGAGCAAGAGATGAAATTTCAGAGGTTCAAATTCCAGTGAAATATTACAGGGTATTTCTAAAGCTCATCTTCTGAGCGAAGATTTCTTGGAATTTGAAGATTCAAGTAGTGTAAAAGCGCTCGGTATTAGGTGGAATGCTCATTCCGATCAGTTTTACTTCATAGCAAAATCTATAGAAGAGCATACCGAGCCTACAAAAAGAGCGATACTATCTACTATCGCAAAACTCTTTGGTCCGTTAGGGTGGCTAGCTCCAACAATTGTCGTGGCGAAAATGATTATGCAAAATATCTGGTTAGAGGGTACTGGCTGGGATGAAACCGTTTCGTCTTCAACATTAGACAGGTGGAGACATTTTACCAATACGTACAAGGAGATCGACAAAATACGAATAAAGCGATGGGTAGCCTTTTCTCCAACAGAAAAGGTCGAAATTCACGGATTCTGCGACGACTCCGAGAAAGCGTATGGTGCAGCCGTGTATTTGAGAATGGAAACCAACGACGGCATACTTGTGAATCTACTTTTGGCAAAAACAAGAGCCGCTCCAGTCAAACCCATCTCACTTCCTCGACTAGAACTTTGTGGAGCAGTATTATTAGCGGAGATAACCGAATCTATCTGCGCTAAACTTGATTTAGGTCAACAAAACATTCATCTTTGGACAGATTCGACAATCGTGCTAGCTTGGATACGTAAACCTCCGTGCTCATGGTCAACTTTCGTCGCACATCGAATTACAAAAATCGTTGACAAAGTTGGAAGTTCATCGTGGTATCACGTGGATTCAGGTACAAACCCAGCAGATTTAGCCAGTAGAGAAATACAAGCCGAGGATTTAGTCAACAATTCTCTGTGGTGCCAAGAAGAGAAGGAAAAGTGGCCAACACAAGATTTGGATTTTAACACGAATATTGAAGAAAAACGCGTGCAAGTACATGCAACCGCAATTTCAAGCAATATTAATAATCGATAGGTTTTCAAATCTTCCTAGGGCTTTAAGGGTCATATCATATATGTTCAGGTTTTTTCATAGAACGCATTCCAAAAATAAGCATTGTAGTCAACCTGAATCTTATTTAATTTCCTCAGATGAAATTAAAGCTCCAACGAGCCGTTTAATAAAACTTGCTCAGAAGAAATATTACGGATAAGAAATTTCAAGTTTGCAATCCAAAACACCATTTGGATCTAAAAGCGAAATACTTTTGCTCACTCCATATCTTGATGAAGACGAAGTAGTGGAAACGGGTGGACGACTTGGTGCATCCAAAGATACTACCGAATCTGAACGCCATCCCATAATACTTCCATACAATTGTAGGTTTACACGTCTGTATGTTCAGTTTGTCCATGAAATGACTCTCCATGGTTAATGCTGCGTATCATTGGAACGCAATACTGGATACCAAAAGTTAAAACATGATACGATCCGTAATTCATAATTGTAAGATCTGCACGATCTTCAAGAAACGATATCAAAGTCAGCTCATGGGAATTCTACCTCAAGAACGCACCAAATTTTCGCGGGCATTTAGCAATACAGGGGTAGATTTTGCAGGGCCTTTCGATATTAAGAGTTACAGTGGGCGCGGGTGTCGTACCTCAAAGGGTTACGTTTGTGTGTTCCTTTGCTTTTCTACTAGGGCCATACATTTAGAAGCTACTAGTGATTTGAGCACTTCCTCATTCCTAGCCGCTCTTTCAAGATTCGTAGCTAGACGAGGATGTCCAAGAAACATTTATTTGGACAATGGAGCAAACTTTTTCGGTGCATTACGCGCTGAATTTAAGGAGTTTCTTGCCGATGCAAGAAACCAAACTCTGTCAAAATATTCCCATTAGGCATTAACTTGGCATTTCATATTAGCAGGAGCCCCACAAATGGAGGGAATATGGGAAGCGGGAGTGAAAAGCTTTAAAAGCCACTTTAAAAAAGTGGCCTTAAACAAGAAATTCACGTTTGAGGAATTTAAAACACTGTTATGTAGAATTGAGGGTCATCTCAATTCTCGCCCTCTTAGCCCCGCTTCAAATGAACCATCTGACCTTGAGCCTCTAACACCAGGACACTTTCTGATTGGAGGACATCTATTAACACCAGCGGAAATCAGCGTTGATGAAAATACTGCCTCAATAGTCAATCGCTGGCAGAAACTCAAGGCGTTACATCAAAACTTCTGCAGAAGATGGAAACCTGAATATCTTTCGGAACTACAAAAATGGATAAAATGGAAGCATCCTAAATCAAATATGCAAGTCGGAGATATGGTGGTTATGCGGGAAAACAATCTGCCTCCCAACGAATGGAGATTGGGGAGTGCGATTAAGTTACACCCTGGATCAGACAACCGGGTTCGCGTTGTGGATATAAGGACAGAGAGGGGGCGAGTAACAAAACCACTTGTCAAACTAATATTATTACCACCATATACCGCGGAAACCGAAAACATGACATACCCTAATCTCCAGCAGTGACGCTACAATTGGAGTTACAAAACCTCTACACAACATTAAAAACTTCTCCTAACCAAAACAAAAATTTCTTTTTTTTTGATCCAGCCTAATGTTACATATGTACATATACATGCTTGCGCACATGGGTGATGTGATTTTCATTTACAAATGCAACAATATTTTGCTGAACATTGATGAACACACTCACTAGGCAATCATAAAATTGGTTTCGCAAACCCAAATAAATATTTCCTTTGTTGTTTTTGCCTAATGCATTATATATAAGGGTGCCCACATAAACATAATTTTTTATTTTTGTTGGGAAGAAACGAAAAAAGGATAGTACAATGGCAAAGGCAGCGTCACTTAAATTAAACAAACCACTACAGATTCCATTGCATACACCATTTTTTATCAAAATAAAAATAAAAACAAAAATAGAATAAGTAAAAAACAAAAAATCACGGAAATAAAAATTTTCAATTAAGGACATCCTAATATAATGCACGCACATGGCAAAATTCCTTTTTACTTTTCGAAGTAAATACTAAACAAAAAAAAAAAAAAACAAAGAACAAAAATTTTCTAACGAAGAAAAGAAATTGAGGAGAATTTTGGGCACCCTAATTTAACATATTGCAATCAATTGTAATGTTTGCGGAGAAGAGAAAATCGAAATCTAGGTTGCAGTGCCCAGTTAGCGGCACAAGATAGAATTTACTGCCAATTGAAACGGCAGCAGGTTGAATTCTGTTCTTTATTCAAAAGTTGTTTTCTTTTATACAAAATTTCTATGAGCTAAAATACTTACTTACACTAATACTTGCAAACTAAGTATAACACACATATACATTCAATTCAGTTCCATGGGAACTGCATTCTTAGCATAATTAAAATTGGCTGTGGAATGTGCAACGCAAGCATAAATGAATCATGTTAATTTGTCTACAGGTAAAGGCTTGTCGTGAGCAAGCTCTTAACAGTGACATACCAAGGCTCAGGTTACCGCATGATGCACGGTGTACAAAATATATGTTTGTACAAATGGATGAATGTGTCAATAGAGTCTCATGCCGTACCAAAGCGAGCCAAAATATACGTATGTACAATTGGATGAATATGTATGTAAGAGTCAATATATTTTAAGACATTCCAAAACGGGTTGAAATATATGTTTGTACAAATGAATGAATAGCTTAATGAGTGAATGCTACACCATCCGCCTTTGAAAGAGTAGACATATAATTTTGTGCACGAATTATTTATGGCTACTCAAGGTAGGTTTATGGTTTTGAATCCGTTTGTGCTTACTTTGCTTGTTGGGTGTTTTTTTTTTTTTTTTTTTTTTTTTTTAGGTTGCTGTTGTTATTTCGGGTATTTCCTGGCGATCCGAAATTTCGACCAGATCTTTGGTAATTTTGTCTGTGATTATTATTATTGTTAATATTGAAAGAACGTCTATAATTTCCTCTATAATTATTGTTTTGGTAACTTCTGCTTAAGTTACCTCGGAAATTGGAATTTTGCGAATATGTAAAATTGAATTTGTATTTCCAGTTACTTCTGTGCAACTGTTAGTAAAATATAGCTTCGTTCATTGTTGTGAACGTTCCAGCTTGCATAATTGTTTTTACTTTATCGCTGGAGCAGTTTTTACACATAGCTTTCACAGCTGATTGTGTAGCATACTTGGTTGCTAACACTGGTGTTAGTCCGTCGGATATGTATGCTCCTTCCAACGATTTTGTGAGCTTTTCAATTTCAGCAGGGTATTGATTTGCAGTTCTACCGCGCTGTTGGATATTCAGGAGTTTTGCTGCCAGAACTTCAACTGATTCACCTTTAATTGCTGTTTTTATACTCAGTTGAGCAGAGCTCACAGAGTATATTAACTTTGATTGGATGACGGTTGGTTGTACAGGTATAAAGGAATCGAGATAGACATAGACTTCCATATATCAAAATCATCAGTATCGAAAAAAAATTTGATTGAGCCATGTCCGTCCGTCCGTCCGTCCGTTAACACGAGAACTTGAGTAAATTTTGAAGTAACTTGACCAAATTTGGTATGTACGTTCCTGGGCACTCATCTCAGATCCTATTTAAAATGAACGATATCGGACCATAACCACGCCCACTTTTTCGATATCGAAAATTTCGAAAAATCAAAAAAGTGCGATAATTCATTACCAAAGACGGATAAAGCGATGAAACTTGGTAGGTGGGTTGAACTTATGGCGCAGAGAAGAAAATAAGTAAAATTTTGGACAATGGGCGTGGCACCGCCCACTTTTAAAAGAAGGTAATTTAGAAGTTTTGCAAGCTGTAATTTGGCAGTCGTTGAAGATATCATGATGTAATTCGGCAGGAACGTTACTTGTATTACTATATGTATGCTTAATAAAAATTAGCAAAATCGGAGAACGAACACGCCCACTTTAAAAAAAATTTTTATTAAAGTAAAATTTTTACAAAAAATTTAATATCTTTACAGTATATAATTAATTTATGTCAACATTAAACTCCAGTAATGATATGGTGCAACAAAATACAAAAACAAAAGAAAATTTCAAAATGGGCGTGGCTCCGCCCTTTTTCATTTGATTTGTCTAGGATATATTTAATGTCATAAGTCGAACAAATGTTTACCAATCCTTGTGAAATTTGGTAGGCGCTTAGATTCTAGGACGATAATTGTTTTCTGTGAAAAAGGGCGAAATTGGTTGAAGCCACGCCCAGTTTTTATACACAGTAGATCGTCTGTCCTTCCACTCGGCCGTTAACATGATAATTTGAGCAAAATTCGATATATCTTTACTAAACTCAGTTCACATAATTATCTGAACACACTTTGTATTGGTATAAAAAATTGCTAAAATCCGACTATGACCACGCCCACTTTTTCGATTTCGAAAATTACGAAAAATGAAAAAAATGCCATAATTCTATACCAAATACGAAAAAGGGATGAAACATGGTAATTGCATTAGTTTATTGACGCAAAATATAACTTTAGAAAAAACTTTTTAAAATGGGTGTGACACCTACCATATTAAGTAGAAGAAAATGAAAAAGCTCTGCAGGGTGAAATCGAAAGCCCTTGGAATCACGGCAGGAATACTAAATTAGCGGTACCCGACAGATGATGTTCTGGGTCACCCTGGTCCACATTTTGGTCGAAAACTCGACAACGCCTTCACATATACAACTACCACAACTCCCTTTTAAAATTCTTATTAATACCATTAATTGGACACCCATATTTTACAAACACATTATACAGTCACCCCTGGTCCACCTTTATGGCGATATCTCGAAAAGGCGTCCACCTATAGAACTAAGGCCCACTGCCTTTTAAAATACTCATTAACACCTTTCATTTGATACCCATATCGTACAAACAAATTCTAGAGTCACCCCTGGTCCACCCTTATATCGATATTTCGAAAAGGCGTCCACCCATAGAACTAAGGCCCACTCCCTTTTAAAATATTCATTAACACCTTTCGTTTGATACCCATATTGTATAAACGCATTCTAGAGTCATCCCTGGTCCACCTTTATGGCGATATCTCGAAAAGGCGTCCACTTATAAAACTAAGGCCCACTCCCCTTCATTAGAAAAAACTTTGTAAAATGGGTGTGACACCTACCATATTAAGTAAAAAAAAATGAGAAAGTTCTGCAGGGTGAAATCGAAAGCCCTTGGAATCACGGCAGGAATACTGTTCGTGGTATTACATATATAAATAAATTAGCGGTACCCGACAGATGATGTTCTGGGTCACCCTGGTCCACATTTTGGTCGAAAACTCGACAACGCCTTCACATATACAACTACCAACACTCCCTTTTAAAATTCTTATTAATACCTTTAATTGGACACCCATATTGTACAAACACATTATACAGTCACCCCTGGTCCACCTTTATGGCGATATCTCGAAAAGGCGTCCACCTATAGAACTAAGGCCCACTGCCTTTTAAAATACTCATTAACACCTTTCATTTGATACCCATATCGAACAAACAAGTTCTAGAGTCACCCCTGGTCCACCTTTATGGCGATATCTCGAAAAGGTGTCCACCTATAGAACTAAGGCCAACTGCCTTTTAAAATACTCATTAACACCTTTCAGTTGATACCCATATCGTACAAATAAAGAAAACTTTTCTTCTAATTTAAAAACCTTATTTCTAAAATTTTGATGTTGCTTTGCCCGGGGTGCGAACCCAGGGCATACGGTGTGGCAGGCGGAGCACGCTACCATCACACCACGTTGGCCGCCAAAGAAAATCGAAATCTAGGTTGCAGTGCCCAGTTAGCGGCACCAGATAGAATTTACTGCCAATTGAAACTGCAGCAGGTTGAATTCTGTCTTTATTCAAAAGTTGTTTTCTTTTATACAAAATTTCTATGAGCTAAAATACTTACTTACACTAATACTTACAAACTAAGTATAACACACATATACACTCAATTCAGTTCCCTGGGAACTGCATTCTAAGCATAATTAAAATTGGCTGTGGAATGTGCAATGCAAGCATAAATGATTCATGTTAATAATTCGTCTACAGGTAAAGGCTTGTCGTGGGCAAGCTCTAAACAGTGACATACCAAGGCTCAGGTTACCGTATGATACACGGTGTACAAAATATATGTTTGTAAAAATGAATGAATGTGTCAATAAAATCTCATGCCGTACCAAAGCGAGCCAAAATATACGTATGTACAATTGTATGAATATGTATGTAAGAGTCAATATATTTTAAGACATTCCAAAACGGGTTGAATTATATGTTTGTAAAAATGTATGAATAACTTAAGTGAGTGAATGCTGCACAATGCAATTTAGCTTTTCGCTTTTCGAAAGAAAAACCTCAAAACAAAAAAAAAACCCACTCACAATAAAAAAATCACCGCACATCCTACTATAATGTAACACCATACGATCACATAAATTGTTGCTTTGTTTTGGTGGAGGATTTTTGCACGACATTTCATAGGTCTTTATTATCACATTTTTTTCTTTCCTTTCTTTATTATTTGCAATATGTATATACAAGTTATCTCCCGTCTCGTGGGAGATGTAAAAAAATTAAAGGTGCGGAGGAACTCAATGTCCTCCGATACTTGTGAAATGAAACAAGGAACGATTTCGGATTAACGTCACAACTTCCTTATTCGTGCCACTTCCACGCTAATTAACTACTGCTCTAAACATACGTTGCAACTTACTTAAATAACTTCTTAGTCTAACTAAAATGTTTACACTGCATTTGCAATGCTTTACCCAGAACTGCTCGCGCGTGTAGACAGGAATTGCTTATCGTGCGATTCCCATAACTAACGTAAGGTGACCGGATCGATGGTTGCGCGTGTGCCGCGTCAGCGACTTTATTTTATTGAACTAAATAAGTCACATGCTTAGCAACGTGATCGTAGAGTGTGCCGTATTGTGGTATCTACGCGTGTAACTCCTCCTCCTTTCAAGATCTGCGTCTCGTAGATCAAATTTCGAAAAGCGTGAGGGGGAGAAATTTTGTAAGGAGTTATTGCGACCTTCTGGTAACGCTTTAGTACTGACGGTTGTGACTGGCAGGCTAGGATCTGAGCGATAAAATTCAGGTGCTGATTTGCCTTTGGGGATCCTATTTATGCTAATGTTTCCCGTCCAATGCGTAGGAATTTGAACCGGTGGAAGGTCTAGTTTCTTTGTGTAACATTTCCACAGCGTTCCGGCAATAAGGGCTATTGCGCAAATCGAGATAGCCTCTGTAACGATGGAAAACTTGATTTTTTCATTGACATAGCCTAGATACTTAACATTCTCCATTGTAATGTCGTGGATGTACTCCAAGTTGACTTTCATGGTATGTTTTTTTATGTTAGAAAGTACGGCTGGGAGGGCGTGTGCGGTAACAGCTTCATTGCTGGAAAATTCCTGATCGCCAATCTTGATTGTCTCAATTACATTCTGGTATGGGAAGGCGTCTGTTTCGGATAGGATTTGGTTCACCTCGTCTATATCTAACAAGTTGGTATTAACAATTCCTCGCATTGCCAATTGACATGCTCGCACAAATTCATTGACCTCTTCGGGAAGGAGGACGATGTTGCGAAATGCGCTTTGCTCGAATTCGATTCCTTCTGTTTCCTGTATTACGTAGTTGGTGCTGTTCACCACTTCTTCAATTCGTTTCAATACTTCTTCGGTGGTTGTGAATAGATTTCTATTGACCTTATATTGATGGTTGTTGTTCGCTATTATCTGGTTTTGGCTGTGGAGGATGTTATTCCAATCTGTTGCGTCAGGCGATCCTGCCAGCCATTTCCATGCCGACCCAATCCAGTCAATGGATCGGGTGACTCTAGTCTTGTGCATGTGCTTCCCATCAACTCTCTGAGTCGTTCGAGTGTTTGGTTGATGAAGTGCTGGGCCAAGAGCTGCTCGTCGGTTCGTTTGATTAGATGACTTGCTAATTAATCCATTTGAGTCACCATCATGGTATATAATGAGCCCCCTATGATCCACCCATCTCCGCTCTGGATGGTTATTATTGGGGCCTTGTAGTTAAATATGTGTAGTGCGCTGATGGCTGATGCCAGCAGTGGGAATCTGCAACGCAAGATGTTAACTCTAATTTAATGTAGTTAGTAGTTGTTATGTTCTAAGTAAGTTACGGTTATCTATTTAATAAAGTGGAAAAATATTATTGATAGTAGGAAAGTATTATTAGTAAGCGGAATTCTTAAAATTAGATTGGTTATCATTAAGCTAGCGTTACTGTTTTAGTTTAGGATTTTCGCCTTTCTAGCGATGTTAATTTGTTAATGTGTCAGTGGTTTAAAAATTATGATTAGTGGGGAAGATTAAAATAAAATTTAAAAATTTTACTTTATACTGTTTTACAAAGGGTCTCAAAAATAAAATAGGAACAAAAAATTAAGAAAAATAAAAAGGTGAAAAATTTTGGTTTTCTTTTTTTTTCTTTTGCATTCTAACAATTTTTTCGTTTTTCTTCTTTTCTTTGGATTAATATTTTAATTTTATTTTTATTCTATTTGTTTATTTGTTTTTGTTAAAAAAACTAGGCGCATAAGCTCAAATTTTTCCTTTTTTATTTTTCATCTACGGATTAGGCGCAGAGAATTAAATAAATATTTGCTTATTGGATTAGGCGCATAAACTCAAATTTTTCTTTTTTTTCTTTTTCATCTACGGATTAGGCGCAGAGAATTTAATAAATATTTGCTTAGCGGATTAGGCGCATAAGCTTAAATTTTCATTTTTTCTCCTGGACCAGAGATGTTAACATTTCTCGAACCAGCTATGTGGAGATCGCCAGAATTCCGTTTGGAAATAGTGTAGCCATTTGTCAAATTCGATGGCACTACGAGCCTACTAAGGCACGATTTGTCCCAATTACAAGCCCGCTCTTGTTAGATAAACTCCCTCTTAGTGCCAGATCTTTTATAATTTCTTTTCATGTTTTTTGTATGTTTGTTTGTTTTATTGTGTGGGGGTAGTTTGTCCCCTTCTTTTTATATTTTTAATGTGGATTATATGATTTTTGTTTCCCACTAAGTGTGGTGACTGAAATTTTATTGTCTTTTGAAACGATTTCTTTCTTGTATAGAGGTTTTGCTTCCCCTTTATTTGCTTATCCTTCACGTATATGACGTCATTTTCGTCATAACGCTCCGGTAGCATCCTTTTTTTTATTGTGTCTTTTTATCTGAGCTATTTGCTTTTCCCTGAATAGTGCTTTAATTTGGATATTCATTTTTCTGCTCTGGTCAAGGAGTTCTTGGAAGTTGGAGGCTTGTGAGCGATTAAAAAAAATGTCTGTTGGTCTTTTGTTCGTTACCGAGTGGACTGAATTATTATACGATCTACAGTTATGATAACAAGTTCCTTGGTCCTGAGGGCTTCAGTTTCCCCCTGAATTTCGAATATATCTAAGTGAAGGATCTCGCATGGTCGCGATGGGATTGGTGTAGCCTGTAATTCTGGCCTATGGGGTTGCCTGTTGTACTTACTGAGTTTACACGTCTCACAAGCCAGTACATATTTCCTAATTTGACTGCTCATCTTGGGAAAATAGCAATGCTCAAGAAGTTGTTTCCTATTCTCCGTGGCATTACGGTGAGTACCTCACACACACTATCTGGATTTCTTAAGTCCCCCACAAGGGTTTGCGCTATCCGCACCTTTAAATTATTTACATCTCCCCCGAGACGGGACTCTTTGACGGACGGATGATGCCTTGTGAAAGCAGTTACTGAATTTGTCTTTCGACCTTTCCACGCATATTGACGGGGTAGGGATAGCTTTTGGTGTAAATGGGGTTTTCGGTTACTGTTTTTATCTCAGCCTGGAAGTTAGTTTGGATTACCGTGGATTGGTCTACTGGACCGAATAAAGTTTCGTTCTTTTCTAGTATCCCATATAGCTTGCTTTTCGTATGTTCGGTGACATAGTTGTCAAGGGGGATGTCTATATTAATGGAGTTAACTTGTTGCGCAGTTTTTCGCTTAAGAGGCAGAAGGATGTCTGGTTTAAGGATGAGGTATTGAGCTCCCTATCTAACACCGCTTTAATTTCTGAGAGAGTATCATCCCCTATTATCTCGTCAAATGATTCTAGACCGGGAAGGAGAAAGAATGTAGTCGGCAGGTCCCTACCGACAAACTTAAAAAAGTTTCCGCAAACTTTCTTGTCGATTTTGATTCTTCCCCCCGCCGAGATTAGGTGGAATGGGTTTTCCACTGGGTAGTGTTTAAAGCTACGCGCTCGCTAATGTAGTTTTTGTTTGCGCCGGTGTCAACTCAGAACTCTAATAAATCTTGACCCTGAGTGACGTACTCTAAATATGGTACGCCGGATACGAGGCTCCCATTGTAAAACTTTGTTGGTCAATTGTTGAATCTTTTTGTTCACTGGAGGCATCTTCTCCCTCCTCTTCGTCTGCGGCCACCAGATGAAACAATTTTTGTTTCTTGTTTCTTTCGTTGTTTGAAAATTTTGTTGGAAACTGACTTTTCCTTGGCCCGTCGTACCTAGAGAACCTGGAATTTTCTGTCTGGCGGGTTTGAGAGGATGCACCGGCATCCACTCTTAAAGCCGTGGGGGGGGGCACTGTTGTTGCGCCAGCTTTGCGCAGATTGGTGGCTATTCCTGGTTTGCCCTGACCGAGCGTATGGGGAGTTGAATCACCTCTGATTTTGATGTCGGTCTGCAAAGCTCCCATTGGAGTGGGTTACATTATTGTACCTTGAATGGTTCAGGGCTGGATTTTGCAGTGTGCCAGAGTAGTCTGTGCTGCCGCGAGAAAAATATCGCTGTGATGGAGTTTGGTACGAACTTCTGTTTAATGCCTGTGGGGTGCGGTAAATAGCGTTTCGCCGACCCACGTTAACGAACGTGAGGCATGACGAATATGCCTCAGGTAAGGATTTTGGCTTCTGCATAGGAAGCAAATTCGGCAAGTCGCCGTTTAGCCCCCTGATGAATACGTCCAAAGCTCGTCGTCTATGTGCCTCGGCCAATGCCTTCACCGTTTCTGTGTGCATATATTTATCAGTGCTTATCGTATTTATCATGAGTGAAAATTGCTTGTTTATTTGGGCATAGAATTCGGACAACTTTTATCGCCCATGGGTCATGAGGGTTAGGTGCTGCGCAAGGGTTTCGATATCCCTAAGGTCCGCATAATGCAAGGAGAGAATCTCCTTGATTTTCTTCCAATCCGAATCTAAAATATTGTGAGACACCAAGGCGGCATCTGCCGCTCCCCTAATCTTGCGTCTTATGTGCCTTAAAATTGCCCTATATATAGGCTTTTTCCGAACGGCCTTATAATCACTTAAGACTTGTTCTACACTATGGATCCAGGATCCATCAAATACTTGAAGTTCTTTCACGCAATCTGGTAGCCTCGCTATTTCTTTAAGATACTCCTCCGTCTGAGGAGTCACAAGAGGCTATCCTACTGGTGTTGCCTCGCTATCGACATATTGCCGACGAACCTCTTCTACCCTACTTTGTAGTCTCTCTAGGGTTTGACTAAGTCCTTGTATGGACTCGTCAGCGTTTGTCGATTCTACGCTTTTGAGGCGTTCCTCGAATCTCCTCAGCTGAGCAAGGATGGCGTTCACGACGCCATTCATTTCAGCCAGCGACTTCTTCATTTCGTCGGCGTTCATGAATAGGTATGCTGAAAAGATAAGAACTGTAAGAATTTATACGTGTGACCTACACAATCCAGTGTCTCATTTCAGGATTTTTTTTCGTTTAGATTGGAGAATTTTCAATTTTCTCTCTTTCTCTTTCACTTTTCCCTGTTAGATTGGGAAATTTTCAAATTTCTCTATTTTTCTTGCACTTTTCACTTAACATACGCGACGCGCAACCTGCACTCCGAAGCTCGGGAGCCAGTTATCTCCCGTATCGTGGGAGATGTAAAAAAATTAAAGGTGCGGCAGAACTCACTGTCCTTCGATACTTGTGAAATGAAACAAGGAACGATTTCAGATTAACGTTACAACTTCTTAATTCGTGCCACTTCCACGCTAATTAACTACTGCTCTAAACATACGTTTCAACTTACTTAAATAATTTCTTACGGGGTTATTCTGTGTACTTGACAAATTGTCAATAAGTTGACAAGTAATCAAGATTTTTATCAAGTTGACAAATATTTCTATTCTGTGCATAGCTTGACAACTCTAAAAAGCTCTACGACCTGTGCTTTTCACCATATTGGGGTGGCCTAAATTAGCCAAGCGTGGGGCAGTTGAGGGCGAGCAGTTTAATGTGAGTTATAAGGGAGTAATTTGATGTGTTTGCAGGTGTATGAGTCCTGGCACAGTGGATGACGTACCCGACTCACACTTTGGGGTTGCGGGTTGAAAGCCCACTGCAAGCAAGTATTTTTTAAATTTATTATTATTTTTATTTATTTTATAAATTATTATTTTAATGGACTGTATTTTATTTTCATTTAAATCAACGGTTTAGTGCAACAATCGCGAAATGGAAAACACGTAAGAGTTAAACATTGTTCTTAATTTTTTGTAACAAATATTTTAAAATCATAGTTTTTTCAAAGAAATCAAAAGTGGAACGTGCTACGCATGAGTAATTGGAGCGATATGTCTAATTTTATGCTTCTAACCCCGAAATTGGAATAGGAAAAAATAATCCACTGGGTTTTTGGGGGTCATTTCGGCATGGCTTTGGGGACTCACTCGGAGAATTTGGGGGCCATTCCGGAATGGTTTTGGGGACTCGGGAAATGTCTTCCCACAATAATAGCAAAAGTAATAAATCTTCCATTTTCCCTCGATCGCACAATAACAGAATTCTAATTTAAGTTTATCCGTATAACTTAAATTATCAAGAGCGTTTGACTTATTGACAATTTGTCAGCGAAAAGGCTTTTTATTTTTTACATAGAATAACAATTACTTGATAAATTATCAAACTTGACAAATAAGCAAGATGGTGAATTTGTCAAGTGCACAGAATAGGGCTGTTAGTCTAACTAAAATGTTTACATTGCAGTTCCCATAATTTACCCAGAACTGCTCGGGCGTGTAGACAGGAACTGCTTAGCGTGCGATTCCCATAACTATCGTAAGGTGACCTGAACGATGGTTGCGCGTGTGCCGCGTCAGCGAGTTTATCTTATTGAGCTAAATAAGTCACATGCTTAGCAACGTGATCGTAGGGTGTGCCGTATTATGGTACCTATGCGTGTAATTTACATATATGTACATATGTATATTTTGTTTCACTAAAACACTTCACAAACACAAAATAAACGCTAAAGAGTTGCGATTTACATTTTTGGCCCGGACGCGTTCTATTTTTATTGCAATTACAAATATATTGCAATCACAAAACAAAAATCACTCGCGAACACGTTTCCTTCATTTCGTTTTTCATTATTTACTTACGGAAGTTAAGCGCCAAATACACGACACTTTCCGCGAACATTCCCCAATCTTGTTCGCAGCTTTGGCCATACACCATACGAACTTTTGGCCGAACATTAGTTCTCTTTCAGACAGCGATGTATACGGACAACAATTGTGCGGCCGCATATTTCTCGCTGTGGCAATTAAGCGTAAAAAAAAGAGAGAAGATCGCAAAAAAAGAATTTGGTGCAAAGAATGGTTTAAAAAACGAGCAGTTCTTGGACAAACTATCTCTCTTTTTTTTTGCTTCACGCCAGTATTGCGCCCGCAAACTACTTATTTTTTTTATAACTGTATCCTTTGTGGCATCAGGATCTACTTCTTTTCATTTTTCTATTAAAGTCGCATAATCATTATTATTTTTAATTCTATTACAATAATCTTTGCTTTTTACTTGCCACAATGATGGCAAAGATTATTCCATTTCAATAAATTCACTCAGAAATTTTTTATTGTCCATTTTACTTTTCCGCGCACGTCTGTTCCGTTCAGAAATTACTTCGATTATGAGCTATTTCGACATACACGCACTCGCGCAAATGTTCGCCAAAAATTAAAATATTTTGATTTTTGGCGAACATTTGCGCGAACTGGCAAACACCAGCATACACGACAGAAAATGTCGCAGAAATATGACATAACGGGAATGTTCGCGGAAATGTTCGTGTCATGTATTTGGCGCTTTCGTGAAACGTGCAATATATCGATAATTTAAACAATCGATACACTAGTACGGTAGCATAAGGGTGTTGACACATCAATCATCCGTAAGGCTACATGCTTCACATATGGAAAAGCATGACATAGACATCTATTTTGATAAACTAGTTAGTAATCAAAAATAAATGCTATAAATGCTTGGAAATATATAAATTAGACGTTGTTTTAGAAAATCTGTCCTGTTAATATTTGGTTTGGCGTTGTTTCTGTCTTGGGGCTCCGAGGGTATCTTTTGCAAAACAAATGAATATCAATTATACTACAATACAATCCATCTATCGTGTATTTATATATCGCATATATTACCCTGCTTCCACCACCAACCCCTTATAAGGTGAAGTTCACAGAATTGCTCGCCAACCGAAATACGCTCGCTACGTCGATAAAATGAGAACAAATTATTTTCCTTTTCAGAAAAATGACGCGATTCACTGCAATTCGCAAAACATCTGAGGCTAAAAGGTTCTCTATGGCCTGCCGCTTATGAGAGAAGAAACATTCACTTAGGGTGTGCTCTATCTTCCGCGATAGTACGCCGGAAAGGAGGTGGTATTTTGTTATTATGAAACGCTATTGCACCAACTGCCTATCCTCGTTGCATAGTGCAGCAAACTGCACACATGAGGGGAGGTGCAAGAAGTGCGAAGACGACCACCACACCATGCTGCACATTGAGGACGTGCAGGAGACGACGCGACGGCAACGCAATCCCTGGAGACGCAGAAGGCAACAGAGATCCACCGAGGAAAGCGATACCCTCTCCATCATTGCATCCGATGTCGAAACAGAGTCCTCTGGAGCAGAAACGTCCGCTTTCCGCCCGGGGGTCTCAAGTTGAGTGGAATCATCGGCATTCCACCCACCTTCTACGAGCGGATTGGAAATGAAAACTTTCCAACCGCGCCGTTTTCGACCTATGCTTCGACATGTGGTGATCGCGAGCGGACTGGAAATGCAAACTTTCAACCGCCTTCCGGGCTGGGATGGTTGTTAGCCCACGTGCGCCGTCACAGCTGATCCAGTGCCTCACGTCGGTTGCATCCACGGTCGTTGTTAAAGTTGAGTTGGGTGGGCGCTTGCACCTGGTTCGGCTCTACTCGATCCATGCGCTGCAACGTCCATCATCGCGGATGAACTCATCCGCCAACTCTGCCTTGAGGTGACGATTGTGGGGGATCGGCGTGGGTGCTTCATCAAGCTGCGGGGAAAGCATGGGCAGACGGCCACCGTCACCACTTATGCCGTGGCGTTGCCTCATTTCCGGAGGCAAACCCCACTAACAAGCCTGGACGCAACGGTAGCCACGCCATATTCCAACATCAGGCTCGCAGACCCGCGGTTCTACGTCGCCGCCCCAGTCCAGTTGATGCTCGGTGCCGACGTGGTCCCAAAGGTTCTGCTGGGCGCCATACCAGACGGAACTTTGGGGCTCCTGTTGGCACAGAATACCATTTTTGGCTGGGTATTGTCTGGCGCCTGTTAAATTGACTTTATATACGTCAATTTGAATTTATTATTTTCACATTTTTACCGAAGAGTAATTTTACATACTTTTTCATATATATATATTTACATACATAAAATATATATATTTACATCCATAAAATATATATGCTTACATACTTATACATAAAATGGATTTTAAATATTTTTCATACTTGGTTTTTGAAACCTTCATTGGAATCATTGTAAAGTTATTTATAAAATGAACTTCCTTTGTATACAAATATTTTTTACGAAACAGTAAATTTAACAACGTTTTATACCTACATACATATACCTACACATTTTCTCCTCTAGGTCGCTCAAGCGGAACCTGAGCTGGAACTAGTTTAAGCTTAATTTAAGCAAACTCTGCGAACCAGCGGCGGGATATGTTCGAATAGATTTTGCGTTTCGCAAGGGGGGCGGCATGTTTAGGCCAACAGCCCAAACTCTAAAACATATTGGTCGCCCTCGCATTTGCTTTATAGTTTTTAACAGAGCCAGTCGAACCGTTTATGTTAACCATGCAAATAAAAATCGCAGGAATAAATAAACAGTTCGACTGGCAAGCGAGCTTAACGAAACTGTTATTGTGTTTCTTGGATTTTTAAAATCAACGTGTACGGACGTATCCCACCGGCGATTCCAGAATTATCAAAAAGGTAACCTACAAATATATAAATTAATTACTGTAATTAATCTTTATTTCGAATAAAGATCTTTATATTCAATTTAAAAATACTAATTCAAACCTTTCTTGTTTTTCTGTCCTATTTCTTGACCGGCAACATCCCTGAGCTGTGGCCCGGCAAAGACATTGTTTGTATTTTCATTTTGATAAAATGATGAGTATGTGTCTTCAACGCGAGTGTTTTTCGGTGCGCTGCAGTTATTGTCTACTTAGTTATATATTTTGTCATTGTACTTGCTTTTTTGGCGTTTGCGGGCTTTGCGTATTGATTTTCATTGTTTAATTGTTTCGTTTTGTGTATAATTATTTAATTTTTCCTAATTGCAAACAATAGAACAAACAACAACAATATCAGAAACAACAAATTTAGCGAAGATGCCCGATACTAGAGCTTCCCGGCAAGTGGTATTTACTCCCAACAAAAATTCGAGTGCAATCGGCAGATCTGGTTTAAAAGAGAGCTCGTTGCCTTCATCTTGGATTGAGCTTATTGAAGACAAATTGGAGATTGAGAGAACGGCCATCATTGAAGAGATTGCAGATCGTCTGAAAAGTTCTGAAGAGCGGCTTATGGCTGAAATGTCAAACCTAAAGAAGGCGCTAAGCAAAATGGAGGAAAGAGTGGTTAAAACAGAAGCCCAGGTTGAATGCAATGAACAACTGGGAAAGGAAATTGCGCTACTAAAAAAAGAGTTAAATGAATGCCAAAAAAAAATCTGTCTCCAGTGACATAATAATTAATGGCCTCCCCGTCAGTGATGGTGAAAACATTAAAGGCACTGTTAACAAAATGTGCCAATCATTGAAGGTGCCAGCATTGCCTATTTCCTCGGCGTTTCGTGTGCCTAACAAAAACAACAGCAAAACACCTGCATCTGTCATTGTACGACTGAGCTCTTCTGATGATCGATCTACACTCTTTAAAGCAGTGGCCCGTTTTTGCAAAGAGAATAAGCGTCCACTAATGTTCGTGATGTAGGAATTAATTCGGACGGGAAAATACACATACATGAGTGCCTAACCAAAAACAATCGTAAGCTAAACCATTTTGCAATGCAGTTGAGAAGAGAGAAAAAGCTCGTTGCTGCTTTCTAAATTCGTGGATATGTGTATGTTCGTGTACGTCCAAATTGTAAAGCTTTCAAGGTGACTGATATCGACAGTATTGAGCGTGTTGTTGCTGCAGATACCTGATTATGTATGATTAATGTTAAGTGTATCTAATATTATATATGCTCTTTGTTTTTCTCTAATCTTCTTTTTCAAACATTCCACTGTCCTCCTACACTCTCATCCTATCATATGTTTAATTGTTGTCACTACCGTTTTATACTCAGTTGAGCAGAGCTCACAGAGTATATTAACTTTGATTGGATAACGGTTGGTTGTACAGGTATAAAGGAATCGAGATAGATATAGAATTCCATATATCAAAATGATCCGTATCGAAAAAAAATTCGATTGAGCCATGTCCGTCCGTCCGTCCGTCCGTCTGCCCGTTAACACGATAAATTGAGTAAATTTTGAGGTATCTTGATGAAATTTGGTATGTAGGTTCCTGGGCACTCACTCAGATCACGTTTCACAATAGTAGTGCGCTCTGGCTTGAAACTACCCTCGCATTCTTTCTGGGAAATTCGTTGCTTCGGTTTTGTGCGCTCATGAGGTTTTGTCAATGCCAGTGTTTCTCTCGCAGGTACCTTCGGTTTTGATTTGTTTGGCCCATTCGTTCCATCAACCCTTGCCCGATCTGCTGCCTTTGACTTTTCCGGTTTTTTGTCAAATCTCTTTCAGCAGCACTAGATTACTGCCGAACCCTTCTTCCAAACTGAAGTTAAGTGGCACATCCTGGTTCTCATAGCTTGATATGTTGATGTCTGCGTATAGCTCGTACAGCTCATCATTAAATCTTCTTCGGTACTCTCCATTGCCGACGCGTAGAGGTCCATACATCTTTCGAAGAACTTTTCTCTCAAGCACTCCCAAAGCCGCTTCATCTGCTGTTGTCATGGTCCATGCTTCTGCCCCATATAGCAGGACGGGTACGATAAGTGACTTGTAGAGTATGATTTTCGTTCGCCGAGAGAGGTCTTTACTTTTCAATTGCCTAGTTCAAAGTAGCATTTATTGGCAAGATTGATTCTTCGCTGGATTTCAGTGCTGATGTTGTTGCTAGTGTTGACGCTGGTTCCCAAATAAACGAAGTATTTTACCATTTCGAAATTATGGCTGCCAGCAGTAGCGTGGTTGCCAAGGCGCGTATGCGCTGACTCTTTGCTCGATGACAGCAGGTACATCGTTTTGTCCTCATTCACCATCAAACCCATCTTTACCGCTTCTTTTTCCAGTTTGGAGTAAGCAGAGCTAACAGCGCGGGTGTTAGGCCGATGATATCAATGTCATCAACATATGCCAGTAATTGCACGCTTTTATAGTATATTGTTCCAGTGCAGTTAAGTTCTGCAGCTAGTATAATTTTCTCCAGCATCAAATTAAAGAAATCGCACGATAGCGGGTCACCCTGTCTGAAACCTCGTTTAGTTTCGAACGGCTCGGAGAGGTCGTTCAAAATTCTGACTGAGCTGATGGTGTTGCTCAACGTGGTTTTGTACAGCCCTATAAGTTTTGCGGGGAAACCAAATTCAGACATAGCGGCATATAGGCAGCTCCTTTTCGTGCTATCGAAGACGGCTTTAAAGTCGACGAAGAGGTGATGTGTGTCGATTCTCTTTTCACGGGTTTTTTCATCAGCCGGTTCACGGTGGGCTTCAATCTTTCGCACAATACACTTGAAAGGACCTTATATGCGATATTAAGAAGGCTGATTCCAAGATAGTTGGTGCATTTTGCAGTGTCCCCCTTCTTGTGGACTGGGCAAAGAATACTTAGATTCCAACCGCCGGTCATGCACTCGTCCGCCCATATTTTGCTAAGAAGCTGCTGCATGCGCCTTACCAACTCCTCGCCGCCGTACTTGAATAGCTCCGCGGGCAATCCATCAGCGCCCACGGCCGTGTGGTTTTTCAATCTGGTTATTGCTATTCTAACTTCGTCATAATCGGGCGGAGGGACATAAATTCCATCACCATCGATTGCGGGATCGGGTTCTTCATCTCTGCGCGGTGAATTGCTGCCTCCATTTGGGAGAGCAGAGAAGTATTGCCTCCATAATCTAAGCACTCTCTGGACATGAGTTACAAAGCCGCCGTTTTCATTCCTACAGGTGTTTGCCCCGGTCTTAAAACCTTCCCTCTATCGCTGTATTTTTGGTAGAATTTTCGGCCGTTATTCCTGGTGGCTAGCAGCTCAAGCTCCTCGCACTCACGCCTTTCTGCTTCTGCTTTTTTCTTCCTGAAAAGGCATCTCGCTTCCCTTTTCAAATCACGATAGTCTTCACACACTCCTCTCTTCGCGCTCGCTTTTAACGTAGCCCTGTAGGCAGCGTCTTTTCTTTCGATTGCAACGCGGCATTCTTCATCGTACCAGTTGTTTTTTCCTGGCCGCCGGTAACCAATTTTTTCCTCGGCGGCAGTATGAAGTTCTTTGGAGATATGCTCCAATTGCTCCTGTATTCCTTCAGGATGAGTTGTGCTCTCAGAGAGCAGGTGTGAGAGTCGAGTTGCGAAATCATTGGCAGTCTGTTGTGATTGAAGCTTTTCGACGTCTAGCTTTCTTTGTTTCTTTTGTTCCTTGGTTTTAGCCGCGTTGAGGCGGGTGCGTATTTTGGCTGCAAAGAGATAATGGTCCGAGTCAATGTTAGGTCCTCGGATCGTGCGCACATCTAAAACACTGGAGACATGCCGTCCGTCTATCACAACGTGATCGATCTGATTGCGAGTATTTCCATCAGGAGACAGCCATGTAGCTGGATGTATCTTTTTATGCATGAACCTCGTGCTGGATATGACCATGTTTCGAGCACCGGCAAAGTTAATCAGCCTCAGTTCGTTAGGAGAAGTTTCCTTGTGTAGGCTGAACTCTCCGACTGTAGGGCCAAAAACACCTTCTTTGCTCACCCTGGCGTTAAAGTCGCCAAGCACGACTTTTATATCATGACGGGGACAGCGCTCGTATGTGCGTTCTAATTGTTAATAAAAAGTGTCTTCCACCTCATCGTCTTTCTCCTCTGTCGGCGCATGTACGCAGATGAATGATATATTAAAAAATTTTGCTTTTATTTGGATAGCGGCGAGACGCTCGTCCACAGGCGTGAACGCCAGCACTTGGCGACAAAGTATCTCTCCCACCACGAATCCGACCACAAATCTTGATTGGACTAAATAACGCAGCACTTGGATCTCCGTTGAAATCCTTATATGGTGGCGCAAATGAGCCAATAGCTGAAAAGTCCAAACTCTGTTGGACATTGAAAGGCCCTACGCCAGGTATTGGTCATGATATCCCAAACTACGTCTATCACATATGTGACTGTTCCACCCAAACAGAGTTGCTTCAATTAACGAAATCTTACTTCTGCCTGGAGAGTTTAGGCGTTTCGGCTAACCTTACCTCATTAATATCTAAAGATGATGATCTGGCAATGAAGCAGCTGGAGCAATACACTGTGCGAATCGGCAATCGATTTTTAAACTAGTCTCTTATGGAAGAGTCATGAAATCACTTTACCTGATAGCATGCCGATGGCTTTATTTCGAGTGCGATGCCTGCAAAAAAAGATGCAAAGAGAGCCAAAGTTGACTGAGGTACTTCAGCAGAAGATTGACGACTACTTACAAAAAGGGTATGCCAGACGTATGTCAGCAACCGACGTTGCCACCAAAAAATGCTGGTATCTTCCGGTGTTTGCGGTAACCAGCCCTAACAAACCAGGCAAGGTGCGCCTAGTATGGGATGCAGCCGCAAAGGCTAATGGCGTATCACTGAATGACATGTTGCTCAAAGGGCCCGACCCAACAACTCCTCTGCTGTCACTATTATTCAATTTTCGGCAAAGGCGAGTAGCTATCTCGGCCGATATAGCTGAAATGTTTCATCAGGTTTGAGTTCAGAAAGAAGACCACAACTTTATGCGCTTCTTATGGTATGAACCCAACGCCGATGAACCGACAACTTTCGTGAAGAGAGTGATGACCTTTGGAGCTACGTGTTCACCCAGTTGGGCCCAATATGTCAAAAATAAAAATGCTGCAGAGTTTCAAGAAGAGTTTCCTCGTGCTTCACAATGTATTACTGAGCATCACTATGTAGACGATATATTGGTAAGTGTTGACACTGAAGAAGAAGCAATAAAGTTGGTAAACGATGTCCGTCACGTTCATGCGATGGGAGGTTTCCATATTCGAAACTTCTTGTCCAATTCAGACCGCGTTCTATCTGCGTTGAACGAAACCTCAACCGATGCCCTTTGTCTCGATCTTGAAAAAGAGCTAACAACTGAGAAGTTACTAGTCATGTGGTGAATCACCGCCAGTGATCATTTGGGATTTCGGGTTTCCCCCAAATACAGGGATTCCGATATCTTTGTTCACCATCGACGACCAACCAAGCGCGAAGTTTTTAGTTTGGTTATAACAATATATGACCCAATCGGGCTGATCGGTTTCTACGTTATATATGCTAAAGTCATCCTGCAGGAAATATGGAGAGCTGGCTGCGAATAGTACGATCCGATTCCCGAGGACCAATTTAAAAAATGGATTAGATGTCTTAGACTTATCCAAAAAATAAGGAGTCTGAAAATCCCACGCTCGTATATTCGTATTGAATTTGGCAGTTATTCACCTCATATAGAGTTGCACACCTTCGTCGATGCAAGTGAAACCAGCTACGCGGCAGTATGTTACCTTCGATACTCTTCCGGCAGCATAATTAACTGTACGATAGTTGCCAGCAAAAAAAGAGTACCCCCACTCAAATTGATATCAATACCTCGATTTGAATTAAAAGCTGTAAGTATCGACTGCTCCGTATACTGGTCAGACTCACGACAGTACTCGCTTGGCTGCATGCTAATCATCGTCGCTACAAACAGTTTGTGGCATTTCGAGTCAGTGAAATTTTAGAACTAACTGATGTCAATCAATGGCGTTGGGTTCCAACAGCAGAAAATGTTGCCGACGAAGCCACCAAATGGCACGGTGATCCAAACTTTTCAAACGACCATCGATGGTTTAGTGGACCATCCTTTCTGTATCTTCCCCGGAATGAATGGCCCGTACCTGTACAACAAAAATACGTTTCAACAGAAGAACTTCGCACACA
Source organism: Eurosta solidaginis (assembly GCF_040869045.1). Taxonomy (NCBI): domain Eukaryota; kingdom Metazoa; phylum Arthropoda; class Insecta; order Diptera; family Tephritidae; genus Eurosta; species Eurosta solidaginis. The sequence goes on from NC_090324.1 coordinate 57,137,471, forward strand.
ATTTACTGGAGTTCACAGTTTACCGGCAGAATATCTTGTTGGGCCTAAACCGGAGAACTTTTCATCATGGGACCGTCTTTTTAAGGCAACTGCTAGGACCTTTTCCTGCGCTCGCATTTGGTTAAATTTGGTACGGGGTATTAAAAATGTATGCGGTGTCCCGAGTACCGACGATTTTCGTAAGGCAGAAAGTTTTTTTTTTGGAAAAAAGCCCAGTAAGATGTTTTCAAAGACTCGACAGCTTCTTTGGAAACTGGAACAACTGGAAAAGTTGTTGGAAAATCTAGCGATATATACAACCTATCACCCTATTTGGATGACCACGGTGTTTTAAGAATAGATGGATGTGTTAAGATTGCAGGGCGACCAGATCCAGTTTTGCTACCAAACAACCACCGTATTACACACTTGATCATAAACGACTTTCACATCAAGTACCATCATGGTATCAAAGAAACCGTAGTCAACGAAATACGTCACAATTACTGGGTACCAAAACTCCGCGTTGTGACCAACAAAGTTCGTCGCAATTGTCAGATTTGCAAAAACAGAGGTGTTCAACCACAGCCACCTAGAATGGCATGCTTACCTCCAGCACGTACCGCACAGTTTTGCCGTCCGTTTTCTTATGTGGGTGTTGACTATTTTGGTCCTCTTCTGGTGGCAGTCAGGAGGAGCGCCGAAAAGAGGTATGGGGAGTTGTTCACCTGTTTGACAACCAGAGCTGTGCACCTGGAAATCGCATATTCGTTGTCTACTTATTCCTGAATTTTGGCAGTACGAAATTTTATGGCGCGCAGAGGAAGCCCGTTAGAAATATGGAGTGACAACGGCACACATTTTAAGGGTGCTGAAAGAGAAATGAGCTCCGGGTTTGAGCTGGTGGACCAGAACCGCATAACGACGTTGGGTCAACGAATATTTTCCCAGCATTACCAGAAGGACAAAATGGTTTTCGGAAGTAAAAGGTATTGAAGTCGGTGATATTGCTTATATAATCGATCCAAATAATCCAAGAAATTGTTGGCCCAAGGGTAGAGTGATTGAAGTGCATAAAAGCGGAAGGGTAAGAAGCGCTACACTCCAGGCCGCATCCGGAATTTATTAGAGGCCTGCTGCCAAGATAGCCATTATGGACTTGAAGGGCTCAGTACACCCTGATGGACAGGATATACCGAGGGGGGGGGGGGGGGGGGGAGTGTTGCGAAAAATCTGGCCACACGGCCGGCATAAATCCCACTATTTCCCCGCGAAAAACATGCATACGCTTCGGCCGCTGATTGGCTCATAAAATTCAGGTGATCAAAATTGAAGAGAACGTAGGTAAAAGAAAACTTCGTAATAGGAGACAAAGTTAGTACGTGAATTAACGGCAGAGTGATACGAATAAATTTTTTAATCCTCCTTTTTAAATAAAGAATAACGGATCGCAAAAATTTGCGACCTTTTTTTAATATTGGCAAATAAAGAATAACGGGTTGCAAAAAAATTTCGACTTTTTTTAAAAACGCATTTAAATAAAATGAGTAAATGGCAAGAAATTCATAACAAATTATCTGAAGAAAAAACTAAAGCGGAAAAAGCATACAAATGCATAAATAAAAACGCAACGATAAAGCCAGTAACTATAGTTAAACATTTAAACACCATCGTAGAAGCCCTAATTAATATAGGACAATTATCAATACAGTAAATAATATACTCACTAAAGAACACCCAGCAGAAGCTTACCAATTCCTTTCCCACGTTCCCGCAAATTAGTATCCTCTTTAGCAAGATACAACATAGAAATATCGATACCAACTACAGTAGGGGAAAATCTTCAAACTGAATTTAACGCCGTTCTAACAGAACCTTCTCGAAACCGCACCCCTTCACCTGCATTGAGTCAAACCTCATCAGTGGAAGAATAGAAAACACTACATATCCCACTCATAAAAATCACAATGTCACAAACAGTTGTAGAATTCATCAAAACTGCCTCATCAGTGCTACCAGAATTTGATGGCAAACCTGAAAATTTGCACAGTTTCTTAGATGCCCTTGATATTCTCGACCAAATCAAGGATAATCATTAAGCCTTAGCTATAACCATGATAAATACCAAGGTTAAAGGTACTGCAAGAAACTTTATTAGCAACGAAACTACCATCTCACAAATAAAATCAAAATTGAGAACGACAATAAAAGGCGAGTCAGTGGAGGTTTTGACAGCAAAACTCCTAAATATCCAACAGCGCAGCAAAACTGCAAATCAGTACACAGCAGAAATAGGAAAAATAACTAGGTCCCTGGAGGGAGCATATATCTCGGATGGCTTAAATCCAGACTTGGCAACCAGATATGCAACCCAAGTAGCAGTCAAAGCGATGTGTAAGAACTGCTCGAATGAGAAAGTAAAAATGATTATGCAGGCAGGAACGTTCATAACAATGAATGATGAGATTTCAAAATTTACAAATAGCTGTACCGAAATAACGGGTAGCTCAAACACAATTTTAAATATACGGCAACAAACTCAATACCGGAGTAATTTTTGTGGGGGTTGTCGAAGTAACAGCTATGGGAATTACCGAGTTAGAAGATTTTGGCCGCAACAGAGATACAATAACAACCTTGGAATAAACAGCAATAATAGTAATAATTCCCGACGAGGGGCACAGACCCAAAACAATAACAGACCTTACAATCAGAGTCGCAACGTGCGAAGTTTAAATCAGCAGGAAAACCAGGAAACTCCACTTCAAGATCAATAAATAGAAAAATATATGTACTAAACCAACATTTAAACAGTTATATATCTACAAGAACATCATTAAATAACTCAATTTCCAATTTTTTAGTAGATATAGGAGCAGATATCTCAATTATTAAAAATAATCAAATAGATAATCATGCAAAAATAAATACAACACAAATAATAGAGTTAAAGGGCATAGGTCAAGGTATAACCAACACAATAGGCACAATAAAAGCGGATTTAAAAGGTGATGACCTTCTAATTTATCATAAATTCACGCTGAAGCAGACGACTTCCCAATACCATGCGATGGAATCATAGGATTAGACTTTATTAAAAAATATAATTGCATTTTAGACTATGGAAAAACAGAGGATAAACTAATCCTAAGACCATACGATTTTCCCCAATCCATCAGAATGTATCTAACAAATTACCTGACCGCCAACACAATTACAATCACTGCTAGATCTGAAGTCATTAGAGAGGTAACAGTAAACACTGATAATAAAACCATCTTCATACCCCACTAAGAACTCGCGGAAGGCATTTTTGTAGCAAACACAATCACAAACAAAGATCAAAATTTTGTCAGAATAATTAACACCACATAAAAACACAACTATTCAAAATTACAAAATACACAATGAAAACTTAGATGACTATAATTTAATTAAAACAAACGCACACAATAAACAGAGTAATGACACAGAAAAATTAAAAAGATTAACCAAAAATTTCCCAAAATTTGTCAATTCACAATTAACTTCATTATGCACAGAATTCATAGACATTTTTGCACTAGAAACAGAACCAATTTCCACTAATAATTTTTACAAACAAAACTACACATGAAAGACAACACACCAGTCTACATAAAAAACTATAGATTGTCCGAGACACAAAAAGAGGAAATAAGTAAGCAGGTTAATAAATTGATCGAAGACGACATTATAGAACCTTCAATATCAGAGTATAACAGTCCAATTTTACTGGTACCCAAAAAATCACTACCAGGTAATACAGAAAAAAGATGGAGACTGGTAGTTGACTACAGACAAGTAAACAAAAAACTAGCAGCGTCGTAGTATTCGGTTTGTACCGAATTTCGAGGAATACTCAAGAAAGAATGTCTCCTTCGACTGGACACAAGAAAGTTCAAAAAGCTTTTGTCTACTTAAGGAAGCACTAATTAGCCCAAAACTTTTGCAATACCCCGACTTAAATAAAGAATTCTGCATAACAACAGACGCTAGTGGGTATGCTTGCGGAGCAGTCCTTAGCCAAGAATACGATGACAAACAGTTACCAATTGCCTACGCCTCTAGACCCTTCACAAAAGGTGAAACTAACAAAGCTACAATAGAAAAAGAACTAGCAGCAATCCATTGGGCCATAACCTTCTTTAGACCATACGTCTATGGAAGAAAATTCCTAATTAAGACCGACCATCGTCCTTTAACATACCTTTTCTCGATGAAGAGTCCTTCATCTAATTAACATGAGTAAGACTCGATTTAGAAGAATACGATTTTGAAGTGGAGTACATTGCCGGAAAAGAAAATCATGTAGTGGACGCATTGTCTCGCATTAACATAACAAATTTAAAAGAAATGTCAGTGGAAGCATAAAAAATAATGAAAGTTTCAACTAGATCAGCAGCTAAAAATATAAAAAATAACATTAAAATTAAAGAAAGTCACACAGAGAACCACAAGATGTATGAAGCGCTAAATAAATTTAAAGTAAAACAAGTAAGGAAGGCTAAGTTCGGGTGTAACCGAACATAACATACTCAGTTGAGAGCTATGGAGACAAAATAAGGAAAATCAATCTGGGGTAACCCTGGAATGTGGTTGTATAACATGTGTATCAAATGAAAGGTATTAAAGAGTATTTTAAGAGAGAATAGGCCATAGTTCTATGGATGAACGCCATTTAGGGATATCGCCATAAAGGTAGACCAGGGCTGACTCTAGAATTTGTTTGTACGATATGGGTATCAAATGAAAGGTGTTACTGAGCATTTTAAGAGGGAGTGGGCCTTAGGTCTATCGGTGGACGCCTTTTCGAGATGTCCCCATTAAGGTGGACCAGGGGTGATTCTATAATGTGTTTGTACGATATGGGTCTCAAATGAAAGCTGTTAATGAGTATTTTGAAAAGGAGTGATCCTTAGTTCCATAGGTGGACGCCGTTTCGAGATATCGCCATAAAGGTGGACCAGGGGTGTCTCTAGAATGTGTTTGTACGATATGGGAATCAAATGAAAGGTGTTACTGGGCATTTTAAGAGGGAGTGGGCATTAGGTCTATAGGTGGACGCCTTTTCGAGATATCGCCATTAGGGTGGGCCAGGGGTGACTCTAGAATGTTTGTACGGTATGGGTATCAAACGAAAGGTGTTACTGAGCATTTTAAGATGGAGTGGGCATGAGGTCTATAGGTGGACGCCTTTTCGAGATATCGTCATTAGGGTGGGCCAGGGGTGACTCTAGAATGTGTTTGTACGATATGTGCATCAAACGAAAGGTGTTACTGAGCATTTTAAGAGGGAGTGGGCATTAGGTCTATAGGTGGACGCCCTTTCGAGATATCGCCATTAGGGTGGGCCAGGGGTGACTCTAGAATGTTTGTACGATATGGGTATCAAACGAAAGGTGGTAAGGAGTATTTTAAAAGGGAGTAATCCTTAGTTCTATAGGTGGACGCCTTTTCGAGATATCGCCATAAAGGTGGACCAAGGGTGACTCTAGAATGTTTGTACGGTATGGGTATCAAACGAAAGTTGTTACTGAGCATTTTAAGAGGGAGTGGGCATTAGGTCTATAGGTGGACGCCTTTTCGAGATATCGCCATTAGGGTGGGCCAGGGTGACTCTAGAATGTGTTTGTACGATATGGGTATCAAATGAAAGGTGGTAATGAGTATTTTAAAAGGGAGTAATCCTTAGTTCTATAGGTGGACGCCTTTTCGAGATATCGCCATAAAGCTGGACCAAGGGTGACTCTAGAATGTTTGTACGGTATGGGTATCAAACGAAAGTTGTTACTGAGCATTTTAAGAGGGAGTGGGCATTAGGTCTATAGGTGGACGCCCTTTCGAGATATCGCCATTAGGGTGGGCCAGGGGTGACTCTAGAATGTTTGTACGATATGGGTATCAAACGAAAGGTGGTAAGGAGTATTTTAAAAGGGAGTAATCCTTAGTTCTATAGGTGGACGCCTTTTCGAGATATCGCCATAAAGGTGGACCAAGGGTGACTCTAGAATGTTTGTACGGTATGGGTATCAAACGAAAGTTGTTACTGAGCATTTTAAGAGGGAGTGGGCATTAGGTCTATAGGTGGACGCCTTTTCGAGATATCGCCATTAGGGTGGGCCAGGGTGACTCTAGAATGTGTTTGTACGATATGGGTATCAAATGAAAGATGGTAATGAGTATTTTAAAAGGGAGTAATCCTTAGTTCTATAGGTGGACGCCTTTTCGAGATGTCGCCATAAAGCTGGACCAAGGGTGACTCTAGAATGTTTGTACGGTATGGGTATCAAACGAAAGTTGTTACTGAGCATTTTAAGAGGGAGTGGGCATTAGGTCTATAGGTGGACGCCTTTTCGAGATATCGCCATTAGGGTGGGCCAGGGTGACTCTAGAATGTGTTTGTACGATATGGGTATCAAATGAAAGGTGGTAATGAGTATTTTAAAAGGGAGTAATCCTTAGTTCTATAGGTGGACGCCTTTTCGAGATATCGCCATTAGGGTGGGCCAGGTGTGACTCTAGAATGTTTGTACGATATGGGTATCAAACGAAAGGTGTTACTGAGCATTTCAAGAGGGAGTGGGCATTAGGTCTATAGGTGGACGCCTTTTCGAGATATCGCCATTAGGGTGGGACAGGGGTGACTCTAGAATGTTTGTACGATATGGGTATCAAACGAAAGGTGTTACTGAGCATTTTAAGAGGGAGTGTACATTAGGTCTATAGGTGGACGCCTTTTCGAGATATCGCCATTAGGGTGGGCCAGGGGTGACTCTAGAATGTTTGTACGATATGGGTATCAAACGAAAGGTGTTACTGAGCATTTTAAGAGGGAGTGTACATTAGGTCTATAGGTGGACGCCTTTTCGAGATATCGCCATTAGGGTGGGCCAGGGGTGACTCTAGAATGTGTTTGTACGATATGGGTATCAAATGAAAGGTGGTAAGGAGTATTTTAAAAGGGAGTAATCCTTAGTTCTATAGGTGGACGCCTTTTCGAGATATCGCCATAAAGGTGGACCAAGGGTGACTCTAGAATGTTTGTACGATATGGGTATCAAACGAAAGGTGTTACTGAGCATTTTAAGAGGGAGTGGGCATTAGGTCTATAGGTGGACGCCTTTTCGAGATATCGCCATTAGGGTGGGCCAGGGTGACTCTAGAATGTGTTTGTACGATATGGGTATCAAATGAAAGGTGGTAATGAGTATTTTAAAAGGGAGTAATCCTTAGTTCTATAGGTGGACGCCTTTTCGAGATGTCGCCATAAAGCTGGACCAAGGGTGACTCTAGAATGTTTGTACGGTATGGGTATCAAACGAAAGTTGTTACTGAGCATTTTAAGAGGGAGTGGGCATTAGGTCTATAGGTGGACGCCTTTTCGAGATATCGCCATTAGGGTGGGCCAGGGTGACTCTAGAATGTGTTTGTACGATATGGGTATCAAATGAAAGGTGGTAATGAGTATTTTAAAAGGGAGTAATCCTTAGTTCTATAGGTGGACGCCTTTTCGAGATATCGCCATTAGGGTGGGCCAGGTGTGACTCTAGAATGTTTGTACGATATGGGTATCAAACGAAAGGTGTTACTGAGCATTTCAAGAGGGAGTGGGCATTAGGTCTATAGGTGGACGCCTTTTCGAGATATCGCCATTAGGGTGGGACAGGGGTGACTCTAGAATGTTTGTACGATATGGGTATCAAACGAAAGGTGTTACTGAGCATTTTAAGAGGGAGTGTACATTAGGTCTATAGGTGGACGCCTTTTCGAGATATCGCCATTAGGGTGGGCCAGGGGTGACTCTAGAATGTTTGTACGATATGGGTATCAAACGAAAGGTGTTACTGAGCATTTTAAGAGGGAGTGGACATTAGGTCTATAGGTGGACGCCTTTTCGAGATATCACCATTAGGGTGGGCCAGGGTGACTATAGAATGTGTTTGTACGATATGGGTATCAAATGAAAGGTGGTAATGAGTATTTTAAAAGGGAGTAATCCTTAGTTCTATAGGTGGACGCCTTTTCGAAATATCGCCATTAGGGTGGGCCAGGTGTGACTCTAGAATGTTTGTACGATATGGGTATCAAACGAAAGCTGTTACTGAGCATTTTAAGAGGCAGTGGGCATTAGGTCTATAGGTGGACGCCTTTTCGAGATATTGCCATTAGGGTGGGCCAGGGGTGACTCTAGAATGTTTGTACGATATGGGTATCAAACGAAAGGTGTTACTGAGCATTTTAAGAGGGAGTGGACATTAGGTCTATAGGTGGACGCCTTTTCGAGATATCGCCATTAGGGTGGGCCAGGGGTTACTCTAGAATGTTTGTACGATATGGGCATCAAACGAAAGGTGTTACTAGCATTTTAAGAGAGAGGGGGCATTAGTTCTATAGGTGGACGCCTTTTCGAGATGTCGCCATAAAGCTGGACCAAGGGTGACTCTAGAATGTTTGTACGGTATGGGTATCAAACGAAAGTTGTTACTGAGCATTTTAAGAGGGAGTGGCATTAGGTCTATAGGTGGACGCCTTTTCGAGATATCGCCATTAGGGTGGGCCAGGGTGACTCTAGAATGTGTTTGTACGATATGGGTATCAAATGAAAGGTGGTAATGAGTATTTTAAAAGGGAGTAATCCTTAGTTCTATAGGTGGACGCCTTTTCGAGATATCGCCATTAGGGTGGGCCAGGTGTGACTCTAGAATGTTTGTACGATATGGGTATCAAACGAAAGGTGTTACTGAGCATTTCAAGAGGGAGTGGGCATTAGGTCTATAGGTGGACGCCTTTTCGAGATATCGCCATTAGGGTGGGACAGGGGTGACTCTAGAATGTTTGTACGATATGGGTATCAAACGAAAGGTGTTACTGAGCATTTTAAGAGGGAGTGTACATTAGGTCTATAGGTGGACGCCTTTTCGAGATATCGCCATTAGGGTGGGCCAGGGGTGACTCTAGAATGTTTGTACGATATGGGTATCAAACGAAAGGTGTTACTGAGCATTTTAAGAGGGAGTGTACATTAGGTCTATAGGTGGACGCCTTTTCGAGATATCGCCATTAGGGTGGGCCAGGGGTGACTCTAGAATGTGTTTGTACGATATGGGTATCAAATGAAAGGTGGTAAGGAGTATTTTAAAAGGGAGTAATCCTTAGTTCTATAGGTGGACGCCTTTTCGAGATATCGCCATAAAGGTGGACCAAGGGTGACTCTAGAATGTTTGTACGATATGGGTATCAAACGAAAGGTGTTACTGAGCATTTTAAGAGGGAGTGGGCATTAGGTCTATAGGTGGACGCCTTTTCGAGATATCGCCATTAGGGTGGGCCAGGGTGACTCTAGAATGTGTTTGTACGATATGGGTATCAAATGAAAGGTGGTAATGAGTATTTTAAAAGGGAGTAATCCTTAGTTCTATAGGTGGACGCCTTTTCGAGATGTCGCCATAAAGCTGGACCAAGGGTGACTCTAGAATGTTTGTACGGTATGGGTATCAAACGAAAGTTGTTACTGAGCATTTTAAGAGGGAGTGGGCATTAGGTCTATAGGTGGACGCCTTTTCGAGATATCGCCATTAGGGTGGGCCAGGGTGACTCTAGAATGTGTTTGTACGATATGGGTATCAAATGAAAGGTGGTAATGAGTATTTTAAAAGGGAGTAATCCTTAGTTCTATAGGTGGACGCCTTTTCGAGATATCGCCATTAGGGTGGGCCAGGTGTGACTCTAGAATGTTTGTACGATATGGGTATCAAACGAAAGGTGTTACTGAGCATTTCAAGAGGGAGTGGGCATTAGGTCTATAGGTGGACGCCTTTTCGAGATATCGCCATTAGGGTGGGACAGGGGTGACTCTAGAATGTTTGTACGATATGGGTATCAAACGAAAGGTGTTACTGAGCATTTTAAGAGGGAGTGTACATTAGGTCTATAGGTGGACGCCTTTTCGAGATATCGCCATTAGGGTGGGCCAGGGGTGACTCTAGAATGTTTGTACGATATGGGTATCAAACGAAAGGTGTTACTGAGCATTTTAAGAGGGAGTGGACATTAGGTCTATAGGTGGACGCCTTTTCGAGATATCACCATTAGGGTGGGCCAGGGTGACTATAGAATGTGTTTGTACGATATGGGTATCAAATGAAAGGTGGTAATGAGTATTTTAAAAGGGAGTAATCCTTAGTTCTATAGGTGGACGCCTTTTCGAAATATCGCCATTAGGGTGGGCCAGGTGTGACTCTAGAATGTTTGTACGATATGGGTATCAAACGAAAGCTGTTACTGAGCATTTTAAGAGGCAGTGGGCATTAGGTCTATAGGTGGACGCCTTTTCGAGATATTGCCATTAGGGTGGGCCAGGGGTGACTCTAGAATGTTTGTACGATATGGGTATCAAACGAAAGGTGTTACTGAGCATTTTAAGAGGGAGTGGACATTAGGTCTATAGGTGGACGCCTTTTCGAGATATCGCCATTAGGGTGGGCCAGGGGTTACTCTAGAATGTTTGTACGATATGGGCATCAAACGAAAGGTGTTACTAGCATTTTAAGAGAGAGGGGGCATTAGTTCTATAGGTGGACGCCTTTTCGAGATATCGCCATTAGGGTGGGACAGGGGTGACTCTGGTATGTTTTTGTACGATATGGATATCAAATTAAAGGTATTAATGAGGGTTTTAAAAGCGAGTGGCCCTTAGATGTATATGTGAAGGCGTTCTCGTGATATCCACCAAAATGTGGACCAGGTGATCCAGAAAATCATCTGTCGGGTACTGCTAATTTATTTATATATGCAATACCACTAACAGTATTCCTGCCAAGATTCCAAGGGCTGTTGATTTCGCCTTGTAGAACTTTTTCATTTTCTTCTACTTAATATGGTAGGTGTCACACCCATTTTACAAAGATTTTTCCAAAGTTATATTTTGCGTCAACAAACCAATCCAGTTACCATGTTTCATCCCTTTTTTCGTATTTGGTATAGAATTATGGCATTTTTTTCATTTTTCGTAATTTTCGATATCGATAAAGTGGGCGTGGTTATGGTCAGATTTCGCCCATTTTTTATACCAAGAAAAAGTGAGCTAAGGTAAGTACGTGGGCTAAGTTTAGTAAAGATATATCGGATTTTGCTCAAGTTATTGTGTTAATGGCCGAGCGGAAGGACAGACGGTGGACTGTGTATAAAAACTGGGCGTGGCTTCCACCAATTTCGCCCATTTTCACAGAGAACAGTTACCGTCATAGAATCTATGCTCCTACCAAATTTGAGAAGGATTGGTAAATTTTTGTTCGACTTATGGCAATAAAAGTATTCTAGACATACTAAATGAAAATGGGCGGAGCCACGCCCATTTTGAAATTTTCTTTTATTTTTGTATTTTGTTGCATCATATCATTACTGGAGTTGAATTTTGACTTAATTTACTTATATACAGTAAAGATATTAAATTTTTTGTTAAAATTTTAATTAAAAAAAATTTTTTTTTAAAAAGTGGGCGTGTTCTTAATCCAATTTTGCTAATTTTTATTTAGCACATATAGAGTAATAGTAGTAACGTTCCTGCCAAATTTCAACATGATATCTTCAACGACTGCCAAATTACAGCTTGCAAAACTTTTAAATTACCTTCTTGTAAAAGTGGGCGGGGCCACGCCCATTGTCCAAAATCTTACTAATTTTCTATTCTGCGTCTTAACGTCAACCCATCTACCAAGTTTCGTCGCTTTATCTGTCTTTTGTAATGAGTTATCGCACTTTTTCGGTTTTTCGAAATTTTCGATATCGAAAAAGTGGGCGTGGTTATAGTCCGATATAGTTCATTTTAAATAGCGATCTGAGATGAGTGCTCAGGAACTTACATACCAAATTTCATCAAGATACCTCAAAATTTACTCAAGTTATCGTGTTAACGGACGGACGGACGGACGGACGGACATGGCTCAATCAAATTTTTTTTCGATCCTGATTATTTTGATATATGGAAGTCTATATCTATCTCGATTCCTTTATATATGTACAACCAACCGTTATCCAATCAAACTTAATATACTCTGTGAGCTCTGCTCAACTGAGTATAAAGACTAGTCGAGCTCGTTTTCAATACTTCAAAATTCTATTTCAAAAAAGGAAAGAAAATTTGTAGCGATTTTGATACAAGCAACCTAATTGTTTAGGATAAGATTGACTTAGGACAATTCTTTACCAGGCTCGAAAAAGAAGCCGGCAATTTAGGCCTTGTACGAATACAGTTGTCCTTATGGGACAAATTGTTTAAAAGAAATTATACTGCAGTAGGAAAATTTATTGAAATAGGAAACAAGGTTCTCAAAAAACTAACAATTGCACTAACCCCAGAGGTTATATATGTGACTAAACCCGGGAAAATTAAGGAAATTCTGCAAAAATATCATGACGATCCTATTAGTAGTGGCCACCCAGGAGTAAATCGCATGACAAATAAAATCAAGCAGAAATATAGCTGGCTAAAAATGAAAAATGGCGTAAGAAAATACGTAAAGAACTGCATCCACTGTCAGAAAAACAAAATAAATAAGCATATAAAATAGCCAATGACAATAACGGAGACACCTCCGAAGGCTTTTGATATAGCACAGATTGATACGGTCGAACCATTACCGGTAGTTGAGCACTTCATTCTGATTTATGGTTGCATGAAAACAATCCTAACAGACACGGGAACCGAAAAAAAATTGCTTATTCGAAGAACTATGCAAACTGTTAAAAATTTAGCATAAAACCTCAACACCATACCATCATCAAACTTTGGGCACTGTAGAACGTAGTCATAGGATGTTTAACGAATATTTGCGTTCATAAATACCCAGTGATAAAGATTATTGGGACGAATACCTCAGGTATTTCGCGTACTGCTACAACACGACCCCATCGACCGTACACGGGTACTGCCCTTACGAGTTTATATTTGCAAAAAATCCCCCGACGTACGAATTCTTAAACGGTAATAAAATAACCCCGTGTACAATCACAAGGCATATGACAAGGAAATTAAATATAGACTTCAAATATCTCAACAACGAGCTAGGAAATTAATAAACGAAGTCAAAGACGATAATTACGATAAAAGTAGCACCGGTAAGGAAATAAAATTAGGTGATCTAGTATTAGTTAGAGAAGAAGCTAGCCATAAGCTATACAGTAAATATAAAGGACGGTATAAGGTAAAGAAAATTGACAAAAATAACAATTTTACTTTAATACCATATAGAGAAGAAACTAGTAATAGAAGCAATAAAGATAAGGAATTAGTAGTCCATAAGAATAGGATTAAACACATCTAAGATATCTCTTGGAAATAATCTAAAAATAAATATTACTCAGTTATTTAATAATAATTTGTATCTAAGCAATTGAAAACAAATTTTTTTTCTCAGCTTCATATGTGTATAAAATATATATTAGAAAATAATTTCTAGAAGACAAGCGGATTTTAAGTGGGTGCACACATTTAAAGCCGACTGTGTAATAAGTAAAATAAGTAAATAAGTAAAAAACAACTTAATACAAAACCTTTCTCATAATCAAAAGCACATAACCATAAAAATGTACATATATATATGATACTTCAAAAAAGCACAAACAAAAGAACAATAGAAAAAAGATTTGTCACACATAATCGTAAGCACTCAACCACAAAAAAAAAAAACAAAAATTTTGCACAAAGAAAAAAAAATGTAGTCAAAATTACTCAACAAAAAAAAGCAAAAGTCAGCTTATTATGAAAAAGCGAAAATCAGCATAACGGACACTGTATGCAAAGCAAATGCAAGCGAATAAAAACAACAAGAAAGCATATAAGCAAAAAGTTCACTGCTTGTAGTATAAAGTTGTCATTATGACATAAATTTCAACTAAAATTCAAAATTTTTTATTTGGTAACACGAAGCAAGTTGACTGGGTCATTCAACGAAAAATGAAACAACACGGCACACTTATCACACTGACATTGGAGTGACCGTCTATAACTAAGCATAAAATTATATACGCTCACTTAAAAGGCCGATGGTGTAGTATCGCGTGGAATTCACCCCATTTCAAACACGCTTAACATTACAAACGCTCGTTCATTGACCCAGGTAACTACCATAAGTTCATTCGCTTTCAATAAGTCACCTAATGCATTAATGCGTCATACTAAACTGCTCAAGCGGGAATCATATTGGCAATATGTAGGTCAATAATTTGCTGTTAAGCCTTCCTCACTATTGAGTCATGCACCTTTAGTCTGTAAATATTAATGTAAGTATGTATATATGCATTGGTTAAGAACTTCTGTATAAAGAGTAATGAATTTCGTCAATAAAGAGCAATTGCAACAATTGCGATCCAACGCTACTCATCAGCGTTCGGCTCTTAAATCATTTTTGTTCAACTTTATTCTACATGGCGATCCTGCCAGCCTGATCTTCAGTTAGCTGAAAATTTGCTCATAAGCAAAATTCGCCATATCATGCTGAACAGAGATCCTGCCATCTCACAAACAGTTCGCTAACTGCCAAGAATTTTAAAGACAGGACTAAAGATCCTGCCAAACTAAATATAAAAATTAAGTAGTCCTGTATGAAACAGGATACAAAGGAAGAAGATATTTTGCGCTACAAAGAGGATTCCAAGAAAATTGCTAACATCATCAGTTAAGAGGAGCTGAGCAAATTAAAATCGAAAATATTACATCATCAGTTATGAAGATTGGAGCAAATCAAAATCGAAGTTAAACAACATACTGATCGGCACTAAGGATGACTGACCAAATAAACGCATAAGCGAAGTGGAATAAACAACATTCTGATCGGCAATAAAGAGAACTGACTAAATAAAAGCATAAAGCGAGGTGGAATAAAAATGACGGACCAAATAAAAGCAAACGATGTGGAATAAAGAAATCTTCAGCAACAGCAAAAATCAGCAGCAAACAACATCCAGGCTGACAAGGAGTTATAAATGTTTAAGTATAATAAAAATTTTTAGAATCAATTGAGCGATGTCAGGGACGCTAAACTATGAGCAAAAACTTGGTTTTTGCTTAGGAATTTTTTTTACCTGCATCTTAAATTAGAATGAATTTTGTCACAATACGACTAGCTTAAAAGAAAAAAAATTGAAAAAGTAACAACATAAATACAAATTCTCCAATAAGTTGTTAAAAAAAAGAAACTTTCATATACCGAGTAAATTGGAATGTCTGAAAAATATTTTAAACACCCCATTGAGTGGGAAGACAAAGTAATTTTAGACGCAGGAACAGTAGATTACGAAAAGGAATTAAAATGGTTATAAACATTTTGGAAAAAGATAGGCATGAATAGGGAACCCACAATTGAGGATGTAAAAAACCCCACAACCAGGGAAGAAGAACCGTGAGAATGATACGAATGGTATTCCCCGAGAGAGCTTAAAATTAAATTGTAATAGCGTTGAAACTTTTTGACTATGAAAGAAAATAAACTATACTAAGCTTAGTGATTATAAATTTTTTTTTAAAATGTTAAAATCCATTTAACCTAAATAAAAATATTTTTAATTTAAAAATTTTAGACTTACAATTCTATAATATGAAGATTATAAATAAACTGGAATATTTAAGATAAAGAATAAAATCAAAGACATTTTATTAAAATTGCAATTTACCCCTTATTTTCACTGGAAGAGGAAAATATACCACAGAAGGTTCAAAATGGCTTGGTGGACTAAGATAGCTCAAGGCATAATGATAACGATAGCTGGTTATGAATTTGGCAAAGAAAATACTGAGAAAAATCCTGCAAATAAATTAATCACATATGAACCAAAACTGAGTATAGAAAATAAAGAAGAAAACCCAGATAAATGGTTAACTATATTTGCATGCGTAATTACATTCTTGATTGTCACACTTGCAATTTTAATAAATAGTTACATTAAAAGTAAATTGAGACAATCAAATAATATACAACAACGCATGTTGCGAAAAATCTGGCCACACGGTCGGCATAAATCCCACTATTTCCCCGCCGAAAAACATGCATACTCGCTGATTGGCTCATAAAAATCGGGTGATTAAAATTTAAGAGAACGTATGTAGAAGAAAACTTTGTAATAGGAGACAAAGTTAGTACGCGAATTAACGGCAGAGTGATACGAATAAATTTTTTAATCCTCCTTTGTAAATAAAGAATAACAGATCGCAAAAATTTGCGACCTTGTTTTAACACTGGCAAATAAAGGATAACGGATTGCAAAAAATTTTGGACTTTTTTTAACATTTAAAAATATGTATTCTGCCACATAAAAGTCGTACTGCTTAAATTATAATGGCGGAATCAAATGGATTTCCTTCAAACGCAGCTGATGCACCCGCTGCTACAGCAATCAACGGAGATGAATTCAATACCAGCGCCGCCACCAATCTCGTGGCTTCTAACTACAACGTTTGGTCCACTAGCACCACAACGGAAAACAACTTGCCAAGTCAAATGGCGAACGCCGATAATAGTGGCGATGTGAATTATTGCGCTTCAACAGCACAGCTTAAACACTCTAATGTTGTTGGGCACTTTGGCACTACCGGACAATCGGCAAACCAAGGGCAACAGCTACCCAGGACAATATACTCTGCCTGGGTCTTCCTTTTCAGTGCGGAATGCAGGCCTTACCACTAAAATCCATTGCACCCGCCAATACAAATGTACTTCCCAGCAATGAGCCTCTTGTAAATAACACGTTTATCAGAGCACCAACTGCCCCACAACAAGGTGGTGATCTGCCGCAATATGTTCTGCAATCCCTGCTGGACAGAATACAGACCCTTGAGCTGCAAATACAGGAGTACTCCACACGTAATGGAACAAATTGTTCCCCACAACAGTTTCCAGTGGGTCCTAATAGAAATGGTATATCCTTTGGAGCACAACCAGTTTTTACGTTGCCAACAGCTGGTCACTCTAACAGCCTATCATTTGGCGCTTCGGTCATCGCCGCCTCACTAAAGATCACATTGCCTCTCGTCACAGCCTTGTTAAATATCTACCTAAATTTGATGGCAAACTAACGGAGTGGCCATTGTTTTACGCTCCTTATAATAAGTCAACTGAGGTGTGTGCATTTTCTGACGAGAAGAATATAATACGCCTCCGACAAGCTCTGGAAGGTCCAGCTCGTAACGAAGTGAAAAATTTGTTATTACATTCATCTTGTGTGTCACAAATAATGACAACCCTTCAAATGCGATTTGGAAGGCCGGAGTTGATAACCAGCGTTCTGCAGCGACAGATTTGTGATTTGACGGCGGGGTCAGAAAACCAGTTAGAATCAATTGTAGACTTTGCTGTTGAAGTGCAAAACATCTGCGCAACGATGTCGATATCAGGGCTTAACAATCATTTGAATAACCCTGAACTCGAACAAAAACTGGTTTCGAAATTGCCTGGACTACTACCAGCCTACTGTGGAAGGCATAAAAGAATCTTAACGACTTGCAATTTACAAAATTTCAGCGATTGGCTTTTTCAGATAGCACAGGGGGCTAACTGTGTGATTGTACCCAAAGCGGTATCAAAGATGCAACGTGGCACAAATAATCATCATTTTGAAACGATAAGCTGTATCGTTTGTAAAGGAAATTGTATCCACATTTCTAATTGTCCTTCTTTCAAGGTAATGTCCCGTAGCCGAAAATGGGAACTAGTACGCAAATTCAAACTATGTCACCGGTGTTTAAAAAAGCACTCTAGTTTTGGTTGTAAATCAGCAGCAACCTGCAACGTTAATGGTTGTACACGTAATCATCACCCTATGTTACACAACGCAGATGTAGTTACTACTAAAGCTCCAATCACTCAAAAAACCACTAATCATGAGGAGCCATCGCGGACTGCCAATGTAAATATGCACAATGTTGGTGGAAGTAGTACCCTCTTTCGTGTTCTTCCCGTAGTCCTGCACTCAGGTGACAGCAGTGTATCCACGTACGCTTTCATAGTTGATCGCTCTTCCCTCACAGTTATCGACGAAGAGCTGCTAACTAAATTGAACATAAAAGGAACACCGCAACCACTGTGTTTGCGATGGACTGGTGATACACATCGATATGAAGATGAATCTATAGTAGTTGATCTAGCGATATCAGCTAAAAATGGTTGTAGGAAATTTTCAATCAAAGACGTACGCACGGTCAAAAAACTTGAATTGCCTTTTCAATCTCTTAATGCCAAGGAACTGTAGTCAAAGTTCAAACATTTGAAGGGATTGCCTCTACAATCCTACGCAAACGTAACACCACAAATCTTGATTGGACTAAATAAGGCAGCACTTGGATCTCCGTTAAAATCCGTATATGGTGGCGAAAATGAGCCAATAACTGAAAAGTCCAAACTCAGTTGGACATTGAAAGGTCCTACGCCAGGTATCGGACATGATATCCCACGCAACGTCTATCACATATGTGATTGTTGCATAGCAGAGTTGCTTCAATTAACGAAATCTTACTTCTGCCTGGATAGTTTAGGCGTTTCGGCTAACCTTACCCCGTTAATGTCTAAAGATGATTAGCTGGCAATGAAGCAGTTGGAGAAATGCACTGTGCGAATCGGCAATCGATTTGAAACTAGTCTCTTATGGAAGAGTCATGAAACACTTTACCTGATAGCATGCCGATGGCTTTATTTCGAGCGCGATGCCTGCAAAAAAAGATGCAAAGAGAGCCAAAGTTGGCAGAGGTACTTCAGCAGAAGATTGAAGACTACTTACAAAAAGGGTATGCCAGACGTATGTTAGCTACCGACGTTGCCACCAAAAAATGCTGGTATCTTCCGGTGTTTGCCGTAACCAGCCCTAACAAACCAGGCAAGGTGCGCCTAGTATGGGATGCAGCCGCAAAGGCTAATGGCGTATCACTGAATGACATGTTGCTCAAAGGGCCCGACCTAACAACTCCTCTGCTGTCAGTATTATTCAAATTTCGGCAAAGGCGAGTAGCTATATCGGCCGATATAGCTGAAATGTTTTATCAGGTTCGAGTTCGGAAAGAAGACCACAACTTTATGCGCTTCTTATGGTATGAACCAAACGCCGATGAACCAACAACTTTCTTGATGACAGTGATGACCTTTGGAGCTACGTGTTCACCCGGTTGCGCCCAATATGTCAAAAATAAAAATGCTGCAGAGTTTCAAGAGGAGTTTCCTCGTGCTTCACAATGTATTATTGAGAATCACTATGTAGACGATATGTTGGTAAGTGTTGACACTTAAGAAGAAGCAATGAAGTTGGTAAACGCTGTCCGCCACGTTCATGCGATGGGAGGTTTCCATACTCGAAACTTCTTGTCCAATTCACATCGCGTTCTATCTGCGTTGAACGAAACCTCAACTGATGCCCTTTGTCTCGATCATGAAAAAGAGCTACCAACTGAGAAGGTATTAGGCATGTGGTGGATCACCGCCAGTGATCATTTTGGATTCTGGGTTTCCCCCAAATACAGGGACTCCCATATCTTTGTTCATCATCGACGACCAACCAAGCGCAAAGTTCTTAGTTTGGTTATGACAATATATGACCCAATCGGGCTGATCGGTTTCTACGTTATATACGCTAAAGTCATCTTGCAGGAAATATGGAGAGCTGGCTGTGAATGGGACGATCCGATTCCCGAAGACCAATTTAAAAAATGGATTAGATGGCTTAGACTTATCCCAAAAATAGAGAGTATGAAATTCCCACGCTCGTATATTCGTATTGAATTTGGCAGTTGTTCACCTCATATAGAGTTGCACACCTTCGTCGATGCAAGTGAAACCTGCTACGCGGCAGTATGTTACCTTCGATACTCTTACGGCAGCATAATTAACTGTATGATAGTTGCCAGCAAAACAAGAGTAGCCCCACTCAAATTGATATCAATACCTCGACTTGAATTAAAAGCTGCATTTCTGGGAGCCCGCCTTGCCAAACACGTTATTGAATCACATTCTGTACCTATCGACTGCTCCGTATACTGGTCAGACTCACGAACAGTGCTCGCTTGGCTGCATGCTGACCATCGTCGCTATAAACAGTTTGTGGCATTTCGAGTCAGTGAAATTTTAGAACTAACTGATGTCAATCAATGGCGTTGGGTTCCAACAGCAGAAAATGTTGCCGACGAAGCCACCAAATGGCACGGTGATCCAAACTTTTCAAACGACAATCGATGGTTTAGTGGACCATCCTTTCTGTATCTTCCCCGGAATGAATGGCCCGTACCTGTACAACAAAAACACGTTTCAACAGTAGAACTTCGCATACAATTTACTTGAGTTCACAGTTTACCGGCAGAATATTTTGTTGGGCCTAAACCGGCGAACTTTTCATCATGGGACCGTCTATTTAAGGCAACTGCTAGGACCTTTTCCTGCGCTCGCATTTGGTTAAATTTGGTACGGGGTAATAAAAATGTATGCGGTGTCCCGAGTACCGACGATTTTCGTAAGGCAGAACGTTTTCTTTGGAAAAAAGCCCAGAAAGATGTTTTCAAAGACTCGATAGCTTCTTTGTCAACTGGAAAAGTTGTTGGAAAATCTAGCGATATATACAAACTATCACCCTATTTGGATGACCACGGTTTTTTAAGAATAGATGGACGTATTTAGATTGCAGGGCTACCAAACAACCACCGTATTACGCACTTGATCATAAACGACCTTCATATAAAGTACCATCATGGTATCATAGAAACCGTAGTCAACGAAATACGACACAATTACTGGGTACCAAAACTCCGCGTTGTGACCAACAAAGTTCGTCGCAATTGTCAGATTTGCAAAAACAGAGGTGTCCAACCACAGACACCTAGAATGCCATGCTTACCTCCAGCACGTACCGCACAGTTTTGCCGTCCGTTTTCTTATTATGTGGGAGTTGAC
Source organism: Eurosta solidaginis (assembly GCF_040869045.1). Classification (NCBI taxonomy): domain Eukaryota; kingdom Metazoa; phylum Arthropoda; class Insecta; order Diptera; family Tephritidae; genus Eurosta; species Eurosta solidaginis. The sequence goes on from NC_090324.1 coordinate 57,158,389, forward strand.
TATTTTGGTCCTCTTCTGGTGGCAGTCAGGAGGAGCGCCGAAAAAGAGGTATAGGGTGTTGTTCACCTGTTTGACAACCAGAGCCGTGCACCTGGAAATCGCATATTCGTTGTCTACTGATTCCTGAATTTTGGCAGTACGAAATTTTATGGCGCGTAGGGGAAGCCCCTTGGAAATATGGAGTGACAACGGCACAAATTTTAAGGGTGCTGAAAGAGAAATGAGGTCCGGGTTTGAGCTGGTGGACCAGAACCGCATAACGAAAACTTTTACTTCGGCTGCAACTGAGTAGCATTTTATACCACCAGCATCTCAACACATGGGAGGAGCTTGGAAGCGGCTTATTCGCTCATTAAAGGATGTACTTCAACGAGTTTTAACGACCAGTAGACCGAACGATGAGCTTCTACGTGCTATGTTAATGGAAGTGGAGATGACAGTTAACTCTCGCCCCTTAACTTATATCCCTATCGACCACGAAGGTGAAGAGGCACTAACGCCCAACCACTTTTTAATAGGTAGCTCCAGTGGTGTTAAGTCCTTCGCAGAACCGGATTCTGAGGGCATCCAACTACGTCGTGACTGGCGTACGTCGCAACAACTGGCTGATACATTTTGGCGACGTTGGGTCAACGAATATTTGCCCAGCATTACCAGAAGAACAAAATGGTTTTCGGAAGTAAAAGCTTTGAAGTCGGTGATATTGCTTATATAATCGATCCAAATAATCCAAGAAATTGTTGGCCCAAGGATAGGGTGATTGAAGTGCATAAAAGCAAAGACGGAAGGGTAAGAAGCGCTACACTCCAGACCGCATCCGGAATTTATGAGAGGTCTGCTGCCAAGATAGCCGTTATGGACTTGAGGAGCTCAGTACACCCTGATGGACAGGATATACCAGGGAAGAGTATTGCGAAAAATCTGGCCACACGGCCGGCATAAATCCCACTATTTCCCAACGAAAAACATGCATACGCTTCGCTCGCTGATTGGCTCATAAACATCAGGTGATCAAAATTGAAGAGAACGTAGGTAAAAGAAAACTTTGTAATAGGAGACAAAGTTAGTAGGAGAATTAACGGCAGAGTGATACGAATAAATTTTTAATCCTCCTTTTTAAATAAAGGATAACGGATCGCAAAAATTTGCGACCTTTTTTTAACATTGGCAAATAAAGAATAACGGATTGCAAAAAATTTTCGACCTTTTTTAACAACGCATTTAAATAAAATGAGTAAATGGCAAGAAATTCATAACAAATTATCTGAAGAAAAAACTAAAGCGGAAAAAGCATACAAATGCATAAATAACAAGTAAGGAAGGCTAATTTCGGGTGTAACCGAACATTACATACTCAGTTGAGAGCTGTGGAGACAAAGTAAGGGAAAATCACCATGTTGTAAAAAGAACCTTGGGTAACCCTGGAATGTGTTTGTATTACATGTCTATCAAATGGAAGGTATTAAAAAGTGTTTTAAGAGGAAGTGGGCCATAATTCTATAGATGGACGCCATTTAGGGATATCGCCATAAAGGTGGACCAGGCCTGACTCTAGAATTTGTTTGTACGATATGGGTATCAAATGAAATGTGTTAATGATAATTTTAAAAGGGAGTGGGCCTAAGTTCTATAGGTGGACGCCTTTTCGAGATATCGCCATAAAGGTGGACCAGGGGTGACTCTAGAATTTGTTTGTACGATATGGGTATCAAATGAAAGGTGTTAATGAGTATTTTAAAAGGGCGTGGGCCTTAGTTCTATAGGTGGACGCCTTTTCGAAATATCGCCATAAAGGTGGACCAGGGGTGACTCTAGAATTTATTTGTACTATATGGGTATCAAATGAAAGGTGTTAATGAGTATTTTAAAAGGGCGTGGGCCTTAGTTCAATAGGTGGATGCCTTTTCGAGATATCGCCATAAACGTGGACCAGGGGTGACTCTAGAATTTGTTTGTACGATATGGGTATCAAATGAAAGGTGTTAATGAGCATTTTAAAAGGACGTGGGCCTTAGTTCTATAGGTGGACGCCTTTTCGAAATATCGCCATAAAGGTAGACCAGGGGCGACTCTAGAATTTGTTTGTACGATATGGGTATCAAATGAAAGGTGTTAATGAGTATTTTAAAAAGGCGTTGGCCTTAGTTCTATAGGTGGACGCCTTTTCGTGATATCGCCATAAAGGTGGACCAGGGGTGACTCTAGAATTTGTTTGTACGATATGGGTATCAAATGAAAGGTGTTAATGAGTATTTTAAAAGGGCGTGGGCCTTAGTTCTATAGGTGGACGCCTTTTCGAAATATCGCCATAAAGGTGGACCAGGGGTGACTCTAGAATTTATTTGTACTATATGGGTATCAAATGAAAGGTGTTAATGAGTATTTTAAAAGGGCGTGGGCCTTAGTTCTATAGGTGGACGCCTTTTCGAGATATCGCCATAAAGGTGGACCAGGGGTGACTCTAGAATTTGTTTGTACGATATGGGTATCAAATGAAAGGTGTTAATGAGTATTTTAAAAGGGCGTGGGCCTTAGTTCTATAGGTGGATGCCTTTTCGAGATATCTCCATAAACGTGGACCAGGGGTGACTCTAGAATTTGTTTGTACGTTATCGGTATCAAATGAAAGGTGTTAATGAGTATTTTAAAAAGGAGTGGGCCTCAGTTCTATATGTGGACGCCTTTTCGAGATATCGCCATAAACGGGGACCAGTGGTGACTCTAGAATTTGTTTGTACTATATGGGTTTTCAAATGAAAGGTGTTAATGAGAATTTTAAAAGGGCCTGGGACTTCGAAATATCGCCATAAAGGTGGACCAAGGGTGACTCTAGAATTTGTTTGTACGATATGGGTATCAAATGAAAGGTGTTAATGAGTATTTTAAAAGGGCGTGGGCCTTAGTTCTATAGGTGGACGCCTTTTCGAAATATCGCCATAGAGGTGGGCCAGGGTGACCCTAGAATTTTTTTGTACGATATGGGTATCAAATGAAAGGTGTTAATGAGTATTTTAAAAAGTAGTGGGCATTAGTTCTATGTGTGGACGCCTTTTCGAGATATCGCCATAAACGTGGACCAGGGGTGACTTTAGAATTTGTTTGTACTATGTGGGTATCAAATGAAAGGTGTTAATGAGTATTTTAAAAGGGAGTGGGCCTTAGTTCTATAGGTGGATGCCTTTTCGAAATATCGCCATAAAGGTGGACCAGGGGTGACCCTAGAATTTTTTTGTACGATATGGGTATCAAATGAAAGGTGTTAATTAGTATTTTAAAAAGGAGTGGGCCTTAGTTCTATGTGTGGACGCCTTTTCGAGATATCGCCATAAACGTGGACCAGGGGTGACTTTAGAATTTGTTTGTACTACGTGGGTATCAAATGAAAGGTGTTAATGAGTATCTTAAAAAGGAGTGGGCCTTAGTTCTATATGTGGACGCCTTTTCGAGATATCGCCATAAACGGGGACCAGTGGTGACTCTAGAATTTGTTTGTACTATATGGGTTCTCAAATGAAAGGTGTTAATGAGAATTTTAAAAGGGCGTGGGCCTTAGTTCTATAGGTGGACGCCTTTTCGAAATATCGCCATAAAGGTGGACCAGGGGTGACTCCAGGATTTGTTTGTACGATATGGGTATCAAATGAAAGGTGTTAATGAGTATTTTAAAAGGGAGTGGGCCTTAGTTCTATAGGTGGACGCCTTTTCGAGGTATCGCATCTTAGACTTTGTTTGTACGATATGGGTATCAAATGAAAGGCGTTAATGAGTATTTTTAAAAGGGAGTGGGTCTGCATTCTATAGGTGGTCGCTTTTTCGAGATATCGCCATAAAGGTGGACCAGGGGTGACTCTAGAATATATTTGTACGATATGGGTATCAAATGAAAGGTGTTAATGAGTATTTTAAAAGGGCGTGGGGCTTGGTTCTATAGGTGGACGCGTTTTCTAGATATCGCCATAAAGGTGGACTAGGGGTGACTCTAGAATGTGTTTGTACGATATTGGCATCAAATTAAAGGTTTTAATGAGAGTTTTAAAAGGGAGTGGTGGTAGTTGTATATGTGAAGGCGTTTTCCAGATATCGACCAAAATGTGGACCAGGGTGACCCAGAACATCATCTGTTGGATACCGCTAATTTATTTATATATGTACGACCTGCCAAGATTTCAGGGGTTTTTTATTTCGCACTGCAAAACTTTTTCATTTTATTCTACTTAATATGGTAGGTGTCACAACCATTTTACAAAGTTTTTTCTAAAGTTATATTTCGCGTCAATAAACCAATCCAATTACAATGTTTCATCCCTTTTTTCGTATTTGGTATATAATTATGGAATTTTTTCCATTTTTCGTAATTTTCGATATCGAAAAAGTGGGCGTGGTCATAGTCGGATTTCGGCCATTTTTTTTACCAATACAAAGTGAGTTCAGATAAGTACGTGAACTAAGTTCATTAAAGATATGTCAATTTTTGCTCAAGTTATCGTGTTAACGGCCGAGCGGAAGGACAGACGGTCGACTGTGTATAAAAACTGGGCGTGGCTTCAACCGATTTCGCCCTCTTTCACAGAAAATAGTTATAGTCCTAGAAGCTAAGCCTCTACCAAATTTCACAAGGATTGGTAAATTTTTGTTCGACTTATGGCATTAAAAGTATCCTAGACAAATTAAATGAAAAGGGCGGAGCCACGCCCATTTTGAAATTTTCTTTTATTTTTGTATTTTGTTGCACCATATCATTACTGGAGTTGAATGTTGACATAATTTACTTATATACTGTAAAGATATTAAATTTTCTTTTAAAATTTGAATTAAAAAAAAAAAATTTTAAAAAGTGGGCGTGGTCGTTCTCCGATTTTGCTATTTTATTAAGCAGACATATAGAAATAAGAGCAACGTTCCTGCCAAATTTCATCATGATATCTTCAACGACTGCCAAATTACAGCTTGCAAAACTTATAAATTACCTTCTTTTAAAAGTGGGCGGTGCCACGCCCCTTGTCCAAAATTTTACTAGTTTTATATTCTGCGTCATAAGTTCAACTCACCTACCAAGTTTCATCGCTTAATCCATATTTGGTAATGAATTATCGCACTTTATCGATTTTTCGAAATTTTCGATATCGAAAAAGTGGGCGTGGTTATTGTCCGATATCGTTCATTTTAAATAGCGATTTGAGATGAGTGCCCAGGAACCTACACACCAAATTTCATCAAGATACCTCAAAATTTACTCAAGTTATCGTGTTAACGGATATACGGACGGACGGACGGACATGGCTCAATCGAATTTTTTTTCGATACTGATGATTTTGATATATGGAAGTCTATATCTATCTCGATTCCTTTATACCTGTACAACCAACCGTTATCCAATCAAAGTTAATATACTCTGTGAGCTCTGCTCAACTGAGTATAAAAACGCGACGATAAAGCCAGAAATTATAGTTAAACATTTAAACACCATCGTAGAAGCCCTAAATAATATAGGACAGATAATCAATACAGTAAATAATATACTCACTAAAGAACACCAAGCAGAAGCTTACCAATTCTTTTCCCACGTACGCGCAAATTAGTATCCTCTTTAGCAAGATACAACATAGAAATATGGATACCAACTACAGTAGGGGAAAATCTTCAAACTGATTTTAACGCCGTTCTAACCGAAACTTCACGAAACCGCACCCCTTCACCAGCATTGAGTCAAACCTCATCAGTGGAAGAACAGAAAACACTACATATGCCACTCATAAAAATCACAATGGCACAAACAGTTGTAGAATTCATCAAAACTGCCTCATCAGTGCTACCAGAATTTGATGTCAACCCTGAAAATTTGCACAGTTTCTTAGATGCCCTTGATATTCTCGACCAAATCAAGGATAATCATTAAGCCTTAGCTATAACCATGATAAAGACCAAGCTTAAAGGTACTGCAAGAAACTTTATTAGCAACGAAACTACCATCTCACAAATAAAATCAAAATTGAGAACGGCAATAAAAGGCGAGTCAGTGGAGGTTTTGACAGCAAAACTCCTAAATATCCAACAGCGCAGCAAAACTGCAAATCAGTACACAGCAGAAATAGGAAAAATAACTAGGTCCCTGGAGGGAGCATATATCTCGGATGGCTTAAATCCAGACTTGGCAACCAGATATGCAACCCAAGCAGCAGTCAAAGCGATGTGTAAGAACTGCTCGAATGAGAAAGTAAAAATGATTATGCAGGCAGGAACGTTCACAACAATGAATGATGCGATTTCAAAATTTACAAATAGCTGTACCGAAATAACGGGTAGCTCAAATACAATTTTAAATATACGGCAACAAAATCACTACCGGAGTAATTTCCGTGGGGGTTGCAACTATGGGAATTACTTAGAAGATTTTGGCCGCAACAGAGATACAATAACAACCTTGGAACAAACAGCAATAATAGTAATAATTCCCGACGAGGGGCACAAACCCAAAACAATAACAGACCTTACAATCAGACTCGCAACGTGCGAAGTTTAAATCAGCAGGAAAACCAGGAAACTCCACTTCAAGATCAATAAATAGAAAAATATATGTACTAAACTAACATTTAAACAGTTATATATCTACAAGAACATCATTAAATAACTCAATTTCCAATTTTTTAGTAGATACAGGAGCAGATATCTCAATTATTAAAAAGAATCAAATAGATAATCATGCAAAAATAAATACAACACAAATAATATAGTTAAAGGGCATAGGTCAAGGTATAACCAACACAATAGGCACAATAAAATCGGATTTAAAAGGTTATCATAAATTTCACGCTGAAGCAGACGACTTCCCAATACCATGCGATGAAATCATAGGATTAGACTTTATTAAAAAATATAATTGCAGTTTAGACTATGGAAAAACAGAGGATAAACTAATCCTAAGACCATACGATTTTCCACAATCCATCACAATGTATCTAACAAATTACCTGGCCGCCAACACAATTACAATCCCTGCTAGATCTGAAGTCATTAGAGAGGTAACAGTAAACACTGATAATAAAACCATCTTCATACCTCACCAAGAACTCGCGGAAGACATTTTTGTAGCAAACACAATCACAAACAAAGATCAAACTTTTGTCAGAATAATTAACACCACACATAAAAACACAACAATTCAAAATTACAAAATACAAAAACGTAGATGACTATAATTTAATTAAAACAAACACACACAATAAACAGAGTAATGACACAGAAAAATTAAAAAGAAAAAAAAAATAAATGTAAGGCGCGATAACCTCCGAAGAGATCTAAGGCCGAGCTTCTCTTCCAATTTGCGTCGCGCTCCTCTTTATTTTCCCTACAAATTGGCCGGACGGGACCTACATGTTTTATGCCGACTTCGAACGGCATCTGCAAGGCAGATGAGTTTTCACTGAGAGCTTTTCATGGCATAAATACACCCGGAGCGCTTGCCAAACACTGCCGAGGGGCGACCCCGCTTAGAAAAATTTTCTTCTAATTGAAAAACCTTATTTCTAAAATTTTGTAAATAAAGAATAACGGATCGCAAAAATTTGAGACCTTTTTTAACACTGGCTAATAAAGAATAACGGATTGCAAAAAATTTTCGACTTTTTTTTAACATTTTAAAAAATTTATTCTGCCACATGAAAGTCGTACTGCTTAAATTATAATGGCGCAATCAAATGGATTTCCTTCAAACGCAGCTGATGCACCCGCTGCTACAGCAATCATCGGAGATGAATTCAATACCGGCGCCGCCATCAATCTCGTGGCTTCTAACTACAACGTTTGGCACCACGACGGAAAACAACTTGCCAAGTCAAATGGCGAACGCCGATAATAGTGGCGATGTGAATTATTGCGCTTCAACAGCACAGCCTAAACACTCTAATGTTGTTGGGAACTTTGGCACTACCGGACAATCGGCAAACCAAGGGCAACAGCTACCCAGCCCTGCTCACGCGTTAAATTCTGTTACTTCTCTTCGTCTTCGTCATCAAGCCGAGCTGCTACAAGAACAAAGTGAATTCATAAGGTGAAGAGAAGCACTGCTAAGAGCACAGCATAGTTTTTTGGATCGCATTGATGAAATGGGCTTCGATGAGGACCTGGATGAAGGACAATATACTCTGCCTGGGTCTTCCTTTTCAGTGCGGAATGCAGGCCTACCAACAACGCAGGCAATGCAATTACCTTCTAACTACAATGCAGCTCTCACCACAATGCAGTTACCGCCAAACTCCATTGCACCCGTCAATACAAATGTACCTCCCAGCAATGAGCCTCGTGTAAATAACACGTTTATCAGAGCACCAACTGCCCCACAACAAAGTGGTGATCTGCCGCCATATGTTCTGCAATTCCTGCTGGACAGAATACAGTCCCTTGAGCAGCAAATACAGGCGTACTCCACACGTAATGGAACAAATTATTTCCCACAACCATTTCCAATCGGTCCTAATAGAAATGGTATATCCTTTGGACCACAACCAGTTTTTACGTTGTCAACAGCTGGTCACTCTAACAGCCTATCATTTGGCGCCTCGGCTCATCGCCGCCTCACTAAAGATCACATTGCCTCTCATCACAGTCTTGTTAAAGATCTACCTAAATTTGATGGGAAGCCAACGAAGTGGCCATTGTTTTACGCTGCTTAGAATCAATCAACTGAGGTGTGTGCATTTTCTAGCGAGGAGAATCTAATACGCCTCCGACAAGCTCTGGAAGGTCCAGCTCGCAACGCAGTGAAAACTTTGTTTTTGCATTCATCTTGTATGTCACAAATAATGACAACCCTTCAAATGCGATTTGGAAGGCCGGAGTTGATAATCAGCGTTCTGCAGCGACAGATTTGTGATCTGCCCCGCAGTCAGAAAGCCAGTTAGAATCAATGGTAGACTTTGCTGTTGAAGTGCAAAACATCTGCGCAACGATGACGGTATCAGGGCGTAACAATCATTTGAATAAATCTGAACTCGAGCAAAAACTGGTTTCGAAATTGCCTGGACAACTACCAGCATACTGGGGAATGCATAAAAGAACTTTAGAGAATTGCAATTTACAAAATTTCAGCGATTGGCTTTTTCAGATAGCACAGGGGGCTAACTGTGTGACACAATTAATCATCATTTTGAAACGGTAAGCTGTATCGTTTGTAAATAAAATTGTATCCACATTTCTAATTGCCCTTCTTTCAAGGTAATGCTCCGTAGCCGAAAATGGGAAGTAGTACGCAAATTCAAGCTATGTCACCGGTGTTTAAAAAATTACTATAGTTTTGGTTGTAAATCAGCAGCAACCTGCAACGTTAATGGTTGTACACGTAATCATCACCCTATGTTACACAACGCAGACGTAGTTACTACTAAAGCTCCAATCACTCAAAAAAATACTAATCATGAGGAGCAATCGCGGACTGCCAATGTAAATATGCACAATGTTGGTGGAAGTAGTACCCTCTTTCGTGTCCTTCCCGTAGTCCTGCACTCAGGTGACAGCAGTGTATCCACGTAAGCTTACATAGATGATGGCTCTTCCCTCACACTTATCGACGAAAAGCTGCTAACTAACAAGGCGCGCCAGTCGCTCCTTCGCTCCGCCAACCGGCGTCAATTGGTCACACCAAGGGAGTTTAAATCGTTTTCCACCTGTTCCTTCCAACGGAGTGGGTGCCGCCCTCTACCCCTGCTTCCATAGGCGGGTTCCGATAGAAACACTTTCTTGGCCGGAGCATCATCTTTCATTCGCATAACATGGCCTAGCCAGCGCAGGCGCTGCATTTTAATCCGCTGGACTATGTTGATGTCTGCGTATAGCTCATACAGCTCATAATTAAATCTTCTTCGGTACTCTCCATCGCCAACGCGTAGAGGTCCATACATCTTTCGAAGAACTTTTCTCTCGAACACTCCCAAAGCCGCTTCATCTGCTGTTGTCATGGTCCATGCTTCTGCCCCATATAGCAGGACGGCTACGATAAGTGACTTGTAGAGTATGATTTCCGTTCGCCTAGAGAGGTCTTTACTTTTCAATTGCCTACCTAGTTCACAGTAGCATTTATTGGCAAGATTGATTCTTGTGTTGATGCTGGTTCCCAAATAAACGAAGTCTTTTACCATTTCGAAATTATGGCTGCCAACAGTAGCGTGGTTGCCAAGGCGCGTATGCGCTGACTCTTTGCTGGATGACAGCAGGTACTTCGTTTTGTCCTCATTCACCATCAAACCCATATTTACCGCTTCTTTTTCCAGTTTGGAGTAAGCAGAGCTAACAGCGCGGATGTTTAGGCCGATGATATCAATGTCATCAGCATATGCCAGTAATTGCACGCTTTTATAGTATATTGTTCCAGTGTTAAGTTAAGTTCTGCAGCTAGTATAATTTTCTCCAGCATCAAATTAAAGAAATCGCACGATAGCGTGTCACCCTATATGAAACCTCGTTTAATTTCGAACGGCTCGGAGAGGTCCTTCCCAATTCTGACTAAGCTGATGGTGTTGCTGAACGTCGTTTTGTACAGCCGTATAAGTTTTGCGGGGAAACCAAATTCAGACATAGCGGAATATAGGCGGCTCCTTTTCGTGCTATCGAAGGCGGCTTTAAAGTCGACGAAGAGGTGATGTGTGTCGATTCTGTTTTCACGGGTTTTTTCATCAGCCGGTTCGCGGTGGGCTTCAATCTTTCGCACAATACACTTGAAAGGACCTTATATGCGATATTAAGAAGGCTGATTCCACGATAGTTGGTGCATTTTGCAGTGTCCCCCTTCTTGTGGACTGGGCAAAGAATACTTAGATTCCAACCGTCGGGCATGCACTCGTCCGCCCATATTTTGCTAAGAAGCTGCTGCATGCGCCTTACCAATTCCTCGCCGCCGTACTTGAATAGCTCCGCGGGCAATCCATCAGCGCCCACGGCCTTGTTGTTTTTCAATCTGGTTGTTGCTATTCTAACTTCGTCATAATCGGGCGGAGGGACATATATTCCATCATCTTCGATTGCGGGATCTGGTTCTTCATCTCTGCGCGGTGAATTGCTGCCTCCGTTTAGGAGAGCAGAGAAGTATTCCCTCCATAATCTAAGCACTCTCTGGACATCAGTTACAAGGTCGCCGTTTTCATTCCTACAGGAGTTTGCCCCGGTCTTAAAACCTTCCCTCTATCGCTGTATTTTTGGTAGAATTTTCGGGTATTATTCCTAGTGGCTAGCAGCTCAAGCTCCTCGCACTCACGCCTTTCTGCTTCTGCTTTTTTCTTCCTGAAAAGGCATCTCGCTTCCCTTTTCAAATCACGATAGCGTTCACACACTCCTCTCTTCGCGCTCGCTTTTAACGTAGCCCTGTAGGCAGCGTCTTTTCTTTCGATTGCAACACGGCATTCTTCATCGTACCAGTTGTTTTTTCCTGGCCACCGGTAACCAATTTTTTCCTCGGCGGCAGTACGAAGTGCTTAGGAGATTTGCTCCAACTGCTCTTGTATTCCTTCAGGATGACTTGTGCTCTCAGAGAGCAGGTGTGAGAGTCGAGTGGCGAATTCATTGGCAGTCTGTTGTGATTGAAGCTTTTCGACGTCTAGCTTTCTTTGTGTTTTTTGTTCCTTGGTTTTAGCCGCGTAGAGGCGGGTGCGTATTTTGGCTACAAAGAGATAATGGTCCGAGTCGATGTTAGGTCCTCGGATCGTGCGCACATCTAAAACACTGGAGGCATGCCGTCCGTCTATCACAACGTGATCGATCTGATTGCGAGTATTTCGATCAGGAGACAGCCATGTAGCTTGATGTATCTTTTTATGCATGAACCTCGTGCTGGATATGGCCATGTTTCGAGCACCGGCAAAGTCAATCAGCCTCAGTTCGTTAGGAGAAGTTTCCTTGTGTAGGCTGAACTTTCAGACTGTAGTGCCAAAAACACCTTCTTTGCTCACCCTGGCGTTAAAGTCGCCAAGCACGACTTTTATATTATGACGGGGGCAACGCTCGTATGTGCGTTCTAATTGTTCATAAAAAGTGTCTTCCACCTCATCGTCTTTCTCCTCTGTCGGCGCATAGACGCAGATGAATGATATATTAAAAAATTTTGCTTTTATTTGGATAACGGCGAGACGCTCGTCCACAGGCGTGAACGCCAGCACTTGGCGACAAAGTCTCTCTCCCACCACGAATCGGACCACAAATCTTGATTGGACTAAATAACGCAGCACTTGGATCTCCGTTGAAATCCTTATATGGTGGCGTAAATGAGCCAATAGCTGAAAAGTCCAAACTCTGTTGGACATTGAAAGGCCCTACGCCAGGTATCGGTCATGATATCCCACACTACGTCTATCACATATGTGACTATTCCACCCAAGCAGAGTTGCTTCAATTAACGAAATCTTACTTCTGCCCGGAGAGTTTAGGCGTTTCGGCTAACCTTACCTCGTTAATGTCTAAATATGATGATCTGGCAATGAAGCAGCTGGAGCAATACACTGTGCGAATCGGCAATCGATTTTTAAACTAGCCTCTTATGGAAGAGTCATGAAATCACTTTACCTGATAGCATGCCGATGGCTTTATTTCGAGCGCGATGCCTGCAAAAAAAGATGCAAATAGAGCCAAAGTTGGCTGAGGTACTTCAGCAGAAGATTGACGACTACTAACAAAAAGGGTATGCCAGACGTATGTCAGCAACCGACGTTGCCACCAAAAAATGCTGATATCTTCCGGTGTTTGCGGTAACCAGCCCTAACAAACCAGGCAAGGTGCGCCTAGTATGGGATGCAGCCGCAAAGGCTAATGGCGTATAACTGAATGACATGTAGCTCAAAGGGCCCGACCTAACAACTCCTCTGCTGTCAGTATTATTCAATTTTCGGCAAAGGCGAGTAGCTATCTCGGCCGATATAACTGAAATGTTTCATCAGGTTCGAGTTCGGAAAGAGGACCACAACTTTATGCGCTTCTTATGGTATGAACCAAACGCCGATGAACCAACAACTTTCGAGATGACAGTGATGACCTTTGGAGCTACGTGTTCACACAGTTGCGCCCAATATGTCAAAAATAAAAATGCTGCAGAGTTTCAAGAAGAGTTTCCTCGTGCTTCACAATGTATTATTGAGAATCACTATGTAGACGATATATTGGTAAGTTTTGACACTGAAGAAGAAGCAATAAAGTTGGTAAACGATGTCCGTCACGTTCATGCGATGGGAGGTTTCCATATTCGAAACTTCTTGTCCAATTCAGACCGCGTTCTATCTGCGTTGAACGAAACCTCAACCGATGCCCTTTGTCTCGATCTTGAAAAAGAGCTAACAACTGATAAGGTATTAGTCACGTGGTGAATCACCGCCAGTGATCATTTTGGATTTCGGGTTTCCCCCAAATACAGGGACTCCGATATCTTTGTTCACCATCGACGACCAACCAAGCGCGAAATTTTTAGTTTGGTTATAACAATATATGACCCAATCGGGCTGATCGGTTTCTGCGTTATATATGCTAAAGTCATCTTGCAGGAAATATGGAGAGCTGGCTGCGAATGGTACGATCCGATTCCCGAGGACCAATTTAAAAAATGGATTAGATGTCTTAGACTTATCCAAAAAATAAGGAGTCTGAAAATCCCACGCTCGTATATTCGTATTGAATTTAGCAGTTATTCACCTCATATAGATTTGCACACCTTCGTCGATGCAAGTGAAACCAGCTGCGCGGCAGTATGTTACCTTCGATACTCTTACGGCAGCATAATTAACTGTATGATAGTTGCCAGCAAAAAAAGAGTACCCCCACTAAAATTGATATCAATACCTCGATTTGAATTAAAAGCTGTAAGTATCGACTGCTCCGTATACTGGTCAGACTCACGACAGTACTCGCTTGGCTGCATGCTGATCATCGTCGCTACAAACAGTTTGTGGCATTTCGAGTCAGTGAAATTTTAGAACTAACTGATGTCATTCAATGGCGTTGGGTTCCAACAGCAGAAAATGTTGCCGACGAAGCCACCAAATGGTACGGTGATCCAAACTTCTCAAACGACATCGATGTTTTAGTGGACCATCCTTTCTGTATCTTCCCCGGAATGAATGGCCGGTACCTGTACAACAAAAACACGTCTCAACAGAAGAACTTCGCACACAATTTACTGGAGTTCACAGTTTAACGGAAGAATATTTTGTTGGGCCTAAACCAGAGAACTTTTCATCATGGGACCGTCTTTTTAAGGCAACTGCTAGGACCTTTTACTGCGCTCGCATTTGATTAAATTTGGTACGGGGTAATAAAAATGTATTCAGTGTCCCGAGTACCGACGATTTTCGTAAGGCAGAACGTTTTCTTTGGAAAAAAAGCCCTGAAAGATGTTTTCAAAGACTCGATAGCTTCTTTGTCAACTGGAAAAGTTGTTGGAAAATCTAGCGATATATACAAACTATCACCCTATTTGGATGACCACGGTGTTTTAAGAATAGATGGACGTGTTAAGATTGCAGGGCGACCAGATCCAGTTTTGCTACCAAACAACCACCGTATTACGCACTTGATCATAAACGACTTTCACATCAAGTACCATCATGGTATCAAAGAAACCGTAGTCAACGAAATACGACACAATTACTGGGTACCAAAACTCCGCGTTGTGACCAACAAAGTTCGTCGCAATTGTCAGATTTGCAAAAACAGAGGTGTTCAACCACAGCCACCTAGAATGGCATGCTTACCTCCAGCACGTACCGCACAGTTTTGCCGTCCTTTTTCTTATGTGGGTGTTGACTATTTTGGTCCTCTTCTGGTGGCAGTCAGGAGGAGCGCCGAAAAGAGGTATGGGGAGTTGTTCACTTGTTTGACAACCAGAGCTGTGCACCTGGAAATCGCATATTCGTTGTCTACTTATTCCTGAATTTTGGCAGTACGAAATTTTATGGCGCGCAGAGGAAGCCCGTTAGAAATATGGAGTGACAACGGCACACATTTTAAGGGTGCTGAAAGAGAAATGAGCTCCGGGTTTGAGCTGGTGGACCAGAACCGCATAACGACGTTGGGTCAACGAATATTTTCCCAGCATTACCAGAAGGACAAAATGGTTTTCGGAAGTAAAAGGTATTGAAGTCGGTGATATTGCTTATATAATCGATCCAAATAATCCAAGAAATTGTTGGCCCAAGGGTAGGGTGATTGAAGTGCATAAAAGCGGAAGGGTAAGAAGCGCTACACTCCAGGCCGCATCCGGAATTTATTAGAGGCCTGCTGCCAAGATAGCCATTATGGACTTGAAGGGCTCAGTACACCCTGATGGACAGGATATACCGAGGGGGGGGGGGGGGGGGGGGGGGATTGGCTCATAAAATTCAGGTGATCAAAATTGAAGAGAACGTAGGTAAAAGAAAACTTCGTAATAGGAGACAAAGTTAGTACGTGAATTAACGGCAGAGTGATACGAATAAATTTTTTAATCCTTCTTTTTAAATAAAGAATAACGGATCGCAAAAATTTGCGACCTTTTTTTAACATTGGCAAATAAAGAATAACGGGTTGCAAAAAAATTTCGACTTTTTTTAAAAACGCATTTAAATAAAATGAGTAAATGGCAAGAAATTCATAACAAATTATCTGAAGAAAAAACTAAAGCGGAAAAAGCATACAAATGCATAAATAAAAACGCAACGATAAAGCCAGTAACTATAGTTAAACATTTAAACACCATCGTAGAAGCCCTAATTAATATAGGACAGTTATCAATACAGTAAATAATATACTCACTAAAGAACACCCAGCAGAAGCTTACCAATTCCTTTCCCACGTTCCCGCAAATTAGTATCCTCTTTAGCAAGATACAACATAGAAATATCGATACGAACTACAGTAGGGGAAAATCTTCAAACTGAATTTAACGCCGTTCTAACAGAACCTTCTCGAAACCGCACCCCTTCAACTGCATTGAGTCAAACCTCATCAGTGGAAGAATAGAAAACACTACATATCCCACTCATAAAAATCACAATGTCACAAACAGTTGTAGAATTCATCAAAACTGCCTCATCAGTGCTACCAGAATTTGATGGCAAACCTGAAAATTTGCACAGTTTCTTAGATGCCCTTGATATTCTCGACCAAATCAAGGATAATCATTAAGCCTTAGCTATAACCATGATAAATACCAAGGTTAAAGGTACTGCAAGATACTTTATTAGCAACGAAACTACCATCTCACAAATAAAATCAAAATTGAGAACGACAATAAAAGGCGAGTCAGTGGAGGTTTTGACAGCAAAACTCCTAAATATCCAACAGCGCAGCAAAACTGCAAATCAGTACACAGCAGAAATAGGAAAAATAACTAGGTCCCTGGAGGGAGCATATATCTCGGATGGCTTAAATCCAGACTTGGCAACCAGATATGCAACCCAAGTAGCAGTCAAAGCGATGTGTAAGAACTGCTCGAATGAGAAAGTAAAAATGATTATGCAGGCAGGAACGTTCATAACAATGAATGATGAGATTTCAAAATTTACAAATAGCTGTACCGAAATAACGGGTAGCTCAAATACAATTTTAAATATACGGCAACAAAATCAATACCGGAGTAATTTCCGTGGGGGTTGTCGAAGTAACAGCTATGGGAATTACCGAGTTAGAAGATTTTGGCCGCAACAGAGATACAATAACAACCTTGGAATAAACAGCAATAATAGTAATAATTCCCGACGAGGGGCACAGACCCAAAACAATAACAGACCTTACAATCAGAGTCGCAACGTGCGAAGTTTAAATCAGCAGGAAAACCAGGAAACTCCACTTCAAGATCAATAAATAGAAAAATATATGTACTAAACCAACATTTAAACAGTTATATATCTACAAGAACATCATTAAATAACCCAATTTCCAATTTTTTAGTAGATATAGGAGCAGATATCTCAATTATTAAAAATAATCAAATAGATAATCATGCAAAAATAAATACAACACAAATAATAGAGTTAAAGGGCATAGGTCAAGGTATAACCAACACAATAGGCACAATAAAAGCGGATTTAAAAGGTGATGACCTTCTAATTTATCATAAATTCACGCTGAAGCAGACGACTTCCCAATACCATGCGATGGAATCATAGGATTAGACTTTATTAAAAAATATAATTGCATTTTAGACTATGGAAAAACAGAGGATAAACTAATCCTAAGACCATACGATTTTCCCCAATCCATCAGAATGTATCTAACAAATTACCTGACCGCCAACACAATTACAATCACTGCTAGATCTGAAGTCATTAGAGAGGTAACAGTAAACACTGATAATAAAACCATCTTCATACCCCACTAAGAACTCGCGGAAGGCATTTTTGTAGCAAACACAATCACAAACAAAGATCAAAATTTTGTCAGAATAATTAACACCACATAAAAACACAACTATTCAAAATTACAAAATACACAATGAAAACTTAGATGACTATAATTTAATTAAAACAAACGCACACATAAACAGAGTAATGACACAGAAAAATTAAAAAGATTAACCAAAAATTTCCAAAAATTTGTCAATTCACAATTAACTTCATTATGCACAGAATTCATAGACATTTTTGCACTAGAAACAGAACCAATTTCCACTAATAATTTTTACAAACAAAACTACACATGAAAGACAACACACCAGTCTACATAAAAAACTATAGATTGTCCGAGACACAAAAAGAGGAAATAAGTAAGCAGGTTAATAAATTGATCGAAGACGACATTATAGAACCTTCAATATCAGAGTATAACAGTCCAATTTTACTGGTACCCAAAAAATCACTACCAGGTAATACAGAAAAAAGATGGAGACTGGTAGTTGACTACAGACAAGTAAACAAAAAACTAGCAGCGTCGTAGTATTCGGTTTGTACCGAATTTCGAGGAATACTCAAGAAAGAATGTCTCCTTCGACTGGACACAAGAAAGTTCAAAAAGCTTTTGTCTACTTAAGGAAGCACTAATTAGCCCAAAACTTTTGCAATACCCCGACTTAAATAAAGAATTCTGCATAACAACAGACGCTAGCGGGTATGCTTGCGGAGCAGTCCTTAGCCAAGAATACGATGACAAACAGTTACCAATTGCCTACGCCTCTAGACCCTTCACAAAAGGTGAAACTAACAAAGCTACAATAGAAAAAGAACTAGCAGCAATCCATTGGGCCATAACCTTCTTTAGACCATACGTCTATGGAAGAAAATTCCTAATTAAGACCGACCATCGTCCTTTAACATACCTTTTCTCGATGAAGAGTCCTTCATCTAATTAACATGAGTAAGACTCGATTTAGAAGAATACGATTTTGAAGTGGAGTACATTGCCGGAAAAGAAAAGCATGTAGTGGACGCATTGTCTCGCATTAACATAACAAATTTAAAAGAAATGTCAGTGGAAGCATAAAAAATAATGAAAGTTTCAACTAGATCAGCAGCTAAAAATATAAAAAATAACATTAAAATTAAAGAAAGTCACACAGAGAACCACAAGATGTATGAAGCGCTAAATAAATTTAAAGTAAAACAAGTAAGGAAGGCTAAGTTCGGGTGTAACCGAACATGACATACTCAGTTGAGAGCTATGGAGACAAAATAAGGAAAATCAATCTGGGGTAACCCTGGAATGTGGTTGTATAACATGTGTATCAAATGAAAGGTATTAAAGAGTATTTTAAGAGAGAATAGGCCATAGTTCTATGGATGAACGCCATTTAGGGATATCGCCATAAAGGTAGACCAGGGCTGACTCTAGAATTTGTTTGTACGATATGGGTATCAAATGAAAGGTGTTACTGAGCATTTTAAGAGGGAGTGGGCCTTAGGTCTATCGGTGGACGCCTTTTCGAGATGTCCCCATTAAGGTGTACCAGGGGTGATTCTATAATGTGTTTGTACGATATGGGTATCAAATGAAAGCTGTTAATGAGTATTTTGAAAAGGAGTGATCCTTAGTTCCATAGGTGGACGCCGTTTCGAGATATCGCCATAAAGGTGGACCAGGGGTGTCTCTAGAATGTGTTTGTACGATATGGGAATCAAATGAAAGGTGTTACTGAGCATTTTAAGAGGGAGTGGGCATTAGGTCTATAGGTGGACGCCTTTTCGAGATATCGTCATTAGGGTGGGCCAGGGGTGACTCTAGAATGTGTTTGCACGATATGTGCATCAAACGAAAGGTGTTACTGAGCATTTTAAGAGGGAGTGGGCATTAGGTCTATAGGTGGACGCCCTTTCGAGATATCGCCATTAGGGTGGGCCAGGGGTGACTCTAGAATGTTTGTACGATATGGGTATCAAACGAAAGGTGTTACTGAGCATTTTAAGAGGGAGTGGGCATTAGGTCTATAGGTGGACGCCTTTTCGAGATATCGCCATTAGGGTGGGCCAGGGGTGACTCTAGAATGTGTTTGTACGATATGGGTATCAAATGAAAGGTGGTAAGGAGTATTTTAAAAGGGAGTAATCCTTAGTTCTATAGGTGGACGCCTTTTCGAGATATCGTCATTAGGGTGGGCCAGGGGTGACTCTAGAATGTGTTTGCACGATATGTGCATCAAACGAAAGGTGTTACTGAGCATTTTAAGAGGGAGTGGGCATTAGGTCTATAGGTGGACGCCCTTTCGAGATATCGCCATTAGGGTGGGCCAGGGGTGACTCTAGAATGTTTGTACGATATGGGTATCAAACGAAAGGTGTTACTGAGCATTTTAAGAGGGAGTGGGCATTAGGTCTATAGGTGGACGCCTTTTCGAGATATCGCCATTAGGGTGGGCCAGGGTGACTCTAGAATGCGTTTGTACGATATGGGTATCAAATGAAAGGTGGTAATGAGTATTTTAAAAGGGAGTAATCCTTAGTTCTATAGGTGGACGCCTTTTCGAGATGTCGCCATAAAGCTGGACCAAGGGTGACTCTAGAATGTTTGTACGGTATGGGTATCAAACGAAAGTTGTTACTGAGCATTTTAAGAGGGAGTGGGCATTAGGTCTATAGGTGGACGCCTTTTCGAGATATCGCCATTAGGGTGGGCCAGGGTGACTCTAGAATGTGTTTGTACGATATGGGTATCAAATGAAAGGTGGTAATGAGTATTTTAAAAGGGAGTAATCCTTAGTTCTATAGGTGTACGCCTTTTCGAGATATCGCCATTAGGGTGGGCCAGGTGTGACTCTAGAATGTTTGTACGATATGGGTATCAAACGAAAGGTGTTACTGAGCATTTCAAGAGGGAGTGGGCATTAGGTCTATAGGTGGACGCCTTTTCGAGATATCGCCATTAGGGTGGGACAGGGGTGACTCTAGAATGTTTGTACGATATGGGTATCAAACGAAAGGTGTTACTGAGCATTTTAAGAGGGAGTGTACATTAGGTCTATAGGTGGACGCCTTTTCGAGATATCGCCATTAGGGTGGGCCAGGGGTGACTCTAGAATGTTTGTACGATATGGGTATCAAACGAAAGGTGTTACTGAGCATTTTAAGAGGGAGTGGACATTAGGTCTATAGGTGGACGCCTTTTCGAGATATCGCCATTAGGGTGGGCCAGGGTGACTATAGAATGTGTTTGTACGATATGGGTATCAAATGAAAGGTGGTAATGAGTATTTTAAAAGGGAGTAATCCTTAGTTCTATAGGTGGACGCCTTTTCGAAATATCGCCATTAGGGTGGGCCAGGTGTGACTCTAGAATGTTTGTACGATATGGGTATCAAACGAAAGCTGTTACTGAGCATTTTAAGAGGGAGTGGGCATTAGGTCTATAGGTGGACGCCTTTTCGAGATATTGCCATTAGGGTGGGCCAGGGGTGACTCTAGAATGTTTGTACGATATGGGTATCAAACGAAAGGTGTTACTGAGCATTTTAAGAGGGAGTGGACACTAGGTCTATAGGTGGACGCCTTTTCGAGATATCGCCATTAGGGTGGGCCAGGGGTTACTCTAGAATGTTTGTACGATATGGGTATCAAACGAAAGGTGTTACTAGCATTTTAAGAGAGAGGGGGCATTAGTTCTATAGGTGGACGCCTTTTCGAGATATCGCCATTAGGGTGGGACAGGGGTGACTCTGGTATGTTTTTGTACGATATGGATATCAAATTAAAGGTATTAATGAGGGTTTTAAAAGCGAGTGGCCCTTAGATGTATATGTGAAGGCGTTCTCGTGATATCCACCAAAATGTGGACCAGGTGATCCAGAAAATCATCTGTCGGGTACTGCTAATTTATTTATATATGCAATACCACTAACAGTATTCCTGCCAAGATTCCAAGGGCTGTTGATTTCGCCTTGTAGAACTTTTTCATTTTCTTCTACTTAATATGGTAGGTGTCACACCCATTTTACAAAGATTTTTGCAAAGTTATATTTTGCGTCAACAAACCAATCCAGTTACCATGTTTCATCCCTTTTTTCGTATTTGGTATAGAATTATGGCATTTTTTTCATTTTTCGTAATTTTCGATATCGATAAAGTGGGCGTGGTTATGGTCAGATTTCGCCCATTTTTTATACCAAGAAAAAGTGAGCTCAGGTAAGTACGTGGGCTAAGTTTAGTAAAGATATATCGGATTTTGCTCAAGTTATTGTGTTAATGGCCGAGCGGAAGGACAGACGGTGGACTGTGTATAAAAACTGGGCGTGGCTTCCACCAATTTCGCCCATTTTCACAGAGAACAGTTACCGTCATAGAATCTATGCTCCTACCAAATTTGAGAAGGATTGGTAAATTTTTGTTCGACTTATGGCAATAAAAGTATTCTAGACATACTAAATGAAAATGGGCGGAGCCACGCCCATTTTGAAATTTTCTTTTATTTTTGTATTTTGTTGCATCATATCATTACTGGAGTTGAATTTTGACTTAATTTACTTATATACAGTAAAGATATTAAATTTTTTGTTAAAATTTTAATTTAAAAAATTTTTTTTTTAAAAAGTGGGCGTGTTCTTAATCCAATTTTGCTAATTTTTATTTAGCACATATAGAGTAATAGTAGTAACGTTCCTGCCAAATTTCATCATGATATCTTCAACGACTGCCAAATTACAGCTTGCAAAACTTTTAAATTACCTTCTTGTAAAAGTGGGCGGGGTCACGCCCATTGTCCAAAATCTTACTAATTTTCTATTCTGCGTCATAACGTCAACCCATCTACCAAGTTTCGTCGCTTTATCTGTCTTTTGTAATGAGTTATCGCACTTTTTCGGTTTTTCGAAATTT
Source organism: Eurosta solidaginis (assembly GCF_040869045.1). Classification (NCBI taxonomy): domain Eukaryota; kingdom Metazoa; phylum Arthropoda; class Insecta; order Diptera; family Tephritidae; genus Eurosta; species Eurosta solidaginis. The sequence goes on from NC_090324.1 coordinate 57,180,627, forward strand.
TCGATATCGAAAAAGTGGGCGTGGTTATAGTCCGATATCGTTCATTTTAAATAGATGATCTGAGATGAGTGCTCAGGAACTTACATACCAAATTTCATCAAGATACCTCAAAATTTACTCAAGTTATCGTGTTAACGGACGGACGGACGGACGGACGGACATGGCTCAATCAAATTTTTTTTCGATCCTGATTATTTTGATATATGGAAGTCTATATCTATATCGATTCCTTTATATATGTACAACCAACCGTTATCCAATCAAACTTAATATACTCTGTGAGCTCTGCTCAACTGAGTATAAAGACTAGTCGAGCTCGTTTTCAATACTTCAAAATTCTATTTCAAAAAAGGAAAGAAAATTTGTAGCGATTTTGATACAAGCAACCTAATTGTTTAGGATAAGATTGACTTAGGACAATTCTTTACCAGGCTCGAAAAAGAAGCCGGCAATTTAGGGTTTGTACGAATACAGTTGTCCTTATGGGACAAATTGTTTAAAAGAAATTATACTGCAGTAGGAAAATTTATTGAAATAGGAAACAAGGTTCTCAAAAAACTAACAATTGCACTAACCCCAGAGGTTATATATGTGACTAAACCCGGGAAAATTAAGGAAATTCTGCAAAAATATCATGACGATCCTATTAGTGGTGGCCACCCAGGAGTAAATCGCATGACAAATAAAATCAAGCAGAAATATAGCTGGCTAAAAATGAAAAATGGCGTAAGAAAATACGTAAAGAACTGCATCCACTGTCAGAAAAACAAAATAAATAAGCATATAAAAGAGCCAATGACAATAACGGAGACACCTCCGAAGGCTTTTGATATAGCACAGATTGATACGGTCGAACCATTACCGGTAGTTGAGCACTTCATTCTGATTTATGGTTGCATGAAAACAATCCTAACAGACACGGGAACCGAAAAAAAATTGCTTATTCGAAGAACTATGCAAACTGTTAAAAATTTAGCATAAAACCTCAACACCATACCATCATCAAACTTTGGGCACTGTAGAACGTAGTCATAGGATGTTTAACGAATATTTGCGTTCATAAATACCCAGTGATAAAGATTATTGGGACGAATACCTCAGGTATTTCGCGTACTGCTACAACACGACCCCATCGACCGTACACGGGTACTGCCCTTACGAGTTTATATTTTCAAAAAATCCCCCGACGTACGAATTCTTAAACGGTAATAAAATAACCCCGTGTACAATCACAAGGCATATGACAAGGAAATTAAATATAGACTTCAAATATCTCAACAACGAGTTAGGAAATTAATAAACGAAGTCAAAGACGATAATTACGATAAAAGTAGCACCGGTAAGGAAATAAAATTAGGTGATCTAGTATTAGTTAGAGAAGAAGCTAGCCATAAGCTATACAGTAAATATAAAGGACGGTATAAGGTAAAGAAAATTGACAAAAATAACAATTTTACTTTAATACCATATAGAGAAGAAACTAGTAATAGAAGCAATAAAGATAAGGAATTAGTAGTCCATAAGAATAGGATTAAACACATCTAAGATATCTCTTGGAAATAATCTAAAAATAAATATTACTCAGTTATTTAATAATAATTTGTATCTAAGCAATTGAAAACAAATTTTTTTTCTCAGCTTCATATGTGTATAAAATATATATTAGAAAATAATTTCTAGATGACAAGCGGATTTTAAGTGGGTGCACACATTTAAAGCCGACTGTGTAATAAGTAAAATAAGTAAATAAGTAAAAAACAACTTAATACAAAACCTTTCTCATAATCAAAAGCACATAACCATAAAAATGTACATATATATATGATACTTCAAAAAAGCACAAACAAAAGAACAATAGAAAAAAGATTTGTCACACATAATCGTAAGCACTCAACCACAAAAAAAAAAAAATAAAAATTTTGCACAAAGAAAAAAAAATGTAGTCAAAATTACTCAACAAAAAAAAGCAAAAGTCAGCTTATTATGAAAAAGCGAAAATCAGCATAACGGACACTGTATGCAAAGCAAATGCAAGCGAATAAAAACAACAAGAAAGCATATAAGCAAAAAGTTCACTGCTTGTAGTATAAAGTTGTCATTATGACATAAATTACAACTAAAATTCAAAATTTTTTATTTGGTAACACGAAGCAAGTTGACTGGGTCATTCAACGAAAAATGAAACAACACGGCACACTTATCACACTGACATTGGAGTGACCGTCTATAACTAAGCATAAAATTATATACGCTCACTTAAAAGGCCGATGGTGTAGTATCGCGTGGAATTCACCCCATTTCAAACACGCTTAACATTACAAACGCTCGTTCATTGACCCAGGTAACTACCATAAGTTCATTCGCTTTCAATAAGTCACCTAATGCATTAATGCGTCATACTAAACTGCTCAAGCGGGAATCATATTGGCAATATGTAGGTCAATAATTTGCTGTTAAGCCTTCCTCACTATTGAGTCATGCACAACTTTATTCTACATGGCGATCCTGCCAGCCTGATCTTCAGTTAGCTGAAAATTTGCTCATAAGCAAAATTCGCTATATCATGCTGAACAGAGATCCTGCCATCTCACAAACAGTTCGCTAACTGCCAAGAATTTTAAAGACAGGACTAAAGATCCTGCCAAACTAAATATAAAAATTAAGTAGTCCTGTATGAAACAGGATAAAAAGGAAGAAGATATTTTGCGCTACAAAGAGGATTCCAAGAAAATTGCTAACATCATCAGTTAAGAGGAGCTGAGCAAATTAAAATCGAAAATATTACATCATCAGTTATGAAGATTGGAGCAAATCAAAATCGAAGTTAAACAACATACTGATCGGCACTAAGGATGACTGACCAAATAAACGCATAAGCGAAGTGGAATAAACAACATTCTGATCGGCAATAAAGAGAACTGACTAAATAAAAGCATAAAGCGAGGTGGAATAAAAATGACGGACCAAATAAAAGCAAACGATGTGGAATAAAGAAATCTTCGGCAACAGCAAAAATCAGCAGCAAACAACATCCAGGCTGACAAGGAGTTATAAATGTTTAAGTATAATAAAAATTTTTAGAATCAATTGAGCGATGTCAGGGACGCTAAACTATGAGCAAAAACTTGGTTTTTGCTTAGGAATTTTTTTTACCTGCATCTTAAATTAGAATGAATTTTGTCACAATACGACTAGCTTAAAAGAAAAAAAATTGAAAAAGTAACAACATAAATACAAATTCTCCAATAAGTTGTTAAAAAAAAGAAACTTTCATATACCGAGTAAATTGGAATGTCTGAAAAATATTTTAAACACCCCATTGAGTGGGAAGACAAAGTAATTTTAGACGCAGGAACAGTAGATTACGAAAAGGAATTAAAATGGTTACAAACATTTTGGAAAAAGATAGGCATGAATAGGGAACCCACAATTGAGGATGTAAAAAACCCCACAACCAGGGAAGAAGAACCGTGAGAATGATACGAATGGCTCTACATAATCTTAATTATAATTTTATAACGGAGGAATTGTTACTACGAAATCATATATAAGGGCGACAAATTAGCATGTAAGATCAGAAGCTAGGATATAGGCATATGAGTCAGTTGGCTTCTACCACTGATCAGAAGGCGACCTGAAGATTTCCACTTCATTTCATGCTTAGTGTTTACGCGGCGTAGGCTGCCACTCGCCCCATCTCCCCCTTGTACATACGTATATCTATGAATTTATATATATTCCGTATCTTGTACTGTATTTTATTATGGAATTGTATTATAGTGAATTACCCGCATAATCCATGAATTGTATTTACCCTTTAAATTCCCTATTGGGAACACTAATGGACGTGTGGCAGCCTCCACCGCGAAAATCCACCAAATTTAATTCGCCGCAAATGCAGGATGGCGATATGGCATGATCGGCCATCTGTCAGAAAAACCACCACCTTTGTATCAAAAAAAAAACACAATTGTCATCTGAAAAAGTTCACACGCTTTTGTAAAAATTTCCTTGTTTTTTATGCAAAACAATACCTTTGATTATTATATATATTTTGCGATCATACGAAGTAACAAGTTTCATACGGTTTCATTGGCATTTTTCTCGATATTGATTTGTGATATTGCGGTCCTGTACCTATTGTTATTACATCTCAAAAAGCAGTAATTAATCACTAATAAAAAAGTGTGTGATACTGAAACGAGTGTTTTCTTCGAGCTGCAATTTTAAACGGATACAAAATTCTTTGACTACCTAAGCCCCATACGCAGAGAATAATACGCCGGGATCATCATCTGCTCAAGTTTCTGATCACTGGAAGGGCGGACAGTGGACAAGGCTGCATATTATATCCTTTTGTCGGCTATCTGGTGTATTTTGCCACACAACTCGGTGCTCACCCGCATACGTATTGATACTTTACATTGCCATAATCTCCATCGTGTACACAATACCAGGTAATTTGCTTCATAATATACGAAGGTAAGTCCCTCATATAGTGAAGTAAGAAACGATAGCCTGCTTGCAGCAGTAACGCTTAGCGCACTACCTCCTAAAGCCCATTCTCACCCAGCAGTGGAGAGAGAACACCCCCAACTAACCCCACAACGACGATCAGTAGGCTGACTGATTATCTAATGGTCCTTCGTCGCCATTGACGAACCCAGCCCCTTGTACATTAATATACATATATTAAAACGTTGCCTCCCGTAAATTTTGGTGGATCCCGACCACATAAAATTTTCCCGCCAAAAATACATTTTTCCCGCCATAAAATATATATGTATATTCCCACCACCGGCAAATCCCACTCATACTTTTACTTGAGTCCCTTGCGGTATAATTTAAATACATATCCCCACTTTTACATTGTTAGCGACACCCAGCAAAAAATTCAGCCACATTCACATTGTTTGAGATACCCAGCAGCAAATTCTGCAGGTCATTCCAACTGGTCCCAGACTAATCGCAATTGAGTCTAACTGGTCCCAGCCTACTATACTATCGATAAATAGTAAAACTTATCCCTTTGGTTTTCCCTGATAAATAAACACCAGGCAGTCCCAAAAAATAACCAAAATAGCTAAAATAAAATTAAGCAAGTCCCTGTTCAGAATGGCTACCGTGGTCGTAAATAAATTTATATCCGAAACGGATCTCTTTACTGATTACTGCGCTCGGTTCGGCACAACCCAGATCGAAGATAACACCGAGGCATCCCTAAAAATAAAAGATAAAAATATCGATGTGTTCTGGGAAAGGGTACAGAGCGCATATGACGCCGTCGTAGAGTCAGATGACAACGACCTTCCCAAAGACTTTAAGGCCTCAGCCTTCAATAAATACCGCGCCTGTCTTATAGCTTATGAAGACACAAAGGCAAGAATAGGCGATCAGCTCCAGCTAAGGGTACTAAGCAATCCCGTCCCCGCTACAACGACCACTCCCCAAGAAAATTCCGGGATGCACCTCAAAGTACCCGCTTGTGACACCGAAGTATTTTACGGGAGTTATGATCAATGGCCGTCCTTCCGTGACATGTTCACGGCGGTCTATATCAACCACCCCAAACTCTCGAGCGCCCAAAAACTGTACCACCTCAGGTACAAAACCCAAGGAAAAGCCGGCCAGATAGTAAAGCAATTTCCACTGAGTGATGACAACTTTGCTCTGGCTTGGGAAGCTCTTAAATCCCGTTATGAAAATAAAAGAGTCCTGGTCGACAACCAAATAAAATTCCTCATGAACCTCAAGCCCATTCCGACTGAAAACAGCGAAGACATTCAGCGATTGCAATCCTCCGTTAATAACTGTCTCCAGATATTAGCAACCCAACAAGTCTCGACAGACAGTTGGGACCCCATATTAATATATCTGGTAACCTCAAAACTGCCGGAAAATACAGTTGCGCTTTGGGAGCAATCTTTAAGCTCCAGAAGAGACCTACCGAACTGGTCCCAAATGGATCAGTTTTTGACTACTCGCTACGAGATAGTGGAAAGGGTGGATCAATGGCCACCAGCCAAAACCCGATATAACCCACCCTCCACTAATTTCTCAAAGCCTCCCACAAGTCAAAACAATCCCCAGTTCAGGCAGGCTCAAACCCCTAACCAAAACCGCAACCCCCGCAGAACAACAACTACTCATGTGGCGGAGCATCAAAAAGTATACGCCTGCAGAAAGTGCAAGCAGAACTCCCACAAGCTACAAAGCTGCTTGCATTATAAAAAGCTGGCAATCCCCGAACGGAAAAAATTCGTGAGAGAAAGCAATCTCTGCGAAAACTGCCTGTCACAAACCCACCTCGTAAAAGATTGCACAAGCACAGGAACGTGTCTATACTGCCAAGGTCGCCACAACTCCACCCTCCACGATACCGGAATATCACACCAAACCAATGGCCGTCGAAGAACGGCAGCCCAAGTAGCAACTACTCAGGATGTTACCAACCCAGATCCCAACGAGGAACTTCCAACCACCTCAAACGCTGCCCGCATCCAATCTTTGCATGCGGAAAATGATAGCAAGATCATTCTCCCCACAGCGATAGTGTCCATAGAACACCGAGGGGACTGCTTCAGGCTCAGAGCCTTAGTGGATCAAGGGTCAGAGCGTAGCTTCATCTCGTCGAAAGCTCAAATCAAGCTAGGCCTCCCATATACCCACTCCCTATTTGAAATATCGGGAATGGGAGGCGGAGTAGTACAAACCTCCAACAAGCTATGCTCACTGACCCTAGTCTCAAATGACCACAAGGTAAAAATAAAGGCCCAGGCAATCGTGCTACCTCGGCTCACTAGGCAACTCCCAACACTCACGCTAAATAACGACCAAATGCGTAAATGGTCCCATCTCAAGCTAGCAGACCAGAACACTCAGAACCCCTCCCAAATTGATCTGGTGTTAGGCAGTGATCTTATCCCACAAATAATGCTAAATGACATCGAAAAGATCTCGCCCACACTGCTAGCACAAAACACGATATTTGGCTGGATAATAAGTAGCCAAACCCCCGAAAAGGTCGGATCACACTCCTCTCAAGCGTGGGAAGTGACGAATGTCCAGCTGAATGAACAGCTAAGGCAATTCTGGGAAATCGAAGAAATACCCAGAGTGCGAGTGGAAACCCCAGAAGATAAAATGTGCGAAGACTTTTATCAAAGCACAACCACTCGCGTGGATGACGGTCGATATATGGTTCGGCTCCCCTTTAAACCAACATTCCCGAACGATGTCGACCTAGGTCAGTCCCGTACTGCAGCCCTACGACAGTTCCACGGCATGGAACGTTCCCTCTCAAAAAAGGGCGATCTCAAGCAGCAGTACGACCAGGTACTCGAAGAATATCTGTCCCTAGGCCACATGGAAGAATGCAGTCCCAATGAAATAGAATCCCTGGGTAAATACTGCTCATTCTATCTCCCTCACCATGCATTCGTAAGGCCAGACAAAAAGACAACAAAAGTCAGAGTTGTGTTCAACGCCTCCAAAAAGTCGGGTTCCGGTCACTCCCTCAACGATGTTTTATGTACCGGACCAACCCTCCAACCCGATCTCCGACTTATGTTGCTGAAATGGCGAACATATAAATATGCGTTTAATGGCGATGTCGAGAAAATGTACCGCCAAATTCTCTTGCACCCCGATGACCGAGACTACCAACGGATAATATTCCGAACCCCCGAACACAGTCCAATAAAGGACTACAAGTTAAAAACGATCACCTTCGGGGTTAACTGCGCGCCTTTCCTGGCCATTCGCACTCTACACGAGATGGCGAAAGACATAGCCGATTCCCATCCACGCGCAGCCCCAATACTAAAATCCGAGACGTATGTTGACGATATTTTATCTGGCAGTCATGATCTTCTATCAGCCGAGCAATCCCTAACAGAGACTATAGACGCTCTCAATTCAGCCGGCTTCCCCCTAAAAAAGATCACGGCAAACCATCCCAACATCCTCCAAAAAATATCGAAAACTGATTTTCTGGAAACAAACTTCCTCGAGTTCGAAAAGACTAGCACCGCCAAGACCCTGGGCATCCAGTGGAACGCCCTAACGGATACATTCTCGTATACCGCCGACTCAAATCCGGCATCCACTGCAGGCACGAAGCGGCAAATCCTCTCCTCTATTGCGAAACTTTTCGATCCCGCAGGGTGGCTGACGCCCATAATGATCCAAGCGAAGATGCTCATGCAAGAATTGTGGTTAGATGGGACCGAATGGGACGAGAAGGTTAAACCCATCCATCTAGCCAAATGGGCGCAGTTCTCTCAAAACCTTCCCTCTATCTCAGCCATCCAGATACCCCGATGGATGAATTTTACGCCCGATCAATACGTTGAGCTCCACGGATTCTGCGACGCCTCAGAAAAGGCTTATTGCGCAACCCTGTACCTAAGAAGTACCGTCGGTAATCAGGTCCACTCTCACCTTATAGTGTCCAAAGGCAAAGTGGCTCCTCTCAAAACTATTAGTCTGCCACGCCTGGAGCTATGCGGAGCGCTCTTATTAGCAAAATTAGTCGCAGTAGTCCAACCCCATCTCGGCCTAAGTCAAAAAAAATTAATCATGTGGTCCGACTCGGAAATCGTGCTAGCCTGGCTGGAAAAGCCACCCCACTCGTGGAAAACTTACGTCTCTAACCGAACAGCGCAGATCATAGACCTCGTTGGAAATGTCCCTTGGCGACATGTGCGAAGCAAAGACAACCCCGCGGATCTTGGAACCAGAGGATGCAGCCCCGACGATCTCTCTAACTCATCGCTATGGTGGAATGGCCGAGAGTGGCCTTCCCGACCCCCCGAGGACTGGCCAACACCAACGGCCAGGAATATTGTACCCCCCGAACTTCGCCGAGTCGAATCACTGCATGCAGCGGAAGAGTCGGAAGACTTCTTGGAACGGTTCTCCTCCTATCCCCGCGCCCTACGCGTAACAGCGTACATGTTGAAGTTTGTAACTCGGCTGAGAAATGCTGTAGGAGGCAATCGTACCCCTAACGATCCCGCCCTCTCTTACGCCGACGTCATGCGCGCGAAAAACCGTCTGCTAAGCTTGACTCAGCCGAGATTCTTCGCTTCCGAAAGAGCCTCCCTCAAAAATTCAAAACCAATCGGAAAGCGAAGTCCCCTACTGGCACTTGACCCCTTCCTGGATACAAACGGGATTCTCCGTGCCAACGGAAGATTAGTAAACGCCGACATGACCTACAATGAGTGTCATCCTATCATTCTCCCCGAAAAGGCTAGATTTACTACCCTTTATATAAGGTTTCTACACGAGAGCTTCCTCCATGCGGACCTCCGCCTCCTGCAACAAGCTATGAGGCAGGAATTCTATACCCCCCGACTCAAACCTCAGCTGAAAAAATGTATATTCCAATGTAAAGTCTGCACCATTCATAAGCGACAAACGCAATCTCAAATAATGGCAGCTTTACCCCCCCAACGATGCACTTTCGCGCCCCCCTTCACTATTACTGGCGTAGACTTCGCCGGCCCGTTTCACATCAAAGCTTCGATGCTCCGATCTCCAACCGTCGTAAAAGGTTATGTGGCCGTTTTCGTTTGCTTCACTACCAAGGCGATCCACCTGGAATTGTGTTCGGATCTCACTAGTAAGGCTTTTCTCGCTGCCTTCGCCCGGTTTGCAGGGCGTCGAGGGTACCCGAAGCAAATGATGAGCGACAACGGCACAACATTCATTGGTGCTAAGCGAGCTACCGAAGTAGAGTTCGTCACCTTCCTCAACGAAGTCTCGACAGATATTGTCCAAAAGTATGCGCCACAAGGCATCGATTGGAAATTTATACCCCCCGGCGCACCCCACATGGGCGGATTATGGGAATCTGCCGTCAAAAGCTTTAAAACCCATTTTAAAAAGGTTGCCGGAACACACAGTTTCACCTTTGAAGAATTCTCAACTCTATTGATTCGTATCGAGGCCGTTCTCAATCCTCGCCCTATCTCCCCGCTTTCCCAGGACCCAGCGGATCTCACCGCCCTCACACCTGGCCACTTTCTCCGAGGCGCACCCCTCCTGGCCATCCCCGAGCCGAACTATGAACACCTCTCTATGATCAACCGTTGGGACCGGTTGAAAGTTTTACATCACCAATTCAGCAAGCGCTGGAAGAATGACTATCTCATGGAGTTACATAATCGTTATCGATGGCAAACCGCTCAACCTCCCCCTAAAATCGGCGATCTAGTCGTCATTAAGGAAGACAACCTACCCCCTACCGAATGGCGCCTAGGACGCGTGGAAGACACCCATATAGGAAGAGACGGCCATATCCGAGTAGGTGACGTACGCACGCAAAATGGTGTGCTCACCAGGCCTATCACAAAATTGTGTTTCCTGCCACCAGCGGAATTCGGCTCAGAACCCCACGGTTCCCTACAATCTCCCCAACCAACTACAGTCCACTAAGCTTAACTATTGACACCATCTCAGAACATAACTGAACCATCCCGCATCTCTCACAATCAGCCTCTAACCTGGCGATTCCTCTCAGACATACCACTAATGTGCATTCATATCCTCTCCTTTCACAGATGGATCGTCAGCGCCCTCCGGTTCCCACACCGCGTCGCTCGCTGGAATCGCGAGTCGTAGTACCCGCAGCCCCGACACGTCGCATCACCCCCGCGGTGGCTGATTACCGCAAATGTCGTCTCTGTTTGCAGCATCACGCGCTTTTGGTGTGCCCTCTCTTTCAGGCAATGCCCACGCATCAGCGGTTGGTTATAGTCAAGGCACACCAATTCTGTAGCAACTGTTTGGCATTATCGCATCGGACCAACCAATGCACATCTACTGAACGATGCCGGGACTGCGGGGGCTTCCACCACACCATGCTACACGGCGGCACCGGAGGCCGCCAAGCACCCACCGAAGAGGAGTCTCATCAACAACCACGGCCGCCAAGCACCCACCGAAGAGGAGTCTCATCAACAACCGCCGCCGCGTCGCTACACATCACCGTCGTCGTCGTCAACAGCAGCCTGCGAGGTCGCCTCAGCGCGCGCCTACCGCGCATCCAACCCCGCGACGCAGCGTCGAAGAGCGTACCATCCGGTGCACCGCGACCGGCTTGCGCACCGCCACATACAAAACGAAGGTGGGAAAAACCCTGATCCAGGAAGCAGTACGCGCCTTGCAGGAACTGAAGCACACATTAGGCGCTTAGTGCGCCTAGGCGGCCCAGGATGTTTACGCGGCGTAGGCTGCCACTCGTCCCATCTCCCCCTTGTACATACGTATATCGATGAATTTATATATATTCCGTATCTTGTACTGTATTTTATTATGGAATTGTATTATAGTGAATTACCCGCATAATCCATGAATTGTATTTACCCTTTAAATTCCCTATTGGGAACACTAATGGACGTGTGGCAGCCTCCACCGCGAAAATCCTCCAAATTTAATTCGCCGCAAATGGAGGATGGCGATATGGCATGATCGTCCATCTGTCAGAAAAACCACCACCTTTGTATCAAAAAAAAAACACAATTGTCATCTGAAAAAGTTCACACGCTTTTGTAAAAATTTCCTTGTTTTTTATGCAAAACAATACCTTTGATTATTATATATATTTTGCGATCATACGAAGTAACAAGTTTCATACGGTTTCATTGGCATTTTTCTCGATATTGATTTGTGATATTGCGGTCCTGTACCTATTGTTATTACATCTCAAAAAGCAGTAATTAATCACTAATAAATAAGTGTGTGATACTGAAACGAGTGTTTTCTTCGAGCTGCAATTTTAAACGGATACAAAATTCTTTGACTACCTAAGCCCAATACGCAGAGAATAATACGCCGGGATCATCATCTGCTCAAGTTTCTGATCACTGGAAGTGCGGACAGTGGACAAGGCTGCATATCATATCCTTTTGTCGGCTATCTGGTGTATTTTGCCACACAACTCGGTGCTCACCCGCATACGTATTGATACTTTACATTGCCATAATCTCCATCGTGTACACAATACCAGGTAATTTGCTGCCGCCGGTGCTGCTTTCGCTGCTACTGCTAATGTTGCGTGCTCTAAAGCTCTTAACAGTCATAACAAAAATTTGAGAAAGGGTGATAGTGATACAGCTGATGCCAGCTCTGCCGATCTCGGCATTAAGAAAAATAGGGAGAAAAGCGCAACAAAGAATGCAAAGAGTCGTAGAGTTGTTGTTGGATGCAATTTGAGCGAAGAACTTGCTGTTGCTTCTCCCATAAAATGGTTACACTTGGCTTCGTTTAAACCGTCAGTGACTGCTAATGATATAGTGGAATACGTCTCCAAGCATACGTCAATTAAATCATCAAACTTATATTGTAATGCGCTTATTAAAAGAGGTATCGATACTAACTCTTTAAGAAGAGTAAATTTTAAACTTGGAACCTCTCCTATACTTTGCGATAAGCTTTTAAGCTCTAACATTTGGCCAGCCAATGTAACAGTGCAGCCGTTTAAATTTTTTCAAAAGCGGGGAGAGGCAGCAACAATAACATAAATGTTGTGGTGCCGCAAAATATCAACGTATCAATTAGCTCAAAATACTCTTTATACTATCAGAACGTTGGTGGCATGCGCACCAAAGCGGGCCAAACTCGTCGCGATACATCATTGCATGAATATGACTTCGTGGCTATTACTGAAACTTGGCTAAACTGTGCCATATCTTCAAGCGAATACTTCGATGATCACTATAATGTGTACCGAAAGGATCGGGATGTTCTAGCTACTGGGCACGAGAAGGGTGGTGGTGTTTTACTGGCTGTAAGAGCACATTTGTGCAGTAACGCAATCAGTCTTGATTTATCCGATGGGTTGTTAGATCAAATCTGTGTTGGAGTTAAATTTACTAGCAACAAATCATTAATACTTTTAGTTTCTTATATTCCTCCTGGTAGTGATATAGAAATGTATGTAAAACATTTAGAAAATGTGATTGCAATCTCAAATTCTCTAAAGTCTGGTGATGAAATTATTTTCTTAGGCGACTTTAATGTACCCAATATCTCTTGGGAAAATCATAATAAAACTTTAATACCGCATAATCTCAGCTCCAGCGTCGAAATCTATGTCGTAAGCACTTTGCTCTCTCATGGTTTCCTGCAACGTAACGGAGTTCAGAATGACAATAATAAAATCCTAGATCTAATATTTGTTACTAATAATTTAAAAGTATCATGCCATGAATGTCTATCTCCAATTTTGAATAATAGTTTTCATCATAAGGCTATTTTTCTTAGTATTATGTTTTATAGTTTCGATACCGTAAAAGATGAACCACTAGCTCGGCGTGATTACATGAGTGCCGATTATGAGTCTATAAATAATTTTTTGCACTGTTCCAATTGGGAGTTTCTGAAAAATTCCGGCTGTCCCAATACTTCTTACGAGATATTGTGTTCCATTTTTTCTGAAGCCATCTCTAATTTTGTTCCCCTAAAAAGATGCGCAGCTAAAAACAAGCCACCTTGGTTCAATCTAAGACTCTCTAACTTGAGAAATAAAAAGAATAAGGCTTTTAAGAAGTTCAAGAATAATAGTTCTGAAATCAATCGTCTTAACTTCATTCATTTAAGAAAGGAGTATGATCATCTTCATAACTTCTTATTTAGGCACTATATGTATACCGTTGAAACGAATTTAAAGTCCAATCCGAGAGGATTTTGGAAATTCATAGATTCCAGGAGGAAAACAAATGGATTCCCAACGAACTTGGAATATGATGGCGCTATCTCTGATAATACTGTCGAGTCCTGCGACTTGTTTGCAAAGTTTTTTCAGAAAGTTTATGAGAATCATAGCATTCCTATATCGCCTACATTTCATTCCATACCTTTACCTTTTATAACCTCCTTTTCAATCGCCGAAGAGGATGTACTATCCGCTATTTCATCGCTAAAGTCCAGTTCCAAACATGACTCCGAGGGATTTGCGCCTATATTTTTCAAGCGTTGCTGCTATACTGTAGCTAATCCCATATCCCAGCTTTTCCAGCATTGTATCAATAAGGGTACTTTCCTCGACCAGTGGAAGTTATGTCACATTGTTCCGGTCTTTAAGTCTGGTGATCGTAATGATGTTTGTAATTATAGGCCTATCGTTATACAGGGGACACTGGCCAAATTGCTCGACTACATAATCCAATCAAAGTTATTTGACCATGTTCGGGATTTTATCTCTAAAGATCAACACGGCTTCTTTCCTGGAAGATCAACCTGTTCGAACTTGACCCTATTATCGAATAGTATAGTGGGTGCGTTCGGAAAGCAGGCACAACTTGATGTGATTTACACAGACTTCTCCAAAGCCTTCGATAAGGTATGTCATACCATACTTTTGCAGAAGTTACGAAGTTACGGAGTTAGTGGCATTCTCATTAATTTCTTCGCTAGTTTTCTGTCAAACAGGAAACTATTTATTAAGTTAGGGAATACAACCTCAAGACTATTTATCGACGCGTGGTCAGGTATACCTCAGGGTACTCACTGCGGACCACTGCTATTTCTTTTATTTATTAACGACCTACCGAATTGCTTTAAATTCGCTAAGTGCCTAATGTTCGCGGATGACGTCAAACTTTTTTGTACCGTTCGTGATGCAAGTGATAGCCATAAGTTACAAGTCGATCTCAATTCACTGAATCAGTGGTGCACTTTGAATTGTCTCAAACTGAACATCAATAAATGCTGTGTTGTCACCTTCTCTAGGAAGTCTAACAACATAATATTTAGTTACAATATAGACAATTGTGCTCTAGCTAGAAGTACCAAAATGAAAGATTTGGGTGTTATTTTCGACTCAAAGCTAACATTTTCTCAACACATTGACTTAATAGTATCAAAAGCTTTTTCTATGATAGGGTTCATAAGAAGAAATTCAATGGATTTCAGAGATCCTTGCACTTTAAAAGCTCTTTACATATCTCTTGTTCGAAGCAGACTAGAGTATTGTTCTCTAATATGGTGCCCATACTATGAAACCCACTCAAACAAAATCGAAAGAGTTCAAAAAGTTTTCACGAAATTTGCTCTAAGAAAGTTACCGTGGCAAGGTAATCTTCCTTCTTATATTGGTAGACGGAAACTAATGGGCTTGCAGTCCCTATATGATAGGAGAATATACTTCTCAATACTTTTTATTTATAATGTCATTAATAATAACATACACTGTGACGACTTATCTAATTTGGTCAATTTATATGACCCGCCTCGTAACTTAAGAAATAATCGCTTATTGGTAGACACATTCCACTCTACTAATTACGCCATGAACGAGCCGATTGCTAGGAGCGTTAGATTATGCAATACCTATGCAAGCGTTATTGAGTTTAATGATAGTATAAGTATATTTAAATTAAAATTATACACTATTTTTAATTGATTAACTGCGTATTATATCTAGTCTGTAAGAATTAAATTCTGTAGACTGAACTTAAATAAATAAATAAATAAATAAATAAATATACGAAGGTAAGTCCCTCATATAGTGAAGTAAGAAACGATAGCATGCTTGCAGCAGTAACGCTTAGCGCACTACCTCCTAAAGCCCATTCTCACCCAGCAGTGGAGAGAGAACACCCAACTAACCCCACAACGACGATCAGTAGGCTGACTGATTATCTAATGGTCCTTCGTCGCCATTGACGAACCCAGCCCCTTGTACATTAATATACATATATTAAAACGTTGCCTCCCGCAAATTTTGGTGGATCCCGACCACATAAAATTTTCCCGCCAAAAATACATTTTTCCCGCCATAAAATATATATGTATATTCCCACCACCGGCAAATCCCACTCATACTTTTACAAAATTAACTTGAGTCCCTTGCGGTATAATTTAAATACATATCCCCACTTTTACATTGTTAGCGACACCCAGCAAAAAATTCAGCCACATTCACATTGTTTGAGATACCCAGCAGCAAATTCTGCAGGTCATTCCAACTGATCCCAGACTACTCCCAATTGAGTCTAACTGGTCCCAGCCTACTATACTATCGATAAATAGTAAAACTTATCCCTTTGGTTTTCCCTCATAAATAAACACCAGGCAGTCCCAAAAAATAACCAAAATAGCTAAAATAAAATTAAGCAAGTCCCTGTTCAGAATGGCTACCGTGGTCGAAAATAAATTTATATCCGAAACGGATCTCTTTACTGATTACTGCGCTCGGTTCGGCACAACCCAGATCGAAGATAACACCGAGGCATCCCTAAAAATAAAAGATAAAAATATCGATGTGTTCTGGGAAAGGGTACAGAGCGCATATGACGCCGTCGTAGAGTCAGATGACAACGACCTTCCCGAAGACTTTAAGGCCTCAGCCTTCAATAAATACCGCGCCTGTTTTATAGCTTATGAAGACACAAAGGCAAGAATAGGCGATCAGCTCCAGCTAAGGGTACTAAGCAATCCCGTCCCCGCTACAACGACCACTCCCCAAGAAAATTCCGGGATGCACCTCAAAGTACCCGCTTGTGACACCGAAGTATTTTACGGGAGTTATGATCAATGGCCGTCCTTCCGTGACATGTTCACGGCGGTCTATATCAACCACCCCAAACTCTCGAGCGCCCAAAAACTGTACCACCTCAGGTACAAAACCCAAGGAAAAGCCGGCCAGATAGTAAAGCAATTTCCACTGAGTGATGACAACTTTGCTCTGGCTTGGGAAGCTCTTAAATCCCGTTATGAAAATAAAAGAGTCCTGGTCGACAACCAAATAAAATTCCTCATGAACCTCAAGCCCATTCCGACTGAAAACAGCGAAGACATTCAGCGATTGCAATCCTCCGTTAATAACTGTCTCCAGATATTAGCAACCCAACAAGTCTCGACAGACAGTTGGGACCCCATATTAATATATCTGGTAACCTCAAAACTGCCGGAAAATACAGTTGCGCTTTGGGAGCAATCTTTAAGCTCCAGAAGAGACCTACCGAACTGTTCCCAAATGGATCAGTTTTTGACTACTCGCTACGAGATAGTGGAAAGGGTGGATCAATGGCCACCAGCCAAAACCCGATATAACCCACCCTCCACTAATTTCTCAAAGCCTCCCACAAGTCAAAACAATCCCCAGTTCAGGCAGGCTCAAACCCCTAACCAAAACCGCAACCCCCCGCAGAACAACAACTACTCTCAAACTCGCACAAATGCTCATGTGGCCGAGCATCAAAAAGTATACGCCTGCAGAAAGTGCAAGCAGAACTCCCACAAGCTACAAAGCTGCTTGCATTATAAAAAGCTGGCAATCCCCGAACGGAAAAAATTCGTGAGAGAAAGCAATCTCTGCGAAAACTGCCTGTCACAAACCCACCTCGTAAAAGATTGCACAAGCACAGGAACGTGTCTATACTGCCAAGGTCGGCACAACTCCACCCTCCACGATACCGGAATATCACACCAAACCAATGGCCCTCGAAGAACGGCAGCCCAAGTAGCAACTACTCAGGATGTTACCAACCCAGATCCCAACGAGGAACTTCCAACCACCTCAAACGCTGCCCGCATCCAATCTTTGCATGCGGAAAATGATAGCAAGATCATTCTCCCCACAGCGATAGTGTCCATAGAACACCGAGGGGACTGCTTCAGGCTCAGAGCCTTAGTGGATCAAGGGTCAGAGCGTAGCTTCATCTCGTCGAAAGCTCAAATCAAGCTAGGCCTCCCATATACCCACTCCCTATTTGAAATATCGGGAATGGGAGGCGGAGTAGTACAAACCTCCAACAAGCTATGCTCACTGACCCTAGTCTCAAATGACCACAAGGTAAAAATAAAGGCCCAGGCAATCGTGCTACCTCGGCTCACTAGGCAACTCCCAACACTCACGCTAAATAACGACCAAATGCGTAAATGGTCCCATCTCAAGCTAGCAGACCAGAACACTCAGAACCCCTCCCAAATTGATCTGGTGTTAGGCAGTGATCTTATCCCACAAATAATGCTAAATGACATCGAAAAGATCTCGCCCACACTGCTAGCACAAAACACGATATTTGGCTGGATAATAAGTAGCCAAACCCCCGAAAAGGTCGGATCACACTCCTCTCAAGCGTGGGAAGTGACGAATGTCCAGCTGAATGAACAGCTAAGGCAATTCTGGGAAATCGAAGAAATACCCAGAGTGCGAGTGGAAACCCCAGAAGATAAAATGTGCGAAGACTTTTATCAAAGCACAACCACTCGCGTGGATGACGGTCGATATATGGTTCGGCTCCCCTTTAAACCAACATTCCCGAACGATGTCGACCTAGGTCAGTCCCGTACTGCAGCCCTACAACAGTTCCACGGCATGGAACGTTCCCTCTCAAAAAAGGGCGATCTCAAGCAGCAGTACGACCAGGTACTCGAAGAATATCTGTCCCTAGGCCACATGGAAGAATGCAGTCCCAATGAAATAGAATCCCTGGGTAAATACTGCTCATTCTATCTCCCTCACCATGCATTCGTAAGGCCAGACAAAAAGACAACAAAAGTCAGAGTTGTGTTCAACGCCTCCAAAAAGTCGGGTTCCGGTCACTCCCTCAACGATGTTTTATGTACCGGACCAACCCTCCAACCCGATCTCCGACTTATGTTGCTGAAATGGCGAACATATAAATATGTGTTTAATGGCGATGTCGAGAAAATGTACCGCCAAATTCTCTTGCACCCCGATGACCGAGACTACCAACGGATAATATTCCGAACCCCCGAACACAGTCCAATAAAGGCCTACAACTTAAAAACGGTCACCTTCGGGGTTAACTGCGCGCCTTTCCTGGCCATTCGCACTCTACACGAGATGGCGAAAGACATAGCCGATTCCCATCCACGCGCAGCCCCAATACTAAAATCCGAGACGTATGTTGACGATATTTTATCTGGCAGTCATGATCTTCAATCAGCCGAGCAATCCCTAACAGAGACTATAGACGCTCTCAATTCAGCCGGCTTCCCCCTAAAAAAGATCACGGCAAACCATCCCAACATCCTCCAAAAAATATCGAAAACTGATTTTCTGGAAACAAACTTCCTCGAGTTCGAAAAGACTAGCACCGCCAAGACCCTGGGCATCCAGTGGAACGCCCTAACGGATACATTCTCGTATACCGTCGACTCAAATCCGGCATCCACTGCAGGCACGAAGCGGCAAATCCTCTCCTCTATTGCGAAACTTTTCGATCCCGCAGGGTGGCTGACGCCCATAATGATCCAAGCGAAGATGCTCATGCAAGAATTGTGGTTAGATGGGACCGAATGGGACGAGAAGGTTAAACCCATCCATCTAGCCAAATGGGCGCAGTTCTCTCAAAACCTTCCCTCTATCTCAGCCATCCAGATACCCCGATGGATGAATTTTACGCCCGATCAATACGTTGAGCTCCACGGATTCTGCGACGCCTCAGAAAAGGCTTATTGCGCAACCCTGTACCTAAGAAGTACCGTCGGTAATCAGGTCCACTCTCACCTTATAGTGTCCAAAGGCAAAGTGGCTCCTCTCAAAACTATTAGTCTGCCACGCCTGGAGCTATGCGGAGCGCTCTTATTAGCAAAATTAGTCGCAGTAGTCCAACCCCATCTCGGCCTAAGTCAAAAAAAATTAATCATGTGGTCCGACTCGGAAATCGTGCTAGCCTGGCTGGAAAAGCCACCCCACTCGTGGAAAACTTACGTCTCTAACCGAACAGCGCAGATCATAGACCTCGTTGGAAATGTCCCTTGGCGACATGTGCGAAGCAAAGACAACCCCGCGGATCTTGGAACCAGAGGATGCAGCCCCGACGATCTCTCTAACTCATCGCTATGGTGGAATGGCCCAGAGTGGCCTTCCCGACCCCCCGAGGACTGGCCAACACCAACGGCCAGGAATATTGTACCCCCCGAACTTCGCCGAGTCGAATCACTGCATGCAGCGGAAGAGTCGGAAGACTTCTTGGAACGGTTCTCCTCCTATCCCCGTGCCCTACGCGTAACAGCGTACATGTTGAAGTTTGTAACTCGGCTGAGAAATGCTGTAGGAGGCAATCGTACCCCTAACGATCCCGCCCTCTCTTACGCCGACGTCATGCGCGCGAAAAACCGTCTGCTAAGCTTGACTCAGTCGAGATTCTTCGCTTCCGAAAGAGCCTCCCTCAAAAATTCAAAACCAATCGGAAAGCGAAGTCCCCTACTGGCACTTGACCCCTTCCTGGATACAAACGGGATTCTCCGTGCCAACGGAAGATTAGTAAACGCCGACATGACCTACAATGAGTGTCATCCTATCATTCTCCCCGAAAAGGCTAGATTTACTACCCTTTATATAAGGTTTCTACACGAGAGCTTCCTCCATGCGGACCTCCGCCTCCTGCAACAAGCTATGAGGCAGGAATTCTATACCCCCCGACTCAAACCTCAGCTGAAAAAATGTATATTCCAATGTAAAGTCTGCACCATTCATAAGCGACAAACGCAATCTCAAATAATGGCAGCTTTACCCCCCAACGATGCACTTTCGCGCCCCCCTTCACTATTACTGGCGTAGACTTCGCCGGCCCGTTTCACATCAAAGCTTCGATGCTCCGATCTCCAACCGTCGTAAAAGGTTATGTGGCCGTTTTCGTTTGCTTCACTACCAAGGCGATCCACCTGGAATTGTGTTCGGATCTCACTAGTAAGGCTTTTCTCGCTGCCTTCGCCCGGTTTGCAGGGCGTCGAGGGTACCCGAAGCAAATGATGAGCGACAACGGCACAACATTCATTCGTGCTAAGCGAGCTACCGAAGTAGAGTTCGTCACCTTCCTCAACGAAGTCTCGACAGATATTGTCCAAAAGTATGCGCCACAAGGCATCGATTGGAAATTTATACCCCCCGGCGCACCCCACATGGGCGGATTATGGGAATCTGCCGTCAAAAGCTTTAAAACCCATTTTAAAAAGGTTGCCGGAACACACAGTTTCACCTTTGAAGAATTCTCAACTCTATTGATTCGTATCGAGGCCGTTCTCAATTCTCGCCCTATCTCCCCGCTTTCCCAGGACCCAGCGGATCTCACCGCCCTCACACCTGGCCACTTTCTCCGAGGCGCACCCCTCCTGGCCATCCCCGAGCCGAACTATGAACACCTCTCTATGATCAACCGTTGGGACCGGTTGAAAGTTTTACATCACCAATTCAGCAAGCGCTGGAAGAATGACTATCTCATGGAGTTACATAATCGTTATCGATGGCAAACCGCTCAACCTCCCCCTAAAATCGGCGATCTAGTCGTCATTAAGGAAGACAACCTACCCCCTACCGAATGGCGCCTAGGACGCGTGGAAGACACCCATATAGGAAGAGACGGCCATATCCGAGTAGTCGACGTAC
This sequence comes from Eurosta solidaginis, assembly GCF_040869045.1. NCBI lineage: Eukaryota > Metazoa > Arthropoda > Insecta > Diptera > Tephritidae > Eurosta > Eurosta solidaginis. The sequence continues at coordinate 57,201,997 of NC_090324.1, forward strand.
GCACGCAAAATGGTGTGCTCACCAGGCCTATCACAAAATTGTGTTTCCTGCCACCAGCGGAATTCGGCTCAGAACCCCACGGTTCCCTACCATCTCCCCAACCAACTACAGTCCACTAAGCTTAACTATTGACACCATCTCAGAACATAACTGAACCATCCCACATCTCTCACAATCAGCCTCTAACCTGGCGATTCCTCTCAGACATACCACTAATGTGCATTCATATCCTCTCCTTTCACAGATGGATCGTCAGCGCCCTCCGGTTCCCACACCGCGTCGCTCGCTGGAATCGCGAGTCGTAGTACCCGCAGCCCCGACACGTCGCATCACCCCCGCGGTGGTTGATTACCGCAAATGTCGTCTCTGTTTGCAGCATCACGCGCTTTTGGTGTGCCCTCTCTTTCAGGCAATGCCCACGCATCAGCGGTTGGTTATAGTCAAGGCACACCAATTCTGTAGCAACTGTTTGGCATTATCGCATCGGACCAACCAATGCACATCTACTGAACGATGCCGGGACTGCGGGGGCTTCCACCACACCATGCTACACGGCGGCACCGGAGGCCGCCAAGCACCCACCGAAGAGGAGTCTCATCAACAACCACGCCGCCGCGTCGCTACACATCACCGTCGTCGTCGTCAACAGCAGCCTGCGAGGTCGCCTCAGCGCGCGCCTACCGCGCATCCTACCCCGCGACGCAGCGTCGAAGAGCGTACCATCCGGTGCACCGCGACCGGCTTGCGCACCGCCACATACAAAACGAAGGTGGGAAAAACCCTGATCCAGGAAGCAGTACGCGCCTTGCAGGAACTGAAGCACACATTAGGCGCTTAGTGCGCCTAGGCGGCCCAGGATGTTTACGCGGCGTAGGCTGCCACTCGTCCCATCTCCCCCTTGTACATACGTATATCGATGAATTTATATATATTCCGTATCTTGTACTGTATTTTATTATGGAATTGTATTATAGTGAATTACCCGCATAATCCATGAATTGTATTTACCCTTTAAATTCCCTATTGGGAACACTAATGGACGTGTGGCAGCCTCCACCACGAAAATCCACCAAATTTAATTCGCCGCAAATGGAGGATGGCGATATGGCATGATCGGCCATCTGTCAGAAAAACCACCACCTTTGTATCAAAAAAAAAACACAATTGTCATCTGAAAAAGTTCACACGCTTTTGTAAAAATTTCCTTGTTTTTTATGCAAAACAATACCTTTGATTATTATATATATTTTGCGATCATACGAAGTAACAAGTTTCATACGGTTTCATTGGCATTTTTCTCGATATTGATTTGTGATATTGCGGTCCTGTACCTATTTTTATTACATCTCAAAAAGCAGTAATTAATCACTAATAAATAAGTGTGTGATACTGAAACGAGTGTTTTCTTCGAGCTGCAATTTTAAACGGATACAAAATTCTTTGACTACCTAAGCCCAATACGCAGAGAATAATACGCCGGGATCATCATCTGCTCAAGTTTCTGATCACTGGAAGTGCGGACAGTGGACAAGGCTGCATATCATATCCTTTTGTCGGCTATCTGGTGTATTTTGCCACACAACTCGGTGCTCACCCGCATACGTATTGATACTTTACATTGCCATAATCTCCATCGTGTACACAATACCAGGTAATTTGCTTCATAATATACGAAGGTAAGTCCCTCATATAGTGAAGTAAGAAACGATAGCCTGCTTGCAGCAGTAACGCTTAGCGCACTACCTCCTAAAGCCCATTCTCACCCAGCAGTGGAGAGAGAACACCCCAACTAACCCCAGAACGACGATCAGTAGGCTGACTGATTATCTACATTAAAATAAACTGAGTAAATGGCAAGAAATTCATAACAAATTATCTGAAGAAAAAACTAAAGCGGAAAAAGCATACAAATGCATAAATAAAAACGCAACGATAAAGCCAGAAACTATAGTTAAACATTTAAACACCATCGTAGAAGCTCTAAATAATATAGGACAGATAATCAATACAGTAAATAATATACTCACTAAAGAACACCAAGCAGAAGCTTACCAATTCTTTTCCCACGTACGTGCAAATTAGTATCCTCTTTAGCAAGATACAATATAGAAATATCGATACCAACTACAGTAGGGGAAAATCTTCAAATTGATTTTAACGCCGTTCTAACCGAACCTTCACGAAACCGCATCCATTCACCAGCATTGAGTCAAACCTCATCAGTGGAAGAACAGAAAACACTACATATCCCACTCATAAAAATCACAATGGCACAAACAGTTGTAGAATTCATCAAAACTGCCTCATCAGTGCTACCAGAATTTGATGGGAACCCTGAAAATTTGCACAGTTTCTTAGACGCCCTTGATATTCTCGACCAAATCAAGGATAATCATGAAGCCTTAGCTATAACCATGATTAAGACCAAGCTTAAAGCTACTGCAAGAAACTTTATTAGCAACGAAACTACCATCTCACAAATAAAATTAAAATTGAGAACGGCAATAAAAGGCGAGTCAGTTTTGACAGCAAAACTCCTAAATATCCAACAGCGCAGCAAAGCTGCAAATCAGTACAAAGCAGAAATAGAAAAAACAACTAGGTCCCTAGAGGGAGCATATATCTCGAAAGGCTTAAATCCAGACTTGGCAACCAGATATGCAACCCAAGCAGCAGTCAAAGCGATGTGTAAGAACTGCTCGAATGAGAAAGTAAAAATGATTATGCAGGCAGGAACGTTCACAACAATGAATGATGCGATTTCAAAATTTACAAATAGCTGTACCGAAATAACGGGTAGCTCAAATACAATTTTAAATATACGGCAACAAAATCAATACCGGAGTAATTTCCGTGGGGGTTGTCGAAGTAACAACTATGGGAATTACCGAGTTAGAAGATTTTGGCCGCAACAGAGATACAATAACAACCTTGGAACAAACAGCAATAATAGTAATAATTCCCGACGAGGGGCACAAACCCAAAACAATAACAGACCTTACAATCAGACTCGCAACGTGCGAAGTCTAAATCAGCAGGAAAACCAGGAAACTCCACTTCAAGATCAATAAATATAAAAATATATGTACTAAACTAACATTTAAACAGTTATATATTTACAAGAACATCAGTAAATAACTCAATTTCCAATTTTTTAGTAGATACAGGAGCAGGTATCTCAATTATTAAAAAGAATCAAATAGATAATCATGCAAAAATAAATACAACACAAATAATAGAGTTAAAGAGCATAGGTCAAGGTATAACCAACACAATAGGTACAATAAAAGCGGATTTAAAAGGTGATGACCTTCTAATTTATCATAAATTTCACGCTGAAGCAGACGACTTCCCAATACCATGCGATGGTATCATAGGATTAGACTTTATTAAAAAATATAATTGCATTTTAGACTATGGAAAAACAGAGAATAAACTAATCCTAAGAGCATACGATTTTCCCCAATCCATCACAATGTATCTAACAAATTACCTGAACGCCAACACAATTACAATCCCTGCTAGATCTGAAGTCATTAGAGAGGTAACAGTAAACACTGATAATAAAACCATCTTCATACCCCACTAAGAACTCGCGGAAGGCATTTTTGTAGCAAACACAATCACAAACAAAGATCAAACTTTTGTCAGAATAATTAACACCACATATAAAAACACAACTATTCAAAATTACAAAATACACAATGAAAACTTAGATGACTATAATTTAATTAAAACAAAAACACACAATAAACAGAGTAATGACACAGAAAAATTAAAAAGAAAAAAAACCTCCGAAGAGATCGCGCTCCTCTTGATTTTCCCTACAAATTGGCCGGACGGGACCTACATGTTTTATGCCGACTCCGAACGGCATCTGCAAGGCAGATGAGTTTTCACTGAGAGCTTTTCATGGCATAAATACACCCGGAGCGCTTGCCAAACACTGCCGAGGGGCGACCCCGCTTAGAAAAATTTTCTTCTAATTGAAAAACCTTATTTCTAAAATTTTGTAAATAAAGAATAACGGATCGCAAAAATTTGAGACCTTTTTTAACACTGGCTAATAAAGAATAACGGATTGCAAAAAATTTTCGACTTTTTTTTTAACATTTTAAAAAATTTATTCTGCCACATGAAAGTCGTACTGCTTAAATTATAATGGCGAATCAAATGGATTTCCTTCAAACGCAGCTGATGCACCCGCTGCTACAGCAATCATCGGAGATGAATTCAATACCGGCGCCGCCACCAATCTCGTGGCTTCTAACTACAACGTTTGGTCCAATAGCACCACGACGGAAAACAACTTTCCAAGTCAAATGGCGAACGCCGATAATAGTGGCGATGTGAATTATTGCGCTTCAACAGCACAGCCTAAACACTCTAATGTTGTTGGGCACTTTGGCACTACCGGACAATCGGCAAACCAAGGACAACAGCTACCCAGCCCTGCTCACGCGTTAAATTCTGTTACTTCTCTTCGTCTTCGTCATCAAGCCGAACTGCTACAAGAACAAAGTGAATTCATAAGGTGAAGAGAAGCACTGCTAAGAGCACAGCATAGTTTTTTGGATCGCATTGATGCAATGGGCTTCGATGAGGACCTGGATGAAAGACAATATACTCTGCCTGGGTCTTCCTTTTCAGTGCGGAATGCAGGCCTACCAACAACGCAGGCAATGCAATTACCTTCTAACTTCAATGCAGCTCTCACCACAATGCAGTTACCGCCAAACTCCATTGCACCCGTCAATACAAATGTACCTCCCAGCAATGAGCCTCGTGTAAATAACACGTTTATCAGAGCACCAACTGCCCCACAACAAGGTGGTGATCTGCCTCAATATGTTCTGCAATTCCTGCTGGACAGAATACAGTCCCTTGAGCAGCAAATACAGGCGTACTCCACACGTAATGGAACAAATTATTTTCCACAACCATTTCCAATGGGTCCTAAAAATCCTTTGCCCCACAACCAGTTTTTACGTTGTCAACAGCTGGTCACTCTAACAGCCTATCATTTGGCGCCTCGGCTCATCGCCGCCTCACTAAAGATCACATTGCCTCTCATCACAGTCTTGTTAAAGATCTACCTAAATTTGATGTCAAGCCAACGGAGTGGCCATTGTTTTACGCTGCTTATAATCAGTCAACTGAGGTGTGTGCATTTTCTAGCGAGGAGAATCTAATACGCCTCCGACAAGCTCTGGAAGGTCCAGCTTGCAACGCAGTGAAAAATTTGTTATTGCATTCATCTTGTGTGTCACAAATAATGACAACCCTTCAAATGCGAGTTGGAAGGCCGCAGTTGATAATCAGCGTTCTACAGCGACAGATTTGTGATCTGCCCCGCCGTCAGAAAGCCAGTTAGAATTAATGGTAGACTTTGCTGTTGAAGTGCAAAACATCTGCGCAACGATGACGGTATCAGGGCGTAACAATCATTTGAATAAATCTGAACTCGAGCAAAAACTGGTTTCGAAATTGCCTGGACTACTACCAGCATACTGGGGAATGCATAAAAGAACCTTAGCGAATTGCAATTTACAAAATTTCAGCGATTGGCTTTTTCAGATAGCACAGGGGGCTAACTGTGTGATTGTATCCAAAGCGGTATCAAAGATGCGCAAACGTGGCACAATTAATCATCATTTTGAAACGGTAAGCTGTACCGTTTGTAAATAAAATTGTATCCACATTTCTAATTGCCCTTCTTTCAAGGTAATGCTCCGTAGCCGAAAATGGGAAGTAGTACGCAAATTCAAGCTATGTCACCGGTGTTTAAAAAATCACTATAGTTTTGGTTGTAAATCAGCAGCAACCTGCAACGTTAATGGTTGTACACGTAATCATCACCCTATGTTACACAACGCAGACGTAGTTACTACTAAAGCTCCAATCACTCAAAAAACTACTAATCATGAGGAGCCATCGCGGACTGCCAATGTAAATATGCACAATGTTGGTGGAAGTAGTACCCTCTTTCGTGTCCTTCCCGTAGTCCTGCACTCAGGTGGCAGCAGTGTATCCACGTAAGCTTACATAGATGATGGCTCTTCCCTCACACTTATCGACGAAAAGCTGCTAACTAACAAGGCGCGCCAGTCGCTCCTTCGCTCCGCCAACCGGCGCCAATTGGTCACACCAAGGGAGTTTAAATCGTTTTCCACCTGTTCCTTCCAACGGAGTGGGTGCCGCCCTCTACCGCTGCTTCCATAGGCGGGTTCCGTTAGAAACACTTTCTTGGCCGGAGCATCATCTTTCATTCGCATAACATGGCCTAGCCAGCGCTGGCGCTGCATTTAATTCGCTGGACTATGTTGATGTCTGCGTATAGCTCGTACAGCTCATCATTAAATCTTCTTCGGTACTCTCCATCGCCAACGCGTAGAGGTCCATACATCTTTCGAAGAACTTTTCTCTCGAACACTCCCAAAGCCGCTTCATCTGCTGCTGTCATGGTCCATGCTTCTGCCCCATATAGCAGGACGGGTACGATAAGTGACTTGTAGAGTATGATTTCCGTTCGCCGAGAGAGGTCTTTACTTTTCAATTGCCTACCTATTTCACAGTAGCATTTATTGGCAAGATTGATTCTAGTGTTGATGCTGGTTCCCAAATAAACGAAGTCTTTTACCATTTCGAAATTATGGCTGCCAACAGTAGCGTGGTTGCCAAGGCGCGTATGCGCTGACTCTTTGCTGGATGACAGCAGGTACTTCGTTTTGTCCTCATTCACCATCAAACCCATATTTACCGCTTCTTTTTCCAGTTTGGAGTAAGCAGAGCTAACAGCGCGGATGTTTAGGCCGATGATATCAATGTCATCAGCATATGCCAGTAATTGCACGCTTTTATAGTATATTGTTCCAGTGTTAAGTTAAGTTCTGCAGCTAGCATAATTTTCTCAAGCATCAAATTAAAGAAATTGCACGATAGCGGGTCACCCTGTATGAAACCTCGTTTAATTTCGAACGGCTCGGAGAGGTCCTTCCCAATTCTGACTGAGCTGATGGTGTTGCTGAACGTCGTTTTGTACATCCGTATAAGTTTTGCGGGGAAACCAAATTCAGACATAGCGGCATATAGGCAGCTCCTTTTCGTGCTATCGAAGGCGGCTTTAAAGTCGACGAAGAGGTGATGTGTGTCGATTCTCTTTTCACGGGTTTTTTCATCAGCCGGTTCACGGTGGGCTTCAATCTTTCGCACAATACACTTGAAAGGACCTTATATGCGATATTAAGAAGGCTGATTCCACGATAGTTGGTGCATTTTGCAGTGTCCCCCTTCTTGTGGACTGGGCAAAGAATACTTAGATTCCAACCGTCGGGCATGCACTCGTCCGCCCATATTTTGCTAAGAAGCTGCTGCATGCGCCTTACCAACTCCTCGCCGCCGTACTTGAATAGCTCCGCGGGCAATCCATCAGCGCCCACGGCCTTGTTGTTTTTCAATCTGGTTGTTGCTATTCTAACTTCGTCATAATCGGGCGGAGGGACATATATTCCATCATCATCGATTGCGGGATCGGGTTCTTCATCTCTGCGCGGTGAATTGCTGCCTCCATTTAGGAGAGCAGAGAAGTATTCCCTCCATAATCTAAGCACTCTCTGGACATCAGTTACAAGGTCGCCGTTTTCATTCCTACAGGAGTTTGCCCCGGTCTTAAAACCTTCCCTCTATCGCTGTATTTTTGGTAGAATTTTCGGGTGTTATTCCTGGTCGCTCGCTTTTAACGTAGCCCTGTAGGCAGCGTCTTTTCTTTCGATTGCAACACGGCATTCTTCATCGTACCAGTTGTTCTTTCCTGGCCGCCGGTAACCAATTTTTTCCTCGGCGGCAGTACGAAGTGCTTAGGAGATATGCTCCAACTGCTCCTGTATTCCTTCAGGATGAGTTGTGCTCTCAGAGAGCAGGTGTGAGAGTCGAGTTGCGAATTCATTGGCAGTCTGTTGTGATTGAAGCTTTTCGACGTCTAGCTTTCTTTGTGTTTTTTGTTCCTTGGTTTTAGCCGCGTTGAGGCGGGTGCGTATTTTGGCTGCAAAGGGATAATGGTCCGAGTCGATGTTAGGTCCTGGGATCGTGCGCACATCTAAAACACTGGAGGCATGCCGTCCGTCTATCACAACGTGATCGATCTGATTGCGAGTATTTCGATCAGGAGACAGCCATGTAGCTTGATGTATCTTTTTATGCATGAGCCTCGTGCTGGATATGGCCATGTTTCGAGCACCGGCAAAGTCAATCAGCCTCAGTTCGTTAGGAGAAGTTTCCTTGTGTAGGCTGAACTTTCAGACTGTAGTGCCAAAAACACCTTCTTTGCTCACCCTGGCGTTAAAGTCGCCAAGCACGACTTTTATATTATGACGGGGGCAGCGCTCGTATGTGCGTTCTAATTGTTCATAAAAAGTGTCTTCCACCTCATCGTCTTTATCCTCTGTCGGCGCATGGGCGCAGATGAATGATATATTAAAAAATTATGCTTTTATTTGGATAACGGCGAGACGCTCGTCCACAGGCGTGAACGCCAGCACTTGGCGACAAAGTCTCTCTCCCACCACGAATCCGACCACAAATCTTGGTTGGGCTAAATAACGCAGCACTTGGATCTCCGTTGAAATCCTTATATGGTGGCGCAAATGAGCCAATAGCTGAAAAGTCCAAACTCTGTTGGACATTGAAAGGCCCTACGCCAGGTATCGGTCATGATATCCCACACTACGTCTATCACAAATGTGACTGTTCCACCCAAGCAGAGTTGCTTCAATTAACGAAATCTTACTTCTGCCCGGAGAGCTTAGGCGTTTCGGCTAACCTTACCTCGTTAATGTCTGAAGATGATGATCTGGCAATGAAGCAGCTGGAGCAATACACTGTGCGAATCGGCAATCGATTTTTAAACTAGCCTCTAATGGAAGAGTCATGAAATCACTTTACCTGATAGCATGCCGATGGATTTATTTCGAGCGCGATGCCTGCAAAAAAAGATGCAAATAGAGCCAAAGTTGGCTGAGGTACTTCAGCAGAAGATTGACGACTACTAACAAAAACGGTATGCCAGACGTATGTCATCAACCGACGTTGCCACCAAAAAATGCTGGTATCTTCCGGTGTTTGTGGTAACCAGCCCTAACAAACCAGGCAAGGTGCGCCTAGTATGGGATGCAGCCGCAAAGGCTAATGGCGTATCACTGAATGACATATTGCTCAAAGGGCCCGACCTAACAACTCCTCTGCTGTCAGTATTATTCAACTTTCGGCAAAGGCGAGTAGCTATCTCGGCCGATATAACTGAAATGTTTCATCAGGTTTGAGTTCGGAAAGAGGACCACAACTTTATGCGCTTCTTATGGTATGAACCAAACGCCGATGAACCAACAACTTTCGTGATGACAGTGATGACCTTTGGAGCTACGTGTTCACACAGTTGCGCCCAATATGTCAAAAATAAAAATGCTGCAGAGTTTCAAGAAGAGTTTCCTCGTGCTTCACAATGTATTATTGAGAATCACTATGTAGACGATATATTGGTAAGTGTTGACACTGAAGAAGAAGCAATAAAGTTGGTAAACGATGTCCGTCACGTTCATGCGATGGGAGGTTTCCATATTCGAAACTTCTTGTCCAATTCAGACCGCGTTCTATCTGCGTTGAACGAAACCTCAACCGATGCCCTTTGTCTCGATCTTGAAAAAGAGCTAACAACTGAGAAGGTATTAGTCATGTGGTGAATCACCGCCAGTGATCATTTTGGATTTCGGGTTTCCCCCAAATACAGGGACTCCGATATCTTTGTTCACCATCGACGACCAACCAAGCGCGAAATTTTTAGTTTGGTTATAACAATATATGACCCAATCGGGCTGATCGGTTTCTACGTTATATATGCTAAATTCATCTTGCAGGAAATATGGAGAGCTGGCTGCGAATGGTACGATCCGATTCCCGAGGACCAATTTAAAAAATGGATTAGATGTCTTAGACTTATCCAAAAAATAAGGAGTCTGAAAAACCCACGCTCGTATATTCGTATTGAATTTGGCAGTTATTCACCTCATATAGAGTTGCACACCTTCGTCGATGCAAGTGAAACCAGCTACGCGGCAGTATGTTACCTTCGATACTCTTACGGCAGCATAATTAACTGAATGATAGTTGCCAGCAAAAAAAGAGTACCCCACTCAAATTGATATCAATACCTCGATTTGAATTAAAAGCTGTAAGTATCGACTGCTCCGTATACTGGTCAGACTCACGACAGTACTCGCTTGGCTGCATGCTGATCATCGTCGCTACAAACAGTTTGTGGCATTTCGAGTCAGTGAAATTTTAGAACTAACTGATGTCATTCAATGGCGTTGGGTTCCAACAGCAGAAAATGTTGCCGACGAAGCCACCAAATGGTACGGTGATCCAAACTTCTCAAACGACATCGATGATTTAGTGGACCATCCTTTCTGTATCTTCCCCGGAATGAATGGCCGGTACCTGTACAACAAAAACACGTCTCAACAGAAGAACTTCGCACACAATTTACTGGAGTTCACAGTTTAACGGAAGAATATTTTGTTGGGCCTAAACCAGAGAACTTTTCATCATGGGACCGTCTTTTTAAGGCAACTGCTAGGACCTTTTACTGCGCTCGCATTTGATTAAATTTGGTACGGGGTAATAAAAATGTATTCAGTGTCCCGAGTACCGACGATTTTCGTAAGGCAGAACGTTTTCTTTGGAAAAAAGCCCTGAAAGATGTTTTCAAAGACTCGATAGCTTCTTTGTCAACTGGAAAAGTTGTTGGAAAATCTAGCGATATATACAAACTATCACCCTATTTGGATGACCACGGTGTTTTAAGAATAGATGGACGTGTTAAGATTGCAGGGCGACCAGATCCAGTTTTGCTACCAAAAAACCACCGTATTACGCACTTGATCATAAACGACTTTCACATCAAGTACCATCATGGTATCATAGAAACCGTAGTCAACGAAATACGACACAATTACTGGGTACCAAACCTCCTCGTTGTGACCAACAAAGTTCGTCGCAATTGTCAGATTTGCAAAAACAGAGGTGTCCAACCACATCCACCTAGAATGTCATGCTTACCTCCAGCACGTACCGTACAGTTTTGCCTCCGTTTTCTTATTTGGGAGTTTACTATTTTGGTCCTCTTCTGATGGCAGTCAGGAGGAGCGCCGAAAAGAGGTACGGGGTGTTGTTCACCTGTTTGACAACCAGAGCTGTGCACCTGGAAATCGCATATTCGTTGTCTACTGATTCCTGAATTTTGGCAGTACGAAATTTTATGGCGCGCAGGGGAAGCCCCTTGGAAATATGGAATGCAAACGGCACACATTTTAAGGGTGCTGAAAAAGAAATGAGGTCCCTGTTTAAGCTGGTGGACCAGAACCGCATAACGACGTTGTGTCAACGAATATTTGCCCAGCATTACCAGAAGGACAAAATGGTTTTCGGAAGTAAAAGGTATTGAAGTCGGTGATATTGCTTATATAATCGATCCAAATAATATAAGAAATTGTTGGCCCAAGGGTAGGGTGATTGAAGTGCATAAAAGCAAAGACGGAAGGGTAAGAAGCGCTACACTCCAGACCGCATCCGGAATTTATGAGAGGCCTGCTGCCTAGATAGCCGTTATGGACTTGAAGGGCTCAGTACACCCTGATGGACAGGATATACCGGGGGGAGTGTTGCGAAAAATCTGGCCACACGGCCTGCATAAATCCCCCTATTTCCCCGCGAAAAACATGCATACGCTTCGCTCGCTGATTGACTCATAAAAATCAGGTGACCAAATTGAAGAGAACGTAGGTAAATGAAAACTTTGTAATAGGAGACAAAGTTAGAACGTGAATTAACGGCAGAGTGATACGAATAAATTTTTTAATCTTCCTTTTTAAATAAAGAATAACGGATCGCAAAAATTTGCGACTTTTTTTAACATTGGCAAATAAAGAATAACGGATTGCAAAAAAATTTTTTTTAAAAACGCATTTAAGTAAAATGAGTAAATGGCAAGAAATTCATAACAAATTATCTGAAGAAAAAACTAAAGCGGAAAAAGCATACAAATGCATAAATAAAAACGCAACGATAAAGCCAGAAACTATAGTTAAACATTTAAACACCATCGTAGAAGCTCTAAATAATATAGGACAGATAATCAATAGAGTAAATAATATACTCACTAAAGAACACCAAGCAGAAGCTTACCAATTCTTTTCCCACGTACGCGCAAATTAGTATCCTCTTTAGCAAGATACAATATAGAAATATCGATACCAACTACAGTAGGGGAAAATCTTCAAATTGATTTTAACGCCGTTCTAACCGAACCTTCACGAAACCGCATCCATTCACCAGCATTGAGTCAAACCTCATCAGTGGAAGAACAGAAAACACTACATATCCCACTCATAAAAATCACAATGGCACAAACAGTTGTAGAATTCATCAAAACTGCCTCATCAGTGCTACCAGAATTTGATGGCAACCCTGAAAATTTTCACAGTTTCTTAGATGCCCTTGATATTCTCGACCAAATCAAGGATAATCATGAAGCCTTAGCTATAACCATGATTAAGACCAAGCTTAAAGGTACTGCAAGAAACTTTATTAGCAACGAAACTACCATCTCACAAATAAAATTAAAATTGAGAACGGCAATAAAAGGCGAGTCAGTGGAGGTTTTGACAGCAAAACTCCTAAATATCCAACAGCGCAGCAAAGCTGCAAATCAGTACACAGCAGAAGTAGAAAAAACAACTAGGTCCCTAGAGGGAGCATATATCTCGAATGGCTTAAATCCAGACTTGGCAACCAGATATGCAACCCAAGCAGCAGTCAAAGCGATGTGTAAGAACTGCTCGAATGAGAAAGTAAAAATGATTATGCAGGCAGGAACGTTCACAACAATGAATGATGCGATTTCAAAATTTACAAATAGCTGTACCGAAATAACGGGTAGCTCAAATACAATTTTAAATATACGGCAACAAAATCAATACCGGAGTAATTTCCGTGGGGGTTGTCGAAGTAACAACTATGGGAATTACCGAGTTAGAAGATTTTGGCCGCAACAGAGATACAATAACAACCTTGGAATAAACAGCAATAATAGTAATAATTCCCGACGAGGGGCACAGACCCAAAACAATAACAGACCTTACAATCAGACTCGCAACGTGCGAAGTCTAAATCAGCAGGAAAACCAGGAAACTCCACTTCAAGATCAATAAATAGAAAAATATATGTACTAAACTAACATTTAAACAGTTATATATTTACAAGAACATCATTAAATAACTCAATTTCCAATTGTTTAGTAGATACAGGAGCAGATATCTCAATTATTAAAAAGAATCAAATAGATAATCATGCAAAAATAAATACAACACAAATAATAGAGTTAAAGAGCTTAGGTCAAGGTATAACCAACACAATAGGCACACTAAAAGCGGATTTAAAAGGTGATGCCCTTCTAATTTATCATAAATTTCACGCTGAAGCAGACGACTTCCCAATACCATGCGATGTATCATAGGATTAGACTTTATTAAAAAATATAATTGCATTTTAGACTATGGAAAAACAGAGGATAAACTAATCCTAAGAGCATACGATTTTCCCCAATCCATCACAATGTATCTAACAAATTACCTGAACGCCAACACAATTACAATCCCTGCTAGATCTGAAGTCATTAGAGAGGTAACAGTAAACACTGATAATAAAACCATCTTCATACCCCGCTAAGAACTCGCGGAAGGCATTTTTGTAGCAAACACAATCACAAACAAAGATCAAACTTTTGTCAGAATAATTAACACCACACATAAAAACACAACTATTCAAAATTACAAAATACACAATGAAAACTTAGATGACTATAATTTAATTAAAATAAACACACACAATAAACAGAGTTATGACACAGAAAAATTAAAAAGATTAACCAAATCTTTCCCAAAAATTTGTCAACTCACAATTAACTTCATTATGCACAAAATTCATAAACATTTTTGCACTAGAAACAGAACCAATTTCCACTAATAATTTTTACAAAAAAAACTACACATGAAAGACGACACACCAGTCTACATAAAAAACTATAGATTGCCCGAGACACAAAAAGAGCAAATGACTAAGCAGGTTAATAAATTGATCGAAGACGACATTATAGAACCTTCAATATCAGAGTATAACAATCCAATTTTACTGGTACCCAAAAAATCACTACCAGGTAATACAGAAAAAGGATGGAGACTGGTAGTTGACTACGGACAAGTAAACAAAAAACTAGCAGCGGACCAACTTGGAAGAGCAAAATATTTTTCATGCCTAGATCTAATGTCAGGCTTTCATCAAATAGAATTACACCCAGATACGAGAGATGTAACCTAATTCACAGCGGAAAATGGCACATATAGATTCAAAAGACTACCTTATGGATTAAAAGTAGCACCAAACTCGTTCCAAAGAATGATGACATTGGCATTCGTAGGCCTCAAACCATCTCAAGCATTTCTATATATGGATGATTTAGTCGTACTATCGTGTTCAGAAAAACACATGCTGAAAAATTTAAGAGATGTTTTCTCCACGTTTCCTACACGTACAACTTAAAATTACATCCAGATAAATGTCTATCTTCAGCCAAGGAGTAACTTATTTAGGACATAAATGCACAAGCAACGGAATACTGCCGGACCCAAGCAAGTTTGAAACAGTCCAAAACTACCCAAAACCAAAAACAGCAGATGAAGTCAAAAGATTCGTAGCGTTCTGCAATTATTACAGAAGGTTTGTAAAGAATTTCGCGGAATACTCAAGAAAGAATGTATCCTTCGAGTGGACACAAGAAAGTTCAAAAAGCTTTTGTCTATTTAAAGGAAGCATTAATTAGCCCAAAACTTTTGCAATACCCCGACTTAAATAAAGAATTCTGCATAACAACAGACGCTAGCGGGTATGCTTGCGGAACAGTCCTTAGCCAAGAATACGATGACAAACAGTTACCAATTTCCTATGCCTCTAGATCCTTCACAAAAGGTGAAACTAACAAAGCTACAATAGAGAAAGAACTAGAAACAATCCATTGGGCCATAACCCTCTTCAGACCATACGTATATGGAAGAAAATTCCTAATTAAGACCGACCATCGTCCTTTAACATACCTTTTCTCGATGAAGAGTCCTTCATCTAAGTTAACATGAGTAAGACTCGATTTAGAAGAATACGATTTTGAAGTGGAGTACATTGCCGGAAAAGAAAATCATGTAGCGGACGCATTGTCTCGCATTAACATAAAAAATTTAAAAGAAATGTCAGTGGAAGCATACAAAATAATGAAAGTTTCAACTAGATCAGCAGCTAAAAATATAAAAAATAACATTAAAATTAAAGAAAGTCACACAGAGAACCCCAAAATGTATGAAGCGCTAAATAAATTTGAAGTAAAAAGACTAGTCGAGCTCGTTTTCAATCCTTCCAAATTCTATTTCAACAAGTAAGGAAGGCTAAGTTCGGGTGTAACCGAACATAACATACTCAGTTGAGAGCTATGGAGACAAAATAAGGAAAATCAATCTGGGGTAACCCTGGAATGTGGTTGTATAACATGTGTATCAAATGAAAGGTATTAAAGAGTATTTTAAGAGAGAATAGGCCATAGTTCTATGGATGAACGCCATTTAGGGATATCGCCATAAAGGTAGACCAGGGCTGACTCTAGAATTTGTTTGTACGATATGGGTATCAAATGAAAGGTGTTACTGAGCATTTTAAGAGGGAGTGGGCCTTAGGTCTATCGGTGGACGCCTTTTCGAGATGTCCCCATTAAGGTGGACCAGGGGTGATTCTATAATGTGTTTGTACGATATGGGTATCAAATGAAAGCTGTTAATGAGTATTTTGAAAACGAGTGATCCTTAGTTCCATAGGTGGACGCCGTTTCGAGATATCGCCATAAAGGTGGACCAGGGGTGTCTCTAGAATGTGTTTGTACGATATGGGAATCAAATGAAAGGTGTTACTGAGCATTTTAAGAGGGAGTGGGCATTAGGTCTATAGGTGGACGCCTTTTCGAGATATCGCCATTAGGGTGGGCCAGGGGTGACTCTAGAATGTTTGTACGGTATGGGTATCAAACGAAAGGTGTTACTGAGCATTTTAAGATGGAGTGGGCATGAGGTCTATAGGTGGACGCCTTTTCGAGATATCGTCATTAGGGTGGGCCAGGGGTGACTCTAGAATGTGTTTGTACGATATGTGCATCAAACGAAAGGTGTTACTGAGCATTTTAAGAGGGAGTGGGCATTAGGTCTATAGGTGGACGCCCTTTCGAGATATCGCCATTAGGGTGGGCCAGGGGTGACTCTAGAATGTTTGTACGATATGGGTATCAAACGAAAGGTGTTACTGAGCATTTTTAGAGGGAGTGGGCATTAGGTCTATAGGTGGACGCCTTTTCGAGATATCGCCATTAGGGTGGGCCAGGGGTGACTCTAGAATGTGTTTGTACGATATGGGTATCAAATGAAAGGTGGTAAGGAGTATTTTAAAAGGGAGTAATCCTTAGTTCTATAGGTGGACGCCTTTTCGAGATATCGCCATAAAGGTGGACCAAGGGTGACTCTAGAATGTTTGTACGATATGGGTATCAAACGAAAGGTGTTACTGAGCATTTTAAGAGGGAGTGGGCATTAGGTCTATAGGTGGACGCCTTTTCGAGATATCGCCATTAGGGTGGGCCAGGGTGACTCTAGAATGTGTTTGTACGATATGGGTATCAAATGAAAGGTGGTAATGAGTATTTTAAAAGGGAGTAATCCTTAGTTCTATAGGTGGACGCCTTTTCGAGATGTCGCCATAAAGCTGGACCAAGGGTGACTCTAGAATGTTTGTACGGTATGGGTATCAAACGAAAGTTGTTACTGAGCATTTTAAGAGGGAGTGGGCATTAGGTCTATAGGTGGACGCCTTTTCGAGATATCGCCATTAGGGTGGGCCAGGGTGACTCTAGAATGTGTTTGTACGATATGGGTATCAAATGAAAGGTGGTAATGAGTATTTTAAAAGGGAGTAATCCTTAGTTCTATAGGTGGACGCCTTTTCGAGATATCGCCATTAGGGTGGGCCAGGTGTGACTCTAGAATGTTTGTACGATATGGGTATCAAACGAAAGGTGTTACTGAGCATTTCAAGAGGGAGTGGGCATTAGGTCTATAGGTGGACGCCTTTTCGAGATATCGCCATTAGGGTGGGACAGGGGTGACTCTAGAATGTTTGTACGATATGGGTATCAAACGAAAGGTGTTACTGAGCATTTTAAGAGGGAGTGTACATTAGGTCTATAGGTGGACGCCTTTTCGAGATATCGCCATTAGGGTGGGCCAGGGGTGACTCTAGAATGTTTGTACGATATGGGTATCAAACGAAAGGTGTTACTGAGCATTTTAAGAGGGAGTGGACATTAGGTCTATAGGTGGACGCCTTTTCGAGATATCGCCATTAGGGTGGGCCAGGGTGACTATAGAATGTGTTTGTACGATATGGGTATCAAATGAAAGGTGGTAATGAGTATTTTAAAAGGGAGTAATCCTTAGTTCTATAGGTGGACGCCTTTTCGAAATATCGCCATTAGGGTGGGCCAGGTGTGACTCTAGAATGTTTGTACGATATGGGTATCAAACGAAAGCTGTTACTGAGCATTTTAAGAGGGAGTGGGCATTAGGTCTATAGGTGGACGCCTTTTCGAGATATTGCCATTAGGGTGGGCCAGGGGTGACTCTAGAATGTTTGTACGATATGGGTATCAAACGAAAGGTGTTACTGAGCATTTTAAGAGGGAGTGGACACTAGGTCTATAGGTGGACGCCTTTTCGAGATATCGCCATTAGGGTGGGCCAGGGGTTACTCTAGAATGTTTGTACGATATGGGTATCAAACGAAAGGTGTTACTAGCATTTTAAGAGAGAGGGGGCATTAGTTCTATAGGTGGACGCCTTTTCGAGATATCGCCATTAGGGTGGGACAGGGGTGACTCTGGTATGTTTTTGTACGATATGGATATCAAATTAAAGGTATTAATGAGGGTTTTAAAAGCGAGTGGCCCTTAGATGTATATGTGAAGGCGTTCTCGTGATATCCACCAAAATGTGGACCAGGTGATCCAGAAAATCATCTGTCGGGTACTGCTAATTTATTTATATATGCAATACCACTAACAGTATTCCTGCCAAGATTCCAAGGGCTGTTGATTTCGCCTTGTAGAACTTTTTCATTTTCTTCTACTTAATATGGTAGGTGTCACACCCATTTTACAAAGATTTTTCCAAAGTTATATTTTGCGTCAACAAACCAATCCAGTTACCATGTTTCATCCCTTTTTTCGTATTTGGTATAGAATTATGGCATTTTTTTCATTTTTCGTAATTTTCGATATCGATAAAGTGGGCGTGGTTATGGTCAGATTTCGCCCATTTTTTATACCAAGAAAAAGTGAGCTCAGGTAAGTACGTGGGCTAAGTTTAGTAAAGATATATCGGATTTTGCTCAAGTTATTGTGTTAATGGCCGAGCGGAAGGACAGACGGTGGACTGTGTATAAAAACTGGGCGTGGCTTCCACCAATTTCGCCCATTTTCACAGAGAACAGTTACCGTCATAGAATCTATGCTCCTACCAAATTTGAGAAGGATTGGTAAATTTTTGTTCGACTTATGGCAATAAAAGTATTCTAGACATACTAAATGAAAATGGGCGGAGCCACGCCCATTTTGAAATTTTCTTTTATTTTTGTATTTTGTTGCATCATATCATTACTGGAGTTGAATTTTGACTTAATTTACTTATATACAGTAAAGATATTAAATTTTTTGTTAAAATTTTAATTAAAAAAAATTTTTTTTTAAAAAGTGGGCGTGTTCTTAATCCAATTTTGCTAATTTTTATTTAGCACATATAGAGTAATAGTAGTAACGTTCCTGCCAAATTTCAACATGATATCTTCAACGACTGCTAAATTACAGCTTGCAAAACTTTTAAATTACCTTCTTGTAAAAGTGGGCGGGGCCACGCCCATTGTCCAAAATCTTACTAATTTTCTATTCTGCGTCATAACGTCAACCCATCTACCAAGTTTCGTCGCTTTATCTGTCTTTTGTAATGAGTTATCGCACTTTTTCGGTTTTTCGAAATTTTCGATATCGAAAAAGTGGGCGTGGTTATAGTCCGATATAGTTCATTTTAAATAGCGATCTGAGATGAGTGCTCAGGAACTTACATACCAAATTTCATCAAGATACCTCAAAATTTACTCAAGTTATCGTGTTAACGGACGGACGGACGGACGGACGGACGGACGGACGGACGGACGGACATGGCTCAATCAAATTTTTTTTCGATCCTGATTATTTTGATATATGGAAGTCTATATCTATCTCGATTCCTTTATATATGTACAACCAACCGTTATCCAATCAAACTTAATATACTCTGTGAGCTCTGCTCAACTGAGTATAAAAATGGAAAGACAATTTGTAGCGATTTTGATACAAGCAATATAATTTTTTGAGAATAAGATTGACTTAGGACAATTCTTTACCAGGCTCGAAAGAGAAGCCGGCAATTTAGGCCTTGTACGAATACAGTTGTCCTTAGGGGACAAAATGTTTAAAAGAAATTATACTGCAGTAGGAAAATTTATTGAAATACGAAACAAGGTTCTCAAAAAACTAACAATTGCACTAACCCCAGAGGTTATATATGTGACTAAACCCGGGAAAATTAAGGAAATACTGCAAAAATATCATGACGATCCTATTAGTGGTGGCCACCCAGGAATAAATCGCATGACAAATAAAATCAAGCAGAAATATAGCTGGCCAAGCATGAAAAATGACGTAAGAAAATACGTAAAGAACTGCATCCACTGTCAGAAAAACAAAATAAATAAACATATAAAAGAGCTAATGGCAATAACGGAGACATCTCCGAAGGCTTTTGATATAGTACAGATCGATACGTTCGGACCATTACCGAGATCAATAAACGGAAACGAATACGCAGTTACCATGATATGCGATCTCACCAAATATTTGGTAGAAATTCCAGTTCCGAGCAAAAACGCGATAACAGTTGCTAAAGCGGTAGTTGAGCACTTCATTCTGATTTATGGTAGCATAAAAACAATCCTAACAGACATGGGAACCGAACACAAAAATTGCTTATTCGAAGAACTATGCAAATGTTAAAAATTGAGCATAAAACCTCAACACCATACCATCATCAAACCTTGGTAACTGTAGAACGTAGTCATAGGACGTTTAACGAATATGTACGTTCATACATATCCAGTGATAAAGATGATTGGGACGAATACCACAGGTATTTCGCGTACTGCTACAACACGACCCCATCGACCGTACACGGGTACTGCCCTTACGAGCTTATATTTGCAACGAATCCCCCGACGTACGAATTTTTAAAAGAGAACAAAGTATAATCACGAGGCATATGACAAGGAAATTCAATATACACTTCAAATAGCACAACAAAGAGCTAGGAAATTTATAAACGAAGTCAAAGAAAAACAAAAACCTAATTACGATAAAAGTAGCACCGGTAAGGAAATAAAATTAAGTGATCTAGTATTAGTTAGAGAAGAAGCTAGCCATAAGCTAGACAGTAAATATAAAGGACGGTATAACGTAAAGAAAATTGACAAAAATAACAATTTTACTTTAATACCATATAGAGAAGAAACTAGTAATAGAAGCAATAAAGATAAGGAATTAGTAGTCCATAAGAATAGGCTTAAACACATCTAAGATATCTCTTGCAAATAATCTAAAAATAAATATTCCAATTTACTCAGTTATTTAATAATAATTTGTATCTAAGCAATTGAATACAAAATTTTTTTCTCAGCTTCATATTTGTATATAAATATTAGAAAATAATTTCTAGAAGAAAAGCGGATTTTAAATGGGTGCACACATTTAAAACCAACTGTGAAATAAGTAAAATAAGTAAATAAGTAAAAAACCACTTAATACAAAACCTTTCTCATAATCACAAGCACATAACCATACAAATGTACATATATATATGATACTTCAAAAAAAGCACAAAGAAAAAAACAATAGAAAAAAGATTTGTCACACATAATCGTAAGCACTCAACCACAAAAAAAAAAAAAAAATTTTGCACAGAGAAAAAAAATTTAGTCAAAATTACTCATTATGGTAAATGTACGAAACAAAAAAAAAGCAAAAGTCAGCTTATTATGAAAAAGCGAAAATCAGCATAACGGACATTGTATGGAAAGCAAATGCAAGCAAATAAAAACAACAAGAAAGCATATAAGCAAAAAGTTCACTGCTTATAGTATAAATTTACCATTATGACATAAATTACAACTAAAATTCAAAATTTTTTATTTGGTAACACCAAGCAAGTGGACTGGGTCATTCAACGAAAAATGAAACAACAGGGCACACAGTGACATTGGAGTGACCATCTATAATTAAGCATAAAATTATATACGCTGACTTAAAAGGCCGATGGTATAGTATCGCGTGGAATTCACCCCATTTTAAACACGCTTAACATTACAAACGCTCGTTCATTGACCCAGGTATATCGAATTCCCCAGCTGTATTCTGTAGGTATATTAATGCTGTGTTTCGAACGCTAATTCAGAAAGGCACAGTGATTACATATATGGATGACTTGATAATACCCGCAAAGGATAAAAATGAGGGTATTGAGAAGTTAAAAGTAGTTTTGAAGGTTAGTTCCGAACATGGATTAAACATTAAATGGAAAAAATGTCAATTCTTGAAATGTAAAGTTGAGTTTTTAGGGTACGTAATAGAAAACGGCACAGTGCAAATATCAGAAGAAAAGACGAAAGCTTTTCACAATTTTCCATTGCCAACAGAGAAAAAGGGTTTACAGAGATTTTTAGGGCTAACATCTTATTTTCGACGGTTTATAGAAAACTTTGCTATTATTGCTAGACCATTATCAGACTTGTTAAGAAAAGACGTGGCTTTCAAATTAGGAGATAAAGAAGTATCAGCGTTGCAGCAGTTGAAAGCTCACTTGCAAAAAGCGTCAGTATTACGGATATTCTCCCAAAGTGCAGTAGCGGAAGTCCATACTGATGCCAGTAAGTACGGATATGGGGCTATTTTATTGCAAAAGGATCCAGATGACCAACAGTTACACCCGGTGCAGTACATGAGTCGAAAAACAAAGCCTGTAGAAGAGAATAATCCGTCATATGAGTTGGAAGTGTTAGCAATAATTGAAGCATTAAAGAAGTGGAGGATATACCTGTTAGGAATAAAATTCAAAATTTTAACGGACTGTAATGCTTTTACAATGGCTATTAAGAGGAATGAATTTCCGCCTAAGATTGCGACGGACCAACCATCCCCATATAGGCCACTTTGTATGCTGGATTCCCTAGGGAAGATTTTCGAGCGTATAATTAGTCAGCGCCTACAGCTGGCTTTAGAAAGACCAGGTGGCTTATCGAATAGTCAATATGGATTTCACAAATCAAGATCCACTGTAGATGCAATACAAACAGTCGTCAATACAGCTAGAGAAGCTATCTCTGTAGGCCAAAATAAAAGGAAGTTCTGTGCACTGATTATGTTGGACATCAAGAATGCTTTTCACACTGCGAACTGCATGCAGATAATGGCACCGCTGCAAAGCTTCTGCACTCCAGCTTACTTACGCAGAATAATAGGTAGCTATCTTAAAGACAGAGTACTTCTTTTTGACACGGATCAAGGAGCAAAAGAGTACAAAATCACAGGAGGCTTCCCACAGGGATCTGTTCTCGGTCCAACGCTTTGGAATGTAATGTATGACGGGGTGCTAAAGATTGATCTACCAGAAAACACGCAAATTGTGGGATATGCTGATGATATTGCAGTGGTAGTAGTGGCCAAGAAACTGGACCTGCTTCAAGCATTATGTAATGACGCCGTAGCAAGGATAAAGAAATGGCTGACCAATACGGGACTGGAGTTGGCTAGCCAAAAGACGGAAGTGGTATTAGTAAGCTCCAAACGGTCCACGAACGAGTTAGTCTGAACTGTCGGGGATCATCAAATCACTTCAAAGGATTCCTTAAAATACTTAGGAGTGCACATTGACTCTAAATTAACTTTCAAAGAGCACTTCAGAGCTGTGGGGGAGAAAATTACCAAAGTTAATGGATCACTTATGCGAATAATGCCTAACATTGGTGGTCCGAGCGAAGCTACACGTCAGCTATTGTCCACAGTAACCAGCTCATTAATACTATACGCAGCACCAGTGTGGAATGGATCTAAACAGACCCATCAAAAATATATATTAGCAGCGTACCGACTTGCTTCTTTAAGAATAGCAAGTGCTTATCGGACGGTGTCCGACGACGCGATCCTGGTTCTAACCCGGAAAATCCCAGTCGACTTACTGGCAACCGAAATGGCCGATCTGTATAACACTAATATCGAGCGACCATCTGAAGAAGACAAGAAAATAGCAAGGACACAAACAATAGCTAAGTGGCAAGAACGCTGGGAGGCCTCGAGTAAAGGGCGTTGGACTTTCACACTAGTTTGGAAGGTAGCTCAATGGAATGAGCGGAAGCACGGAGAACTGAACTACCATCTCACGCAGATAATGAGTGGACATGGCGGTTTCAAAGAGTATTTATGGAAGCGTAGGATAGAGGAAAATCCTCATTGCCCAATGTGTACCACGGAGTTAGAAAACGCAGAACACGTCATGTTCCACTTCCCCCGTTTCCACGAAGAAAGACTCACCTTGCATGGAGTATTTGGGGAAGAACCTACCACGAGAAATTTAGTATCACATATGTGCTACAGGAAAGAGTGCTGGACTGCAGTGAGAAAAATGGCATGTATAGTAATGACACGCATGATGGATGCTGAGAGGGAGCGCAGAGAAATGCACATGCGAAGCAGTGGCGATTAAATGAACACTCAGAGCAAATAGCGGGAACCTGGACGCAGGGACAACAGTAGGCTCGTAAAAAATAAGAAATATGGAACGCCACTCTGAAGTAATGCGAAAGTGGTGCCGGGGTGGGCGACGGTTCCAGAGCGGGGCTGTTTTTTAGTCTCCGGACACACGGTTGCTGCGACGGCAGCAATTATGGTGCATTAGGCATTTTTCAGCCTCCCTGCAAAAAAAAAAAAAAAATGATATAGATATAGATATACATATACCTATAAATATACATTTAAATATAGATACAGATATAGGCTGAGCTCAGGCCAAGGGGGTCACTGCCGGCAAACAGTGAACGGTCTATTAATTTAGGTTAGCTGCGAATACTCAAATAAGCAGCCCCTGACCAAGAGCGGCTGGCGAGGAGGATTTGGCTTAAAACGCCTAAATCACCCTGAGAACCTCCAGTGACAGGGCGAGTAGATGCCGCCCTGAATTAAGCATCCACAGCCTAGTTCGGGGTTGCTTCAAGGGAATACCTACCCAAGATAGGGAGGTAACTATACGACGTGGGATACACACTCAGGAAGGTAAATAGGTAAATTATTTGTAAATTTAACTTGATTGTCGCATTAAGACTGAGCCCTATAAAGTCTTAGTTAAGGTATACTGGAATCAACGATTTCGATATGGTTATTAAGGACTGGCGACTGTGACATTCGGAAATCTCAGTACACGGCTTGACACACCGTCGAAATGATTTTCGGGTTAATAATGTCGGGTTAGCCCCTTTATCCCCAAAATCTAAATCCCCAAATTAAAATCCCCAAGTCAAAATCCCCAAAATCAAAATCCCATAATCAAAATCCCCAACACGAAATCCTCATTTTCACACAGAAAAAGGATAGTTATGTTTATTCTATTTCCAAATTAACACTTCAATATTGACGATTTCACAAATATTTAATGGGCACATTAAAGAAAATACAGTGCAACGCAATAACTTATAAACACAATTAATACAGTATTTACATAACAAAAAAATTGCAAATTCATTGCATTGCAGATAAACACCGGAAATTTTTTTTTGGTTTTTACAAATTATAAATACATATGTACATACATATATTTTTATGTATAAATTACATTACAAAACCCTGCCAGCAGTTTTCTGATAATTTTATCGTCTATCGCCAAGAAGTAACTAATTCGATACATTTTGCAGTTAATAAAGCGATAGAAATTCATTTGACAAACAAAACTTATACTTTATCGGATTTTTTTCTCCAAGAATATATTTAGGCGATGGCGATCTGTAACGTTTTGAATTTTCATTTTTTCAATTATTTTGAGAACTTTTGCAGTTCGCTTTCGTAGTTTCCTTCTATTCAATAGCTATATTAATGATATTATGCTAATCTTGCGATATTTTCTCATCGTCGCTTCACCACCAGATCTAGGTTTTTTATTTAAATTTTTTAATATTTTTTCACAGTATTTTTAATAATAAATTTATAAACCAAAATTAAATAAATATAAAACGAAATTTAAATCCGTGATCTGGCATTGAACCGACGACTTTTGCACGGTAGTTGAAGACCTAACCCTCTGTGCCACTGATGTACATAAGAAATTGTTGTCAAATTCGCAATATAAGATTGACATGGTTAGAACAGAGAGAAGATATGAAAACACAATGAAAATAGAACGTGCACCGTTAGGTTATTCGCCATCATTTTACTTTATGCTTACAGTCATAAGCATATATACATATGTAGTGCTGAATGTAGAGTGATGAACTATTATTCACTTGTATATTAAAACAACTTTATTATTTTTGTAACCTATGAAGCAACTTTTGATTTTTGAAATATATATTTTTTCCGAATAAATGAATTTAGTACGATTCGAGACGCTTATAAAATAAGATCGCATTTATGTCGCTAAATGTTGTAATTTCAAACTAAATTAAATAATAATTTGTTAATAATTAAATGAATTAAATAATAATTGGTTAAAACAAAAGTGCGTTAAGTTTTTGTATGAAAGAAAATGGTAAGAAATCCTACAAATTGGGGGCTCAATCGGGATCTCTGCCAATGAAAGCAGCAGCAGATAAGTTGAATCGTACGAAGTCGCGTGTTTGTGTCGGCTGCAAGACTCTAATATCTGAAAAATATTCATTTTTGTTCCAAAACTGCATTATTTTGAACATTGTAAATTTCGCGAAGAAAACGTTTTTTATATGAAGGAGACGCCAAAAAGCAGCGCAGCTGACGCAGGCAGAAACAATCACTTTTATTCAAAAAAAAAAAAAAAACACAAACCCAGTCGACGCAGAGTGTCAGTAGCCGAAGCAGAGCATCAGCAGGGGCGGTAACCGAAGCTGGGTGTCGGCAGTGCCTATAGCCGAATCAGAACGTCAGCAGCGAAAGAAGCTGAACAGTTAAAATAAAAGTACAGCTAAATAAAGCGGAACTCAGGCATATTAAATAGAATGTGTGTATAAACGTACAAATGTATGTACATGCGTGCAAAGCAAATGTAAAGAAGTTTAATAAAAAAAAAGAAAACGACTAAGAAGCCAAATCAAAGTGAAGAGACGACACAAAAACGAATATAAAATACGAAGTGAAATCCAAATTTGTGTAATATGATATAAAAAGAAGTTTGTTGAAAGAAAAAGAATAATCAAAACAAGAAGTAAATGAAGAAAGAAGTTTATATTAAAAATAAAATTAAAGAAAAAAAACTTTTTAAAAAAAAAGCTTTTATTATTTTGGTTAATAAAATTAACTAAAAAGTAATCAATAAATTGACTCTAAAGAAATATAACACTTTATAAGTTCATTGTAAGCTTAAACGATAATTAGGCTTTTTCGTCTGCGACAAAAAAATTCTATATTGTACATAATTATATATTTTTAACATTAAAACTTTACACATAAATTATTAAATCTTACAGTTTATATCTTTAATTTTATTTTTTACTTTTTAGTTCGTTTTATTAACAAGTAATAGAAGCTTGTTCTTAGAAAAGCCTTTTTTTTTAATTTAATTTAAATATGATTTTTTTTTAATTTTTAGTAGGGCAAAATATTGTTTAAATTAGTTACGTAAACTTTACTTAGTTATTTGTAACGTTTCTCATTCTATCCATTTCTTTTAATGCATCAACATTACAGGGTTTCTTCGAAGTCAACTTTGAACAGTCAAATTCTTCGATTCGAATACCTGCTAAAGACCTAACTCGGCGTTTGACAGAGAGCACATATAAAATTGTGTCAAACAGTGTTAACTAACTTAAAATCATATTTTATTGTGACTTGGCCTATGTGGCGTTCAGTTTACAACTACTCATTGCAGATCTCTGCTCTGTGTGTTAAATCTGTTTTAAAATAATAGCCGTATTTTTTTTTTTACGTAAACGTCTATACGCTTATAATTTATATGGACTGCTAAGCGCCAAACTTTAAATACACCTCTGAAGTTGCTGCGCATAAAATGTGTACTAATAAATTCCAATACGCATTATACGTAGATGTAACTGAAATATGTGTTTTTGTTTCATACCCTACACTAATTCTATGTATTCTATGTGTGTCCACAATTCATCGCAACTGATTTAGCTATATGTTATACGCAGGCATACAACAGAGGGTCGTGTCTCCGCTTTTCGGTACACGCTGTAGCTGTAGCTAGTTGTTTAACCACTGCCGCTAGATGGGTCTCCTAAGCATTATGTAAGCGAGGATAGGCGTTTTTTTTTTCACGCGCAAACGTAAACCTATACGCGTGTATAAAAAAACACGGCTAATATTCCAACTTTCGCTTAGCTAAAATTCCATCGCCAAAAATCTGTAAAACAAAATCAAGTGCGCAGAAAAGTATGCAACTCTTACCGATAAGAGCCTAACCGCGTTAGCGTTCGTTGTATCACAGAATTTTTACGCTTTGAAAATGACGGCTGTTGTTTGCAAGGTTGCATTCCTTTGAGTGTTCGTTTTCACCATCTGGATTAACAAAGTCATGAGCCTGGGCATTCGCGCAATTTTAGTGATGTAAATTGCATGGCGCCAGCGCCAATGCGGTGTCAGCTCAATGGTAGCTCATTGACGAAATGAATCCAAGCGAATTTTTGACGCTACTTAGTAGTGAGTGCGTAGTACATTTTACTTGCGCTATTGAGTGAAACGACTTTTGTGTGTCAGGCACGAGTTTGGTGTTATTGACGCTACTGGCAATGATGACACTGAGCTGTTGACGGTAGCGCTGGTAGTTCAGATTTTGAATCAGAGAAAGAATTGATGACCCGTGTAAATTATTATGGCTTTGGCCGTGTAAATTATTATTGTGTATTTGTATATTTTAGATTTAATGCTCAATTAATATGTGTGTGTTTGAGCGGCCAAATAATAACAGTAGTATTGCTAAAGTGCTGCTTAAATTTTCCAAGATTTTTCATTCTTGATTTAACTTAAGGTGTTATGCCAATATTTTTCAGCCAGCTTTTTGCATATAGGTAATTTTTCCAAAAGCAAAATAAATTACAGAAAAGATTACAGAGTTAAACAGCCTTAAAAATGCAGCTATGTTAGTTATGCACAGAAATACAACAGAGGGTTGTGTCTCCGCTTTTCGCAAGCGTTGAGATTCACCACGTTCAAATATCACAATCCCCGGATAAGTACCGGCGGGCGGCGGGTTTGTATGGGACTTAGGCTGTTATGCCAAAGTAAATACAAATCTTTACCGATGACTGTGTTATCGATTAATTTATCGAATTCTAACAAAGTAATATTGCATTGTCATCGGAGTTATACATGTGTGCAAAATTTCAGCTCAATCGGACACCGGAAAGTGTATCAAATTTAACTTGCAAGATTCCATTACAGACAACAAAAGTGAAACTAAATAAAAGCTTATAAAAAGGTTGAATACCAATAAAGAAGAAAAGAAGTTTTACAAAAAGAAGATAAAGCAGAAGAAAATAAAATTTAATGAATCGATAAACAAAGAAGGTTGTGCAAATGAATTTATGCTAATTTAAAGTAGAAATTCATATAAGAAGCTGTGTGAACCGAAAAAAAAACTATGTAAAAAAAAACATTGCGCTATCGATGTCAAGTGAATATATGTAGAAAGAAATTAATGTTCAAAGAAATATCAATAAACACAAAGAAATGCAAATTTAGTGGAAGTATTGAATGAAGATAAAAATCAAGTAGAATGCAAATACGAAATTGATGTAAAAGAAAAGCAAGATTTTGAAGAAATTAAGAAGATGTAATGTGAAGTGAATGTATAATCGAAATAAATGTCGAAATAAAAATCGTGGCAATAAGAGAAGAAGAAATCAAAATAGGTGATACAGAGTGACGACGATCAAATAAGGTAGAAGCACAGAATTTTGGTAAATAGAGAGTGAAATACAAAACTAAAAAAGGTAATAAAAAGAAGCGAAATAATACAAGAGATAATACAAAGTAGTTGAAAATAGAGTTGTTTTTAAAAACAGAGTATATAAATTTTAAAACTAGATGTAATAAAAAAGAAGTTAATTAAAATTTGTGTACACATTGTATGCATGTATGTTTCTTGGTATTGAAAGAATAGCCTGCAAACACGTCTATTAAATAAGAGAATTTTTTATTTTTATTTTAGTATTGAACCAAAATTTCCTTTTTGTGAAAATGGATTTGAATGAAATTATGAAATCTTTCATCATTAGGCCTAAAAAGTGAATTACAGATTAGGTTACTTCAGCACTACGGGTTGTTACGTAACGATCAGAGTGAATATGAGTCTAATCAATCAATATATGATGATGTGCAAGAAAATAATGTCATACAGTCTTCCCAGATTCTCGTACGACAACAGCAATTTGCTCTTAAAGATACGAGCAATTGTATTAATCCGTTTTATGGAGAGGGATCTGTAGATATTAGATTTTGGGTGAATGACTTTGAGCTAAATGCAGATGTTGTAAAGTGGAACGATTTACAAAAATGTGTGTATGGAAAGCAGCTTTTGCGTGAAGCAGCTAAGCTTTTCGTAGGAAGCCAAAGTAATATTTTAAATTAGGAGAGTTTAAAAAATGCTTTGATAACTGAATTTTGTTCCAAACTTTGTTCGTCAGATGTTCATAAATTGTTAAAGAATAGGCACAAGGATGCTAATGAGAGTTTTCGGGAATACTTATATAGTCTTATGGAAATAGCTAAACAAATAAACTTAGATGAGGCAAGTATCATAGACTATTTTATTGAGGGTATTCCAGATGCAAGATATAATAAGTCTATGTAATACCAAGAATATTGAATGTTTGAAAGAGCAGTTGAAAGTGTATGAAAAGATACGTAAAGCCTATTCAGGACAGGTTAGGACTGGGCAAAGTGTACTACTGGGGGAGAACAAAGCAGGTATAGCAAAGCCAAAAGAAGAAGTGGAAAAGAGGTGTTTTAAGTGCGGGGACAAGTCTCATATGGCAGTACAATGCCCACAGAAGCAATTCAAGTGTTTTAAGTGCAACGAAATGGGTCATCGTTCGTTTGAGTGCAAGGGTAAATCCAAGGGTTCCAAAGAAATAAAGAAGGATTTAGGCACAGTTAATTCTTTGGGCAACGAGGTGTTTCAACCTTTTTGTAAAAGAGTTAAAAATGAGTTACATTTCAAAACAGTTAAATTTAAAGACTTTAAGTTTGAAGCCCTTATAGATTCGGGATGTTCTTTGAACATAATGCGTTACGACACGTTGTTCTTAAGTGGCTGCGAGACTAAGTTGAGCAATGATCACAGGAAATTATACAGTTCTTGTGCAAACGTGATCGAGACGATAGGAAGTTTTGAAACCTTGATAAATATAGACGAGATATCGTTCAATATAACGTTTCATGTGGTCAAAGAAAGTGATATTCAATTCGCAGGGATGATAGGAAAAGCCATTTTGAAGGATGTTGACATCATTCTAACCGAAGAAGAAGTAATTTTTAAAAAGAAGAATTTACCAAATAAGCAAACAGCGGAGATATGTCAAAAAAGTGAAACGGAAAGTTGGATAAAAGAGTTCGATGTAATGAATTTGAATGAGTTAAAAGAAGTAAATATACCAGACGTTAAACATTTAAATACAAATTTGGCTAGGGAGGTAAAGGGTTTAGTGGATGAATATATACCAGTGGATAACTGCCAATCAGCCATAAAAATGGAAATTGTTTTGTCGGATGAAATACCTATGTATGAACGTCCGAGGCGAATGTCATTCGAAGATCGTAACTTTATCGATAGGCAAATTGAAGATTGGTTAAGAGATTGCATAATTTTACTTAGCAATTCTAACTATGCTTCCCCTATTGTGGTTGTTTCAAAAAAGGATGGAGGGAAACGTTTATGTTGTGACTATAGGCAACTCAATAAAAAAGATAGTAAGAAACAATTTCCCGATGGTTGTTATGGACGATGTCTTAGATAGATTACAAAATGGGAAAATTTTCACAACTTTAGATTTGTCAAGGAAGTACACTGCATTTGTGACAAGTGATGGACAGTATGAGTTTTGTGTAGTACCATTTGGTATATCGAATTCCCCAGCTGTATTCTGTAGGTATATTAATGCTGTGTTTCGAACGCTAATTCAGAAAGGCACAGTGATTACATATATGGATGACTTGATAATACCCGCAAAGGATGAAAATGAGGGTATTGAGAAGTTAAAAGAAGTTTTGAAGGTTAGTTCCGAACATGGATTAAACATTAAATGGAAAAAATGTCAATTCTTGAAACGTAAAGTTGAGTTTTTAAGGTATGTAATAGAAAACGGCACTGTGCAAATATCAGAAGAAAAGACGAAAGCTTTTCAGAATTTTCCATTGCCATCAGACAAAAATGGTTTACAGAGATTTTTAGTGCTAACATCTTATTTTCGACGGTTTATAGAAAACTTTGCTATTATTGCTAGACCATTATCAGACTTGTTAAGAAAAGACGTGTCTTTCAAATTAGGAGATAAAGAAGTAGCAGCGTTGCAGCAGTTGAGAGCTCACTTGCAAAAAGCGTCAGTATTACGGATATTCTCCCAAAGTGCAGTAGCGGAAGTCCATACTGATGCCAGTAAGTACGGATATGGGGCTATTTTATTGCAAAAGGATCCAGATGACCAACAGTTACACCCGGTGCAGTACATGAGTCGAAAAACAAAGCCTGTAGAAGAGAATTATCCGTAATATGAGTTGGAAGTGTTAGCAATAATTGAAGCATTAAAGAAGTGGAGGATATACCTGTTAGGAATAAAATTCAAAATTTTAACGGACTGTAATGCTTTTACAATTACTATTAAGAGGAATGAAGTTCCACCTAAGATTGCGAGATGGGCTTTGTTTCTCCAAGATTTTAATTATGAAATCGAGCATAGGCCAGGAACTCGAATGAAGCACGTTGACGCCTTAAGTAGGGTGTACTGCTTAATGATACACAACTCGCTAAAGTACCGACTTAAACAAGCACAACTTAAAGACGAGTTCGTAAAATTTTAGAAAAGGACGAGTATGAGGACCTTTATATCAAATATGATATCCTTTTTAAGAACCCGCACAAAGAGTTGATTATAGTACCAGCACAAATGGAAGACGAGGTCATAAAAATGGCATATAGGCAAGGGCATTTCCCTACAAAGAAAACTCAGGATCTATTAGAAAAGACATTTTATATACCAAAAGTTAATGCAAAGGTTGGACGACAGGTGGTGTAAAGTTGCATAGAATGTATCGTCAATCAAGCAAAGATAGGAAAGAAAGAAAGATTTCTAAACTGTATTAATAAGGAAGATAAACCATTAGGGACGTACCACATTGATCATGTAGGACCACTTAAAACGACCAGTAAGTCATATAATTATATATTTGTAGGGGTAGATGCATTTAGCAAGTTTGTTTGGTTGTATCCCACAAATAATACCGGAGCAGAAGCAATAGTTGATAGGCTAAAGAAACAAGCAGCAATATTTGGTAACCCAAAGCGTATTATTTCTGACACCGGAGCTGCTTTTACTTCGAATTTATTTAAAGAATATTGTGACGGTGAAAAAATTCAGCATTTACTAATCACAACAGGAGTGCCACGTGGAAATGGACAGGTGGAGAGGATGCAAAAGATAGTGATTCCTATGTTATCAAAACTATGCACAGAAGCACCAAATAATTGGTACAAGCATATTTAAGCATTTAGGGTTATAAAAGGAATTGATATGCGTTTGGTCAATGCGCCAGAGCTACAAGAGTTTTTAGAAGATGAAGTGGTAAATGAGTTAAATGGAGATTGAGAATTGGTTAGAATTAAAGCTAAAGAAAATATTTGTCGTATGCAGCTGGAAAACAGAACATCATATAATTTGCGAAGAAGACAGGAAACGAGTTATGAAATTAATGATTTAGCAGCTGTAAACAGAACCCAATTCGGCAGTGGTTTAAAATTAAAGCCGAAATTCTTAGGGCCATATAGAGTAGTTAAAAAGTTAAACCATGGTCGATATGAAGTTGAAAAGGTAGGTGATTAGGACGGACCGGGAAAACATCGACAGTTGCAGAATATATGAAAAAGTGGTCTAACTCATTCGGGGTCGAATGAAATCAGGACGACCGAATGTAGTGCTGGATGTAGAGTGTTGAACTATTCACTTGTATATTAAAACAACTTTATTATTTTTGTAACCTATGAAGCAACTTTTGATTTTTGAAATATATATTTTTTCCGAATAAATGAATTTAGTATGATTCGAGTCGCTTATTAAATAAGATCGCATTTATGTCGCTAAATGTTGTAATTTCAAACTAACTTAAATAAATTAAATAATAATTTGGTAATAATTAAATTAATTAAATAATAATGGGTTAAAACAAAAGTGCGTTAAGCTTTTGTATGAAAGGAAATGGTAAGAAATACTACATATATAAATGCGTAATTATGTTTATACACGTCAGAACTTTACTTTAGG
Source organism: Eurosta solidaginis (assembly GCF_040869045.1). Lineage (NCBI taxonomy): Eukaryota > Metazoa > Arthropoda > Insecta > Diptera > Tephritidae > Eurosta > Eurosta solidaginis. The sequence goes on from NC_090324.1 coordinate 57,235,993, forward strand.
ATTTAATTAATTTTTTGTGATTTTGTGTTCAAGGTTTTTTATATTTCCTCAAAAAAGTGTTGGGGATTTAGCCCTAAAAAAGTGCGGGGAATTTGGTAATGGCATTTTAAATTTGGGGATTATGTATTTCGGATTTTTTTTTTTTACCTGGGGATTCTGTGTTTGGTGATTATTTTTTTGGGGATGAAGGGGCACTCCCAATAATATCCCATTCGTCTCCGTCCCGCTAAAACCTTGGCAGGCCTTGGGGTACGTTCAAAGTTTGTAATCATTAAGTTGGTGGTGCAGGTTCGGTTGAGATCCTCCCGATTAATACTGATCTGGCTCTGAACGCAATCTTCATGAGGGACTGCCTCAATCTTCGCGTGGCCTCTATGCCTTCGCATAGACATCCCCGGGATCTATATAAGTAACTGCACACACGAAACAAGATAGCGGCCTCAAGTTGGGACCCAATTAAATAGATGATGAAAAACAACAATAATAAAATAAACAAGTAATGAAGGCTAAGTTCGGGTGTAACCGAACATTACATACTCAGTTGAGAGCTGTGGAGACAAATTAAGGGAAAATCACCATGTAGTAAAAAGAACCTAGGGTAACCCTGGAATGTTTTTGTATGGCATGTGTATCAAATGGAAGGTATTAAAGAGTATTTTAAGAGGGAGTGTGCTATAGTTCTATAGATGGACGCCATTTAGCGAAATCGCCATAAAGGTGGACCACGGCTGACTCTAGAATTTGTTTGTACGATATGGGTATAAAATGAAAGGTGTTAAGGAGTATTTTAAAAGGGCTGGGCCTTAGTTCTATAGGTGGACGCCTTTTCGAGATAACGGCATAAAGTTGGACCAGGGGTGACTCTAGAATTTGTTTGTACTACATGGGTACCAAAGGAAAGGTGTTAATAAGTGTTTTAAAAGGGAGTGGGCCTGAGTTTTATGGGTAGACGCCTTTTCGGGATATCGCCATAAACGTAGACCAGGGGTGACTCTAGAATGCGTTTGTACAATACGGGTCTCAAATGAAAGGTATTAATGAGTATTTTAAAAGGGCGTGGGCCTAAGTTCTATAGGTGGACGCCTTTTCGAGATATCGCCATAAAGGTGGACCAGGGGTGACTCTAGAATTTGTTTGTAAGATATGGGTATCAAATGAAAGGTGTTAATGAGTATTTTAAAAGGGCTGGGCCTTAGTTCTATAGGTGGACGCCTTTTCGAGATAACGGCATAAAGTTGGACCAGGGGTGACTCTAGAATTTGTTTATACTACATGGGTACCAAAGGAAAGGTGTTAATAAGTGGTTTAAAAGGGAGTGGGCCTTAGTTTTATGGGTAGACGCCTTTTCGGGATATCGCCATAAACGTGGACCAGGGGTGACTCTAGAATGCGTTTGTACAATATGGGTCTCAAATGAAAGGTATTAATGAGTATTTTAAAAGGGCGTTGTCCTTAGTTCTATAGGTGGCCGCCTTTTCGAGATATCGCCATAAAGGTGGACCAGAGGTGACTCTAGAATTTGTTTGTACGATATGGGTATCAAATGAAAGGTGTTAATGAGTATTTTAAAAGGGAGTGGGCCTTAGTTCTATAGGTCGACGCCTTTTCAAGATATCGCCATAAAGGTGGGCCAGGGGTGACTCTAGAATTTTTTTGTACGATATGGGTACCAAATGAAAGATGATAATGAGTATTTTAAAAGGGAGTGACCCTTAGTTGTATATGTGAATGCGTTTTCGATATAACGACCAAACTGTCGACCAGGGTGATCCAGAACATCATCTGTCGGGTACCGCTAATTTATTTATATATGTAATACCACGAACAGTATTCCTTCCAAGATTCCAATGGATTTTGATTTCGCCCTGCAAAACTTTTTCATTTTCTTCTACTTAATATGGTAGGTGTTTTTTCTAAAGTTACATTTTGCGTCAATAGACCAATACAATTACCATGTTTCATCCCTTTTTTCGTATTTGGTATATAATTATAGCATTTTTTTCATATTTCGTAATTTTCGATATCGAAAAAGTGGGCGTGGTCATAGTCGGATTTCGGCCATTTTTTACACCAATACAAAGTGAGTTCAGATAAGTACGTGAACTGAGTTTAGTAAAGATATATCGATTTTGCTCAAGTTATCGTGTTAACGGCCGAACGGAAGGACAGACGGTCGACTGTGTATAAAAACTGGGCGTGGCTTCAACCGATTTCGCCCTTTTTCACAGAAAACAGTTATCGTCCTAGAATCTAAGCCTCTACCAAACTTCACAAGGATTGGTATTAAAAGTATCCTAGACAAATTAAATGAAAAAGGGCGGAGCCCCACCCATTTTGAAATTTTTTTTATTTTTGTATTTTGTTGCACCATATCATTACTGGGGTTGAATGTTGACATAATTTACTTATATACTGTAAAGATATTAACTTTTCTTTTAAAATTTGACATTTAAAATTTTTTTTTAAAAAGTTGGCGTGGTCGTTCTCCGATGTTACTAATTGTTATTAGGCATACATACAGTAATCATACGCGAAAATTAAGCGCTTGGCCTCCGTAATAAAAGTGCTGTACATCGAGTCGGCCCTAGAGGTAAAGGATTTGGAACATAAATTGAGTGCAAGCGAGTGCCAAGGGTAGAAGTCCATCACCCCCAGAAAAGCGACCGTACTCGAACAAGGAGAACAACGTGGTCAAAACCACTACTACACCAAAAGACGTCATGCCAGGGCATGTGGGTAGTAACAAACGACGGCAAGAAACGCAAAAGAAGAAGGATCGGAAAGAGAACACTGCAGCCCAAAACGACGGGAGAGTGGCAGCTACCTAAAAGAAAAAAACACTTAAGGCTGGCCGGACACAATCTTCATTTCTAAGGCGGGAGATGCGACGTACGCCGACATACTAAGTAAAGTGAGAAGTTGCGACGAATTAAAATCCCTGCATACAGCGAAAACACCACCTAAAATGCTAAATCAGAACAGAGTTTAGCGGATTTCCTTATGATTTTTTTTTCTAATAAGATGCCCGTCTTATTATGAGTGGATTGGTTAAGCCGCCTCCAACAATATTTAGACGGCGGCGAAATTCCTATGCGCAGCCGTGCGCGTTGAGTGGAAAGGCACCAACACGCATGCACTACCATCGTCCCCGACTCGAGCGCAGTCAAATTAGTCTACCACTATTAGTCGGCAAACGCGGAAGCTATCTTTTTTGTGTATATACATTTTTATATTCAGTACTTTGAATTTGTAAAAAGTGGACATTGAAAGTCAAAGTTAAAGTTTTAAGAAGTTTTTAAAATATACTGTTAAATAATATATTGTTAAATAATAAATAACGAAGCAATTATAACGTTTTAAAGAAAAAAATAAACCCTTTTATTTCCGAAGTGAAGTGTAGCGAAGAAAGGCCAATTGTTCACTGTCTTTCGCAGCCATATTTGGCCCAACCGTTTAGCAATTAAAACAAAAAAAAAATCCAACTAATCGAATCTTTTCGTTCGCCAAAAAAAAATAAATAAAAAATACAAAAAATTAGTGCAGTGAGTGCATAAAGAACACACATTTAAAAAAACAATTTAAATAAATTCAAAAAATATATAAGGACTACACAAAATAACAAAAAATAAAGTGACAGTGTGTTCAGGAATTGCTGGACAATTTTAAAATAAAAAAAAAATATAGAGAAAATTTTTGCTTCAAAATTGTGAGCGCACTAATCATAAGGGCCAATTTGGAAAAATTTTTGCAATTATCGAAATCACTAAAATCAAATTTACAAGCTGCCAAGCAGCAGCAACATCAACCAGCTTCTCATAAACAACAAGCGACAACACCTTAAGCAACAACACCATAAGGAGCACCAGTACATACAGGAATCGGTGAGTAGGCAGTTTTTTATTTTTCATAAAAAGTATAGAAAATAATAAAACTTTTTTCCACAAAAGTTATATTATTTGTTGTTATTAAGACGTCGCCAATAAATAAGGTACAAATGCGAACATGATGACGTCTATTTGCATATTATAGATAAATTCAATTATAATAGATGTCAGAGGTTACATCTATCTCGCCCTATTTTACAAATTATATATTTTTTTTATATGGTTTATTTGTGAAATAGTCAATCCCCGTCTTACATTTCAATATTTTTGTTATAAATTTGATTGTTTTTTTTTTATAAACTCAAAATTACGATTCCTATCGCTTCCTCACATTTTAGTGTAATGCAGTCTATCCGGTTGTTTACAGACTCTCTCGGAACGTCTATTTGATCCTTTCCCGGGATAGTGAACCAACGGTGCCTGTGCTTCGGCCATGAAATTTTTACTTTCCGTGGCTGTACCTATATTTGGTGCATCGTTATTGGTGAATGCATCGCTATTCCTGTCGGAAACATCAAAAGAAATATTAAGTTGTATATTGGTTATACCTTTTTCCCCCACGAACCCCCTTGATGGAGAGCTCGCCTCGACATCGCCAACTTTTCGTAGTTGATCTACATGCCTCTTCCACATTCGATTATCTTCCAATTGAATATCGTAATGCAGGTCACCAACCGGCCTGACGATTTTACCGAATTGCCACTTGTTAGAAGACATGTAGTCACGTGCTGAAACTCGGTCTCCAACTGCAAAAGTTTTCATTGAAGGCTTTCGCTCCATATGGACGATTCTATTTCCTAGCAGTAAGAGGTCTATTCGTGTTTGAATTTGTCGTTCAAATATTAGCATCGACGGAGACTTATTTGTTGCTGGATGAATCGCCCGCCGATAGGCCATTAAAATCTTTAACAACTCTTTGTGCATTGTTGCTGCTGTAAAATTTGCTGCTTCAAGTTTTTGCTTTACTGTTTGTATAAATCTGTCTGCCTCTGCGTTAGTGGCAGGGTGATACGGTGCTCCCTGCTTTTGCAGAATACCGTTGCTTTTCAAAAACTGTTGAAATTCTTCTGAATTAAATTGGGCCCAGGATCCGAAACTATTATGCTAGGAATCCCATATGTTGGAAAAATATGGAAATGCTACTATTCGCAGTAGTATTTGCAATAATGTGTACCTCTGGCCACTTACTGTAGGCATCGATTAGTACCAATATATATCGTAATGCTGCATACGCGTCGCAAAAAGTGTGGGCAGACCTTTTGTTGGTGAGAAAATTTGTGAGATTGCCTTATTGTCGGTTACCAGAGTGAATTTCCTTCAGTACAAATATTGATAAAATAGCTTTACTACAAACACAATTGCATATGCTTCGCGGTCATGCTTGCTATAACGTTGCTGCACTTTGTTCAAAGTTTGCGAAGCAAATTGTATTGGGCCCTCGGTTCCATCCGGGCAAATATGGCTTAGCACGGCTCCCACCCCCCAGGGGCTCCATCCACTGCTAATACAACCAGCAACCTAGGGTTGTAATGTGTCAACACCATCGGACTGGATTTTCCGCTTTACCTCGTTGAACGCTTTTTCGCATTTCTCATCAAAAACGAATTTCCAGTTGTTATGTAATAAACAATTTAGTGGATACACAATCGTACTCAAATTTTGTATACACCTGATATAGTAATTTACGAGTCCAAGGAATTTTTCGGTTTACTCATTTCTTGAATAGCCTTCAGCTTGCTATCCATTTTTCGAATACCCTTTCGATCTATCACATAGCGGCAATATTGTATGTTCTCTGCCAAAAATTCCGATTTCTCCTAATTCACGCGCATGTTGTGATCATTCAGTGGTCGCAAAACTTCTTCTAGTCTCTTTCAATGTGTGTAATCATTTGGTGCTGTTATATCAATGTCGTCAATGAAAACCGACACTCCTGGAATATCTTTAAGCAGCTCCTCCATAAATCTTTGCCACTTGGTAGGAGCGCACGCAACACAAAACATCATACGAGTTGGTTGATACAGCCCTTTGTGAGTATTTAATGTCAGCAGGTGTCGATCATCTGAATTTATTTCCAGTTGTAAATACGCTTTCGACAAATCAATTTTCGAAAATTTGCTCCCATCGGACATCGCACTAAACAATTCGTCGATTGTGGGCAAGGGGTGCTCATCAACCAACTAATATGGATTCAGCGTCACTTTTTATTCGCCGCATAGTCGAATCTTACCATTGCTTTTTGGCACGACAACCAGCGTAGTACCCGATTCGCTTTTCTCTACTTTCTCGTATATGCCTTGCTGCACCATGTCATCCAATTCTCGCTCCACCGCACTTTTCAATGAAAACGCCACTCTACGCACTTTCACAAATTTCGGTACCGCATTTTCGCTGAGAAATAAACGAGCCTTATGGTCAGTAATTTGGCCCATTGTTGACAAGAACAGGTTAGGAAACTTGTCTTTCCAGTTCTGCATGTAACTATTTTCACACGAAATTTTGTTTACCACCCCTGACGACAATGCCTCGATCCATTTCGGTTTAAGCATATTTATCCACTCTCGCCCACACAGTGGCTTGTGCTGCGTACGAAAAATATACAAATTAAAATCATGTGTTTGTTTTTCGTGTGAAACGTTCACCTGTATATACCCGACACGGGCCATATGTGTTTGACAGTAGCTATACAGTTGTAAATCACTTTTCTTTACCTTTAAACTGCCGATAAACTTCTTTGCGTCGTTCAGACTCATTACTGAGACTGCTGCGCCTGTATCTAATTCGATATTCATAGGTATTTTATTTATATTCAACGTTAATTCAGCAGCTTTTTGATCTAAGATCGCAATTTCACCACGTGTTGTTATTGTATGCATGTGCAAAATTTCACCAAGTGTCAATTTACTATTACCCGGTGTTTCACTTGTTATTCGCTTAACTTCGTTCTTTCATGCACACCTCTCGTAAATGACCTTTAATCGAACAAAAACTGAAAACAGTATTTGTTTGTTTACATTCGTTTGCAAGATGTGCAATGCTTCCACAGCGATAACAAGACTTCTTGCTACTCCCGTCCGATGGCGCTACTGCAAGTTTTGATTTTTTACCTTCTTCTTCGTATTGATTCGCTTATTTCCATGTGTTTTGTTCACTGTTTCGGCAATACTTTGATGTAATTCTATTCCTCCCTTTTCCGCTCTTTCGTATGCTGCTGCCACCGAAAGTGCTTCTTCCAACTTCAGGTTTTTTTTTAACAGTCTACTGTGAGTACCAAATAAAACACCATTAATTTGGCCCACACAAAACGACCCCACAACATAATCAACGCAGCTTTAACACAACAGCCAGTCACAAGAGGCCCTAGCAAGAGGACAAACCAACAAGCCTCAGCAACACGACCAGCAATCACAACACTTAATAGCAACACAACAAACTAACAAGTCTCAGAAACACAACGAGCGTTCGCAACATTTAATAGCAACACGGTAACCATGGCAACGCAACCATTTGAGCTAGCAACACCAAACACAACAGCTATAAAAGGAGCGACGCAGCAGTTAGTTAGAACGGAGCTGTGGTCGTGACCGGAGCTACCACGAAGTTATCGGTTGTACCATCCGGAGAGATCGTTTCATAGGAGTGAGTCGTGGCCTCAAGTGGTGAATGTGTCGGTTATACCACCAAACACCGCTTGAGACTTCGTAGGCAACGGCCCTACCACAGTAACGCGCACCCGCGAACAGGCTACGTCCGCCCGCCTCTGCCGACGGTGACCGCGCCACAGCAGACCGGAGCTACCAGTGAAGCGCATCTCGAAGGTATCGGTTGTACCATCTGGAGAGATCATTTCATAGGAGTAAGTCGTGGCCTCATGTGGTGAATGTGTCGGCTATACCACCAAACACCGCTTGAGACTTCATAAGCAACGGCTCTGCCACAGTAACGTGCACCCGCGAGCAGGTGACGTCCGCCCGCCTGCGCCGACGGTGGCCGCTCCACAGCAGCCATGCGCAAGCATACGACGTTGGCCAAATCAGAGTCACGCCAATATACAACGCTGGCCGCAACAGCACTACGCTAACATACAACGTTGGCCGCAACTGCACTACGCAAGCATACTACGTTGGCCATAGCAGAGTCACGATAACCTACGACGCTGGCCGCAACAGCGCTACACAACCGCACTACGCTAACATACCACGTTGGCCGCAACAGAGTTACGCTAGCCACAAGTTGGCCGCAACTGTACTACGCAAGCATACTACGTTGGCCACAGCAGAGTCACGATACCCTACGACGCTGGCCGCAAGAGCGCTACGCAACTGCACTACGCGGGCTGCAACGACACTACGCAAACATACCACGTGGGCCACAGAAGAGTCACGCTAACCTACGACGCTGGCTGCAACAGCGCTATGCAAGCATACTACGTTGACCGCAGCATAGTTACGCAAATAAGCGACGTCAAACATACTAGAGTTACACACACGCACGCAGACGCACCGACATAAGCCGCAGCAGAGACGGCGCAGTCGCTAGCCATACGAGAGGCACGCCGACGCAGGGTGTCACAGAAATACATTTATACGCACCCAGGCAGCGACCAGCAAGGCGTCCTAACGGGCGATCCTAAGGAGACACGAGGAACGTTAGCCCACCACTAACGACAGAGCAAGCACAAAGCGAAGTGAAGAATACAAACAATAAATAAATAAATGTAAAACGCGATAATCTCCGAAGAGATCTAAGGCCGAGCTTCTCTACCAATTTGTGTCGTGCTCCTCTTGATTTTCCCTACAAATTGGTCGGACGGAACCTACATATTTTATTCCGACTTCGAGCGGCATCTGCGAGGCAGATGAGTTTTCACTGAAAGCTTTTCATGGAAGAAATACACCCGGAGCGCTTGCCAAACACTGCCGAGGGGCGACCCCGCCTAGAAATATTGTGTTCTAATTGAAAAACCTTATTTCTAAAATTTTGATGTTGCTTTGCCCGGGGTGCGAACCCAGGGCATACGGTGTGGCAGGCGGAGCACGCTACCATCACACCACGGTGGCCGCCCTACAAATATAATACAAATACATCTTTCTTTTATTACATTATTTTCATTATAGTTATAAAATATATAGAGTTAAAGAAATAAAGTGAATTTTATATGAAAATGATTTGCCAGGTGTCCCGAATTACAAATTTATTGTAAGTGAACTTTGGACACGGCGAGTATATCCCAAGCACTTATTGAAGAAGCACCGGGGCAGGAAAAAAAGCTTCGTTACAATTGGCGCCTGAGCAGGGACCCCGTCCAACGTCAGAAGGAACATTCCTGACTAGAAACCTAACCATAAAATGGCCGACCAGAATGATACCACGTGGTTAGACACCATTTCAAAGGAGCAGCTGATACCCATCACCACCACACGAGAAATCCGAAAACGCATAGAAGCACTGGATTCGAGAGCAAACGCGGACTCGGAAATACGCGAAAAATTTTCTATCCCTAGACGCTGCTTATAAAGAAACTACAGACACGAGTGATTTAAATGAGGTTAAGATACAGATTCTATCGAAAGGAGGGGGCACCATGAATATCGCCGATAGACCAGCAGAGCAAGACCAGTTCGCGTTCCCTCCCAGGAGTACGGCACCCCCACAACAGTACTTATCTCCAGGAAAATAGGTACCATCCAACGGCAAATCTCAGGCACCGACCGATATATTCGCAACCATCATCGACCAGGTAAGAAAGTGGTCGGTAAAATATGAAAGTGGACGGGACCCGTTAGCGTTCTTCGAACGGCTGGAGGAGTTAGCCGAAGTGTACGTGCTAAACGGGGATCTCCTACCAAAAACCATGCCCGAGCTACAAGGGGGCCTCGCGCAGCAGTGGTATCGCAACAACAATGCACACTGGGAAAGGTTGACAAACTTCAAAACGATTTTTTACGGTTCTTCCTACCAGTCAGGTATTTCGAGCGTCTCGACGACGACATACGCCAAAGGAGGCAGCCGAACAAGGAGAAGTATAAGGACTACGTGCTAGCGATACAGAGCTTGATGAGACACGCATGATACACCAGCGAACAGCGGTTGGAAAGAATCTTCCGTAACAGCCACCCCGATTACCAACTTGACATCAGTCGGAGGGACTTAACCAATCTCGCGGAACTCTTAACCCTTTCCGGGGAATACGAGAGCATACCGTGAGGACTATCGAAGGCCATCAAGCGGGCACCACCGCGAAGTTACGCGACATATCGCAAGTAACACGACCCTGGTATTACCACCTAAACCTGCACCACCACCACCACCACCACCACCACCGAACATACCGCACCACACGCCTCCCTGCAATCAGGGATTCGACCCCAACAACGTATGCAGGAGGTGCGGCGAACAAGGACACTGCGCCAATAAATGCCGAGACTCACGGACAATTTTTTGCTGGGAGTGTGGCCGCAGTGATATATGCACAATCGAATGCTGCCGTCGACGACAGGGAAACGACAGAGGGCTTCACGAAGAACAAAGCGCGGTGAGCCCAAAGAACCCAGCGCCGAATCGGCAGTGGTAATGTACCAAGGGCATGGGTGTCTTTACGCCGTAGCCAGGCTCGGCGCGGAATCAGCCGAGGCGGTCATATACGCAGATCATCGAGAAGCTTCGTTTCGAGCAGATTTGCAGAACGTGTAGTAAACTCTGGAAACGGAGAAATGGTGAGAGTGGCCATCAAAATAACGATAGCAAACGGGACTAGCACCACAATCTTCGACGCCATAAGGACTGAGGTACGAGTCACTCCACACAGCTTTACATGTCATGCCTGGGGCGATCGACGACATCATTCTGGGTCTGGTTACGCTAGGAAGCATGGGATCCACCATATCATGTAGAGAAGGCCACCTCGTGCTAACAAAACCCCTTGCTCAGCACACACCACATCCTAGAGCCACGTCAGAAACTATTCAGAGTATAACACCAGCGAGAACGAGTACGAGGAACGCCAGGTACGACACCCCTGGGACTATTCAGAGTATAACACCAGCGAGAACGAGCAACGTCAGGTACGACACCCCTGGAACTATTCAGAGTATAACACCAGCGAGAGCGAGTACGAGGAACGCCAGGTACGACACCCCTGGGACTATTCAGAGTATAACACCAGCGAGAACTAGTAAGCCAAGTACGACACCCCTGGAGCCTCACCAGGAACGATTCAGAGGGTAACACAAGCACAACAACATTGATGATAGGATCAACAGGATCAACGGGGCCTACGATGAGGACGAGGCGGAGCGAGTGCGCGGCAAAAGAGCTTCGAAAAGTCGAGAGCATGAGTGGGGTGACGACAATAGCCGAGAAAAATATTATCCTGACGGACTGCCGCCCTATCAAGCAATGTTACTTCCCACGCAACTCAGCTATGAAGACCATCATCAACAACGAAGTCGACGAGTTAGTCCAGAAAGGATGCACCGAGCCGTCCCGTAGCCCACACAGCGCACCGATCGTGCTAGCCAAGAAGAAAAACGATAAGTGGAGGTTATGCGTGGACTCTCGGCAACTCAACGCCCGATCCGTACCCGATGCATACCCCCTACCCAGAATACAACATATACTGGACAAGCTACGACGAGCGGAATACACCAGCAGCTTGGACTTGAAAAATGGCTACTGCCAAATATCCCTGGAGCCCCAGAGCAGTACCTACCCAGCTTTCACGGTACCGGGACGCGGGTTATTCCAGTGGCGCGTTATGCCGTTCGGCCTACACTCCGCATCTGCAACATTTCAAAGAGCACTAGATCAGGTTATCGAACCTGAGATAGAACTGTACGCTTTCGCATACCAAGATGATATAATCGTCATATGATCAACTTTGGAGGAGCACATTCGCAACTTGAAAGAAATAATGCTACGACTACAGTGCGCCAACCTCAGAATAAATCCGGAGAAAATCGAATTTTTCAAGAAGGAAATACGATACCTAGGACACGTAGTAAGCGACAGGGGAATTCACACCGACCCCGAGAAAGTTGCAGCCATCAAAGACCTGAAACTACCAAGGTACGCGAAAGAGGTGCGTCAATACCTCGGTATAGCATCTTGGTACCGACGGTTCGTACCAGACTTCCCCACGATCAGCCAGCCACTCACAACCCTGCTGAAAAAGGGCAAACACTGGAAGTGGGGGGCCGAACAACAGGAGGCCTTCGAGGCCTTAAAGCAAAAGTTCACGGAAGCACCGATACTTGCCTGCCCGGACTTCACCAAGACCTTCACCTTACAAATGGACGCAAGCAATTTCGGGCTGGGCGCCGTATTGACACATGACTTGGAGGGCGGAGAACGCGTGATCGCCTACGCCAGCAGGAAACTCAACAAGGCGGAAGCCAACTACTCGCCCACCGAGAAGGAATGCCTCGCGATAGTCTGGGGAATACGCAAGATGAGGCCCTACTTGGAAGGATACCGATTCAAAATAATCACGGACCATATGTTTATAAAGTGGCTAAACTCCATCGAAATCCCCTCGGGCCATATAGCACGATGGGCCTTGGAACTTCAGCAACATATTTTCGACATCGAGTACAGGAAAGGGAAGCTGAACCTGGTAGCGGACGCACTATCACGATAGCCACTGGAGACCTTACGACTGGCAACGACAACAGAGGCACAATGCAAGTGGGAGCACAAGCGCGTCGGCGAAGTACGCACCAACCCGGAAAAATACGCCGACTATATAATACAAGATGGACAACTGTACCGCCATATTTCCTGCCGGTCACACGATGAAGAAGCGGTCCCTTGGAAATTTTGTGTACCCACACCACTGCGACAACGAGTATTAGAAGAAAACCACGACATCCAAAGCGCTGGACACATGGGCATACGCCGGACGGTAGCGCGGATTGCCAACAGTTATTACTGGCCCGGCATGTTTCGGGACATCAGTCGATATGTACGACAGTGCGTGTCTTGCCAGATATACAAGGAAGCACAGCAAAAGCCAGCTGGAAAGATGCTCACACAGGTGGACTTGGCATGCGTCGATTTCGTCGAACCACTCCCACGATCCACACGCGGGAACATGATGATATTAGTATTTTTCGACCGCTTCAGCAAATGAGTGGAATTGGTCCCCATTCGCCGCGCGTTCAGAGAACGCATCCTCGCAAGGTTTGGTGCTCCCAAGATACTGATATCGGACAACGGCGTTCAGTACACCAGCACAATGTGGCAGTGTTACCTCAGGGAAATGGGGATACGAAAACAATTCACGGCGCCCTACACACGGCAAGAAAACCCAACGGAACGGGTGAACAGAATAGTCAAGAGGATCATAGCGCAACTCACCAGATCACAGCACGACAGATGGGACGACTTTCTCGCAGAGATCGAGCTGGCCATCAACATCAGTGTGACCGCGTCCACCGGATACAGTCCAGCTTTCCTTGTACAAGGACGGAAGCCGCGACTACCAGGGGCATTGTTTGACGAACTTAACCTGGGGACGGGCACAGCCCCCAACACGGCTGAAGAAAAATCCGACAGAATGCAAGAGGCATTCAGAATAGTGAGGCGAACATGGAAGGAGCGGCGGCAGACCAAGCACGGCATTACAATCTACGACGGAGAAAATGGATCCCCCTAGTCGGCGAACTAGTGCTCGCAAAGGAACGCCATCTCTCCAAGGCCAGGGAAAATTTCGCGGCAAAGTTGGCCCCCAAATATGACGGACCGTACCAAATCCTAGGATATGTGTCCCCAGTGACACTTGAAATACGAAAACCCAACGAAGGAAAGGAGAAAACGGTCAACATCGCAGAGTTAAAGGCATATCATGCAGCAGAGATCATCGCGGGAAATTAAAATAAATTCAAGGAGATCAATTTTTAAATTATTAATTAATATCAAGGATAAGCCAACACCGGTCATTCTATCGCAAACCACCGAGGTGACAACAACGTCTTCTTTTGCTGCGAATTTTTTTTCATAAACCAACAATCTACAATGCAGAGCTATAACGCTAAACTGAGAAAGAGCGTCAAGCGTATGCGCCAGCGCTACGAGGAGGGGGAAGCAAAACGCCCTAGGGCCGTACTGCTGGAAGGAGCTACTGGCGCTGACGTCAGCGACATGCGTGCAACTATACGCGCAAACACGTACGCTGACGTCGCACGCATCATTCCACCATTAAACATTACAGACGGCGACGTCAAGAACATGCGTGCAACTGCACGCGCAAACACGTACGCTGACGTCGAACGCATCATTAAACCACCACAAATTACGAGCACGACGGTTTTACAGCTAAGGAGCTAGTATTCGAGGTGCCACAGCAATACAACAACAACGACTGTGGCGTCTACGTAGCCCAGAACATGGAGAGGATTTTACGATACACGGGGAGCGGAGAAGGAATGCCCGGACAGTGTAGACAGCCGTTCACTGAGGAAATGGCGAGCAAGAAGCACACAGACATGCTTACACGGTTCCTACGAGACGGTCGAAAACCCCAGGAGATCATGCAAAACACTACCACCACATACCACCCACACCCAATTCCACAACCAAGCACCGAAGACAACACTCACTCCCTAGTACCAGACACCAAAACGAAGCCACAACCGACAACAGAAGGCCATCAAGAGGTAACGAGCAAGGCCAGAGACGCAGATGGACCAATGCTGGACTTATTTCGGGAGATAGCAAGGGAAGTACGGGACACACTCCGACGCATCGCCGAAGGCAAAGCCCACTCCCGAATACGATTCGTTACAGAGAAGTACCAGGTCACCATAGTAAAAAGCAAGACGACAAACCAACAAGTCTCAGCAACACGACTAGCAATCACAACACTTAATAGCAACACAACAAACTAACAAGTTTCAGAAACACAACGAGCGTTCGCAACATTTAATAGCAACAAGGTAACCATGGCAACGGAACCATTTGAGCTAGCAACACCAAACACAACAGCTATAAAAGGAGCGACATAGCAGTACAGCAGTTAGTTAGCACGGAGCTGTGGTCGAGACCGGAGCCACCAGTGGAGCGTCCCTCGAAGGTATCGGTTGTACCATCCGGAGAGATCGTTTCATAGGAGTGTGTCGTGGCCTCAAGTGGTGAATGTGTCGGTTATACCACCAAACACCGCTTGAGAATTCGTAAGCAACGACCCTACCACAGTAATGCGCACCCGCGAACAGGCGACGTCCGCCCGCCTGTGCCGACGGTGACCGCGCCACAGCAGACCGGGTCTACCAGTGGAGCGCATCTCGAAGGTATCGGTTGCACCATCTGGAGAGATCGTTTCATAGGAGTAAGTCGTGGCCTCAAGTGGTGAATGTGTCAGTTATACCACAAAACACAGCTTTAGACTTCGTAAGCAACGACTCTGCGACAGTAATGCGCACCCGCGAACAGGTGACGTCCGCTCGCCTGCGCCGACGGTGACCGCGCCACAGCAGCCATACGCAAGCATGCGACGTTGGCCACAGCAGAGTCACGCCAACATACAACGCTGGCCGCAACAGCGCTACGCTAACATACAACGTTGGCCGCAACAGCACTACGCTCACATACAAAGTTGGCCGCAACAGCGCTACGCTAGCCATAACGTGGGCGCAACAGCACTACGCAGACATACTACGTTGTCCACAACAGTGTTACGATAACCTAAGACGCTGGCCACAACAGCGCTACGCAACCGCACTACGCTAACATACAACGTTAGCCGCAACAGCGTTACGATAACCACAACGTGGCCACAACAGCAATACGCAAACATACTACGTTGGCCATAGCAGAGTCACGATAACCTACGACGCTGCCGCAAAACGCTACGAAACCGCACTACGCTAAAATACGACGCTGTCCGCAACAACGCTACGCAAACACTCTACGCCGGCTGCAACGACACTACGCCAACATACCACGTGGGCCACAGCAGAGTCACGCTAACCTACGACGCTGGCTGCAACAGCGCTACGCAAGCATACTACGTTGACCGCAGCAGAGTTACGCAAATACACGACGTCAACCATACTAGAGTTACACACACGCACGCAAACGACCAGATTGATACCACGTGGTTAGACAACATTTCAAAGGAGCAACTGATAGCCATCACACAGGAATTGCGTATTGAGCAGACTGGTACCACATGAGAAATCCGAAAGCGCATAGCAGCACTGGCTTCGAGAGCAAACGTGGACTCGGAAACACGCAAAGAATTTCTATCCCTAGACGCCGCTTATAAAGAAACTACAGACACGAGTGATTTAAATGAGGTTAATACACATATTTCATCAAGCATGACCAGTTCGCGTTCCCTCCTACGAATACAGCACCCCCATAACAGTACTTATCTCCAGGAAAAGCGGTACCATTCAACGGTACATCTCAGGCACCGACCGTTATATTCGCACCCATCATCGACCAGCTAAGAAAGTGGTCGGTAAAATAAGACAGTGGACGGCACCCGTTAGCGTTCATCGAACGGCTGGAGGAGTTAGTCGAAGTGTACGCGCTAAACCTGGATCTCCTACCAAAAACCATGCCCGAGCTCCAAGGGGCCCCGCGGTGCAGTGGTATCGCAATAACAATGCACACTGGGGAAGGTTGACAAGCTTCAAAAAGGATTTTTTACTGTCCTTCGTACCAGTCAAGTATTTCAAGCGTCTCGAGGACGACATACGCCAACGGAGGCAGCATAACAAGGAGAAGTATAAGGACTACGTGCTAGCGATACAGAGCTTGATGAGACACGCAGGATACACCAGGGAAATCGGTTTGAACGAATCTTCCGTAACAGCCACCCCGGTTACTAACTTTACATCCGTCGAAGGGACTTAACCAATCTCGCGGAACTCTTAACCCTTGCCGAGGAATACGAGAGCATACGTGAGGACTATCGAAGACCATCAGGCGGCCACCACCGCGGAGTTACGCAACACATCCCAAGTGACACGACCCTGGTATCACCACCTAAACCTGCACCACCACCACCACCGAACATACCTCACCACACGCCTTCCGGCAATCAGGGGTTCGACCTTAACAACATATGCAGAAGGTGCGGCGAACAAGGACACTACGCCAATAGATGCCGAAACCCAAGGAAAATTTTTTGTTGGGAGTGTGGCCGCAGTGATATACGCACAATCAAATGCTGCCATCGACGACAGGGAAACGACAGAGGGCTTCACGAAGAACAAGACGCGGTGAGCCCAAAGAACCCAGCGCCGAATCGGCAGTGGTAATGTACCAACAGCATGGGCGCCTTTACGCCGTAGCTATGTTCGGCGCGGAATCAGCCGAGGCGGTCATCGACGCAGGGGCATCGAGAAGCTTCGTTTCGAGCAGCCTTGCAGAACGTGAAGTAAACTCTGGAAACAGGTAAATGGTGAGAGTGGCCATCAAAATAACGATGGCAAACGGGACTAGCACCACAATCTTCGACGCCATAAGGACTGAGGTACGCCTCGAAGAAGCGTCACTCCACACAGTTTTACACGTCATGCACGGGCGATTGACGACATCATACTGGGCCTGGATACGCTTGGAAGCATGGGAGCCACCATATCATGTGGAGAAGGCCACCTCGTGCTAACCAGACCCCTTGCTCAGCACACCACATCCTAGAGCCACGTCAGAAACTATTCAGAGTATAACACCAGCGAGAACGAGTACGAGCAACGCCAGGTACGACACCCCTGGGACTATTCAGAGTATAACACCAGCGAGAACGAGTATGAGGAACGCCAGGTACGACACCCCTGGGACTATTCAGAGTATAACACCACCGAGAACGAGTAACGCCAGGTACGACACCCCTGGAACAATTCAGGGTATCACACCAGCGAGAACGAGTACGAGAAATGCCAGGTACGACACCCTGGAACTATTCAGAGTATAGCACCAGCGAAAACGAGTAACGCCAGGTACGATACCCCTGGAGCCTCGCCAGGGACGATTCAGGGGGTAACACCACCGAGCAGTAGTAACCACAAGCACAACAACATTGATGATAGGATCAACAGGATCAATGGGGCCTACGATGAGGAAGATGCGGTGCGAGTGCGTGGTTTTCTGGCAAAAGAGCTCCGGAAATTCGAGATCATGAGTGGGGTGATGACAATAGCCGAGCACAAGATTATCCTGACGGACGACCGCACTATCGAGCAACGTTACTTCCCACGCAACCCAGCTATGCAGACCATCATCTACAACGAAGTCGACGAGTTCCTCCATAAAGGATGCATCGAGCCGTCCCGTAGCCCACACAGCGCACCGATAGTGCTAGCAAAGAAGAAAAACGGGAAGTGGAGGTTATTCGTGGACTATCGGCAACTAAACGCCCGATCCGTACCCGATGCATACCCCCTACCCAGAATACAACATATACTGGACAAGCTACGACGAGCGGAATACACCAGCTGCTTGGACTTGAAAAATGGCTACTGGCAAATATCCCTGGAGCCCCAGAGCAGTACCTACACAGCTTTCACGGTACCGGGACGCGGGTTATTCCAGTGGCGCGTTATGCCGTTCGGCCTACACTCCGCATCTGCAACATTTCAAAGAGCACTAGATCAGGTTATTGAACCTGAGATAGAACTGTACGCTTTCGCATACCAAGATGATATAATCGTCATATGATCAACTTTGGAGGAGCACATTCGCAACTTGAAAGAAATAATGCTACAACTACAGTGCGCCAACCTCAGAATAAATCCGGAGAAAATCGAATTTTTCAAGAAGGAAATACGATACCTAGGACACGTAGTAAGCGACAGGGGAATTCACACCGACCCCGAGAAAGTTGCAGCCATCAAAGACCTGAAACTACCAAGGTACGCGAAAGAGGTGCGTCAATACCTCGGTATAGCATCTTGGTACCGACGGTTCGTACCAGACTTCCCCACGATCAGCCAGCCACTCACAACCCTGCTGAAAAAGGGCAAACACTGGAAGTGGGGGGCCGAACAACAGGAGGCCTTCGAGGCCTTAAAGCAAAAGTTCACGGAAGCACCGATACTTGCCTGCCCGGACTTCACCAAGACCTTCACCTTACAAATGGACGCAAGCAATTTCGGGCTGGGCGCCGTATTGACACACGACTTGGAGGGTGGAGAACGCGTGATCGCCTACGCCAGTAGGAAACTCAAAAAGGCGGAAACCAAAAAACCTTAATTTGGCCAACACAAAACGACCCCACAACATATTTAACACAGCTTTAACACAACAGACAGTCACAAAAGGCCCTAGCAAGACGACAAACCAGCAAGTCTCAGCAAAACGGCTAGCAATCACAACACTTAATAGCAACACAACAAACTAACAAGTGTCAGCAACACAACGAGCGTTCGCAACATTTAATAGCAACACGGTAACCATGGCAACGCAACCATTTGAGCTAGCAACACCAAACACAAGAGCTATAAAAGAAGCGACACAGCAGTACAGCAGTTAGTTAGCACGGAGCTGTGGTCGTGACCGGAGCTACCAGTGGAGCTTCCTTCGAAGGTATCGGTTGTACCATTCGGAGAGATCGTTTCATAGGAGAGAGTCGAGGCCTCAAGTGGTAAATGTGTTGGTTATACCACCAAACACCTCTTGAGACTTCGTAAGCAACGGCCCTACCACAGTAAAGCGCACCCGCGAACAGGCGACGTCCGATCGCCTGTGCCGACGGTGACACCGCCACAGCAGACCGGAGCTACCAGTGGAGGGCATCTCGAAGGTATCGGTTGTACCATCTGGAGAGATCGTTTCATAGGAGTAAGTCGTGGCCTCAAGTGGTGAATGTGTCGGTTAAACCACCAAACTCCGCTGAAGACAAGTGACGTCCGCCCGCCTGCGCCGACAGTGACCGCGCCACAGCAGCCATACGCAAGCATACGACGTTGGCCACCGCAGAGTCACGCCAACATACAACGTTGGCCGCAACAGCGCTATGCTAACATACAACGTCGGCCACAGCAGAGTCACGATAACCTACGACGCTGGCCGCAACAGCGCTACGCAACCGCACTACGCTAACATACAGCGAATTGAAGAATACAAATACATCTTTCTTTTATTACATTGTTTTCATTACAGTTATAAAATACATAGAGTTAAAGAAATAAAGTGAATTTTATATGAAAACGATTTTCAAGGTGTCCCGAATTACAAATTTATTGTAAGTGAACCTTGGACACGGCGAGTATGCCCCAAGCACTTATTGAAGAAGCACCGGGGCAGGAAAAAAGCTACAATACTTTGTAGTTTTTGATTTGTAAGCCCGAAAACAAATTGATTTCGTAGTGCTGTGTCTAGGTATGCTCCAAAATCGCAGTTTACTGATAATTTACTAATGCTGCGAGGAATTGTTCACACGTTTCCTTTGGTCATCTAATGTACTTACAATTTCCACGTATGACTTATCGTCCGGAATTTTTGGTAGCAATTTATCACACAGAACATTGTATGTAGCGGCACCAATGTAATGCAGTAGATATTGCCGTTTTAATGTAGCCTGGTATTTGAATAGCTCCATAGCAATCTCAAAGCGTTTCACCGAACGAGTCCACGTTGTATTTGCAGAACTAAATGCTTCACAATTAAATGACGTCGCAGCCATATTAATAATATTATTTTCTGTGGTTCCGTTATTACTCGTCGCCATATATTAAGAAGTCGCAAGTAAATAAGGTACACATGCGAACACGATGACGTATATTCGCATACTGTCATTTATTGATAAATTACTTATGATAGATGTCAGATGTAACAGTTGTAAACAGCAAAACATATATATATATTTATCCACATACACATTTATATGAATATTGCGGAAATTTTCTGACCGTTCAGTTTCCTGCAAACTTTTTGCAACCAAAAATTGGTAGAAAATATTCCGCTATGCCAATAGGCAAAATCCGCCAATTATATATATATATATGTACAAATTTTCAGTGGTATTCAACCAAAAAATTGCAGTTTACTTGCCTACTCAAACCCACTGTGCAAGAACAACATCAGCAAAATTTTGTTCTACAGCTGAATTTACCCCGTTGTTCGCACAGATCGTTGAACTTGGCGATACAGTTCAACTTACTTCCAAGTCATTTTTTCTGCTTGGCGGCATAGAGAAAATTATAATATTCATACGAGTCGTACATACTTACATACACGTACAAATAATTTTTTTGAAGTTGCTTTTCCACCGTTCCTATTTCTCCTCTCTGAGAACACCATGCGTGCTTCCTCACACGTCCAAGTCGCTCTTCCAGCGACATTCTCCCAGCACGTATAGCTTCATTAGCAAAGAGAGTTGATATTGTTAACCAAATTTCTAAACCTCTTTCATATTTGTAATTTTCACACCTTTCTTTGCTGTACTCTCCCAGCATTACAATCAAGCGCACTCAGCTTCGCTACAAAAACGCGACATTAAAGCGACGAAGAAGCAAATGAAAACAAAACCTGTAAACAAATATAGAGAGCTTCTTCGGTGATTCACGTGCATACGTTCGCACAGACAAACATATATATGTACATATGTTTGTATATTGCGCATGTACATTTGTACTTATTCTAGCGTACAAAATAAGTTTGAGATATTTCCATCCCTATAGGAACTCCTCAAAGTATTATTATTTTCCAATATATACATACATATCAGGGCGGGTCGATTTGTGGGGAGGCAAAAAAATCGCCCATTGCTCTGTGAAGATCATATTCTAGGGATCAATATAAGAAACTTTGCCGCAGGAACCATACCTCTAAAACGAATTTTGATGCCCCATACGATTTTCACAGAGCAATGAGCGATTTTTAAATCGACCCGCCCCAATACATATATAAACCAGCAATTTACAAATACACGTTTATTTCCACAAGTATATTTATACGTATTGTTACAATACGACCCCACCTACAGTCCATAGTTATTGCCCATTCGAATTAATCTTTGGCAAAAACCCCAGACTTACGAATTTTTACAAGAAAATACGGTAAGCCCATTATAAAATTATGAGGCTTACGATAAAGAAATTAAATATAGGTTACAAATAGCACAGGATAGAGCCTTTAAATTAGTAGAATAGGCTAAAGAAAAACAAAAGATAAGTTATGATAAAAATATCCACTATAAGCAAATAAATATAGGAAATGTAGTGTTAGTAAAAAATGAAGCAGGTCATAAGTTAGGTAATAGATATAAAGGGCCCTATAAGGTAAAAAAATCGATGAAAACAATAATTTTACTCTAATACTCCATAAAGTAGAAAATATCGATAATAAAATAATGACACTTTAATTCCATCAAGAACAGGAAATGAGGATAAGCAAAAATTTCCCAGTAACATAGAAAACGGCAATATCATAAATACTAAGAAAATAATAATACATAAAAATAGACTTAAATTAAAAGAATAAGTAAATTTTCAACCTACAAACATAAAATACAAAATATAGAATTAATTCATACCTAAGTAAATAATTCGCCAAATGCATAAGCATTCTGAAAAAAGTGAGATGTAGTGTAAACAGCCAACAATTTCAATGCCAAATGAGCAAACCAGTTAATATGCTACCCTCTAACAAAAAGAGTCTAAATTGTAGCCAACACAAAAGGGGCATTTGCTAATTGTTGCTGACAGAGCAATTCACACGATTTAATACAGGTGTGTGTACAACACACGACTAAACCAAATTTGCATTCAGGCAAATTTGTTGACATTGCGTTTCCCACACAAGTCACAGCTCAACATAAATGTGTAGGTACATATTTGTGTCGAGTTGTATGTAGGTATGTAAGTATGCATGCTTAAAGTAAATATGTATGTAAGAATATGTTTAGAATAATTTAGTATAAATAAGCTGACAATATTTGAATAAAGAGGCATTCGCTCATTCGCACTTACACCTCACAAAACACTCTATTCATTTTCCACCTTTTATACTATCATCAAATTTGATGACAGTGTAATTATGTGTTTCACTTCCAACCAAATATGATTGAAATATCTCAGAAAAATTTAACAAGTATGATTTTTGACTACAATACTAACACTATTTTCTTTTTTATTACAAAATCGCATACATATTTCGTAAATAAGAAAAGAATCTTCAGTAACTGAAACAATATGTCCAACTTGGAAAGTTTTCCCTCGGAAAATAACGGCATTTGTTCTTTTATATACATTCAAATCGGATAACTTTAATGATGGAATGTAAATTTCCTGTGAAATAGGACCTAGTTCTTTAAAAACGAGTTGAAAAAAAATATTTATTAAAATTGAGTTTGCAAATCATACTGCTGATTTTATTCCTAGAGATAAAGGAATATTTACTCTGGACGTAATACTTCTGTCAAATTTTTTATGAATTTGGTGTTCAGCTTCAAATCTGAATGACCATAAGCATTTAAGGGGTCCTGGTTTCTTAATAATAGTCGGGAAATGTACAAGATAGTGGTGTTTGGGTATTAAAGTATCTTTAAATAAACATTGATATAGTTTGTTGTACTCTTCAATCAATATTTGAAGTTTAATTAAGATAAAATAAATAAAAAAAATAAATGTAAGGCGCGATAACCTCCGAAGAGATCTAAGGCCGAGCTTCTCTTCCAATTTGCGTCGTGCTCCTCTTGATTTTTCCCTACAAATTGGCCGGACGGGACCTACATGTTTTATGCCGACTCCGAACGGCATCTGCAAGGCAGATGAGTTTTCACTGAGAGCTTTTCATGGCAGAAATACAATCGGAGCGCTTGCCAGACACTGCCGAGGGGCGACCCCGCTTAGAAAAATTTTCTTCTAATTGAAAAATCTTATTTCTAAAATTTTGATGTTGCTTTGCCCGGGAGTTGAACCCAGGGCATACGGTGTGATAGGCGGAGCACGCTACCATCACACCACGGTTTAATTAAGATATCGTCATCAAAATTTGCCAATAACACAAAGTCAATTATTTTAATTAAAAGAATTAAAAACAATTTTTTTTTGCTTTTATCGGCCTATTGATAAATGATTCAAGGTTCGATTCGAGCTCAAGCCCAGAACAATAATTTTTTTCTAATGATAATTATTGTTATTTTTTACTTTTTTTCACAACAAAAAATCCATAATTATCAGTGATTTGCGCCAGATGGCGCAACACTGAATTAATTCTATTTAAAATCTTCTGGTACGCTAAGTAGTATGGAAATGCGGGTTCTAGGCCAATTTTGTATGGGAAAAATGGTGCAAGGAAAATAGGTTTGTGTTCTGGCTAATCTCACCACTGACCGATTTATACAACACTAGGTGTCGCATCCGTTCTTCCGTTTGTGTTCTGGCTAGTCTCACCTCTGACTGATCTCACCTCTGGCTGTTTTAAAGGGTTCATATTTCTAAAGTATATAAGTGTGAGCGAAATATAAATATTCTATTTTATACCCAACTATGCTTTACCTGTCTGTGCTTAACGTATAAAAAGCCTACCAATACAAAGATATTTCTTTACTAATTTTCATAATGTTTGCGACAGTAGGTGTTCAAGGCTTTAAATCATACCATAATATATTTATTGTAAAGGAAATAGCTGTGGTCTTCAACAATGAAGAATTCCATTATTTCCACTTAAAAGCCCCATTTGAATTTTCGGATCTGAGTAGGGAAAATCAACGACAAGCTAATTGGTTAATGTTACACCACCATAATTTATTATGGTCCTATGGAAGCGATAGTTTTAAATCTGTGAAAAACTATTTGATGTCAACATTGAAGAACATAAAAGTTTATGCTAAGGGGCGACAAAAAAGTGTATGTATAGCAGAGTTCCTCCAAAAGCCGGTGTTTAACATTGAAGAGGAGAGTACAGGATGTGATGGAATCAATCTCTCTAGATTATATAATTTACATCCAGATGGTGTGCGTTGTCAATATCATTTTCATACTGATTGTAATGTGAAAATCAACCAACGACAAATTCGTTGTGCTTTAAAATCAGCATATATTTTGTTCAAATACATATCGGGTAGTAATTTAAATTTATAATGAAATACAATAGAATTAGAAATCTTAACTTTAGTGTTTTTTTTTATTTTAAAATGGTGAGAATAAGAAGAAGAAGGAGAAGAAGAAGAAGAAGAAAAGTAAGTATATAAATACATTGTTTTCCAATATCAACCTCATTTTAAATTGACGTAAACAAAGGGATATATCACAATGAAGTTAAAATTATATATCCCATTATTATTATTATTATTTGTTTTCAAAACTACCTACGGAGCACCATTTTGAGAAAACCTAGATAGAAATGCGCTTGCGATAAACCAAAACTCGAAAAGTATTCAATTAAATTTAACATTACCCAATAGCAATGATATTTTATCAATCAATATTTCATTATTATTACTAAAACAAAATGGGCTCCTTTTAACTAATGACGAAGAAGAAATTGAAGTGTTGTCAACGATACCATTATTTTCACCATCCACAACAATCGCACCATCGTCAAAGATGATTTTTCAGCGGAAGGGAAGCCTATGAGAACTTTTACTATAGATAAAGCTATAGAGGCATTTCGTAGAGAGCTCAATGAAAAGGAATCTGATATTGGAGGAATCATTGAGGAAGAATAAGCATTTTATCGACATTTTAAATTGGAATATGATAATTTTGATCTTCCAATTCGTTGTATTTATGATAGTAGATACGTCGAAAAAATGTTGAGTATCAAGTGCTTTGAATATCGTGAAATTGAAACTGAACAAATTCTTAGTAATGGTGATATTGAAAATATTATAGCCCAGGATACTTCATTTAAAAGGCCACATATAGAAATAATTGATGTGAAAAACTATAGACAAACATATAATATGATCATTGTATAATGTGACTCACACGTGTATAGATAAAAATAAGAAAACCGATATGAAATTAGCTAATTTAATAAAAATTTTATTTATTTACCTGTTTCACTTAAGTTATGGAACAAGTTATCCCCAAATCAATCATTCTTGAAAGCTCAGAGGTTTTTTATAGACATTTCAATTTAGTTTACGATAATTGTGAAATACGAATTAAATGCTCTTATTACAACAATTATATACAGAGTACTTTAAATATCTATTGCTTTGAATTTCCGGAAGACAATACGGAGACATTACATAAACGAGAAGCATTATATGAGCACACTTCGTACGATATAAATCCAACAATAATTCATGTTGATCGTTATTATCAAACATTGCATATGAAGGTATAGTAATCACAAACATGTCATCGTCGTTATCGTCGTCGTCAGCAGCAGTATACATATTTAATTTTCTGAAACAATTTAAACATATTTTGCCTGAAGAGCAGAGGAAAAGACTTTTCGAAATTCATTCAAAAATTGAGTATAGAGATAAATTAAGTAAAATAAAAAATCATTTCGGTGAACAATATGAAAACTGCGTGTTGGTCTAACTCTAATAGCACAGATGGCCCAGACACTTGCAATTGCTCACACCTAGAGCATTTGGATCAGGAAGCCTACAAAATTATGAACACTTACACAAAATATTTAAAAAGTAGCTCTAAGCAATATGGATGATAAGCGAATTGTACGAGAAAATCATATTGATACTTATGCTTATGGTCATTTCGAAATCTTATAGTAGTACTTTACTGTAATACATTTAAGAAAAAAATAATAACCATTTTATATTTTATATAATTTATTTTTATTAAATAAAAATTTTAAACATAATTGAACACATATTACTGTGTTGTATTTTTCTTTCTGCTCATAATTGTAATGTATTGGTGACTTCAGATAATTAATCAGTTCAATCTGTGGCTGTAAATTTCCAAAAATATCAAAATATTCTTTTTAGTTTTTCTTAATACTTTCATGATCTTATGAAGATTTTCTAATATAGTCATATGGTTATTTGACATGATTTTAAACGAGCGATCGAAAAAATCTGTTATCTATCAGATGTGTATCTGATAAGAATCTACTAAATCTGTTACCTATCAGTTGTGTATCTGATAAGGATCTGGTCTGATATCAAGTTTTACTTATTTTGAACTGTTATATATTAAACTTGACTCGGGGTTTGCTAACAAGGTCACTGTAACCTTTAATAATGTTACCGGTAATTTCCTTGTACATATTTGTTGTGAAGATCTGTTCTAATTGAAAAAATCTGTTATCTATCAGCTGCATATCTGATAAGAATCTGCTAAATCTGTTACCTCTCAGTTGTGTGTCTGATAAAAATCTGGTCTGATATCCATTTTACTTATTTTGAACTATTATATATTAAACTTGTCTCGGGGTTTGCTAACAAGGTCACTGTAACCTTTAATAATGTTACCGGTAATTTCCTTGTACATATTTGTTGCGAAGATCTTTTCTAATTATGAATCGATTTTGTTTTTGCAGATGATAGGTTTTTATGTGTATATTAATCCACAAGTTGATTAAGTATATACACACCGACACACATATATTCAGCAAAACAATTTCCTTGCCTACACTTAGGTGCATCCGTTCTTTCGGTTTGTGTTCTGACCGATCTATATAATTTAGGTGCATACGTATGACCAAATGATGAGATCTGGGGGCCTACTCTGTATTGCGATGCGAAAGAAAAAATACGCGAAATCGCAAAATCGGTACTCTTTATCTTGACATTCGCATGTATATTTTGACTTTCGCATTCACATTTTGCCCATTCGCAATTTTTCTCCCTTTTCGCATTGCCGGCACTCTGTAAAGCGAAAGCGAATGTCAAACAGCATTCATTTTCGCATTTTTCTTGCTACAAGTAATAGGCATTCGCATTGTTCAAATATGTAAGTATTAATTGATGATTTTATAAATAGATATCTTTATATTCATTTAAAAATATATAGGACAACTCAAAAAACAAAACAAACACAAAAGCAACAATTTGTAATCCTAGTGGACTTAAAGTACATAAATAAATAACAATTAAAACGAAACCACCTTTTTATAAAGCATTTCTATTTGAAATCATGTCATTTTTTATTTGTTCTCTGATACAACTAGCAATATTTCCCATTCTATGATTTTCCACGTTTTCTGTATTTATCACGTTCACTTCTTCCAGTTCAATTTCTGAACTGGGAGGATTTCTTCATTTAAATCAATCCTTTCTTCATTTAAATCGCTCCATAATGCTACAGAATCCTTTTTTTAATTTGTTCAACAAAAATTAGTCGTTTGCCGAAATTGTAATCGCCTTGTTTCTTTTGTTCTCTTTCTTTGAGTTTGGTCAGTGATGCATACTCAAGCAAAAAATTTGCGAAAAATAAAAAAGCGACATTGTTAGCGATGCGATAGCGCTACAGAGTTCCAATTACCTTTCGCATGGCAATTTATTTTCGCATCGCACTGCCTTTCACATCGCAATACAGAGTAGGCCCCCAGTATCAGTCGCTCGATTTCTTACTGGTTTTACAAAGTTCAAACGCACACACCCACACACATGCACATATTTGCGGTTTTGAACTGATGCGCCTAAATGTAGGCAACGAAATTGTTTTGTTGTTTTGCGGTGTCATACGTATGCACCTAAATAGTATAGATCGGCCAGACCATAAACCGAAAGAACGGATGCTCCTAAGTGTAGGCAATGAAATTGTTTTGCTGTATATATGTGTGTCAGTGTGTATATACTTAATCAACTTGCGGATTAATATACACATAAAAACCTATCATCTGTAAAAACAAAATCGATTCATAATTAGAAGAGATCTTCACAAAAAATATGTACAAGGAAATTACCAGGGGGGGGACTTTTTTTGTATTGACTGTAAAGAAGTATATAATACTAATCTACATAGTAGTTTATTATCGCACAAAGGACTTTTACTAATTTTTTAATTTTTCTTGCTTTTGTACGGTATTATTATATATATTTAAAAAAAATGTTCGCCCTCCCCACAAGGCATTTTTTAAGGATTTTTCACTAGGTGGCCAAAAGAAAAATATCTCCTCCTTTCGTAAAGATGGTGGTTTGTCATTTTATAATCATATCACTTAATAGAAGAATTGTCATTTTTATTATACCACATCGAAGTATTGTGGCAGATACCTACCAAACTAAGTATTTTGTATGGAAAACTTTGAACTCCAAAATATTTAAATATAAATATGTGTATAAGATTGAAAAATTCACCTATATGTTATGAAATGTATTTCAAATTTGTTTAACGTGAAATGTGAATTTAAGCCCTTTTTTGTTATTGTTATATTAATTTATTAATTACATTGTTTGTGTATCAATAAATAAGAAAAAAATAAATTTGGTCCTTTTTTTTTAATTTTGGTCCATTTTTGGTCCAAAAAAAACATGCTGTGGCAACCGTGGTTGTGACTCACTCTACCAAAACATTTGGAATAAAACAAGTTATCCCAGGAATAGTTATTCTTCATATCCAACTTATTATATACTTGCCCAAAAATTTTTTATTATTTGCTGACAAAAATCCTCGAGCACGTGCAGAATTTGTAGAATCTATGTATGTCACGGAAGTCGTGAGTACCTATATTCTTTTCCATATA
This sequence comes from Eurosta solidaginis, assembly GCF_040869045.1. Lineage (NCBI taxonomy): Eukaryota > Metazoa > Arthropoda > Insecta > Diptera > Tephritidae > Eurosta > Eurosta solidaginis. Next base: position 57,265,440 of record NC_090324.1, read on the forward strand.
AATATATATATATTTGTTTGATAAACTCTCATTCATTCGTTGATAAATTTCTTCGATTAGCACCAAAAAACGTCATTAGAATTAGCAAGTTATATATTTTTTGACATTTTGGGGAAATCATGTATGTTCAGAAAATTTCTGACATTATTTCAGTTAGGTGTTGTTGACGCATTTTCGAAATTTAGTTGTGGCCAGATTATGATTACTACGTGGCCACGGCGGACTACTACGTGGCCATTTGGCCACGTTCGTATTACTTAAAAAATGCCCTGCCTCCCCATAATGGACAACGTTAGCATCAATCTTCCCAAAATCAATCAAATTTCCAAACCCCGCTGGGTGCAATTCTCCCCAAACCAGCACATACAGCTGCACTGTTTTTCAGACGCCTCTGAAAAAGCATAATGCGCCTTTATATATCTCCGCATACAATTAAATGAAACCTATTTCTCGTAGCGAAGAGCAAAGTGGCACCCCTACAAACTGTCAGCCTCCCACGACTCGAACTCTGCGGACCCGTATTGCTCTCGAAGCTAGTAAAACAAATTCGTTCTGAACTACACTTGCAGTCAAGCGAACTCTTTCTCTTGTCAGACTCCGCCATAATGTTAACATGGCTAGAGAAACCACCACACACCTGGAAAACTTATGTCGCCAACAGAATATCTCTCATTCTCGATCATGTGAGCAATGCCACATGGAGGCACGTGTCTAGTGCCGATAACCCCGCCGATATAGGCACCCGTGGTTGTAATCCACAAGAACTGGCGGTATGTGACTTTTGGTGGAAAGCTCCGGATTGGCTACAAAAAATCCCTTCGATGTGGCCAAAAGCACAGCCAACTTCCCTCTTGCCACCCGAACAAGGCCGGGTTGAATCATTTCATACGGTCGAACATGTTGATATTCTTGAACGGTGCTGCTCCCTTCCTCGAGCCCTTCGAGTGATCGCATACGTGTATCGATTTATCAACAAGTCGCGGAAACATGCCATTCCCGAGTCCTTCACTTTGACTCAGAGTGAAGTCACTCGAGCAAAAACACAAATTATTACTCAAGCGCAACTCATGCACTACTCAAGGGAAATGCATTCACTGCAATCGTCAACGCCCATCAGTAAAAAGAGCCCTCTGCTTACATTAAACCCCATTTTGGATAAGTTGAGCGTAATGCGAGTTAATGGCCGTTTATCCCAAGCCAACATCAGTGATAATGAACGTTACTCGATTATTCTCTCTGGTAACTCAAAATTCTGTTCACTGCTGGCAATTTGTCTCCACGAAAAAATGCTGCATGCTGAAAAGCAATTAATGGCTCGCATGGGGCAGCAGGAATATTATATACCCCGATTGAAGCAAATACTCAAGAAGTGCATTTTCCATTGCAATACGTGCACAATTTACAGACAAAAAATGCGAACGCAGATTATGTCCGCACTCCCCCCTGAGTGATTTACTTACTCACCTCCCTTTCACACCACAGGGGCGGATTTTGCGGGGCCATTTTCGGTTAAAACATCTACCCTACCCCTCGCCCCCTGCTCTAAGGGGTATGTGTGTGTGTGTCTGTGTTTCTCCGCCAAAGCAGTGCATCTGGAATTATGCTCCGATTTGACTACGGAAGCATTCAATGCTGCCTTTTCCCGATTTGTTGGACGGCGTGGTCTCCCCTGTAAGATGATGTCTGACAACGGAAAAACGTTCTTAGGGGCCAGCCGAAGTTTCAAAAAGGAATTTTCGCAATTCCTTCACGAAATCGAGAATGACATCTCTCACAAATATGTGACCCAAGGCTTCTCTTGGGAGTTCATTCCTCCTTATGCCCCTCACATGGGCGGTCTCTGGGAAGCCGCGGTAAAGAATTTTAAAACACATCTCACGAAGGTCGCAGGAAATCACAAGTTTACCTTCTCGTTCATATTGAATCGGTTCTCAACTCAAGGCCACTTTCGCCTATGTCTCAGGACCCCACTGATCTGTTCGTATTGACGCCTGGATACTTTCTGCGTGGCGCCTCTATGCTCGCCATACCCGAACCGAGTGCTGAGAACCTGTCCTTGATACATAAGTGGCAAAAGCTGAAAGTAATTCATCAGCAGTTTAGTATCCGATGGAAAAATGAATATCTCAAGGAACTTCACAAAAGGCATAAATGGAAGCGTCAAGAACCCAACGTTAAATAAGGAGATCTCGTGGTCATTAAAGATGACTTGCTGCCACCAAATGAATGGAGGCTGGGACGCATTGGCAAACTCCACCCAGGTGGTGAACAAACCATCCGCGTCGCTGGGATTCGCAGTCAGGTAGGCACTATCACACGACACATCATAAAGCTATGTGTACTGCCTCTCCAATAGCACCCTGGTTCTCAGGCTAGCACCCTCGTCATTCTTGTTACCCATAATATGATAGTATATTACCAACTCACTAAAACCCCATGTGTTCCGCTTTCTTTCCTCTTTTTCGTATAGTATCATGGAGTCTGCTCAATGCCGCCTGTGTTGCCGTCATCACTCACTAAGATTCTGCAATGATTTCCTAGCCATGACATGCGCCAAAGCGCACCACACGCTACTACACCATGAAGCCTCATCGGCTCCCTCTCGCAATTTTTATGAGCATTCCCGACTAGCTCATCGGCGCCAGAGGTCGGGGGTAGCGAATCTAACTATCCGATGACCCAGAACGCGGACGCAAAGGCGCACTCCCCCCGGTCAACTACTTACTCTATTCAATAAGGCGGTAACGACATTGGAGAAGTTGAAGGAGCTGCTGCACCATGTTGAAGACATGAATGAAAACCTCATCCAATTCGAGGACTAAAATTGATAAATATACAAATGAGAATAAAATATTGAAATAATATATATATATATATATATAAATTATTTACTTTTATACTTACCTTATACTAAGATAACTATGTATACTTACACCCTTATGAAGTACTTAGCTTTATACTTACCCAAAGTACATACCTGAAATATCTTTATATTTGCCTTTAAAATAATTACGTATTCTCACCTTGTAAGGAATTGTATATACTCACCTTTATATGGTTGAACATTTACTATTTATGTATAACCAAACACCGCTAGATATTGGAATGCAAAATACTTACCTATGTACATATATATTAATGCTAATATAGAAATTAATTATATGGAAAAAGTTAGTTAAGCATAGACTATTAACGAGACAAGTTCTAAACCGCCACCGCGTCCGTATAGCACGATTCAGTTTCGAAAAGTGTAAAAAGTAAAGTGAAGTTATAATAAAAATTCAAGTTGTGGAAGAGCACATGAAGTGCCAAAATAAATAATAATTAAAAGAGTTGAGCTTTATTTTGGAGATAGTATTTGCTACTGCATCGACACTCGATTCCTCATGTCCCCATTTTGTGTGTCGGCACATTTAGTCCCATATCCCCATATTTTAGAACCAAACACAAAGCAAATATGGAATTCTTCTTCTTATGCTTTGCTTGCAAGAAAATATGGGATTTTAATACTAAAGATAGCCCAATGGGCAATTGTTGGGGTCGATAACAACAACGACCAACGTCGACCATGGCAGGGAGGAAAGATGAATGCTTGCAACATGACATCAGTGGTGATTTTCCTTGGCATCGGCTACGAGGAAGGTAGATGGGGAGAAACACAGTATCGCGTCTCAGTTAATGAAGGGTACGAAGTTTTTTGTATGGTGCGGTTGGCATGCATCGGAAGCACAAGGACCACCCCGTATACGGGCGAGCTAGCTCGTGCTTAAATGCAAGCGTACCCAGTGTCTTTCGAGCATGCCCAGCGGATGCAGTAGGAGTAGAAGAGCAGAGTGGGTAGAGGAGATACCAGCAGGGATCCGGCGCTATCCGACAGCCTGTACGTAACAATATAAAATATTTTACTTTAATCCCAAACTATTTATGAGAACCCCCGAAATCTTAATCGTTGGAGTGTAATCGTTTTGGTGAGACAGGAAATTTTGTCCGGCAACTGCATGGCTTTGCGAATGCAAACTGGAATCAACAAAAGAAAACTATGCTGCGAAATAAGCATTTAATCCCTTGTATCTGCAAATTTTCACATCACAGGACATGGCACCTATTTAATATAAATACGGCCATATTGTTCATGACGTGGAGCTTGCACATTTTATTTCTTTATCGTGCATTTTTAAAAGTTAAATGTGCTAAAATTTTTCTTTGTATCCTTTTGTTTGGCATTTCCACAAAGGTTTTGAGAGAGATTTTAAAATTTTTTTAAAAATAAAAAACCATTATGGCCGCCGAGAAGAGAGAATGGTTTTACCTTCCTATATTTTTATCATGGACTGAAGATATCATATATAAGTAGACAAAAATGCATATTTAATATTGTGACGAATATTAGCAACACTAAAGCATACTATCATCTCTAAGCCGATACTAAGCAGTCACTTATACCTACATAAACAAATTAATCATATGTACATAAAAGAAGCGGAGAGATATGTACAAACACATGCATATATCTGAGATGCTCACAAAAGTATGCAATCATCGGTCGAAGTATCGCTCACATATACACGCGCATATGAGAAGCTATAAACGTGCATCTGTAGTTTATAGCTGGTGAGTTTATAGCTGGTAAACAAGTAGTAAATTCTAGAAGGAGAACGCCTAGAAATATGCGAACGAGGAAACCGCAGAGTATAAAAGCAGCACCAGCTGAGGCATGGGCAATCAGTTTGATTTAAGCACGCTATTGGTTGCTAAGTATAAGTGTTATTGCGAAGTACTCTAATAAAGACCATTTTGCATTATTGAATAGTGGAGTTATTTATGCAACAATTTAGCGATACGAACTTTAGAAGAAGGTGTAAAATAAGTGGAGTTTTACCAAATTCGTTACAATATTACTATGATTATAATACATTAGTAAAACTAATATCTATGTGCAAATTTCCCTAAACATTGAGGAAGCAAATAATTTAAACATTTTCACATCACCGGACTTTGCACCTATTTAATCTACATACGGCCATATTGTTCACGACGTGGAACTTGCACATAACAAGTGTTATTGTGAAGTACTCTAATAAAGACCATTTTGCATTATTGAATATGGGAGTTATTTTCTCAACGATTTATCGATACAAACTTTAGTAGAAGGTGTAAAGTAAGTGGAGTTTCACCAAATACGTTACAATATTAATATGATTATAATACATTAGTAAAACTAATATCTATGTGCAAATTTTCTTAAACTTTGAGGAAGCAAATATATCAATGATATCATCCAAATATATAATTTAAAAATTTTCACATCACAGGACTTGGCACCTATTTAATGTACATACGGCCATGTTGTTCACGACGTGGAACTTGCACATAACACAACAACTGGACAGTCATATCGATGGCATAACTTTACTAATGTGGATCCCCAAAAACTTTTGGTTGTGACGTTAAACTCAGTCTCTGCCTCAATACAAATGCATCCGAAATTGCCTACAATGCACAAAGACACATCAAAATCCTCAAATCGCTGCAACGGAGAAAGTTGCAGGGCTGCCAAGTTTCCCATTTAGAACTGCTATGGAATATCTTCTTAAGGCGGCTGAGCACCGAGGCATGATTGATAAGGAGCCATCTGCATAAGCCCTACGACGAGATCTGGCGTTTTATAATCCAGAGCAACACGAACGCAGAGTCTGTGATTTCCTTCAAAGTCAGGCTCCCGCCTTTGCAAACATCGCCGAAGAAGAATGCACACTTCCGAAGGATATGCGCGTTACTCTGCCTATATACCCCAGCCTGGTGTATAGCACAAATCATCTATTCGTCTCTAATGTGGAACAAAAACCTGTAATAGCAACTTCTTTTGGTAAAACCAAATTGAAACTGCTCGATTCCTTGGATATCTTTTAGAGGATTTTATTTAAAGTTTCTTGAGTGTTAACCCGGGCGAGGGATTTGTACAACAAAAATAAGAACCATACATGTACGGACGGGAAAAAGATTATGCCGCCTAGCTCTGTCGATGGTAAACAGGAAAATGTATATGTGCGCTGTTCTATGCATGTAATCAAAATAAAATCGGGATGTCCCACTTAACCCAAAGTGGGGGTAAAAGGTCTCGGAAACATTCAACCTCCACAAATTAATATCCCCCAAATTGGACTAGGTGAATCGTCCAGCTGCGAAGACCTGCAACATCTCTAATGATGGAAGTAAGCTGGATGCTGGTATGACTAAATTATGAACATGCATGTTAAAATCGTACAAATAAAAAAAAAATTTAACAAACTATAAAACCGAACTAAAAAAATTCATAACACCCTTTCGATCTATTCTAATTTTATTTTTTATCGCGCATTTGTAAAAGTTAAATATGCTAAAATTTTTCTTTGTATCCTTTGTTTGGCATTTCCACAAAGTTTTTGAGAGAGATTTTAAACTTTTTTTAAAAATCAAAAAACCGTTATCGCCGCCAAGAAGAGAGAATGGTTTCACTTTCCTATATTTTTATCATGGACTGAAGATATCATATATAAGTAAACTCAAATACATATCTAATAATAATATGATTATAATACATTAGTAAAACTAATATCTATTTGCGAATTTTGCTTGACTTTGATGAAGCAAATATATCAATGATATCATCAAAATTTATCATTTCAAATTTTTCTTTTTCCATACTTAAAAATGTTAGGTCACTTAGGGTACCTTGCACCCTCGTTGATGGTAAATATGTCAAAATCAGTTTTAGTTTGCTGAATTAACGTTCGCAGCTAGCAATTGATAATAAGATAGTCAAGAGTATTCGAAGTGCCGCTCGCAAGTTTTGAAAAACATTTTCTGCATACGAGGTTATAAAAGTAAGTAATTCTAACGGAGTTTTAGGTTCAATGTCTTTTCTACTACGAGGTAATAGTTTGCATATTTATTTGCAAACATATTTCGATAAAAAGTTATGTTCCATCCAAGCCTGTATTATAAAATTCACCCAGTTCTTACAATTTCTTTCCAAGACGTTATTATCCTTGTTTAACAAATTTCCAAAGTCTAAGAAAAAGCCAAATATAAAACTAAGGTCATTTAGTCGTGTAAATCTTGTACGTATTTCTTGTTGGATACGATAGAGAACACTTTTCATAACCCTAGAAATGTCACATTCTTCGAAAAGACGCCTTTTTATACGTTTTAATATGTATATCAGTATCCCCTTTTTCACAAGGAGACTTCGCTTTTTCTATTGCTTCTTCACAGAGACTGTTCGAATTTCGGATAGTTCAGTCCCTAATGATCATGATACGTTTCTCTAAAATTGATCGGAGCTGCACACGATCAATCCTATTTAAGATTTCATACCAGAAATGAAGTAATGCTATGAAACTAAAATTTAGTATATTTTGCAACAGAACTGTACCTTCGCTTCTGGTGTCACTTGTGGTGTTAGTGTTCTCTGCTAATTGTTCTAACGCTAATTCTGGCGCTCCATCGTGTTTCAGATTCACCTTTCACAGTTTTTGTAAAAGCATTTTTTGATAGTTCCCATCGTAACGTTCAACGTGAGAAAAAAAGATATTTGCTTTCAGTTATTCCACAACCTCTCCGAAGTGTTTCGGATATATGCATGTATTTTTTAGTAAGTATAGAAAATTTTTTTCCGCAAATCAGTTATAAAAAAAATAAAAATTATACAGGAAGTTCTGCATTGCAGACCATTTGGCGCCCCCTGTGAGTAGCGCCCGGGGCAAGATGGACCGGCCCCCACCTTACTACGCCACTGCCTTATTTGCTTCCCTTTACAATAAATAAGCAGAGGAACGAGAACTTAAAAATTCTATTCCAAGGTATCATTTATTGTTTCTAAATATTTTGCCGCTAATACAATTATTCAACCCACCTCTGTATGAGATAAGATTTTATTTACTCCCATTTTGTCCTCTCAATAGTAACTCATAACGGCCAAAAATTAAAAATGGTGTAGTTTTTTTGTTTTATTTTTCATCAAAATAAAATTTTGCAAAATTTACAAAAGCATCCATCTGTTGTAAAATGCATAAAGCCATAAGACGTATTCAATATAAAATTTTATGAAAATACAATGAAATATGCTATGCCGGAAATGATAGTTTGAACGGCAATATGTTATAGCTATAACTTAAGCCCCAAATTAAATATTTCCTGGCATATGAATGTTCTTTGCCATAAAATGGAAGTGGATCGCGTTTCCTGTAGGCGAGAGCTTATAGTAAATTGCATATTGGCTAAATCAAATGTTTATTATCACGGACACCCGCATTCATCTACCACCATTTTTGGCAGGTCTCTTTTAATGATTCCATCGACACCATAATATATTAAAGACATACTGGAAAATTTGACCGGTGCACAGCATGGTTGCATTCCATTTAACAGCCCCATCTTTCTGTATTCTTCAATGAAATGTGCATGAAAAGTTTGAAATGTATCAGGAGTGCGAAATGGACCACCGCATTCTCCGCGGCAATAGTTGGCGAAATATCCTCGAGGAGCAATTATCCAATCGTCCCAGCCAAGTGCTTTGAATGATACATAAAAAGATTCCTTACAACACTGGCCATACATCGCGCCGATACAATCGATGGCGCGTCGTCGGGTTCGTTTAAGCCGTTTCATTTCGGTTCTCAAAACCAAAAATGGCCGATGAGGGCTTGGTTCTAAATTTCCTTGAGCACGGGAGAGTTGGTTTTCTTGTTGTTTCAGAATCAAATGAGTTAGATGGTGTTGAATAAAATGTCTCTCATGCTGTGTTTGAAGCCGGTTTGTATTAAGTCGGTAACTACCCTCCTCTACTGTTCTCTGTAACTGTGTTTCGATATTTTTGGATTCAAGTAAGGCCATTGAACTTTTGTGAAGACTACAATTTAAAATAGATTGGGAGGTGACAGCAATACGCTTGCTATTTTTTCTCACTGCACCGATAGGTATATGTATTATATTCTGAAAAGTGAAACTGTGTTGTTTTGGTGCCCACTGGGCCATAATATTGATTTGATCCAACGGTAAGTACTGTTGTCTATGCTTTAAAATTGTCACAGGTTGATCCAGTAAATGCAAAAAATATTGTTTTCCGCACCCGGTGCAATCTACAAGCAGTCGTAATTTCTCCGCAGGGAACCGGCGCTCATACCAATTTCGGACAGTTTGTGTTAGATCAATTTTTTGCCAACCCAGGTTAATCATATCTACGTCAAATGAAGCGCAGAGTTGGGGTGATTGATCGCAGTCCTATATGTGAAGTAATAAAGAATAAAAAGAAATATTTAGATAAACAATGTATGACATTTGTTGGTTATTATTTACGTTGATGCTGCATTTCTTAGAGTGTGTTCTAGCTGAGGTTTTTCGGGATACCGACGTGTGTCAATACCTGCACTAATGTAAAGAGGACTTTGAATAATCATGCCATGCTTTAAAATATATGAGTTTCGGGATGGGGGTCATACATAATCTGGAATAGTTTATGAAAAAATTGATTTTAAAGAACTAAAATTGATTTAATTCTATCTAGGCGGTAAAACAAATAAACAAATAAAAGCCAGGCACGATAACCTCCGAAGAGATTTAAGGCCGAGCTTCTTTTCCAATTTGTGTTGTGCTCTTTTTAATTTTTCCTATAAATTAGCGAAACGGGACCAACCGCTTTTCCGCCGACTCCAAACGGCATTTGCAAGGCAGATGAGTTTCACTGTTGAGAGGCGAACCCATTTAGAAAATTGTTTTTCTAACTGAAAAAAAAAACTTTCTTAATGTTTGGTTTGATCTCGCTTTGTCCGGGGCTTGAACCCAGGATCTTCGGTGTGGTAGGCTGGGCACACACTACAGCGGCCGACGAAAACAAGTAAAAACTACTATTTTAAGTCCTTTTAAAACTATTATTATAAAACGGAATTTATTTAAATAAGCGAAGACACCATTAAAATTGAATAAACCGCAATTATTTTACGACCGAATAACCTGCCCATATGAATGTCAAAAACACAATCATAGTGTAACCAAGTGTGTTGTGTTATCAGCAAAGCATTTTGGTAAAACGGAAAATGTGGGTCGTCATTGTTTTTTAGGTTGAAAACGGTAAATCAGAGTTTTGTGCAGGGACCTGAAAGAGTGAAACTCTTTACTGGTCTATGTATTTACAAAACTCTTGCTGTGTTGCGCAATATTTTAATTTAGTCTCGTGGTTTTATATCCCACCTTGCATGGTTTGTCTTGATAGTTTACACATTAAGTGCATAATTTTGTGTGCGCACCTGCCATTGTTGGTCTAACCCCACGGTGCATCCCAATGAATAATATGAGTGGGCACACCATCACCTTGGTAGGGTGGGAGATCTATCTGACACTTTTCCAATATATGAGTCAATGGTTTCAATGCAACTCCACATTCGAGCTAACCAACTCTTACCGCAATTGAATATAAACCACAGCCACAACGTTGCACCCGAAGGGCCTTCCGCATATCAGCAGAGACGAAGCAAGCTCTGTGGGCTATCTGCTCCCCGTTAGTTAGGTTAGGTTGAACTGGCCGGTCCATGAGGACCTCACATAGACTGAGTGAGTCCGTAGAGTTCCCAGAAGTTTGTTTTAAGGACCAATCTGAAGAACCCTATCAAAAACCAGGACCTATGTTACAAAATAACTCAGCCGTCTTGGCAAATACTAGAAGCTTTCTAGGACTTAAGCCACTTGCTGCTTCTAGATATGACAGCTGTATCACCCCTAATAGCTGGAGCCTTAGCCCGGCAAGCGCAGGGCATGAGCAAAAAACGTACTCGATCGCTTCCTCCTCCAACCCGCACTTCCTACATCTGCTACCACTGACCAAACCTAAGTTAAAGGCATGTGACAACAGAAGGCAGTGTCCAGTCAGGATACCCATTATAAGTCTACAGTCTTCTCTTTTTAATGATAGAAGCAATTTTGTTAGTCTATGGTTGTACGAACTACACATAATTTTTGATACTTTACAGCCCCGCGCTTGACCCACGTCTTCCCGTTTGGTCGATCATGAACACCTCTCGCCTACTCTTAATCTCGCCCAGTATAATTGGAACGTCTACGGAGCAAGCTTCAATGGATGCGCCTGCTTTTTAATTCTCATTGTCGTTTGTTGCATGCACGGGCTAATTTCTACATACAAGTACGTTTAAGATTCAATAGAAAAACGAAAGCGCTTATTTAGGCGTATAGATACTTGCAACATATAGGGCCAATAGAATATGAGCGTTGATTTAAACATATTCTGAAGTGTGTATATACGCATGTGAATAATTTGCTGCACTTATTGTATAAAATAATAACGATCCCCTATGGTTTCGTCCTTAAGTCTAGCAAATTTTGTAATATCCAAAATTAATATACCCGGTATTTTGGATTAAGTTATGGCTATGCACTGATTTTTTTTTAATAAAAGTTTATCATATTGATAGTTTTATTTTTGTAATATTGGTTTCATATCATCGCCACTGTGTGAGTGTTCCTCGGCCACACTTTAAGAGAGCTTTAGCATAAATAAGCATTTTTGTTTTCATTAATATCGTTCGAACGACTCAATATCTTTGTTTTCCGCCTTCGGATTATTAATACTGAGGTGAAGCCAAGTCTTTTAGAACACGTATTAGCAGTCGACCGCTGTTATAGACTTTTACAATGGATATATATATTTCCATTGTTAGTACTAAAAATATGGCTGACTTTGCAAAATATAAAATTTTATAGGAAATATCCTAGACGTAATCATAAGAAACTAAAAAAGTTTAAACCAGGGGCCGAAACTGTCATTCCTTTTATAATATAATAATTCCTTGAAAAACTATTCATTTTGGACTTTTAATATATTTGGATCAAGATAAAAATTATTTTCGGATTTTTAGTACCTGAGTCCTATAGAACTAGTTAAAATCGGAATTTTAAAAATAAAAGTCCGGAAATAATAGTTAAATCCGGACTTTTATTTTTTAAGGCCAAAATAAAATTCCGGCGATAACAAAGAAATGGCTTATCGAGTTAAACAAATTTGGTACCAATCGATTCTTCTGGATTCCTAAAATTTAAAACCTTATGGACTTTTGAAAATTTATGTCAATAATACTAGAAATTTATCATAAACAAACTAGATCGAAAATCTCGTAGTATAAATGGGGAACTTCCAGTGGATTTTTGCAATAAATTCCGTTCCAATACAACTATTAGAGTGAAAATTTGTAAATCGCATTCTGCTATGATGGGAAAGCTTTCCAAAAAATTGGCGTAATCGGTCAGTAGCCACGCCTCTTTCTGTATATAGAAATTTCCACACAGAACATGCGATATTTGAATATCTAAAGAAGCCACACTATTTAAGTTGCATGTAGCTGATCCACATTATTTTTTTCGACAATGGGCGTGGCACCGCCTACTTTCCAAATAAAATTTTTTGGAAGTTCAAGTGCGATAACTCGTACATCCTTTGAGCTATGTTTTTGCAAATTGTTAAGCGAACTTCATATTTATATTTGTGCATGCCGACGGAAAAATTTTAAAATCGAATTAAAGTCACACCCACTTGTATATAAAAATATCGAAAATACACATTTTTGATACATACATAGCTCGTAATATCACTGCAGCTATTGGGAATAGGAATCTCAAATTGAGTAACAAATATTAACTAGCGATGCCCGCAAATAAAATATAAAAAAATTGGATAACGGTGTTTCATTACTGTAATTTAATTCTAATTCTTGTTTTATTAAAATGGTTAACAACATATTGGTACGAATGTCTTACTTACTCTTTACATGTCTGGTAGATACACAATTCAATTAATATACATTATATAAATTTGTAATACGAATCATATTCGTATTCATACATAATATATATATATATATATATATATATATATATATATATATATATATATATATATATATAATTAAACGTATATCAATGCTATATAAGTAAAATAATTATATTATGTATGAATACGAATATGATTCGTATTACAAATTTATATAATGTAAGTAAGACATTCGTACCAATATATATATATATATATATATTTGTACATGTTTTATTACCGCTTACTGTAAATGTATCAGTTATATGAACATATTTTAGATGGCTGCGTATATTTACATATTTTTAAATATATTGCTGTTAAGCTTTAATAAGCAGATCGTATGCAAATTTTTCTCGGTCAAGTTGTAACGCAAATCTGTTAAAACAAGTTTTAAAGCTGAAAAAGCTTGTTCGACGCCGACTTGCGTAGTGGGTACCGAATGAATGGCGAAAGCAAGTTTTCGAAGCCACGGGAAGCTATATTTTTTGCTGTTGCAGTACTCTATAATATTTATATCCACATCCACTAGTTTTTCTTTATACATGCCAATTTGATAGAACGCCTTCCTTATTTCATCACGGATGTCAGTGGAATCCTCATCCGATGATGAATCCGCTAATTCGAGCTCTCTTATACAGCTTCTCAAAAGTGAAGACGTTCTTTGCGTAGATGTTTCATCAATCAAAAATGACATATCATCGCTGTGTCTAAGATCTTGAGAAGGAGGTTTTGGATTCTAAAAATGATAAATAAAGAAGAAAAAGAGCTTGCGTGAGTTAAAATAATGAATAGAAAAGTAACATTTTTCAAACTCTCCCTTCGACGAACAACAGCTTTAAGGTGCATTTTCGCAAAATCAATCTTTTCTTTAGAAAGGAGACGCCGAAACCGAGGATCCAAAAACAAAGCAGCGTTTATAGCACTTGTTTCAAGAAGCGAACTCTCCCTTTTTTCAACGCAGATTAAAAATTGTTTGCTGATGGTGCATTCGTTGTTCTTTAGCTGAAGCAGCATTTCCAACCAATTTTTGTAGAAGTCACCCAAAGTAATTGATTCTCCTGAAGCTTTAATGTGAGACTAAAAGGGAGTTCTAACAAATTCACAATATTTTCTAATAATAGTCAATCTTCATCAGATAAATTCTCAAAATCGGCTAGATTTCCTAAACAAAACTCTTTCAGCTAGCAAAGTCGGTTTATCATATTATAACAAGAGCTCGAACGAGTTGGAACATCTAGTTGCGGTTTAAAAAGACCTAAGTCTTTTATCTTCGCCCTGTATAATATGAGGATAATCAATCAAAAAACCATACTACTAAAATACGATGATATATACGCTTATACTTGTAGTTATGTACCGCAAAAGTGGAGCCCTTAGAAGTTTCACAACTCTGCGGGCGCTGTTTATTACTTCCAAACCACAGCTTTCCACAAAATCTTTCACAGCTAGTTGAAGCGTGTGTGCTACACATTTCATGGATACAATTTGCTCACCGACAATCGGTATTAAATCATCGCTAATACATTGTTCCACTATCGCGTTTTCACTTCCATCATCCTCGTTATCGCTGACCGTCTATGGCAAAAGCTCAACCGCTTTAACTAAGTTGCGTCCGTTATCCCTAGTTATGGCATAAACTTGTTCTTGTTTTATTTTGTAACTAACCATTACTTTTTGAACTATTTGCTTTATATTTTCAGCGGTATGTCGGCCCCGTATTTCTTCCAAAGCAAGTGTAACTATTTCAATTTTTCCCTGTAGATAGATTTGAGCATTAATACAAAGGACCGCGCGATCACTTCCATTTGCAGTATCAATCTTGAGGCATATCATCTTTCCACTTAAAATTTCTTTAATCAAGTATTTTAATTTAGCAAATTTTTCATCTGCCAACAGCATTATGTTCTTTATTTAATCCATCAAATATTTGATTAGAAAGAATTTTAAAATATTCCGAGTCGAAAAACGAAAGAGGCAATGATTCTTTGGTGATAAAGTCACGCATTAATGACCTCATTTTGGGTCATTTCACAATAAAATTTAATTTTTTTATCTTTTGAATCTGTTGCAGTGATTGATAGCTTTGATCGTTCGGTGGTATATTCTTGATATAAATCAGCGTGTTTGCTTTGTAAATGCCTTCGCAGATTTGTAGTAAAATCGTGTTGAAACTTTTGCCCACAAACCTTACATTTCCCACATCTATCATCGAATTCAAAATAAAAACATATATACATAAATGTCACGTTTGCTACCCATGGTTACACTTCTAAATTAAAAATAAAATATAAAATGCATATAAGAAGTGCAACACTATGACTAGTGCTCCTACCTGGGACTAAAGGGCGCTTAACTATAAGCTTAAACAAAGTAAAATGATACACCTTAAATGAATGCTAAAGAATTGTAGAGCGTTTTCTACAATTGTTTAAGCGAAAAAAAATGGTCGAACACCTTGGCTTTAATATATATATTTTAATTTGAGCAACTTCACTTGAACACGATTAAAAATTGAATGATTCTTAAAAAACTAGACAAGGTTCAAATAGGTAAGCTGTAAAAAATTAGTCATAGGAATTTTCCATGGAAAAGTCCTGTTATTTCAAATTGACAAAATACAAAAATTATACATCGGATGATTTCATGAGAAGGCTAATTATAATATGATAGGTGCGAAAAGTATGATATGAAATTCTACTTGTAATTATGTATGACCGTATTTAGACACATATATATGTTTGTATCCATAGCATCATGTATGTATGTATGCTGCAGCGACTAAGAAGATGGCGAAAGTGGGTGGCTAGCAATAATGCTCTCCAACGAAGAAATTAGTAAAGACTAGTAACAATAGTACAGTGATATTTCAAGCTATGTATATATCAAAAATGTGTATTTTCGATACTTTTATATACAAGTGCGTGTGACTTTAATTCGATTTTAATATTTTTTTTGTCGTTATGCACAAATACAAATATGAAATTCGCTTACCAATTTGCAAAAACAGAGCTCAAAGGATGTACGAGTTATCGCACTTGAAAGTCCAAAAAATCTTATTTGGAAAGTAGGCGGTGCCACGCCCATTGTCCAAAAAAATTATGTGGATAAACTACATACAATGGCAGTAATTTACATGCCAAATTTAAATACTCAAATATCGCATGTTCTGTGCGGAAATATTTATATACAGAAAAAGGCGTGGCTACAGACCGATTACGCCCATTTTTTTTTAGAAGGCTTTCCCATCACAGCAGAATGCGGTTTACCAATTTTCACTCTAATAGTTGTATTGGAACGAAATTTATTGCAAAAATCCACTGCAAGTTCACCATTTATACTACAAGATTTTCAATCTAGTTTGTTTATGATAAATTTCTAGTATTATTAACATAAATTTTCAAAAGTCCATAAGGCATTAAATTTTGCCAATCCAGGAGAATCGACTGGTACCAAATTTTTTTAATTCGGATAAGCCGTTTCTTTGTTATCAAGCCGGACTTTTATTTTGGCCTTAAAATATAAAAGTCCGGATTTAACTTTTATTTCCGGACTTTTATTTTTAAAAGTCCAAGTTTAACTTGTTCTATCGGACTCAAAAAGTAAAAATACATATTTTACGGAACAAGTGCAGTATACGGACAATGCTGATAGAAAAAAACGAAAAATTGAGATCGATAGGTATTAATAAAAGAAACATAACGATATATTTTTTTTGTTGGGCAAACAACAACAACAAAAGTTATTAAAGGTCAAAATTCATAATAAGCTTTTTTTTAAATCTAAATTACTTCTAAAGTATTGAACCGATTATCAACGTCGTTGGATAGGTATTTCCAATACCTTTCATTTGATGTATATCTTAAGTATATAACTGCAGAGAATTTCCTGAAATAATATAATTTTTTAAAAAACATATCACAATTTTTAAAAACTAAATTTTTTAAATTTAATTGCTGTATTAAATATATGAAAATATAGTTTGGTAGATGGGAAATAATTTAAGCTTTCATTTAAAATTATATATATTATCCTTAGTCCCATCAATGCAATACCAACTGTCCCGTTCCTGGTATACCAAAACTTAATTTAGGGTAAATTAACAGTAATTCTGCGCAGAACACCTGGTATTTGTTTCCTTTATGTGCAGAACACCTTTGCGAGTTGGCGGCCTTCGGCCACCCTTATTTAAATAACCCTGGACTACGCCATGCCAAGTCCGGGTGGTTGCCTGAACCTGCACTCTTTTGCGCGTTTTTAGGTACAGCCTAATAAAATTACCACAACCATATTTTGAAAATGGCAATAAAGCCATACTGGCTTTATTTCCATTAGCAATTGGAAATAAGGCCATATGGCTTTATATCTCAAACTGATTGGAAATAAAGCCGTTATTGCGTATAGCTTTATTGCACCCCACCGTCATCCACAGTATTTCTGCGCAGAATACTTTCATACATACATAGCCCCTTAAAAAATAAGTATTTATTTTGTAACTTACGTTTAACTCACGCCGACATATCGACCTCATAATGATCTTCATCTTCCTCCTCTACAAGTCGTGGGTTGCATGGTTTGTGAATGTTCCCAGCCATTTTAAAAAATGTTGTTAAAGGGTCAATATTAGTAGCCTTGCAATGCCGCAAAAGAATTGCTTTTTGCGGTGGAATTCGGGCATAAAGATCTTGGCATGCCTCCATAACCCTTCGATCGTATTTGTATGCTGGCCAGTTTCGGGGTCTTTAAAGTTGAGCGAGTGGTTCACTTTAAAATGTACATAACCCTCATCCTGTAAGCAATCATATGCCTATAAACGATATACATAACTGTATATTTATAAATGAATGAAATATATAATTATCAAATCAACGAATCTTCCAGAAATCGGACACAACTATGCTACCGGGTAAAATCCATTCTTTTATGATTTGCA